>NC_141004.1:3070194-3740194 GCF_052327205.1 Somniosus microcephalus
GGGGAGAGAGAGAGAGAGAGAGACTGGGGGGGGGAGAGAGAGAGACGGGGGGAGAGACTGGGGGGGAGAGAGAGAGAGAGACTGGGGGAGAGAGAGAGAGAGAGAGAGAGAGACTGGGGGGAGAGAGAGAGCGAGAGACTGGGGGGGAGAGAGAGACGGGGTGGAGAGAGAGACTGGGGGGGGAGAGAGAGACTGGGGGGTGGAGAGAGAGAGAGAGAGAGAACACAGCCGTCCAAACACCAATCCGAGTGAACCAAATCATTAAACAATGCAAAGAAACCTACCTGGAACATTGGAACAAAATAACCGAAAGCCAAAGCAGATTAGAATGTTACCGGGCCCTAAAAAGAGAATATAAACTGGCAGACTACCTCACGACCATCAGAGACACAAAACAGAGACAGACCCTCACCAGGTACAGACTAAGCGACCACCAACTGGAAATTGAAAAAGGCAGATACAAGAAATCCTGGCAGCCTAGAGAGAATAGAATATGCGATCAATGTCTGGCCGGCGAGGTTGAAACAGAAATGCATTTCCTCCTAAAATGCGAAAAATTCAACACATCAAGAAACATATTATTCAACAAGCTAAGCCAAACAACCCCAGATTTCAAGGAATTGGATGACCTGTCAAAATTGAGATTAGTCCTGGGAGAAGGAGACAGACCATACCTTGGGGCCAAATATGTAACAACATGTCACAACCTGAGGACTGTTTAAAATTAAGACGTACAAAGACTGTTTAAAATTAATATTGTTTAAAAGTAATATTGTATGTACCCAACAAATGTCAAATCGATTGACACCTACAAAATGTTGAAAATGTACCTTTTTGCTATGTAAGCTTTGGCAATATGGTTCTCTGTAAACTTTCATGCCAATAAAGCATTTGAATTTGAATTTGAATTTGAATTTGACTGGGGGGGAAGAGAGAGAGAGACGGGGGGGAGAGAGAGAGAGAGACGGGGGGGAGAAGAGAGAGACTGGGGGGGGAGAGAGAGAGAGACTGGGGGGAGAAGAGAGAGAGACGGGGGGGAGAGAGAGAGAGACTGGGGGGAGAGAGAGAGACTGGGGGGAGAGAGAGACTGGGGGGAGAGAGAGAGAGACTGGGGGGAGAGCGAGAGAGACGGGGGGGAGAAGAGAGAGAGACTGGGGGGAGAGAGAGAGAGACGGGGGGGGAGAGAGAGACGGGGGGGGAGAGAGAGAGACTGGGGGGGAAAGAGAGAGAGACGGGGGGGGAAAGAGAGAGAGAGACGGGGGGGGAGAAGAGAGAGAGACTGGGGGGAGAGAGAGAGAGACGGGGGGGAGAGAGAGAGAGACGGGGGGGAGAGAGCGAGAGACTGGGGGGAAAGAGAGAGAGACGGGGGGGGAGAGAGAGAGACTGGGGGGAGAGAGAGACTGGGGGGGAGAGAGAGAGAGAGACTGGGGGGAAAGAGAGAGAGAGACTGGGGGGAGAGAGAGAGAGAGACTGGGGGGAGAGAGAGAGAGAGACTGGGGGGAGAGAGAGAGAGAGACTGGGGGGAGAAGAGAGAGACTGGGGGGGAGAGAGAGACGGCGGGGGAGAGAGAGAGAGACTGGGGGGAGAGAGAGAGAGAGACTGGGGGGAGAGAGAGAGACGGGGGGGAGAGAGAGAGACGGGGGGAGAAGAGAGAGAGACTGGGGGGAGAGAGAGACTGGGGGGAGAAGAGAGAGAGACTGGGGGGAGAGAGAGAGAGACGGGGGGAGAGAGAGAGAGACGGGGGGGAGAGAGAGAGAGACTGGGGAGAAGAGAGAGAGACGGGGGGGGAAAGAGAGAGAGAGAGACTGGGGGGGAGAGAGAGAGAGACTGGGGGGAGAAGAGAGAGAGAGACTGGGGGGGGAGAGAGAGACTGGGGGGGAAGAGAGAGAGAGACTGGGGGGAAGAGAGAGAGCGACGGGGGGGGAGAGAGAGAGCGACGGGGGGGAGAGAGAGCGACTGGGGGGGGAAGAGAGAGAGAGACTGGGGGGGGAGAGAGAGAGAGACGGGGGGAGAAGAGAGAGAGAGACGGGGGGAGAAGAGAGAGAGACTGGGGGGGAGAGAGCGAGAGACTGGGGGGAAAGAGAGAGAGACGGGGGGGAGAGAGAGAGACTGGGGGGGAAGAGAGAGACTGGGGGGGAGAGAGAGAGAGACTGGGGGGGAAAGAGAGAGAGAGACGGGGGGGGAGAGAGAGAGAGAGACGGGGGGGGGAGAGAGAGAGAGAGACTGGGGGGGGAGAGAGAGAGAGAGACTGGGGGGAGAGAGAGAGAGAGACTGGGGGAGAAGAGAGAGAGACTGGGGGGGGAGAGAGAGACGGCGGGGGAGAGAGAGAGAGACTGGGGGAGAGAGAGAGAGAGACTGGGGGGAGAGAGAGAGAGAGACTGGGGGGAGAAGAGAGAGAGACGGGGGAGAAGAGAGAGAGACGGGGGGGAGAGAGAGAGACGGGGGGGAGAGAGAGACTGGGGGGGAGAAGAGAGAGAGACGGGGGGAGAAGAGAGAGAGACTGGGGGGAGAGAGAGACTGGGGGGAGAAGAGAGAGAGACTGGGGGAGAGAGAGAGAGACGGGGGGAGAGAGAGAGAGACGGGGGGGAGAGAGAGAGAGACTGGGGAGAAGAGAGAGAGACGGGGGGGGAAAGAGAGAGAGAGAGAGACTGGGGGGAGAGAGAGAGAGACTGGGGGGAGAAGAGAGAGAGAGACTGGGGGGGGAGAGAGAGACTGGGGGGGAAGAGAGAGCGACGGGGGGGGAGAGAGAGAGCGACGGGGGGGGAGAGAGAGCGACTGGGGGGGGAAGAGAGAGAGAGACTGGGGGGGGGAGAGAGAGAGCGACTGGGGGGGGAAGAGAGAGAGAGACTGGGGGGGGAAGAGAGAGAGAGACGGGGGGAGAAGAGAGAGAGACTGGGGGGGAAAGAGAGAGAGACGGGGGAGAAGAGAGACGGGGGGGGAGAAGAGAGAGAGAGACGGGGGGAGAGAGAGAGAGACGGGGGGGAGAGAGAGACTGGGGGGAGAAGAGAGAGACTGGGGGGGAAAGAGAGAGAGAGACTGGGGGGAGAAGAGAGAGAGAGACGGGGAGAGAGAGAGACTGGGGGGAAAGAGAGAGAGAGACTGGGGGGGAAAGAGAGAGAGAGACTGGGGGGAGAAGAGAGAGAGAGACGGGGGGAGAAGAGAGAGAGAGACGGGGGGAGAGAGAGAGAGACGGGGGGAGAGAGAGAGAGACGGGGGGACTCAAAGGAAAACAGTAAACAATGCATGCAGGGCGGAACTAGGCCAATATCCATTAATAATCACTATCCAAAAAAGAGCCACCAAATTTTGGAATCACCTACAAATGAGCAATCCCCAATGCTATCACTACGACGCCCTGAAATGCCAAGAACTGACCATAAAGAAGAATACCCTCAGTCAACTAGTCCTGGGACTCAGTGAAGTAACTACTAACAATACTAACAATAACCAGCACCAGGACAGTGACAGGGTAACACAAAGAATTCGACCCAACACAATCGTCGCTAAGCAAAAGGAAAAATATCTGACATATTGGGCAGAAACAACAAAAACAACAAAAACCCAAAGCCAACAAATGCATGCAGAGCCGAACTAGGCAGATACCCACTGATAATAAACATCAAAAACGAGCACTAAACTTCCTAAATCACCTCAAATCTAGCTCCCCAGACACCCTTCATTTCAAAGCCTTTCAGACCCAAGAGCTAAACCCAGAAAAGAGTCCCCTGAGTCAGCTGCTACGGAAACTTAGTACTCAGCCGGACCCTGACCAGCCCCAGACCAACACAGCCGTCCAAACACCAATCCGAGTGAACCAAATCATTAAAAAAATGCAAAGAAACCTACCTGGAACATTGGAACAAAATAACCGAAAGCCAAGCAGATTAGAATGTTACCGGGCCCTAAAAAGAGAATATAAACTGGCAGACTACCTCACGACCATCAGAGACACAAAACAGAGACAGACCCTCACCAGGTACAGACTAAGCGACCACCAACTGGAAATTGAAAAAGGCAGATACAAGAAATCCTGGCAGCCTAGAGAGAATAGAATATGCGATCAATGTCTGGCTGGCGAGGTTGAAACAGAAATGCATTTCCTCCTAAAATGCGAAAAATTCAACACATCAAGAAACATATTATTCAACAAGCTAAGCCAAACAACCCCAGATTTCAAGGAATTGGATGATCTGTCAAAATTGAGATTAGTCCTAGGAGAAGGAGACAGACCATACCTTGGGGCCAAATATGTAACAACATGTCACAACCTGAGGACTGTTTAAAATTAAGACTGTTTAAAATTAATATTGAACGTACCAAATGAAGTACAAAGACTGTTTAAAATTAATATTGTTTAAAAGTAATATTGTATGTACCCAACAAATGTCAAATCGATTGACACCTACAGAATGTTGGAAAACTGTACCTTTTTGCTATGTAAGCTTTGGCAATATGGTTCTCTGTAAACTTTCATGCCAATAAAGCATTTTAATTGGAATTGGAATAATTGGAAATTGCTACTTGGCCCTAAACAGACAATACAACATAGCTGATTACCTGACCATGGTAAAGGATAACAAACTGAGAAGAACCTTGACAAGGTACAGACTTAGCGAACATAGCCTAGCGATCGAAAAAGGCAGACACAGGCAGACCAGGCTACCAAGAGAAGACAGGATATGCTCTCACTGCAGTCAGGGAGTAGTGGAGACAGAGATGCACTTCCTCACAGCCTGCGGAAAATATCAGGGCATCAGGGAGAATTTCTACCAAAAATTCTCACAAATATGCCCTGATTTCAGAAATCTGAATGACAACCAAAAACTCCCATACCTACTGGGAGAGGAGAGAAGCTGTATAACACTGGCGGCACACTATGTTACAGCTTGCCATGAACAGAGGGACAACCAGTAAACTAAGAAAAGAATATATATAAACAATGCGAATGTATATTTATACACTCAGGGATATACCTGTTTATACACTGTATGAATAGAACTGCGTTTATGTGCTAAACCATAAATGTATTTTGATGCTTTGGCAACATAAGATGTAACTTATCATGCCAATAAAGCGATTTGAATTGTGAATTGTGAGAGAGAGACTGGGGGGGAGAGAGAGAGAGACGGGGGGGGAAAGAGAGAGAGAGACTGGGGGGAGAGAGACTGGGGGGAGAAGAGAGAGAGACTGGGGGGGAGAGAGACGGCGGGGTAGAGAGAGAGAGACTGGGGGAGAGAGAGAGAGACTGGGGGAGAGAGAGAGACTGGGGGGAGAGAGAGAGACGGGGGGGAGAGAGAGAGACTGGGGGAGAAGAGAGAGACTGGGGGGAGAAGAGAGAGAGACTGGGGGAGAAGAGAGAGACTGGGGGGAGAAGAGAGAGAGACTGGGGAGAGAGAGAGAGAGACGGGGAGAAGAGAGAGACTGGGGGGAGAGAGAGAGAGACGGGGGGGGGAGAGAGAGAGACGGGGGGAGAGAGAGAGAGACTGGGGGGGAAAGAGAGAGACGGGGGGAAAGAGAGAGAGAGAGACGGGGGGAGAGAGAGAGACTGGGGGGAGAAGAGAGAGAGAGACGGGGGGGAGAGAGAGAGAGACTGGGGGGGGAAGAGAGAGAGCGACGGGGGGGAGAGAGGAGAGCGACGGGGGGAAGAGAGAGAGAGACTGGGGGGAGAGAGAGAGCGACTGGGGGGGGAAGAGAGAGAGAGACTGGGGGGGGAAGAGAGAGAGACTGGGGGGGAAAGAGAGAGAGAGACGGGGGAGAAGAGAGACGGGGGGGAGAAGAGAGAGAGACGGGGGGAGAGAGAGAGAGACTGGGGGGAGAAGAGAGAGAGAGACTGGGGGGAGAAGAGAGAGAGAGACTGGGGGGAGAAGAGAGAGAGACTGGGGGGGAAAGAGAGAGAGAGACGGGGGGAGAGAGAGAGACGGGGGGAGAGAGAGAGACGGAGGGGAGAGAGAGAGACTGGGGGGGAAAGAGAGAGAGAGACTGGGGGGAGAAGAGAGAGAGAGACGGGGGGAGAAGAGAGAGAGAGACGGGGGGAGAGAGAGAGAGACGGGGGGACTCAAAGGAAAACAGTAAACAATGCATGCAGGGCGGAACTAGCCAATATCCATTAATAATCACTATCCAAAAAAGAGCCACCAAATTTTGGAATCACCTACAAATGAGCAATCCCCAATGCTATCACTACGACGCCCTGAAATGCAAGAGCTGACCATAAAGAAGAATACCCTCAGTCAACTAGTCCTGGGACTCAGTGAAGTAACTACTAACAATACTAACAATAACCAGCCCCAGGACAGTGACAGGGTCAACAGAAAGAATTCGACCCAACACAATCGTCGCTAAGCAAAAGGAAAAATATCTGACATATTGGCAGAAACAACAAAAACCCAAGCAAACTCAATTGCTACTTGGCCCTAAACAGACAATACAACATAGCTGATTACCTGACCATGGTAAAGGATAACAAACTGAGAAGAACCTTGACAAGGTACAGACTTAGCGAACATAGCCTAGCGATCGAAAAAGGCAGACACAGGCAGACCAGGCTGCCAAGAGAGGACAGGATATGCTCTCACTGCAGTCAGGGAGTGGTGGAGACAGAGATGCACTTCCTCACAGCTTGTGGAAAATATCAGGGCATCAGGGAGAATTTCTACCAAAAATTCTCACAAATATGCCCTGATTTCAGAAATCTGAATGACAACCAAAACTCCCATTCCTACTGGGAGAGGAGAGAAGCTGTATAACACTGGCGGCACACTATGTTACAGCTTGCCATGAACAGAGGGACAACCAGTAAACTAAGAAAAGAATATATATAAACAATGCGAATGTATATTTATACACTCAGGGATATACCTGTTTATACACTGTATGAATAGAACTGCGTTTATGTGCTAAACCATAAATGTATTTTGATGCTTTGGCAACATAAGATGTAACTTATCATGCCAATAAAGCGATTTGAATTGTGAATTGTGAATTGAGAGAGACGGGGGGGGGAGAGAGAGAGACTGGGGGGGGAGAGAGACAGGGGGGAGAAGAGAGAGACTGGGGGGGGAGAGACGGGGGGGAGAAGAGAGAGACTGGGGGTGGAGAAGAGGGAGACGGGGGGGGAGAGGGAGACGGGGGGGGGGGGAGAGGGAGAGACTGGGTGGGGAGAGAGACTGGGGGGGGAGAGAGAGAGAGACGGGGGGAGAGAGAGAGATGGGGAGAGAGAGACTGGGGGGGAGAGAGAGAGAGACTGGGGGGGAGAGAGAGAGAGACGGGGGGAGAGAGAGAGACGGGGAGAGAGAGAGAGACTGGGAGAAGAGAGACGGGGGAGGAGAGAGAGAGAGACTGGGGGGAGAAGAGAGAGACGGGGGAGAGGGGGACTGGGGGAAGAGAGAGAGAGAGAGAGAGAGAGAGACGGGGGGGAGAGAGGGACGGGGGGGAAGAGAGAGAGAGAGAGAGACTGGGGGGGGAGAGAGGGACTGGGGGGGAAGAGAGAGAGAGGGACTGGGGAAGAGAGAGAGAGAGGGACTGGGGGGAAGAGGGGGAGAGAGAGACTGGGGGGGGAGAGAGAGAGAGAGAGACGGGGGGGAGAGAGGGACTGGGGGGGAAGAGAGAGAGAGAGAGAGAGACTGGGGGGGGAGAGAGGGACGGGGGGAAGAGAGAGAGAGAGGGACTGGGGGAAGAGAGAGAGAGGGACTGGGGGGAAGAGGAGAAGAGAGAGAGACGGGGGGGAGAGAGAGAGACTGGGGGGGAGAGAGAGAGACTGGGGGGAGAGAGAGAGAGAGACTGGGGGGAGAAGAGAGAGAGACTGGGGGGAGAGAGACGGGGGGGAGAAGAGAGAGAGACTGGGGGGAGAGAGAGAGACGGGGGGGAGAGAGAGAGACTGGGGGGGAAAGAGAGAGAGACGGGGGGGGGAAAGAGAGAGAGAGACGGGGGGGAGAAGAGAGAGAGACTGGGGGGAGAGAGAGAGAGACGGGGGGGAGAGAGAGAGAGACTGGGGGGGAAAGAGAGAGAGACGGGGGGGGGGAGAGAGAGAGAGACTGGGGGGGAGAGAGCCAGACAGCCAGACAGAGTGAATACACACGCTGAAGATGGGCTGCTGAATTCTTAGTGTTTTTAGTGTTTAAAGTGGGGGGAAAAAAGGTTCATTTCAAGTTTAAAAAGGTTTTAAAGTTAAATTTAGTTCTAGTTAAGTTAGTTTAGTTTGTTTAGTTAAGTTTAAGTTTAGTTTAGTTTAGTCTAGATTAAGTAAGGAAGGAAAGACCACCAAAGAGACCACCAAAGGAAAAAAAAAACAGAGGAAATTAGAAAAAAAAAAGCCAAAGAAAAAAAAAGAATAAGGAAAGAAAAAAAAATATACAAACCAAAGAACAGCGGCCGCACGGGGCCACAGCAGCAGCAGAAGCGAGGTGACTCGGCCGCATCGGGAACCGAGGCGCGAAGGCCGCACGGAGACGCAGCGGCAGCTGGAGCGAGGAGACTCGGGGGAGGCCGCTTCGGGAAACGAGGCGAATCGGGGAGGCCGCACGGAGACGCAGCGGCAGCCGGAACGAGGTGACTCGGGGAGCCCGAGCGGCGAACGAGACATGGCCCGATCGGCGGCCGCAAGTCCAGCACCCGAGCGACGACCGCAGTCCAGCACCCGAGCGACGGCCGCAGTCCAGCACCCGAGCGACGACCGCCAGTCCAGCACTCCGAACGGCGAACGAGGCACAGCCCGAGCGGCGGCTGGGCTAGAAAGCCCGGGAAAGGCCCGAGGAGCCAGGCCCAGAGACCTCTGAGGAGAAGGGGAGCAACCAGAAGGCTTCCAGAAGCAAACCAAGACTGTGAGTACAGGGCCCAGGGAGGGAGACTGAAGCCAGGGAAAGGCCCGAGGAGCCAGGCCGAGACAGAGGCACAGAGACGTCTGAGGGGGAGGGGAACAGCCCGAAGGCACCGGGAAACAGCGGCTCACAGACCCAGACCTGAGAAGGGTGAACCCAGAAGCCAAGGCCCAGGGACCACGGGGTCGGAGAGGGGGACCGGGAAAGTTCGCGAACAGGGAGAGGGAAACACCAAACCCGGGGCCCCAGAAAAGTTTATTCTAAGATCAACAATACTTTACCAAAATGAGCGAATCAGAAGATCCACAACAGCCCCGCTTCCAGATTCCCCCCAACACCGCAAAAAAAGCTATAAAAGCGATCAAGCATGAGCAGATGAGAGAAAAACCAGAAACACTTTTTGCTGACTGTTACAACAATGGGACAAAAAGTAACCTCATTTTCTACTCAGATCAGCCAGTGGTTTGGATCACAGCAATAAAATCACACTATACCAATGTTAAGCTAGAAAATACCGCAAATGGGTCCATAATGAAAATTAACACACCAGGAGACAGTTCAACTACGACGGTCAACGCGTACAATACCGGAACAATATTAGTGCAAGGCAACCTTGACAAATTTGCAACGGCCTTCAGGACACTGAAAAATTAACTAAGGGGGGAAGGAACAGCCCCAGAGTGGCCCGCACTCCTCCCAACATTGACAACTTACCAGGAGAAAATCTGCCTGGTCAGGAGGTGAACGAGCCACACAGTTCAAACCAGACACTAACCCCGGGGAACCACAGCCACACGATACAACTGACAAACCCCAGCATAACTACCAGGGAGGAAGCCACACATAGTCCCCCTACCATTCCCAGCTCACCAAGAGAAGAGCAGCATAGCCAGGAAGTGAGTGAGCCCTCCAGGGCCGACCAGCCTAGCCAGGAAGTGAGTGAGCCTTCCAGGGCCGACCAGACACATACCCCGGGATCACACAGCCAGATACAACCAAAAGATAAATTTAATCAATTAGAGATAGAGATGGTTAAACTTAGAGAGGACTTCCTCAAAATGAATGACGATCAAAATCAGGAGAGGGAGAGACACAAGAGAGAGCTGAAGCTACTTGAGAACCAGGTGAATCTACTTAGGAATCAGGTGAAAGAGCTGCAGGAAAAAGAAGAGAGCCATAGAGGAGAGATAACACCATTAGACCAGCAACCAGAGGCTAGAGATAAGACAAGACAGAGCCGGACGGAACGGCTGCACTCCCACATGGAACAAAAGCAACAGACACACAATACAAGGGGTGCCACACAGACCGACCAGCATACTGATTCGCAATCTTCCCCCACCACCGTGGAACCACAAGCGGGCCGCTCACAAGAGGTACGCACACACCAGACACCCCAGCCCAGCACACACACTATGAGTCCAAGCGAAAGCCACCAGACAGTAAACACAAACAAGGCTGACGTCGTAATACTCATAGACTCAAATGGGAAATTTCTATGGGAGAAAAAGCTATTCCCTAGAAGTAAAGTAGAAAAGATCTGGTGCCCAACAACAAACAGAGCCATGGGATGGCTGACCAAAGCCAGATTAGGCTCCCCCCAACACATAATAATACACACGGGCACAAATGACCTAAAGACCCAACAGAAAGAAGTAGCAACATCGCTCAGAGCAATGATTAGGAAAGCAAGCAGCACATTTCCAAACACTAGAATCACTGTTTCCACAATATTGCCGAGAACAGACTTCAACAACAACACAATTCATGAGATAAATGCCAGCATAGCAAGAGACTGCGAATCAAACCACAACGTACACCTGGCCCAACACCCCACCCTCGATGAGGAATGTCTTTACGACCACGTCCACATCCAAAGGCAAAGAATATCGATCTTTGCTAAAGCCCTGAAGGACGTCGCTTTTAACCGGGTCCATACCCAGACTCCAAGAGGACCCCCCCCCCGACCACCAGAGATCAGCGGGGTACATATCAGGAACACTACAAGGACCACCAACACACCAACCGAGACCAGAGAGGATCCCCATGCAAAACAACAATATCAGACCTGCACCACTCCTGTCCCACAGGGGAATAGGACCGCTCCCAGACAGACAGAGGGAGAGATGCACAGGACGTACGCAATACCTCAGACAGAAACAATCCATTAAGAGACAATAAGCAGATGTGCAGCAGCATCTACTTCCGCCTTATGGATCAAGGACTAATTAATAGAAAGAACTGTAACCAAATTGTATTAACTTTTATAGACAACTGATGTGATCTTTTTTTTTCCCCACACTTAGACACGACAAACACGTACCACTCTTTAACCTATCATAGTAAAAGATCAAACTTAACATGAAATCCTTATATATTTCGACCTGGAATATCCAAGGTCTACGCTCTTCACTGCGAGAAGTGAAAAGTAGGACCCCAGAGTTCATAGATGAAACTAAAGACCTAGATATTATCATTTTACAGGAAACTTGGTATAAAGGAAAAGGACACACTGGCTGTCCCCAAGGGTACACTGAGCTGGTGGTCCCCTCCAATAAATTACCAAGTGTAACCCAAGGCAGAGACTCCGGAGGCATACTGATCTGGTTTAAAACAGAACTTAAGAATTACATCAAATTTATAAAAAAGGGCGAAAACCATATGTGGCTCAAACTTGAGAGGGAGATTATCTCAAACACCCAAGATGTTTACATTTGCGCACTTTATATCCCTCCAATCGATTCCCCGTACTTTAAAGAGGACACCTTCTCCAACATGGAGGGGGAAATTATCCAATACCAGGCCCAGGGGAACGTGTTGATCTGTGGGGACCTCAATTCAAGAACGGGCGAAGAACCAGACTTCACCAATAATCAGGGAAACAATTACGTTTTCGGGAATAACCACTTTGACATCCCTTCCCTTCCATACAGGCATAACTGCGACAAGCAGTCAAATACCAACGGAAAACAGCTACTACAGCTCTGTCGAAACCTGGGTCTGTACATTGTCAATGGTAGGTTCATAGGAGACCTCCTAGGAAGATCGACCTATTGCTCACCTCTTGGCTGCAGCACAGTAGACTATATGATTACAGACTTAGACCCATCCTCTTTCAGAGCATTCACAGTCAAACCACAAACAACACTGTCAGATCACAATCAAATTACTATGTTCCTCAAAAAGACAGAAACAAACAACATAGAAACACAACCCAGTAAACTGTACAACACCAAAAAATCGTACAGATGGGCCAAAAACGACACGGAAAAATACCAGAAAACAATTAGCAATGCATCAACTCAAGCTCTCTTAGACACCTTTCTGGATAACATATACACTCACAATAAAGAAGGCGTAAACCGGGCAGTTAGTAAACTAAACAATATTTTTGATAATTTGGCAACAAATGCAAACTTGAAAGCTCACAAGAACAAACCCAAAACAAAAAACTATGAAAAATGGTTTGACCGAGATTGCCATAACATGAGGAAAAAACTTAGAAAAATATCAAACCAAAAACACAGACATCCAGAAAACGAGGAACTACGCCTTACTTATTGTCAGACACTAACACAATACAGAAACACACTCAGAACCAAAAAAGAGCAATATATTAAGAATACACTCAGCTCCATGGAGGAATCCATTGATTCCAATTGTTTCTGGGAAAACTTGAAAACACTACACAAAAAACAACACGACGATTTGGCCATTCAAAATGGGGACACATGGGTGAACCACTTTGAAAAATTATACCAGAAAAACACACTAAGACCAGAGCAACACCAAATATGCAAAAAACTGGAAAAGCTAGAAATGGCCATAAAAGATAACCAAAACCCGCTGGACGCCATAATAACAGAAAAAGAACTTCTTGAAAAACTCAAGGACCTGCGACCAGGAAAAGCCTGCGGGACAGACGGCATACTAAACGAGATGATTAAACACACAGACAACAAAATGAAACTGGCTATCCTAAAACTCTTCAACTTGGTTCTGAGTGTCGGTTATTTCCCTGATATCTGGAACAAAGGACTCATAACGCCCATATACAAAAGTGGGGACAAAATCGACCCAAACAACTATCGAGGCATCTGTGTAAACAGTAACCTGGGGAAGGTATTCTGTAGCATCATAAACAAAAGACTTATAAACTTCCTTGAGGAGCACAATGTCTTGAGTAAAAGCCAAATTGGATTCCTGCCCAACTATAGAACATCCGACCATATCTTCACCCTACAGACCCTAATTGACAAACACATTCACCATAACAAAAGCAAAATCTACGCATGCTTTGTAGATTTCCAGAAGGCTTTCGACTCCATCTGGCATGACGGTTTATTCCTGAAACTTATCGAAAGCGGGGTAGGAGGGAAAACATATGATGTAATTAAATCAATGTATACAAACAACAAATGTGCAGTTAAAATTGGAGACAAACAAACAAAATACTTCCCACAGGGGCGGGGGGTGACGCAGGGCTCGCCAATCTCACCGACACTCTTTAATATTTACATAAATGGATTGGCAAAGCTACTTGAACAATCTACAGCACCCGGCCTCACCCTATATGAATCCAAGGTTAAATTCCTCCTCTATGCAGACGACCTGGTTCTGCTGTCACCTACTAAAGAGGGGCTACAGCAAAACCTGGACCTGCTGGAGTCGTACTGCCAGACTTGGGCCCTGACAATAAATCCCCAAAAAACCAAAGTCCTTGTGTTCCAGCAAAGATCCAAACATCAGGGACCCAAAATAAATTTCACAGTAGGAACAACCAAAATTGAACAAACCACTAACTACACATACTTGGGCTTAAAAATCAGTTCTACGGGAAACTTCAAACTGGCTGTGAATGAACTGAAAGAGAAAGCAAGAAGGGCTTTCTATGCCATCAAAAAATCAATCCAAATAGAAATCCCAATTAGCATTTGGCTCAAAATTTTCAAATCAGTAATTGAACCAATTGCACTCGATGGCAGTGAAGTATGGGGACCGCTAACTCAACAAGAATTTGCAAAATGGGACAAACACCCAATTGAGATCCTACATGCAGAATTCTGTAAAAGTATCCTCCGGACTCAAAGGAAAACAGTAAACAATGCATGCAGGGCGGAACTAGGCCAATATCCATTAATAATCACTATCCAAAAAAGAGCCACCAAATTTTGGAATCACCTACAAATGAGCAATCCCCAATGCTATCACTACGACGCCCTGAAATGCCAAGAACTGACCATAAAGAAGAATACCCTCAGTCAACTAGTCCTGGGACTCAGTGAAGTAACTACTAACAATACTAACAATAACCAGCACCAGGACAGTGACAGGGTAACACAAAGAATTCGACCCAACACAATCGTCGCTAAGCAAAAGGAAAAATATCTGACATATTGGGCAGAAACAACAAAAACCCAAAGCAAACTCAATTGCTACTTGGCCCTAAACAGACAATACAACATAGCTGATTACCTGACCATGGTAAAGGATAACAAACTGAGAAGAACCTTGACAAGGTACAGACTTAGCGAACATAGCCTAGCGATCGAAAAAGGCAGACACAGGCAGACCAGGCTACCAAGAGAAGACAGGATATGCTCTCACTGCAGTCAGGGAGTAGTGGAGACAGAGATGCACTTCCTCACAGCCTGCGGAAAATATCAGGGCATCAGGGAGAATTTCTACCAAAAATTCTCACAAATATGCCCTGATTTCAGAAATCTGAATGACAACCAAAAACTCCCATACCTACTGGGAGAGGAGAGAAGCTGTATAACACTGGCGGCACACTATGTTACAGCTTGCCATGAACAGAGGGACAACCAGTAAACTAAGAAAAGAATATATATAAACAATGCGAATGTATATTTATACACTCAGGGATATACCTGTTTATACACTGTATGAATAGAACTGCGTTTATGTGCTAAACCATAAATGTATTTTGATGCTTTGGCAACATAAGATGTAACTTATCATGCCAATAAAGCGATTTGAATTGTGAATTGTGAATTGTGAGAGAGAGACTGGGGGGGAGAGAGACTGGGGGGAGAAGAGAGAGAGACTGGGGGGGAGAGAGAGACGGCGGGGGAGAGAGAGAGAGACTGGGGGGAGAGAGAGAGAGACTGGGGGGAGAGAGAGAGAGACTGGGGGGAGAAGAGAGAGAGACGGGGGGGGGAGAGAGAGACTGGGGGGAGAAGAGAGAGACTGGGGGGAGAAGAGAGAGAGACTGGGGGGAGAGAGAGAGACTGGGGGGAGAAGAGAGAGAGACTGGGGGGAGAAGAGAGAGAGACTGGGGAGAGAGAGAGAGACGGGGAGAAGAGAGAGAGACTGGGGGGAGAGAGAGAGAGAGAGACGGGGGGAGAGAGAGAGAGACTGGGGGGGAAAGAGAGAGACTGGGGAGAAGAGAGAGAGACGGGGGGGAAAGAGAGAGAGAGAGACGGGGGGAGAGAGAGAGAGACTGGGGGGAGAAGAGAGAGAGAGACTGGGGGGGGAGAGAGAGAGACTGGGGGGGGAAGAGAGAGAGCGACGGGGGGAGAGAGAGAGCGACGGGGGGGAAGAGAGAGAGAGACTGGGGGGGAGAGAGAGCGACGGGGGGGAAGAGAGAGAGAGACTGGGGGGGGGAGAGAGAGAGAGACGGGGGGAGAGAGAGAGACGGGGGGAGAAGAGAGAGAGACTGGGGGGGAGAGAGAGAGACGGGGGGAGAAGAGAGACGGGGGGGAGAAGAGAGAGAGAGACGGGGGAGAGAGAGAGAGACGGGGGGAGAGAGAGAGACTGGGGGGAGAAGAGAGAGAGACTGGGGGGAGAAGAGAGAGAGACTGGGGGGGAAAGAGAGAGAGAGAGACGGGGGGGAGAGAGAGAGAGACGGGGGGAGAGAGAGAGACGGGGGGGAGAGAGAGAGACTGGGGGGGAAAGAGAGAGAGACTGGGGGGGAAAGAGAGAGAGACTGGGGGAGAAGAGAGGGAGAGACGGGGGGAGAAGAGAGAGAGAGACGGGGGGAGAGAGAGAGAGACGGGGGGACTCAAAGGAAAACAGTAAACAATGCATGCAGGGCGGAACTAGGCCAATATCCATTAATAATCACTATCCAAAAAAGAGCCACCAAATTTTGGAATCACCTACAAATGAGCAATCCCCAATGCTATCACTACGACGCCCTGAAATGCCAAGAGCTGACCATAAAGAAGAATACCCTCAGTCAACTAGTCCTGGGACTCAGTGAAGTAACTACTAACAATACTAACAATAACCAGCCCCAGGACAGTGACAGGGTAACACAAAGAATTCGACCCAACACAATCGTCGCTAAGCAAAAGGAAAAATATCTGACATATTGGGCAGAAACAACAAAAACCCAAGCAAACTCAATTGCTACTTGGCCCTAAACAGACAATACAACATAGCTGATTACCTGACCATGGTAAAGGATAACAAACTGAGAAGAACCTTGACAAGGTACAGACTTAGCGAACATAGCCTAGCGATCGAAAAAGGCAGACACAGGCAGACCAGGCTGCCAAGAGAGGACAGGATATGCTCTCACTGCAGTCAGGGAGTGGTGGAGACAGAGATGCACTTCCTCACAGCTTGTGGAAAATATCAGGGCATCAGGGAGAATTTCTACCAAAAATTCTCACAAATATGCCCTGATTTCAGAAATCTGAATGACAACCAAAAACTCCCATTCCTACTGGGAGAGGAGAGAAGCTGTATAACACTGGCGGCACACTATGTTACAGCTTGCCATGAACAGAGGGACAACCAGTAAACTAAGAAAAGAATATATATAAACAATGCGAATGTATATTTATACACTCAGGGATATACCTGTTTATACACTGTATGAATAGAACTGCGTTTATGTGCTAAACCATAAATGTATTTTGATGCTTTGGCAACATAAGATGTAACTTATCATGCCAATAAAGCGATTTGAATTGTGAATTGTGAATTGAGAGAGACGGGGGGGGAGAGAGAGAGACTGGGGGGGGAGAGAGACGGGGGGCGAAGAGAGAGACTGGGGGGGAGAGAGACTGGGGGGGGAGAGGGAGACGGGGGGGGGAGAGGGAGACGGGGGGGGAGAGGGAGACGGGGGGGGATAGGGAGACGGGGGGGGAGAGGGAGAGACTGGGTGGGGAGAGAGACTGGGGGGGGAGAGAGAGAGAGACGGGGGGGAGAGAGAGAGATGGGGAGAGAGACTGGGGGGGGAGAGAGAGAGACTGGGGGGGAGAGAGAGAGAGACGGGGGGAGAGAGAGAGAGACGGGGGGAAGAGAGAGAGACGGGGAGAGAGAGAGAGACTGGGAGAAGAGAGACGGGGGAGGAGAGAGAGAGAGAGACTGGGGGGAGAAGAGAGAGACGGGGGAGAGGGGGACTGGGGGGGAGAGAGGGACTGGGGGGGAAGAGAGAGAGAGAGAGAGACTGGGGGGGGAGAGAGGGACTGGGGGGGAAGAGAGAGAGAGGGACTGGGGGAAGAGAGAGAGAGAGGGACTGGGGGGAAGAGGGGGAGAGAGAGACTGGGGGGGGAGAGAGAGAGAGAGACGGGGGGGGAGAGAGGGATTGGGGGGGAAGAGAGAGAGAGAGAGAGACTGGGGGGGGAGAGAGGGACTGGGGGGGAAGAGAGAGAGAGAGAGAGAGAGACTGGGGGGGAGAGAGGGACTGGGGGGGAAGAGAGAGAGAGGGACTGGGGGAAGAGAGAGAGAGAGGGACTGGGGGGAAGAGGGGGAGAGAGAGACTGGGGGGGAGAGAGAGACTGGGGGGGAAGAGAGAGAGAGAGAGAGACTGGGGGGGGAGAGAGAGACTGGGGGGGAAGAGAGAGAGAGACTGGGGGGGGAGAGAGGGACTGGGGGGGAAGAGAGAGAGAGAGGGACTGGGGGAAGAGAGAGAGAGAGGGACTGGGGGGAGAGAGAGAGAGAGGGACTGGGGGGAAGAGGGGGAGAGAGAGACTGGGGGGGAGAGAGAGAGAGAGACTGGGGGGAAGAGAGAGACTGGGGGTAAGGAGCGCCTCAGGCCCGGCTGGATGGACCCCTGCCGCTCCGGTGAACCGGAGCCCCCACGTGCAGCGTATCGTCTCAGGCCCGGCCCAAGTGAGCCCTGATGAGATCCCGCTGTGGGCCTCCGACGCCGCTCCGCTGCTGGACTTATTTCAGGATTAGCCTGGATAGAGAGGGGGGAAGGAGCGCCTCAGGCCCGGCCCTATGGACCCCTGCCGCTCCGGTGAACCGAGCCCCCGCGCACAGCGTATCGCCTCAGGCCCGGCCCGAGTGAGCCCTGATGAGCTCCCGCTGTGGGCCTCCGACGCCGCTCCGCTGCTGGATTTATTTCGGTCGATGTTTTTCTGGGTGTTGTATGGTCGCAGTTTATCGCCACGTGGTTGTCTGTGGTTTTTCGCGCTCCCGCACTAACCGCAGTTTGAAAGATTAGGCCCCGCCCACACACGCCATGAAACGCCCCCCCGTGACGCAGCGCGCTCCCCCCGTAGGATTGGTCAACCTTCACGTCACTCAATGCTAATGAGCGGATTCCCCCGTATGATTGGCCAACCGCTAATGAGCGGATTTTTGAACGTTTTTTGTATACTGTCCGCCCGCACTAACGGCAATTTGAAAGATTAGGCCCCGCCCACACGCCATGAAACGCCCCCGTGGGGTGGTATGTGCTGTGGGTGGGTCGGTGGGGTGTGGGTGGTTGGTTGGTGGGGTGGGTGGTTGGTTGGTGGGGTTGGTTGGTGGGGTGGGGGTGGTTGGTTGGTGGGGGTTGGGTCGGCTGTGATTGGTGGGGGTGTGGTTGGGTCCAGTGGGGTGTGGGTGGTTGGTTGGTGGGGTGGGGTGGGGGTGGTTGGTTGGTGTGGTGGGTCCATGTGGGTGGTTGGTTGGTGGGGGTTGGGTCGGCTGTGGTTGGTTGGTGGGGTGTGGGTGGTTGGTTGGTGGGGTGTGGTTGGGTCCAGTGGGGGTGTGGGTGGTTGGTTGGTGGGGGTTGGGTCGGCTGTGGTTGGTTGGTGGGGTGTGGTTGGGTCCAGTGGGGTGTGGGTGGTTGGTTGGTGGGGTGGGTCCATTGGGGTGGGGGTGGTTGGGTGGGGTGTGGGTGGTTGGTTGGTGGGGTGTGGTTGGGTCCAGTGGGGTGTGGGTGGTTGGTTGGTGGGGTGTGGGTGGTTGGTTAGTGGGGTGTGGTTGGGTCCAGTGGGGTGTGGGTGGTTGGGTGGGGTGTGGGTGGTTGGTTGGTGGGGTGTGGTTGGGTCCAGTGGGGTGTGGGTGGTTGGTTGGTGGGGTGTGGGTGGTTGGTTAGTGGGGTGTGGTTGGGTCCAGTGGGGTGTGGGTGGTTGGGTGGGGTGTGGGTGGTTGGTTGGTGGGGTGTGGTTGGGTCCAGTGGGGTGTGGGTGGTTGGGTGGGGTGTGGGTGGTTGGTTGGTGGGGTGTGGTTGGGTCCAGTGGGGGTGTGGGTGGTTGGTTGGTGGGGTGGGTCCATTGGGGTGGGGGTGGTTGGGTGGGGTGTGGGTGGTTGGTTGGTGTGGGTGGTTGGTGGGTGGGGTGTGGGTGGTTGGTTGGTGGGGTGGTGTACCATGTAATGATTTTGCTGAACTTTGGCCTCTTTGTGTTTAACCCTCCACAGCTGGTTGGGGTGGACAGATGTTTGGCAGCTATCAATGAAATGGTCCAGGAAGCCAAGGTGAAGGCTGGGTGTGATCCTAAAATACCGCTCAAATCCTTGGTGAGTAAACCCTAACGCTATAGAGCTCAAAAACATCCAACACTCCCATCCGGCTCTTTCAGTACTGCTCAGAATACAAGAAAAGAGCTGCGATCTGACGGGCGAACTCTGTCCACATTAGTCTCTGACCCCCCTTTCTGTGTGTGTCTTGTCAATACGACAATGGTCAGCGTTCGTCTAAGCTGTAAAATTCATTCTCCTCTTTCTCTCTGTATCCTCGTTGTGTGTTGAAATCAGCGCACAACCTGTTGCTCGAACCCACTCCTTCTCACGACTTACAAAGCTGTTGGAAGCTCCACCGACTTTGTAAAACCCAACCTTGAGAAGTAATGATGAATTTGTGCCAAATGTCGGTTAGGCCACAGTTAGTGTTGGCCCATTGTAGACAGGACATCAGAGCACAGATAGTGTACATTCACCAGGATGGGACCAGAAATGGGGCAACTATAAATATGAGAAGACACTGGGACTACTTCCTCTGGAGCAATACTTTATTTTTCTTATTTTTTGATATATGTATTTTTTTTATATATATTGGCCCAGAAATTCGGGTTGGAGGCTTCCCGCGGGTGCAAGCCCCCGACCTGCACTTACCTAGCGCGCCGGCCGTTGAGCTGTGGGCCCCCTGTGGAATTCCAATCCTGAGTCTCCTCCAACTGCCGGCGCGCAGTGCTTGCGTATCCCAGGGGCGCAGTTAGTTCGATGCGTCCCCTGGGATCACGTGGGCCATGGAGAGCCAATCGGAGCAGGGAATGCTTCATAAGTTTGACAGGAAGTGCTGTCATCAAACTTATAAATACAACGAGCCCCAAAACATCACTAAATCTTCAAATAAATTTTTAAAAGATCACATTTTTTAAATAAACTATAAATTACATGAAATAACTATTTTAAACAATAATTTAAATTTTTGAAAAAAATAATTTTATTTTCTAACAAGGCTAAAAATAAACTTACCTTTCTTTAAAGTATTTTTTCTTTAAGACATCTGAAACCTGGCCCGCAGTGGATTTCCTGTCAGTGGCCCGGTTCTGATGTCGGCGCGCTGTGCTAACCTGACCCAGCGGCGTAGTTAGTGCGATGTGCCGGCTGGGATCAGGTGAGCACTGTACAACCAATCAGGGGAAGGGAAACTTCATTCATAAGTTTGAGAGTAAGAACTGTCAAACTCATGAGAAGTACTGCACCCCAAAACACTACTTAAACTTTAAATAAAATTTTTAAAAACATCCCAATCATTAAATTAAGTATAAATAAGTTTAAAAAAATAATTTAAACGATTTTTTTTTGTGAAAAAAATAAATTTTTAATAAAAAGGGTCTAAAACTAAACTTGCCTTATTGTAGATTCTTTAAAATAATAAACCTGTGGAAAAATATTTTCTAAATTGCACTAAAACACCACTTACCTGTAAAAATAAATACTTACGTGTGCTTTTTACAAGCGTAAAGACCGGAGGCCTTTACACATGCGCAAATCCCCCAAAACAGAGGAAATCCAAGACGCACGCGCTGCCCCCTACAGCGCACGCGCTAGCCTCTTCAACTCTTGGGTGAGAGGAGAGGAAATGCCGGTTTTCAGCGCATGCGCTGTGCATGCTGAAAACCGGCATTTCCTCCGGCCAGACGCGTGAGTACCCCTTCCGTACTCACGCGTTTGGGGAAGAATTTCTGCCCCAATAAACCTGTGGGAAAAATGTTTTAATTTTAATTAATTCACTACTTACCTTGTAAAAAGCAGGCCTTGCGACTGCTTTTTAAATGTCTAACTTCTGGAGACTTGCCTTCCCGGGAAAACCTGCCAAAAAAAAAACGTAAGTTCGATGCGCACGCACAGCCTCTCCGGCGCACGCGTTCCACCTCTTAACCCCTTCTTTCAGGGGAACGGAGGTTCCAGTTTCCCGCGCATGCGCAGTGCATGCACGAAACCGGCACTTCCATTGGGCTTACGGGTGAGTACCCCGTGCGTACTCACCCGTGGAGACCCGAAGTTCTGGGCCAATATTATATATACATTTTTATTTATTTATTTATATAGAAGAAAGAACTTGCATTTCTATAGCGCCTTTCACGATCGCAGGACGTCCCAAAGTGCTGTACAGCCTTTGAAGTGTAGTCATAAAAACATAAGAAATAGGAGCAGGAGTCGGCCATTTGGCCCCTCGAGCCTGCTCCGCCATTCAATAAGATCATGGCTGACCTTCTACCTCAACTCCACCTTCCCGCACTATCCCCATATCCCTTGATTCCCTTAATATCCAAAAATCCATCCTATCTCTGTCTTAAATGTACTCAACAACTGAGCCTCCACAGCCCTTTGGGGTAGAGAATTCCAAAGATTCACCACCCTCTGAGTGAAGAAATTTCTTCTCATCTCAGTCCTAAATGGCCGACCCCTTATTCTGAGATTGTGACCCCTGGTTCTAGACTCCCCAGCCAGGGGAAACATCCTCCCTGCATCTACCCTGTCAAGCCCTGCAAGAATTGTGCATGTTTCAATGAGATCAACTCTCATTCTTCTAAACTCTAGAGAATATAGGCCTAGTCGACTCAATCTGTCCTCATAGGACAATCCCCCCCATCCCAGGAACCAGTCTGGTGAACCTTCGTTACACTCCCTCTATGGCAAGTGTATCCATCCTTAGGTAAGGAGACCAAAACTGTACACAATACTCCAGGGGTGGTCTCACCAGGGCCCTATATAATTGCAGTAAGATATCTTTACTCTTATACTCAAATCCTCTTGTAATAAAGGCCAACATACCATTTACTTTCCTAATTGCTTGCTGTACCTGCATGTTAACTTTCAGTGATTCGTGTACAAGGACACCCAGGTCTCTCTGAACACCAACATTTCCCAATCTCTCTCCATTTAAAAAATACTCTGCTTTTCTATTTTTCCTAACAACTTCACATTTCTCCACATTATATTCCATTTGCCATGTTCTTGCCCACTCACTTAGCCTGTCTATATTCCCTTGAAGCCTCTTTGCATCCTCCTCACAACTTACATTCCCACCCAGCTTTGTATCATCAGCAAACTTGGATATATTACATTTGGTCCCCTCGTCCAAATCATTGATGTAGATTGTGAATAGTCACTGTCGTAATGTAGGAACAGTGTATGTATGTGTGTGTGTGTATATATTTATATAGATATATATATAGATAGATATATCCTTGCCTTTGATTGTGTACTTGCTGGGCCCTTTGGACTTTTCCAATAAGACCATGCAGTGTTTGTGCTATTGCCTGTTGGAGAGATCAGTCCAAAGTGCAAGAGCCTACACAGAGTTCAGACTGAAGTAAGTTGCAGAGAGATAGACGGGTGAAATGCAAAGGATTGTTGGGAATGGTAAAGGAGAGACGGTGTGAGTGGCTCAGTTCATCTGCTCTGGCCATGATTACATCTTGGCCTCGGCTCCAGCTACTGACAGGTTGTTACCGTTGGGGAAATAATGGGAACTGGGATGGGGTGGGGAGAAAAACTAGAAAGCACATTTGCAAATAAATACTTGTCCGTTCAGAAGCTTTCGGTCTCCTGTTTCAGGGCCCTTTGGGTTGTGATTTGTGACCATCTACCTTTGAGCGGGATGCGTGCTGACCTGCCCGTTTGAAGACCGCGAGGGGACGGGGTTGCTCCGCTTTGGAGGCCTCAACCGAAGCCTATGAGGCACTTGGCAGGGCGTCCTAAAGGGGCGGTTCCTGTGATGGGCATTCGCGGAGACCTTCAGGGAAGGGAAACCCGCCACCCTTAACCCGGTCAGGCTCCAGTCACACGCCAACGTGATCGACTCGTAACTGCCCTCTGAAGTGGCCAAGCAAGCCACGCGGGTTGTATCAAAAGTGCTACAAAGACCAATGACTGCAATGGTTCAGGAAGGCCCACCACCATCTTCTCAGGGCAACTAGGGATGGGTAACGAATGCCGGCCTTACCAGCAACACCCGCATCCCGAGAATGAATAGCATCATAGATTGATACAGCACAGAAGGAGGCCATTCGCCCCATCGTGCCTGTGCCGGCTCTTTGGTAGAGCTGTCCCATTAGTCCCACTCCCCCTGCTCTTTCCCTATAGCCCTGCAAAACTTTCCCCTTCAAGTATTTATCCAATTCCCTTTTTAAAGTTCCTATTGAATCTGCTTCCACCGCCCTTCCAGGCAGCGCATTCCAGATCACAACAGCTCGCTGTGTAAAAAACAATTTTCCTCATCTCCCCCTCTGGTTCTTTTGCCAATCACCTTAAATCTGTGACCTCTGGTTACCGACTCTCCTGCCACTGGAAACAGTTTCCCCTTATTTACTCTTATCAAAACCCCTCATGATTTTGAACACCTCTATCGAATCTCCCCTTAACCTTCTCTGCTCCAAGGAGAACAACCCCAGCTTCTCCCGCCTCTCCACATAATTGAAGTCCCTCATCCCTGGTACCATTCCAGTAAATCTCCTCTGCACCCTCTCCAAGTCCTTGACGCGCTTCCTCAAATGTGGTGCCCAGAATTGAATATTAAAATAAAAGACATAAAATGCAAGAGTAATCTTCTGCTATTAGAGGAAGGAGGAATATCGCATGGGAAGCCCTGATTTAAAATTTATTTCCCCGAGTGAAAAGTAAATCCTGTTTCAATAGTTAGATGGTGGAGAAATTGCTGTCGTAAATATTTTTGCGTTTGAATGCTGCAAGAAAGACAGACTTGTATTTATATAGCGCCTTTCATGATATCAGGACGTCTCAAAGCGCTTTACAGCCAATGAAGTACTTTTTGAAGTCTAGTCACTGTTGTAATGTCGGAAACGCGGCAGCCAATTTGCGCACAGCAAGCTCCCACAAACAGCAATGTGATAATTGACCAGATCATCTGTTTTTTAGTGATGTTGATTGAGGGATAAATATTGGCCCAGGACACTGGGGAGAACTCCCCTGCTCTTCTTCAAAATAGGACCATAGGATCTTTTACGTCCACCTGAGAGGGCAGACGGGGCCTCGGTTTAACGTCTTGTGACCCTTCCAACACTCCCTCGGCACTGCACTGGGAGTGTCAGCCTAGATTTTGTGCTCAAATCTCTGGAGTGGGACTTGAACCCACAACCTTCCGACTCCGAGGCGAGCGAGAGTGCTACCCACTTCCTTTGCCCCACCATTGGTGGCTGGGCGTTCAGCCGTCTAGGCCCTAAGCTCTGGAATTCCCTCCCTAAACCTCTCCACCTCTCTCTCTCCTCTAAGACTCACCTTAAAACCTACCTCTTTGACTCAGCTTTTGGCTACCTGTCCTAATGGGCCAGAAATTCGGGTCCCCACAGGTGAGTACGCGCTGGGTACTCACGCGTAGGCCCAACAGAAGTGCCGGTTTCGTGCATGCACTGCGCATGCGCGGGAAACCGGAACTTCCGTTCCCTTGAAGGAAGGGGTTCACAGGTCGAACACGTGTGCCGGAGAGGCAGCGCGTACGCCTGGAACTTCCGTTTCTTTTACAGGTTTCTCTGGGAGGGTAAGTCTCCAGCAGCTACGCTTTAAAAAAGCAGTCGCAAGGCCTGCTTTTAACAAGGTAAGTGGTGAATTAAGTAAAATTAAAACATTTTTTCCACAGGTTTATTATTTTTAAATACTTTAAAGAAAGGTAAGTTTATTTTTAGCCCCGTTAGAAAATGTAATTAATTTTTTCAAAAATTTAAATTATTTAAAATAGTTATTTTATGTAATTTATAGTTATTTTAAAAATGTGATTTAAAAAACAAATTTATTTGAAGTTTTACTTAGGTTTTGGGGCCAATCTCTATTCATAGATTTGACAGCTCTTCCTGATTCGCTCTCCATGGCCCACGTGATCCCAGGGGACGCATCGAACTAACTGCGCCCCTGGGATACGCAAGCACTGCGCGCCGGCAGTTGGAGGAGGCCCAGGATCGGAATCTCACGCGGGCCCACAGCTCAACGGCCGGCGCGCAAGGTAAGTGCAAGTCGGGGGCTTACACCCGCGGGAAACCTCCAACCCGAATTTCTGGCCCAATGTCTCCTCCTTTGGCTCAGTGTCTGATTCCCCTCCTGTGAACCTCCTTGGGACGTTTTCACTACGTTAAAGGCGTTCCTATAATTTCCGCCTTTGCTCTGTTCTCAGGGAATGTCCCTAAGTGGCGGGGAGCAGGAGGAAGCTGTCAACAAACTGATTCAACAGCTGAGGAACCACTACCCAAACCTGAGCGAGAACTACTGCATCACTACAGATGCAATAGGAGGGATAGCAACTGCCACTGATACGGGTAAGATTCAATAGAGACAGATTCATCTTTCATTCTTTTTAATTAAATATTGAATTTATACAGCAGGGAATGAAGTACTTTCCGTTTCACCCTGTCGTTGCGTAGTAAAGCTCTCTCTACTCTGCCCTCTCAATGTGCCTTAACTAGAAACATAGAAGATAGGAGCAGGAGTAGGCCATTCAGCCCCTCGAGCCTGCTCCGCCATTCAATGCGATCATGGCTGATCATCCAAATTCAGTACCCGGTCCCTGCTTTCTCCCCATATCCCTTGATCCCTTTAGCCTTAAGAAATATATCCAACTCCTTCTTGAATATATTTAATGAATTGGCCTCAACTGCCTTCTGTGGTAGAGAATTCCACAGGTTCACCACTCTCTGGGTGAAGAAATTCCTCCTCATTTCTGTCCTAAATGGCTTACCCCTTATCCTTAGACTGTGACCCCTGGTTCTGGACTCCCCGACCATCGGGAACATCCTTCCTGCATCTAGTCTGTCCAGTCCTGTTAGAATTTTATAAGTTTCAATGAGATCCCCTCTCATTCTTCTAAACTCCAGCGAGTACAAGCCCAATCGTCCCAATCTCTCCTCATACGTCATTCCTGCCATCCCAGGTATCAGCCTGGTGAATCTTCGCTGAACTCCTTCCATGGCAAGAACATCCTTCCTCAGATATGGCGACCAAAACTGCACACAATACTCAAGGTGTGGTCTCACCAAGGCCCTGTACAACTGCAGCAAGACATCCTTGTTCCTGTACTCGAACCCTCTCACTACGAAGGCCAACATACCATTTGCCTTCTTAACCGCCTGCTGCACCTGCATGCTTACCTTCAGCGACTGGTGCACAAGGACATCCAGGTCTTGTTGCACTTCCTCTTCTCCCAATCTATTGCCATTCAGATAATAATCTGCCTTCCTGTTTTTGCCACCAAAGTGGATAACCTCACATTTATCCATGTTATATTGCATCTGCCATGCTTTTGCCCAATCACCCAACCTGTCCAAATCATCCTGGAGTTTCTCGGCATCCTCCTCACAGCACACACGCCCACCCAGCTTTGTGTCGTCTGCAAATTTGGAGATATTATATCTAGTTCCCTTGCCTAGATCATATATATAGAGTCATAGAGTTTTACAGCACAGAAAGAGGCCCTTCGGCCCATCGTGTCTGCGCCGCCCATCCATCCCTGTCCAGTCTAATCCCATTTTCCAGCATTTGGTCCATAGCCTTGTATGCAATGGCATTTCAAGTGCTCATCCAAATGCTTCTTGAATGTTGTGAGGGTTCCTGCCTCTACCACCCTTTCAGGCATTGAGTTCCACATTCCAACCACCCTCTGGGTGAAGAAGTTCCTCCTCAAATCCCCTCTAAATCTCCTGCCCCTTACCCTGAATCTATGCCCCCTTGTTATTGACCCCCCTACTAAGGGGAAAAGTTCCTCTTTATCTACCCTATCTATGCCCCTCATCATTTTGTACACCTCAATCAGGTCCCCCCTCAGCCTTCTTTGCTCCAAGGAAAACAACCCCAGCCTGTCCAGCCTCTCTTCATAGCTGAGGCGCTCCATCCCAGGTAACATCCTGGTGAATCTTCTCTGCACCCTCTCCAAAGCAATCACATCCTTCCTATAGTGAGGCGACCAGAACTGCACACAGTACTCCAGCTGTGGCCTCACCAGCGTTTTGTACAGCTCCATCATAACCTCCCTGCTCTTATATTCTATGCCTCGGCTAATGAAGGCAAGTATCCCATATGCCTTTTTAACCACCTTATCTACCTGTTCCGCTGCCTTCAGGGATCTATGTACATGCACACCAAGGTCCCTCTGACCCTCTGTACTTCCTAGGGTCCTACCACTCATTGTGTATCCCCTTGCCTTATTTGCCCGTCCAAAATGCATCACCTCGCACTTTTCAGGGTTAAATTCCATTTGCCACTTTTCCGCCCATCTGACCAACCCGTTTATATCGTCCTGTAGCCTGAGGCTTTCCTCCTCGCAATTTACCACCCCACCAATTTTCGTGTCATCTGCGAACTTACTGATCATACCTTTTACATTCTCATCCAAATCATTTATGTAGATCACAAACAACAAGGGACCCAGCACCGATCCCTGAGGTACCCCACTGGACACAGGCTTCCAGTCACAAAAGCAACCTTCGACCATCACCCTCTGCCTCCTGCCACTCAGCCAGTTTAGGATCCAACGCGCCAAGGCACCCTGGATCCCATGGGCTCTTACCTTCTTGACCAGTCTCTTATGCGGGACTTTGTCAAAAGCTTTACTGAAGTCCATGTAAACCACATCCACAGCATTTCCCTCATCCACCCCCCTAGTCACCCCCTCGAAAAATTCAATCAGATTTGTCAGACATGATTTACCCTTGACAAAGCCATGCTGACTATCCCCGATTAATCCTTGCCTCTCCAAGTGGAGACTAATTTTGTCCCTCAGAATTTTTTCCAATAATTTCCCTACCACAGATGTTAGGCTCACTGGCCTGTAATTCCCTGGTTTATCCCTGCTACCCTTCTTGAATAATGGTACTACGTTAGCTGTTCTCCAGTCCTCTGGTACATCCCCT
Source organism: Somniosus microcephalus (assembly GCF_052327205.1). Lineage (NCBI taxonomy): Eukaryota > Metazoa > Chordata > Chondrichthyes > Squaliformes > Somniosidae > Somniosus > Somniosus microcephalus. The sequence continues at coordinate 3,098,561 of NC_141004.1, forward strand.
GTGGCCAGAGAGGTTCTGAAAATTTGTGTCAGAGCCCCTGCAATCTCCTCCTTTGCCTCCCACAGCAGCCTGGGATACATCTCGTCCGGGCCTGGGGATTTATCCACTTTTTGGCCTGCTAAAACCGCTAGCACCTCCTCCCTCTCGATGCTAATATGTTCAAGTATGTCACAGTCCCCTTGCCCGATTTCTATGTCTGCATCGTCTTTCTCCATAGTGAACACAGATGCAAAAAATTCATTTAAAACCCCGCCTACCTCATCTGGCTCTACACACAGATTGCCACTTTGGTCCCTAATGGGCCCTACCCTTTCCCTGGTTATCCTCTTGCCCTTAATATACTTATAAAACATCTTAGGATTTTCCTTTATTTTGCTCGCCAGTGTTATTTCATGGCCCCTCCTCGCCCTCCTAATTTCTTTTTTAAGTACGCCCCTGCACTTTTTATACTCCTCTAGGGCTTCTTCCGTCTTTAGTCTTTTGTAACTGCCAAAAGCCCCCCTTTTATTCCTAATGCATTTTTGTATATCCCTTGTCATCCAAGGTTCCCTTTGCTTGTTGGTCCCACCCTTGACCTTTACAGGAACATGTTGGCGTTGTACTCTCTCTATTTCCCTTCTGAAAGTCTCCCACTGTTTTGATGTGGATTTTCCTATAAGTAGCTGCTCCCAGTCCACTTTGGCCAGATCCTGCCTTATCATATTAAAATCGGCCTTCCCCCAATTTAGAACCCTTATTTCCGGGCCGTCTTTGTCCTTTTCCATGACCACCTTAAATCTCACCGAATTATGGTCACTGTCGCCAAAATGCTCTCCTACTGATACTTCCACCACTTGCCCGGCTACATTCCCTAGAATTAGGTCCAGTACCGCCCCCTCTCTTGTAGGACTTTCTACATGTTGGCTCAAAAAGCTCTCCTGGATGCACTTTAAGAATTCTGCACCCTCCAAGCCTTTCACACTCTGACTATCCCAATTTATATTGGGGAAGTTGAAATCCCCCACTATTATTACCCTATTATTTTCGCACTTTTCTGAGATTTGCCTACATATATCTGTTCCTCTATCTCCCCCTGACTGTTTGGGGGCCTATAGTACACTCCCAGCAAAGTGCTTGCCCCCTTTTTGTTTTTAAGTTCTACCCATATGGCCTCATTAGAGGAACCCGCTAATATATCATCCCTCCTTACAGCAGTAATTGACTCCTTAATTAATATTGCAACACCCCCTCCCCTTTTACACCCCCCTCTGTCTCGCCTGAAGATTCTATACCCCGGAATATTGAGCTGCCAGTCCTGACCCTCCCTCAACCATGTCTCCGTGATAGCAACAATATCGTACTCCCATGTGTTCAACAACAACTTCAGTTCATCCACCTTATTTGCAAGACTCCTTGCATTAAAATAAATGCCTTCCAGCCCTGCCATATTCTCTTTTGCCTTCACATATTTGCTCTGCCTTCCCAGCTGACTTGTTTTTCCCTCTGTATTTGGCTGTAAATCACCCCCTACTATAGCTCCACTCTGTACCCCATCCCCCTGCCAAGTTAGTTTAAACCCCACCCAGCAGTGCTAGCAAACCTCCCCGCAAGGATATTGGTTCCCCTCTGGTTCAGGTGTAAACCGTCCGACTTGTACAAGTCCCACCTTTTCCAGAAGCAGACCCAGTGATCCAGGAAACTAAAGCCCTCCCTCCTGCACCATCCCTTTAGCCACGCATTCATCTGTTCTATCTTCCTATTCCGATACTCACTAGCACGTGGCACCGGGAGTAATCCAGAGAGCATGATATATATATATTGTGAATAGCTGGGGTCCAAGGACCGATCCCTGCGGTACCCCACTAGTCACTGCCTGCCACTTGGAAAAAGACCCGTTTATTCCAACTCTTTGCTTTCTGTCTGCCAACCAGTTCTCTATCCAAGTCAATACCTTGCCCCCAATCCCATGTGCCTTAACTTTACACGCTAATCTCTTATGCGGGACCTTATCAAAAGCCTTCTGAAAGTCCAAATACACCACATCCACTGGTTCTCCCTGATCTATTTTACCAGTTACATCCTCAACAAATTCCAGTAGATTAGTCAAGCATGATTTACCTTTTGTAAATCCATGTTGACTTTGTCCGATCCTGTCACTGTTTTCCAAGTGCTCTGCTATTACATCTTTTATAATGGACTCTAGCATTTTCCCCACTACCGATGTCAGGCTTAACAGTCTATAATTCCCCATTTTCTCTCTACCACCTTTTTTGAATAGTGGGGTAACATTAGCTACCCTCCAATCCATGGGTACTGTTCCAGATTCCATCGAATGTTGGAAGATGATCAGCAATGCATCTACTATTTCTAGGGCCACTTCCTTAAGTACCCCAGGATGTAGATTATCAGGCCCTGGGGATTTATCGGCCTTCAATCCCATCAATTTCCCTAACACTATTTCCCTACAAATACTGATTTCTTTCAGATCCTCCCTTTCATCAGACCCTATGTTCCCCGACATCTCTGGGAGGTTATTTGTGTCCTCCTTTGTGAAGACAGAACCAAAATATGTATTTAATTGGTCTGCCATTTCTTTGTTCCCCATTATAAATTCCCCGGATTCTGACTGCACGGGACCTACGCTTGACTTCACCAATCTTTTTCTCTTCACATATCTATAAAAGCTTTTACAGTCAGTTTTTATGTTCCCTGCAAGCTTACTCTCTTGAGGAGGCCGGCATTTATTTCCCATTCCTAGTTGCCCCGAGACGGTGGTGGTGGTGGTGGGCCGTTTCTTTGAACCTCTGGTAACGGTTTGAGACAACTGGGTGTCTTGATGCTGAGAGCCTGTTTCCCCTGGCTGGAGAGTCGAGGGGGAGCAGGCTCGAGGGGCCATGTGGCCTACTCCTGCTCCTATTTCTTATGTTCTGTGCTTGCTAGGCCACTGCAGAGGGAAGCTAAGAGTCAACCACATTGGTGTGGGGACTGGAGCCATAGGGCTGGATTTTGATACTGGAGGCGTCTAGGAGGCGATACTACAACTTTCGGGGTTGTAGTCCCGCCTCCATTGAGTTCTAGCCCACCCACTCGATTTTGACTTGATTGACCTTGTTGAGCCCACCCAATGGGCTCAGCAGGCCAATTAAGGGCCACCCAGCAACAGGTGACGTCACAGATTGACATTTCATCTGTCAAGAGCTTTTGACAGATGAAATATCAGCGTTTGAAGCTGTCAAACACTGACAATCTGTACTCCAAGTTAATTCCTTCCTCTCAGGCTGATTTAGAGATCTCTCCAGAACAGAAAGCTGAATGCTGCAACTTTTGACAGCTCGCGGCCATTCTGCTTTCTGTGCCGGTGAGATGAGGGACTCCCGAGACCTGAAGGAAGGAAGGCTGTAAAGGTAAGTAAAACTTCTTTAAACACTTTACACACACCAAACACACTTACCTCTGAACTCATGCACCCATCACTCACCTGAACACCGGACATCTCGAACCCTCCAAGCCCTTCAGCCCGTCGGTCCACCTCACTAATTTGGCGTGGTTTGGAGCCATCGGGAATCCCACACTTCAGGAATAAAAATAGGGATTAGGCTAAAAACTTCCTGTTAATTACCTGTTAACAGGCAGTTAATTGGCACTAATCCCCTTCCCGCCTCGGGGAGGCGGGTCCCAGCACAGGTCGGGTATCCGCTTCCTTTGAAACTGGCATGGAGGCGGGATGGGTTCGTGCCCCCCAATTTCGCGATTTTAACCCCCCACACACCTCCAATCCCGCTTCCACGGCCCAATGAAAATCCTGCCCATCGTCTCAGGATAAGGGGTTGGCCATTTAGGACTGAGATGAGGAGAAATCTCTTCACTCAGAGGGTGGCGAATCTTTGGAATTCTCTACAATAGAGGGCTGTGGTTGCTCAGTCGTTGAGTATAATCAAGGCTGAGATCAATCGAGTTTTGGAAACTAAGGGAATTCCGAAGATTCACAACCCTCTTGAGTGAAGAAATTTCTCCTCATCATACTGGGATCGGGCGGGAACGTGGAGTTGAGGTCGATGATCAGCCATTATCTTATTGAATGGCAGAGTAGGCTCGAGGGGCCGACTCATGCTCCTATTTCTTAGGTTATGTGCTAGCTAGGTCACTGCAGGGGGCAGTTAAGAGTCAACCACGATGGTGTGGGGACTGGAGTCACATATAGGCCCAGACCGGGTAAGGTCGGCAGGTTTCCTTCCCTAAAGGGACATAAGTGAACCAGTTGGGTTATTATGACAATCCGACAGCTTCATGACCACTTTTACTGACACCAGCTTTGTATTTCCAGATTTTTAAAAAACGAATTTAAATTCTCAAACTGCTGTGGTGGGATTTGAACTGGCGTTCTCCGGATTATTAGTCCAGGAACATTATGCTACCATGTCCCTATTTGTATGGATCGTTAATGAGCCAAAGCTGCTCCAAAGCAGACGTTTGGGACGGTGGGTGATGTTCAAGCCAAGACCAAAATGAGTCAGGCCGCCCCCTGGTCTCTCTCTCTCCCCCTCTCTCTCTCCCCCACACCCAGGTGTGGGCGAGCCCTTGGCTTCTGATACGGAGTCGCTCCAGTGGCGATTGTTGGCTTTTGGCGTCGATCTCTGTGTGCGCCAGTTCCTTCCGGATGGTGCGACTCTTCTGCTAGACCTGCTGCCGGGGGCCCTCTGTATTGACCAGTTCTGAGGTATGCTGCATTAGAACCGAACGCCCCTAACGCAAGTTTTGTAACCCCGCTTCTCCCCACCCCCCCCCACCCTTCCAGGTGGAATCGTGTTAATCGCAGGAACGGGTTCCAACTGCAAACTCGTCAATCCGAACGGAACGGAGATCGGCTGTGGAGGTTGGGGTCACCTGATAGGAGATGAGGGTTCCGGTAAGTGGAGAGGATTTTTTTTTAATGTATTCACGGGATGTGGGCGTCGCTGGCAAGGCCGGCATTTATTGCCCATCCCTAATTGCCCCTTGAGAAGGTGGTGGTGAGCCGCCATCTTGAACCGCTGCAGTCCGCGTGGTGAAGGTACTCACAGTGCTGTTAGGAAGGGAGTTCCAGGATTTTGACCCAGCGACGATGAAGGAATGGCCGATATATTTCCAAGTCAGGATGGTGTGTGACTTGGAGGGGAACTTGGAGGTGGTGGTGTTCCCATGCACCTGCTGCCCTTGTCCTTCTAGGTGGAAGAGGTCGAGGGTTTGGGAGGTGCTGCCGAAGAAGCCTTGGCGAGTTGCTGCAGTGCATCTTGTAGATGGTGCACACTGCAGCCACGGTGCGCCGGTGGTGGAGGGAGTGAATATTTAAGGTGGTGGATGGGGTGCCAATCAAGCGGGCTGCTTTGTCCTGGATGGTGTCGAGCTTCTTGAGTGTTGTTGGAGCTGCACTCATCCAGGCAAGTGGCGAGTATTCCATCACACTCCTGACTTGTGCCTTGTAGATGGTGGAAAGGCTTTGGGGAGTCAGGAGACACTCTCCTCCTGACTCCCCAAAGCGTTGTTGACTTGGGGGTACAGACACGCCCAGGCATGGGTGTATATGGGCAAGACACTGGTCCAGATTTTAGGGAGTTTCAGTATTTTGCGAGAGTTTCAGTGCTTTACACTTTTTCCAGAGAGTTTGGAATCTAACGCCATTCTGGGATGTGCTTGGACCTCGGTATGACAGGGACAGTGCAAAAATGATTCACAAGGATGATACCAGAACTGAGAAGTTATACCTATCAGGAAAGATTGAAGAGGCTGGAAGACTGAGGGTGTGATCTGATGGGCCTTTAAGCCAATGAAGGGATTTGATAAGTTAGGCGTAGAGAAGATGTTTCCACTTGTGGGGGAGAGCAAAATTAGGGACCATAAATATAAGACGGTTACTAATAAATCCAAATAGGAAATCAGGAGAAACCTCTTTACCCAGAGAGTGGTTAGAAGGTGGAACTCACTACCACAGGGAGTGGTTGAGGCGAACAGCATAGATACGTTTAAGGGGAAGCTAGATAAACACATGAGGGAGAAAGGAATAGAAGGGTATGTTGATGGGGTGAGATGAAGAGGGGTGGGAGGAGGCTCGTGTGGAGCATAAACACCGGCAATGTGGTTGACTCTTAACTGCCCTCTGAAATGGCCTAGCAAGCCACTCAGTTGTAACAAACCGCAACAAGAAACAATAACAAGAATAAAACCGGACGGACCACCCGGCATCGACCTCGGCACCGGCTTCGGACACGACATAAAGGCACACCCAGCCCAGTCCACCCTGCAGAGTCCTCCTCACCAACATCAGGGGACTTGTGCTGAAACTGGGAGAGCTGTCCCCCAGACGAGGTCAAGCAAACAGCCTGACGTACTCATACTCACAGAATCATACCTTTCAGCCAATGTCCCAGACTCCTCCATCACCATCCCTGGGTATGTCCTGTCCCACCGGCAGGACAGACCCACCAGGGGTGGCGGCACCGTGGTATACAGTCGGGAAGGAGTGGCCCTGGGAGTCCTCAACATTGACTCCGGACCCCCATGAGGTCTCATGGCTTCAGGTCAAGCATGGGCAAGGAAACCTCCTGCTGATTACCACCTACCGCCCTCCCTCAACTGATGAATCAGTACTGTAGCGATTATGGGTCTGTGCCAATTAACCCTTTCACTCCTAACTTCCAAAGGATTCGACTTGACCCGTACTGGTGACAGTAATATTTTATTCAGTGTAAGTGAGACTTGATACACTCCTGCATCTGAGCAGTAGCTAAACAAGGCGGGCTTATATCACCCGCTGGGCCCTGGGTAGAAGGCAGGATCTCCACGGGTCAACCCCCGCTGGCCCATGTCTCTCGGCTGGCTCGTCCGCCCGGTGCGACACGTGTGGGTGCTCCGCCAACCCGAATCCCTCCTCGGCTCGTCTGGTGGATGTTCCCAAGCTCCTTGCCGAATGCTTCTACAACCTAAGTGTTTGCGAGACCCCCTTCTTTTACTGCTTCTTCCCAGCAAAGTCTATGGGGACCAGTTAACCCAATCATTGACTTACACCTGAAACCCCCCCCCCCCCGACCAATTACAGGGATGCCTCGTATATAATGATCCCACCTGCGTTAGCAAAATACTGCGGATGCTGGAAATCCGAAATAACAACAGGAAACGCTGGAGACACTCAGCAGGCCAGGGCAGCATCGGTGGAGCGAGAAACAGAGTTAACGTTTCAGGTCGAAGACCTTTCGTCAGAACTGGAAAAAAAAGCAGGAAATGAAAAGCAAGTTTAGGGGCTGGGAAAAGGGGGAGGGGAAAAAGAACAGAAGGGAAGGTCAGTGATAGGATAGAAAGCAGGAGAGATTAAGAGACATTGAGAGACATTAAGAGATATTCAAGGTGAGAGGAGGTGGTAATGGGACAGGTTAAGGAACAAAGGATGGCTCTAGGGGTGTGAATTGCGCTGGCAGAATGAAGGACAGCTGAAGCGAGGGAAGAAAAAACAAAAAGTGTGGATAAAAAAAGGAAGAAAATATATATATGTGATAGGGGCAGAGGTTATGATCTGAAATTGTTGAACTCGATGTTGAGTCCAGAGGGCTGTAGAGTGCCTAATCGAAAGATGAGGTGCTGTTCCTCGAGCTTGCGCTGAGCTTCCGTGGAACAATGCAAGAGGCCGAGGACGGTGAGGTCCGAGTGGGAATGGGGCGGTGAATTAAAGTGACAGGCCACCGGGAGCTCGGGATCCCCCTAACGGACTGAACGGAGGTGTTCCGCAAAGCGGACACCCAATCTGCGTTTGGTCTCCCCTGTCAGGTCCTCATCATCTTCTGACACCCCGACATCATCTGCCTCTTACCCTTGGATGCTTATCAGCTCGTTAAGATTCCGATGGTGGGGCCTTGCTCGATTATCTTGGTTTGAGACGGAAAACATCGGACTCCCTTCACCTCTTACCTCAGTCACTGGAATTCCAGTACCCTCCTTCATTCCTTTCACACGCACATTGTGTCTGTTCTTATTAATAGATTTGCTGAGAAGACCTTTTAAAATGTTGGTCAAGAATGTTAGTCAAGGGGGCCCAACACTTGCGTTTCTTATATTTTAAACTCTAACCGCTTCTACCCAGGGCATATTACACTAGTTTTAAAAGCATGATTATTCAAGCATCATTGCGCATTGCGTATCAGTTACATAATACAAACAATACAAACTTAAGACTATAACTAATAATACTTATTTCATTTAATCCAGTTACAGGAAACTTTGTGCTATCCGGCACCCATGGGACCGAGCTGCTGCCGTTGCCTAAAAAGTGCCGTACTCTCCAGAGTTAATGTTGAGAGATACGGAGATTCTTATCTCCATATTTGACAACAAACACTGTTGCTTAGCAACAGCTTCTAAACACTCGGGTGTGGCCCTAAAGCTCTGTAGCTGAAGCTGTTGCTATAGCTACAGACCTTGCACAGCTTGACTGTTCAAACAAAGCAAACAAAACAAACAAAAAGAATAAAAAAACGGCTGCTGATTTTTGCCGGTGGCTCCAGATTGCCAGATAGCTCACCTCCGGATAGCACAAAGTTTCCTGTAGTTAGTGGAGACACACTGAAATGATGACTTTCCTCTTTCTCGCAGTATTCCTCCATGTTGAACACCACTTGGAAGAGGTACTGAGGGTAGCAAGGGCACAGAATGTACTCTGGGTGAGGGAACTCAATGTCCATCACCAAGAGTGACTCGGTAGCACCACTACTGACCAAGCTGGCCGAGTCCTGAAGGACATAACTGCCAGACCGGGCTTGCAGCAGGTGGTGAGAGAACCAATACGAGGGAAAAACCTACTTGACCTCGTCCTCACCAATCTACCTGTCGCAGATGCATCTGTCCATGACCGTATTGGTAGCAGTGACCACCGCACAGTCATTGTGGCAACGAAGTCCCGTCTTCACACTGAGGATACCCGCCATCATGTGTGGCACTACCACCATGCTAAATGGGATAGATTCAGAACAGACCTAGCAGCTCAAAAGTGGGCATCAATGAGGTGCTGTGGGCCATCAGCAGCAGCAGAATTGTATTCCACCACAATCTGTAACCTCATGGCCCAGCATATTCCTCACTCTACCATTACCATCAAGCCAGGGGACCAACCCTGGTTCAATAAGGCGTGTAGAAGAGTATGTCAGGAGCAGCACCAGGCGTACCTAAAAATGAGGTGCCAACCTGGGGAAGCTGCAACACAGGACTACATGAATGCTAAACAGCGGAAGCAGCATGCTATAGACAACTAAGCGATCCCACAACCAACTGATCAGATCAAAGCTCTGCAGTCCTGCCACATCCAGTCATGAATGGTGGTGGACAATTAAACAACTCATGGGAGGAAGAGACTCCATGAATATCCCCATCCTCAATGATGGCGGAGCCCAGCACGTGAGTGCAAAAGACAAGGCTGAAGCGTTTTCAACCATCTTCAGCCAGAAGTGCCGAGTGGATGATCCATATTGGCCTACTCCCGAGGTCGCCACCATCACAGAAGCCATTCGATTCACTCCATATTAAGGAATGGCTGAATGCACTGGATACAGCAAAGGCTATGGGCCCAGACAACATCCCGGCTGTCGTGCTGAAGACTTGTGCTCCAGAACTAGCTGCGCCTCTAGCCAAGCTGTTCCAGTACAGCTACAACACTGGCATCTATCCGACAATGTGGAAAACTGCCCAGGTATGTCCTGTCCACGAAAAGCAGGACAAATCCAATCTGGCCAATTACCACCCCAATAGTTTACTCTCAATCATCAGCAAAGTGATGGAAGGTGTCGTCGACAAAGCTATCAAGCGGCACTTACTCACCAATAACCTGCTCACTGATGCTCAGTTTGGGTTCCGCCAGGACCACTCGGCTCCAGACCTCATTACAGCCTTGGTCCAAACATAGACAAAAGAGCTGAATTCCAGAGGTGAAGTGAGAGTGACTGCCCTTGACATCAAGGCAGCATTTGACCGAGTGTGGCATCAAGGAGCCCTAGTAAAAATGAAGTCAATGGGAATCGGGGGGAAAAACTCTCCATTGGCAGGAGTCATACCTAGCACAAAGGAAGATGGTTGTGGTTGTTGGAGGCCAATCATCTCAGGACATTGCTGCAGGAGTTCCTCAGGGCAGTGTCCTACCATCTTCAGCTGCTTCATTAATGACCTTCCCTCCATCATAAGGTCAGAAGTGGGGATGTTCGCTGATTATGCAGTGTTCAGTTCCATTCACAACTCCTCAGATAATGAAATAAAAACAGAAAATGCTGGAAATACTCAGGTCAGGCAGCATCCGTGGAGAGAGAAAACAGAGTTAATGTTTCAGGTCAATGACCCTTCATCAGAACTGGAAAAAGTTAGAGATGTAACAGATTTTTAAGCAAGTATAGGAGCGAGGAAAGAACAGAAGGGAAGGCCGGTGATCGGGTGGAAGGCAGGAGAGATTAAAAGGTAAAAGGAGATGGTAATGGGACAAGTTAAGAACAAAAGGGTCATCGACCTGAAATGTTAAATCTGCTTTTCTCCATGGATGCTGCCTGACCTGCTGAGAGTTTCCTGCATTTTCAGTTTTTATTTCAGATTTTCAGCATCCGTAGTATTTTGCTATTGTCCTCAGATAATGAAGCAGTCCATGCCCACATGCAGCAAGATCTGGACGACATTCAGACTTGGGCTGATAAGTGGCAAGTAACATTCACGCCACACAAATGCCAGGCAATGGCTATCTCCAACAAGAGAGAGTCTAACCACCACCGCTTGACATTCAACGGCATTACCATCGCTGAATCATCAACATCAACATCCTGGAGGGGGGTCACCATTGACCAGAAACTTAACTGGACCAGCCACATAAATACTGTGGCTACAAGAGCAGGTCGGAGGCTGGGTATTCTGCGGCGAGTGTCTCACCTTCTGACTCCCCAAAGCCTTTCCACCATCTACAAGACACAAGTCAGGAGTGTGATGGAATACTCTCCACTTGCCTGGATGAGTGCAGCTCCAACAACACTCAAGAAGCTCGGCACCATCCAGGACAAAGCAGCCCGCTTGATTGGCACCCCATCCACCACCTTAAACATTCACTCCCTCCACCACCAGCGTACCGTGGCTGCAGTGTGCACCATCTACAAGATGCACTGCAGCAACTCGCCAAGGCTTCTTCGGCAGCACCTCCCAAACTCACGACCTCTTTCACCTAGAAGGACAAGGGAAGCAGGGACATGGGAGCACCACCACCTCCAAGTCACACACCATCCTGATTTGGACATATATCGCCATTCCTTCATCGTCGCTGGGTCAAAATCCTGGAACTCCCTAACAGCACTGTGGGAGTACTTTCACCACACGGACTGCAGCAGTTCAAGAAGGCGGCTCACCACCACCTTCTCAAGGGCAATTAGGAATGGGCAATAAATGCTGGCCTTGCCAGTGACGTCCACATCCTGGAACGAATGGGGAAAAAAAACCTGTTGTGTCGAATGGCCTGTTTCTGTGCTGTAAAATTCTGTGTAATTCTAGTGAAGGATTTTGGACTTCTCAATATAAAACCAAAGGTAAACTAAGGATTGGCTCGAAACCTGGATTAATTACCTAAAACTGATTGTTGAAGCCAGCATGCTAGAAGGTTGGCCGCTTTCCAAAAGTTTTATTCAGCAGACTGTCTAGAATGCTGAAGATAAGACAGCTGAGAGACCTTGAAAGTTTGTGAGAAGCTGTTGTAAATATCGGATGCTATGCTATAAACCTCTTGTAAATCATGGGAAAGTACGGGAAGTTTGTTTTACACCAGCAAGGAGGGTATAAAACCAGCCCTTTTAGTAAGTTCGAGGAGGCAGTCCAGAAGAACACCGCGCAAGATGTCGAAGGAGAATTAACCTCTTAGTCTCCGGAAGCAGAATATTTGGCCATTGAGTTTTCGGGTTGTATGAATCTCTATCTGTAAAACCTGTTATATTTTAATGTTAATAAAACCAATAGTTAGAAAAGTAATGAACCTTGGTTGATTCTTGCCTCTGATTACCCCTAAAGAGGTAAAACAAACATTTAGTCTTGGAGTCAGCGAATTGTCGTGGAATTATAGAATCTTGCAGCACAGAAGGAGACCATTCGGCCCATCGTGCCTGTGCCAGCCCTTTGAAAGAGCGATCCATTAAGTCCTACTCGCCCCGCTCTTTCTCCCTTGCCCTGCAAATTTTTCCTTTTCAAGTATTTATCCAATTCCCTTTTGAAAGTTACTACAGGAAACTCTTTGGTATCCGGCACCGACGGGACCGGCGTGTTGCCGATTGATCAAAAATTCCGGATGACGGAGAGGGTTATCTACCGAGGCTATTTTTAACAAAGAGAAATTTTGAAAAATCAAGAAATGTGCAGTATACAGTAATTGGGTACTCACCTACAGAATGTTGTGTTAAATGGATGGTGGACAATGCTTGATTAAGTACAGTACTGCCAGTTGAGGGCAATGCAATGACTACCAGCAGCGTGGGAGACACACAGTACCCCTGTAAAATGGCGGATCAGAAGAGACTCCCGGCAGCGCGGGAGAGTCAGGCTCCTGTTACAGGGGTATTGAGGTGTTCCGACTCCTGACAGCACCAAGAAGCCGAGTAGTGGCAGTTTGAAGAACTACCCCCACTGACTAACTCGGCCACCGCGGGAGACTCGGACTCGGACTCGGCAACATTTCCGGTTATTGAGGCGTTGTTTTCGGAGTGAGAATTTTGCCAGTTAATAGAGAATTCCGGATAATTTAGGTGCCGTTTAAACGAGAGTTTCCCGTTGTTGTATCTTGTATTGAAATAATCTCCCATTGCTCGGTCGACTGCAGCTGGTCCCATTTTCCTCGGGATGTGGCCGTCGCTGGCAAGGCCACCATATTTTTTTTTGGCCCATCCCCAGTTACCCCGAGCAGGTGCCGGTGATGAGCCGCCGCCTTGAACTGAGTGGCGCGCCGGGCCACTTCAGGAAAGCAGTTAAGTGTCGACCACGTTGGTACAGGACTGAATTCACACATCGGCCCAGACCGGGTAAGGGACGGCAGGTTTCCTTCCCTAAAGGACATTAGTGAATTCAGTTGGGTTTATTGCCGACAATCCAACAGCTTTATGGTCACTTTTGCTGAAGCCAGCTTTTTATTTGGAGATTTATTAAACGTGAGTTCAAATTCTCATTCACACTGTATTTGGATTTCCAGAAGGCATTCGATAAGGTGCCACATAAAAGGTTACTGCACAAGATAAGAGCTCACGGGGTTGGGGGTAACATATTAGCATGGATAGAGGATTGGCTAACTAACAGAAAACAGAGAGTCGGGATAAATGGGTCATTTTCAGGTTGGCAAACTGTAACTAGTGGGGTGCCGCAGGGACCAGTGTTGGGGCCTCAACTATTTACAATCTATATTAATGACTTGGATGAAGGGACTGAGTGTAATGTAGCCAAATTTGCTGATGATGCAAAGATAGGTGGGAAAGCAAATTGTGTGGCGGACGCAAAGAATCTCCAAAGGGATATACAGTAGATAGGCTGAGTGGCCAGGAATCTGGCAGATGGAGTATAATGTGGGAAAATGCGAGGTTAAATAGGAAAAATAAAAAAGCAAATTATTACTTAAATGGGGAGAGATTTCAAAATGCTGAGGTACAGAGGGATCTGGGGGTCCTTGTACATGAATCACTAAAAGTTAGCATGCAGGTACAGCAAGTAATTAGGAAGGCAAATGGAATGTTGGCCTTTATTGCAAAGGGAATGGAGTATAAAAGTAGGGAAGTCCTGCTACAACTGTACAGGGCGTTGGTGAGACCACACCTGGATTACTGCATACAGTTTTGGTCTCCTTATTTAAGGAAGGATATACTTGTATTGGAGGGAGTTCAGAGAAGGTTCACGAGGTTGATTCCGGAGATGAAGGGGTTGTCTTATGAAGAAAGGTTTAGCAGGTTGGGCCTATACTCATTGGAGTTTAGAAGAATGAGAGGGGATCTTATTTAAACATATAAGGTTCTGAAAGGGCTTGACAGGGTAGATGCAGAGAGGATGTTTCCCTTCGTGGGCGAATCTAGAACTAGGGGACATCATTTCAGAATAAGGGGGCATCCATTTAAAACGGAAATGAGGAATTTCTTCTCTGAGGGTCATGAATCTTTGGAATTCTCTTCCCCAGAGAGCTGTGGAGGCGGGTCATTGAATAAATTTAAGGTGGAGATAGACAGATTTTTGAACGATAAGGGAGTCAAGGGTTATGGGGAGCGGGCAGGGAAGTGGAGTTGAGGCCAAGATCAGATCAGCCATGATCTTATTGAATGGTGGAGCAGGCTCAAGGGGCCAGAGGACCGACTCCTGTGCCTACGTCTTATGTTCTTATGTTCTTATGTTCTCAATCTGCCGAGGGATTTGAACACTCGTTCCCTGGATTATTAGTCCAGATCTCTGGATTACTAGTTCAGTAATACTTTTTTAAAATAATAACTTGCGCCTTTCACGACCTCAGGACGGTCCCAAAGCGCTTTACAGCCAATGAAGTACTTTTGCAGTGTAGTCGCTGTTGTAATGTAGGAAACGTAAGCACTCCTGTGTGGGACAGGCTGGGTGGACCAGAGGGAGGGGAGATAATGGGGGGTTGGGTGGGAGGGGAGCGATAATAGCGACTGGCATAAACCAAAGTTCTTCACTTTCTCTCTGCAGCTTATTGGATGTCCCACTTGGCTATAAAGACTGTGTTCGACGCCATTGACAACTTTAAGCCCACGCCATACAACATCTGCCTGGTAGAGGAGGCTATGTACAATTACTTCCAGGTTAGAAGCTGTCACCATGGTTGTTTGACGAGGGCCACTTAGAGGACTACATTGAAGAGCTACTGTGCCCAGTTCTGGTCTCCGTATTACAAAATGGAGAGAGAAGCACTGGAGAAGGTGCAAAAACCAGATTTACAAGCATCATACCAGAACTGAGCGCTTACACCTATCAGGAAAGATTGACTCTCTTTAGAAAAGAGAAGACTGAGAGGTGACCTGATGGAGATCTTTAAGATTACGAAAGAGTTTGATAGGGTAGATGTAGAGAAGATGTTCCACTAGAACTAGGGGCTATCAATATAAGATAGTCACTAATAAATCCAATCGGGAATTCAGGAGAAAGTTCTTCACCCAGAGAGTGGTGAGAATGTGGAACTCATAGAAACATAGACGATAGGAGCAGTAGGCCATTCGGCCCCTCGAGCCTGCTCCGCCATTCAATGAGATCATGGCTGATCATCCAAATTCAGTACCCGGTCCCTGCTTTCTCCCCATACCCCTTGATCCCTTTAGCCTTAAGAAATATATCCAACTCCTTCTTGAATATATTTAATGAATTGGCCTCTACTGCCTTCTGTGGTAGAGAATTCCACAGGTTCACCACTCTCTGGGTGAAGAAATTCCTCCTCATTTCTGTCCTAAAAGGCCTACCCCTTATCCTTAGACTGTGACCCCTGGTTCTGGATTCCCGGACCATCGGGAACATCCTCCCTGCATCTAGTCTGTCCAGTCCTGCCAGAATTTTATAAGTTTCAATGAGATCCCCTCTCATTCTTCTAAACTCCAGCGAGTACAAGCCCAATCGACCCAATCTCTCCTTATATGTCATTCCTGCCATCCCAGGTTTCAGCCTGGTGAATCTTCGCTGAACTCCTTCCATGGCAAGAATATCCTTCCTCAGATAAGGTGACCAAAACTGCACACAATACTCAAGATGTGGTCTCACCAAGGCCCTGTACAACTGCAGCAAGACATCCTTGTTCCTAATTCATAATGAGAGTGTGAAAAAAGCAAGCCTGAAGGCTTTGTATCTTAATGCTAGAAGCATTAGGAACAAGGTGGATGAATTAGTTGTGGAAATAGAGGTAAACAAGTATGATTTGATTGGGATTACAGAAACGTGGCTGCAGGGTGGGCAAGGCTGGGAACTTAACATCCAGGGATATACAATATTTAGGAAGGATCGGCAAAAAGGTAGGGGAGGTGGGGTAGCATTGCTGGTAAAGGAGGGGATTAATGCAATGGAAAGGAAGGATATTAACTCGGATGAAACGGAATCTGTATGGGTAGAAATGAGAAATAGCAAGGGGAGGAAAACGTTAGTGGGTGTGATATATAGGCCTCCAAATAGTAATATGGAGGTGAGGGAAGGCATAAAAAGGGAAATTAGAGAAGCGTGCGATAAGAGCACAGCTGTCATCATGGGTGACTTTAATTTACATATTGATTGGACTACCCAAATTAGTAAAAATTCTGAGGAGGAGGAATTCCTGGAATGTTTTCGGGACGGTTATCTGGACCAATATGTCGAGGAGCCGACTCGAGATCAGGCCATTTTAGACTGGGTATTGTGCAATGAGAAGGGACTTATCAGCAATCTTCTTGTACGAGGCCCCTTGGGTCAGAGCGATCATAATATGATCGAGCTCTCAGTCGAGATGGAGAGTGAGGAAATTGAATCAGAGACTAAGGTCCAGAACTTAAATAAAGGGAATTACGAGGGTATGAGACGGGAATTGGGTAAGATTGATTGGGTGGTGTTTCTGGGGGGATTGACAGTGGATAGACAATGGCAAGCATTCAAAGAGAGAATGGAAGAATTCCAGAACATGTTTATACCGGTTTGGCATAAAAATAAACCTAAAAAGGTGACTCAACCGTGGATAACGAGGGAAATTAGGGACAGCATAAAATCAAAAAAAAGGGCATATCAACTGGCAAAAAAAAGCACCAGACCGGAAGATTGGGGGCAGTACAGGATACAGCAAAAGAGGACAAAGGGATTAATCAGGAAGGGGAAAATAGAATACGAAAGTAAACTTGCAGCAAACATAAAGACAGACTGCAAAAGCTTTTATCGGTATATCAGGAGGAAAAGACTGGTAAAATCCCAAGTCGGTCCCTTGCAGTCCGATTCGGGAGAATATATAATGGAGAATAAGGAAATGGCAGACCAATTAAACTCATACTTTGGTTCTGTATTCACAAAGGAGGACACAAATAACCTCCCAGGAATATCGGCAAACATAGGGACTAATGAGAGGGAGGAGCTGACAGAAATTAGTATCTCTAGGGATATGGTGTTGGGTAAGTTGAGGGGACTGAAGGCCGACAAATCCCCGGGGCCTGATAAACTACATCCTAGGGTACTTAAGGAGGTGGCCCTGGAGATAGCAGATGCTCTAAGGATCATCTTCCGGAACTCCATTGACTCGGGAACAGTACCCGTGGATTGGAGGGTAGCTAATGTTACCCCAATATTTAAAAAGGGGGGTAGAGAGAAAGCAGGGAATTATAGACCAGTAAGCCTTACATCGGTTGTGGGCAAAATGCTAGAGTCCATTATTAAGGATAAAATAGCGGAGCACTTGACAAATGGGGAAAGGATCGGACAGAGTCAACATGGATTTACAAAGGGTAAATCGTGTTTGACTAATCTGCTGGAATTTTTTGAGGAAGTAACTGGTAAAATAGATGGGGGAGAGCCAGTGGATGTGGTGTACCTTGACTTCCAGAAAGCCTTCGATAAGGTTCCACACAAAAGATTATCATGCAAAATTAAGGCTCATGGGATTGGGGGCAAAGTATTAACGTGGATAGAGAACTGGCTGGCGGATAGAAAACAGAGAGTTGGAATAAACGGCTCGTTTTCGGAGTGGCAGGCAGTGACCAGCGGGGTGCCGCAAGGATCTGTCCTGGGACCCCAGCTGTTCACAGTATATATAAATGATCTGGATCAGGGAATTGGATGCAATATTTCCAAATTCGCTGACGACACTAAACTAGGAGGAGGGGTGGGCTCTGATGAGGATGTCAGGAGGCTACAGTGCGATTTGGACAGGTTGGGGGAATGGGCGGATACGTGGCAGATGCACTATAATGTGGATAAATGCGAGGTTATCCACTTTGGGGGTAAAAACAGGAGGGTAGATTATTATCTAAATGGCAATAGATTGGGAGATGGGGAAGTGCAGAGGGACCTGGGTGTTCTTGTGCACCAGTCACTGAAGGAGAGCATGCAGGTGCAACAGGCGATTAAGAAGGCAAATGGTATGTTGGCCTTCATATCAAGGGGGTTCGAGTATAGGAATAGGGATACCTTACTACAGCTGTACAAGGTGCTGGTGAGACCGCATCTGGAGTATTGTGTACAGTTTTGGTCGCCCCATCTGCGGAAGGATGTTCTTGCCATGGAAAGAGTGCAACGGCGATTCACCAGGCTGATACCTGGAATGGCGGGAATGACCTACGAAGAGAGATTAAATAGTTTGGGCTTGTACTCACTGGAGTTTAGAAGATTGAGAGGGGATCTCATCGAAACATATAAAATTATGGCAGGCCTGGACAGGCTGAATTCAGAGAGAATGTTTCCAATGGCCGGGGAGCACAGAACCAGGGGCCACAGTCTAAAAATAGCGGGCAAATCATTTAAAACAGAGATGAGGAAGAATTTCTTCACTCAAAGAGTGGTGAGCCTGTGGAATTCCCTGCCACAGAGGGCTGTGAAGGCTAATTCAATAAATATTTTCAAGAGAGAATTGGATATATTTCTGAAGGCTAAGGGGATTAAGGGTTACGGAGAAAAGGCGGGGACGGGGTACTGAACTGGTAAGATCAGCTATGATCTCAGACGAAGATCAGCCATGATCTCATTGAATGGCGGAGCAGGCTCGAAGGGCCGAATGGCCTACTCCTGTTCCTATCTCTATGTTTCTATGTTTCAAACCCTCTCGCTATGAAGGCCAACATACCATTTGCCTTCTTAACCGCCTGCTGCACCTGCATGCTTACCTTCAGCGACTGGTGCACAAGGACACCCAGGCCTCGTTGCACTTCCCCTTCTCCCAATCTATTGCCATTCAGATAATAATTCAGATAATAACTCGCTACCACAGGGAGTAGTTGAGGTGAATAGCAAGAGATGCATTTAAGGGGAAGCTGGATAAACACATGAGGGAGAAAGGAATAGAAGGATATGTTGATGGGGTGAGATGAAGAGGGCTGGGAGGAGGGTCGTGTGGAGCTTAAACACCGGCACAGACCAGTTAGACCGAACGGTCTGTTTCTGTGCTGTAGATTCTGTGTAATTCAGCGTAATGCGTTCTGTTGTCACTCACGCTCTGTAATGTATTTGCAAGTTCACTAATCAAAGGGTGCGGAGGTCAGTTGTTGTGCTCTACCCAGAATCGGAAACCCTGATCACTTGTGGTCTTCCAGGCTTTGAGGGCGCCAAGTACTCACCCCATAGGGTGTCCGTCAGCCGTGGCTCAGTGGGTAGCACTCACGCCTCCGAGTCAGAAGGTTGTGGGTTCAAGTCCCACTCCAGAGACTTGAGCACATATTTGTGATTTCAGTCCTGCTCCAGCAACGAGTGCTTAGGATTTGGAATGCACTGCCTGATAGGGTAGTGGATGCAGATTCAATGGTATTGTTGTGAGGAGGATGCAAAGAGGCTTCAAGGTGATTTAGACAAGTTGAGTGAGTGGGCAAATACATGGCAGATGCAGTATAACGTGGATAAATGAAATTATCCACTTCGGTAGGAAAAACAGAAAGGCAGAGTATTATTTAAATGGTGATAGATTGGGAAATGTTGATGTACAGAGGGACCTGGGTGTCCTTGTACACCTGTCACTGAAAGCAAACATGCAGGTGCAGCAAACAGTTAGGAAAGCAAATGGTATGTTGGCCTTCATTGCAAGAGGATTTGAGTACAGGAGCAAGGATGTCTTACTACAGTTATACAGGGCCTTGGTGAGACCACACCTGGAGTACTGTGTGCAGTTTTGGTCTCCTTACCTAAGAAAGGATATACTTGCCATAGAGGGAGTGCAGCGAAGGTTCTCCAGGCTGATTCCCGGGATGGCAGGACTGTCGTATGAGGAGAGATTGGGTCGACTAGGCCTGTATTCACTAGAGTTTAGAAGAATGAGAGGGGATCTCATTGAAATGTATAAAATTCTGACAGGGCTAGACAGACTGGATGCAGGGAGGATGTTCCCCCTGGCTGGGGGGTCCAGAACGAGGGGTCTCAGGATACAGGGTAGGACATTTAGGACTGAGATGAGAAATTTCTTCACCCAGAGGGTGGTTGAACCTGTGGGATTCTCTACCACAGAAGGCTGTGGAGACCAAGCCACTGAATATATTTAAGAAGGAGATACAGGCACCGACGGGACCGAGCTGTTGCCGTTCGATCAAAACTGCTGGACATGTTGAAACATACGGAGATTTTCAGCTCAGTGTGAATCAACAAACCCTGTTGCTTAGCAACAGCTTCAAAACAGTCGGCTGCAGCTTAAAAGCGTCTCTAGCTGAAGCTGTTGCTTCGCCACAGACCTTGCAGAGCCTGACTGGGGGAAAAAAAAGCAACGAGAAGTAAAAAAACTTACAGGAAACGGCTCCTGAATTTTGCCGGTAGATAGAGCTTTCCGGACTTTTAACCTCCGGATAAACCAAAGTTTCCTGTAGATAGATTTCAAGACACAAAAGGCATTAAGGGGGGTGGGGAGAGAGCGGGAATATGGTATTGGGATAGAGGATCAGCCATGATCGTGTTGAATGGCGGAGCAGGCTCGAAGGGCCGAATGGCCTACTCTGCTCCTATATTTCTAATAGCCTTTGAAAGGGAAAAAACTGCAGGGATATGGGGAAAGAGCTTGGGGAGTGGGACTAACTGGATTGCTCTTCGAAAGAGCCGGCGCAGACTCACTGGGCCTTGTAGCCTCCTCCTGTGCTGTGTTGTACTATTTTATGATTCTATGAACCCTTATGATTTTACACTCAAACTGCTTTTTTTTCCCCTCTCCAAATTATGCAGATATCCAATCGGATGGGCCTCCTCACTCACATGTATCGTAGCTTTGAGAAATCCAAAATTGCTGGATTTTGTCAAAAGCTAGCAGAAGGTAATTTTTTTTTAAATGAACACTTACAACTATTTTCTGATATGTTCTGGTGCCAGCCCACAAATTAACCATAGTTGCCGTGGCTTGGTGGGTAGTGCTCTCGCCTCGTGATTTACTAGTCCCACTCCAGACGCTTGAGCCCGTGATCTAAGCAGACACTTCCGACGCAGCGCCGAGGGAGTGCCGTGCTGTCGGAGGTGCCGTCTTTTTCGGTTGAAGTGCGGATAAAGGATAGTCTACCTGTGGAGGTAAAAGATCCCGTGACACAGGGACCGGTAGCGTAGTGGTAATGTCACTGGGCTAGTAATCCAGAGGGCTGGACGAACGATCCGGTGACGTGAGTTCAAATCCCACCAAGGCAGCTGGGGAATTTAAATTCAGTTAATTAAATAAATCTGGAATAAAAAGCTCCTTTCATTATTGGTGACCATGAAATTACCGGATTGTCGTAAAAACCCACTGATGTTCTTTAGGGAAAGAAATCTGCCGTCCGTACCCGGTCTGGCCTGTATATGACTCCTGACCCACAGCAATGTGGTTGACTCTTAACTGCCCTCTGAAATGGCCTAACAAGCCACTCAGTTGTCTCACCACCACCTTCTCGAGGGTAATTAGGGATGGGCAATAAATGCTGGCCTTGCCCACCTAGCGACGCCCACATCCCATGAACGAATAAAAATAAAATGACACTATTTCGACGAACAGCAGGGGAGTGAGTTCTCCCCGGTGTCCTGGGCCAATATTTATCCCTCAACTCACATCCATTAAACAGATTATCTGGTCATCATCACATTGCTGTTTGTGGGAGCTTGCTGTGCGCAAATTGGCTGCTGCGTTTCTTACATTACAACAGTGGCTACCCCTCAAAAAAATATTTCATTGGCTGTAAAGCACTTTTCGGATGTCCTGAGGTTGTGAAAGGCACTATATAAAGGCAAGTTTGTCTTTTATTTATTGAATTCAATTTCACAACTTGCCACGGTGTAGATTGGAACTCCTGATCTCTAGGTTGCTCGTCCAGGAGCATAACCACTGGGGTACCCTGCCCATTCTCAGTATGTAAAGTGGTGTTGGGAATTTTTAAAAATTCGTTCCTGGGATGTGGGCGTCACTGGCAAGGCCAGCATTTATTGCCCATCCCTAATTGCCTTTGAGAAGGTGGTGGGTGAGCCACCACCTTGAACCACTGCAGTCCTTGTGGTGAAGGTGCTCCCACAGTGCTGTTCGGGAGGGAGTTCCAGGACCCAGCGACGATGAAGGATTGGCGATATATTTCCAAGTCCGGATGGTGTGTAACTTGGAGGGGAACTTGCAGGTGGTGGTGTTCCCATGTGCCTGCTGCCCTTGTCCTTCTAGGTGGAAGAGGTCGCAGGTTTGGGAGGTGCTGCCGAAGAAGCCTTGGCGAGTTGCTGCAGTGCACCTTGTAGATGGTACACACTGCAGCCACGGTGCACCGGTGGTAGAGGGAGTGAATGTTTAAGGTGGTGGATGGGGTGCCAATCAAGCGGGCTGCTTTGTCCTGGATGGTGTCGAGCTTCTTCGAGTGTTGTTGGGGCTGCACTCATCCAGGCAAGTGGAGAGTATTCCATCACACTCCTGACTTGTGCCTTGTGGATGGTGGAAAGGCTTTGGGGAGTCGGGAGGTGAGACACTCGCCGCAGAATACCCAGCCTCTGACCTGCTCTTGTTATCACAGTATTTATGTGGCTGGTCCAGTTAGGTTTCTGGTCAATCGTGACCCCCCAGGATGTTGATGGTGGGGGATTCAGCGATGGTAATGCCGTTGAATGTCAAGGGGCGGTGGTTAGACTCTCGCATGTTGGAGATAGTTATTGCCTGGCACTTGTGTGGTGCGTATGTTACCTGCCACTTATCAGCCCAAGCCGGAACGTTGTCCAGGTCTTGTTGCATGCAAGCATGGACTGCTTCATTTTCTGAGGAGTTGCGAATGGCGCTGAACACTGTGCAGTCATCAGCGAACATCCCCACTTCTGACCTTTTGTTGGAGGGAAGGTCATTGATGAAGCAGCTGATGATGGTTGGGTCTAGGACACTGCCTTGAGGAACTCCTGCAGCGATGTCCTGGGGCAAATTTGCTGGAGTTCTTTGAGGATGTAACGAGCAGGGTGGATAAAGGGGAACCAGTGGACGTGGTGTATTTGGATTTCCAGAAGGCATTCGATAAGGTGCCACATTAACGGTTACTGCACAAGATAAGAGCTCACGGGGTTGGGGGTAATATATTAGCATGGATAGAGGATTGGCTAACTAACAGAAAGCAGAGAGTCGGGATAAATGGGTCATTTTCCGGTTGGCAAACTGTAACTAGTGGGGTGCCACAGAGATCAGTGCTGGGGCCTCAACTATTTACAATCTATATTAATGACTTGGATGAAGGGACTGAGTGTAATGTAGGCAAATTTGCTGCTGATACAAAGATAGGTGGGAAAGCAAATTGTGTGGAGGACGCAAAGAATCTCCAAAGGGATATCGATAGGCTAAGTGAGTGGGCAAAAATCTGGCAGATGGAGTTTAATGTGGGAAAATGCGAGGTTATCCACTTTGGTAGGAAAAATAAAAAAGCAAATTATTACTTAAATGGGGAGAGATTACAAAATACTGAGGTACAGAGGGATCTGGGGGTCCTTGTACATGAATCACAAAAAGTTAGCATGCAGGTACAGCAAGTAATTAGGAAGGTAAATGGAATGTTGGCTTTATTGCAAAGGGAATGGAGTATAGGGGTAGGGAAGTCCTGTTACAACTGAACAGGGCGTGATGAGACCACACCTGGAGTACTGCGTATAATTTTGGTCTCTTATTTCAGGAAGGATAAACCTGCATTGGAGGCAGTTCAGAGAAGCTTCACAAGGTTGATTCCGGAGATGAAGAGGTTGTCTTATGAAGAAAGGTTGAGCAGGTTGGGCCTATACTCACTGGAGTTTAGAAGAATGAGAGGGGATCTTATTGAAACATGTAAGATTCTGAAGGGGCTTGACAGGGTAGATGCAGAGAGGATGTTTCCCCTCGTGGGGGAATTTCGAACTAGGGGGCATAATTTCAGAATAAGGGGGCACCCTTTTAAATCGGAAATGAGGAGGAATTTCTTCTCCCAGAGGGTCGTGAATCTTTGGAATTCTGTTCCCCAGAGAGCTGTGGAGACTGGGTCATTGAATATACTTAAGGTGGAGATAGACAGATTTTTGAACGATAAAGGAGTCGAGGGTTATGGGGAGCGGGCAGGGAAGTGGAATTGAGGCCAAGATCAGACCAGCCATGATCTTATTGAATGGCGGAGCAGGCTCGAGGGGCCAAAGGACCTACCCCTGCTCCTACGTCTTATGTTCTTATGGGCTGAGATGATTGACCTCCAATAACAACATAAGAAATAGGAACTTCGAGCCTGCTCCGCCATTCAATAAGATCATGGCTGATCTTCTACCTCATCTCCACTATCCTGCACTTTCCCCCATATCCTTTGATTCCCTTAATATCGAAAAATCTATCGCTCTCTGTCTTGAATATGCTCAACGACTGAGCACCCACAGCCCTCTGGGGTAGGGAATTCTACAACTACAGCCATCTTGCTTTGTGTTAGGTATAACTCCAGCCAGTAGAGCGTTTTCCCCCTGGTTCCCATTGACTTCAATTTATCTAGGGCTCCTTGATGCCACACTTGGTTAAATGCTGCCTTGATGTCAAGGGCAGTTACTCTCACCTCACCTCTGGAATTCAGCTCCTTTGTCCATGTTTGGACCAAGGCTGTAATGAGGTCTGGAGCCGAGTGGTCCTGGCGGAACCCAAACTGAGCATCAGTGAGCAGGTTATTGGTGAGTAAGTGCCACTTGATAGCACTGTCGACGACATCTTCCATCACTTTGCTGATGATTGAGAGTAGACTGATGGGGCTGTAATTGGCCGGATTGGATTTGTCCTGCTTTTTGTGGACAGGACATACCTGGGCAGTTTTCCACATTGTTGGGTAGATGCCAGTGTTGTAGCTGTACTGGAACAGCTTGGCTAGAAGCGCAGCTAGTTCTGGAGCACAAGTCTTCAGCACGATAGCTGAGATGTTGTTGGGGGTCCATAGCCTTTGATAGGCGACCCAGTATGACGCCTATCTCCGTCAGCAAGGGAAATCTACATGGAAGTGGGGGGTGAATGGAGAGAAGAAAACACATTTAAAAATATCGTTTTAAAAATTATTTTCAGGGGCAGTTGCTGGAGACCCTTTGTGTCTCAGTTTGTTCCGAAGAGCGGGCCAGGAACTTGCCCGGCACGTCGTGGCTGTGCTGCCGAATGCGGACAAGGTAAATTACAATGATACACATGGTTGTCAGAATCAATCGGGCTTTTGAGCTCGTGACATCTGCCGTCTCAATTTTTCACCAAAATCAAAATGTGTAAATACAGAGAGAAGTTGCATTTCTGCTGCGCCTTTCACGACCACTGGACATCCCAAAGCGCTTTACAGTCAATGAAGTATCTCTTTTCAAGTGTAGTCACTGTTGTAATGTAGGAAACGTGGCAGCCAATTTGCGCACAGCCAGCTCCCACAAACAGCAATGTGATAATGACCAGATAATCTGTTTCAGTGATGTTGGTTGGGGGATAAATATTATCCAGACCTCCCCAGCTCTTCTTTGAGTCGTGGCTGTGGGATCTTTTACGTCCTCCTGAGAGAGCAGACGGCACCTCTGACAGTGCAGCGCTCCCTCAGTACCGCGCTGTGAGTGTCAGCCTAGATTTTGTGATCAGGTCTCTCGAATAGGACTTGAACCCATGACCTTCTGACTCAGAGGGGACAGTTCTACCTGCCAAGCAAGCCATGGCTGATATGGTAGCGGGATTTCGGGGCTTTCAGCCACCCCCTCCACACTGGTTGAATTTTGAATCAGTTAAGGTCCAGTATTGTGCGGCATCTCCTGTCTTACAGGAGTCCGCACCCCTAACAAGAAAAACTCAACCTTCTGGGACTGCACAGGAACATTTAGAGACCAGGTTAAGAGTGTTGTTGGAGGCGCAGGCAGTGCCGTATCACACAAAGGTAAGACAGCAAGGGGTCGGGCGGTGTGGTGGGAGGAACATGTGCACAGAATCCAAGCTGACGCTCCAGTGAAGCAGTGAGGGAGCGCTGTACTGTCGGAAGTGCCGTCTTTTGGGGGAGACGTTAAATCGAGGGCCCCGTCTGCCCCCTCAGATTCGAAGAAGAGCAGGGGAGTTCTCCCCAGTGTCCCGGCCAACAATTTATCGTTTTAAAACAGATTAACTGGTCATTAGCACATTGCTGTTTGTGGGAGCTTGCTGTGCGCAAATTGGCTGCCGCGTTTCCTACATTACAACAGTGACCACACTTCAAAAGTACTTCATTGGCTGTAAAGCCCTTTGGGACGTCATGAGGTCGTGAAAGACTCGATAGAAATGCAGGTCATTTTTTTTTTTAAGTTTCAGTTGGCGTGGGTGCGGTTTCTGCACGTTGACTGGGGTCTCTCAGTCCCCTCTCCCTCAGGGAGATATCTGTACACTGACTGGTGTCTCTCAGTCCCTCTCCCTCAGGGAGATATCTGTACACTGACTGGAGTCTCTCAGCCCCTCTCCCTCAGGGAGATATCTGTACACTGACTGGTGTCTCTCAGTCCCTCTCCCTCAGGGAGATATCTATACACTGACTGGTGTTTCTCAGTCCCTCTCCCTCAGGGAGATATCTATACACTGACTGGTGTCTCTCAGTCCCTCTCCCTGAGGGAGATATCTATACACTGACTGGTGTTTCTCAGTCCCTCTCTCCCTGAGGGAGATATCTGTACACTGACTGGTGTCTCTCAGTCCCTCTCCCTGAGGGAGATATCTATACACTGACTGGTGTTTCTCAGTCCCTCTCCCTCAGGGAGATATCTATACACTGACTGGTGTTTCTCAGTCCCTCTCCCTCAGGGAGATATCTATACACTGACTGGTGTTTCTCAGTCCCTCTCCCTCAGGGAGATATCTATACACTGACTGGTGTCTCTCAGTCCCTCTCCCTGAGGGAGATATCTATACACTGACTGGTGTTTCTCAGTCCCTCTCCCTCAGGGAGATATCTATACACTGACTGGTGTTTCTCAGTCCCTCTCCCTCAGGGAGATATCTATACACTGACTGGTGTCTCTCAGTCCCTCTCCCTCATGGAGATATCTGTACACTGACTGGTGTCTCTCAGTCCCTCTCCCTCAGGGAGATATCTGTACACTGACTGGTGTCTCTCAGTCCCTCTCCCTGAGGGAGATATCTGTACACTGACTGGGGTCTCTCAGTCCCTCTCCCTGAGGGAGATATCTGTACACTGACTGGTGTCTCTCAGTCCCTCTCCCTGAGGGAGATATCTGTACACTGACTGGGGTCTCTCAGTCCCTCTCCCTCAGGGAGATATCTGTACACTGACTGGTGTCTCTCAGTCCCTCTCCCTCAGGGAGATATCTGTACACTGACTGGTGTCTCTCAGTCCCTCTCCCTCAGGGAGATATCTATACACTGACTGGTGTTTCTCAGCAACTCTCCCTCGGAGATATCTGTACACTGACTGGTGTCTCTCAGCACCTCTTCCTCGGATATATCTAAACACTGACTGGTGTCTCTCAGTCCCCTCTCCCTCAGAGATATCTATGCACTGACTGGTGTCTCTCAGTCCCTCTCCCTCAGGGAGATATCTGTACACTGACTGGTGTCTCTCAGCCCCTCTCCCTCGGAGATATCTGTACACTGACTGGTGTCTCTCAGTCTTTCTCTCCCTCAGGGAGATATCTCTACACTGACTGGTGTCTCCTTCCCTCTCTCGGGGAGATATCTCTACACTGACTGGTGTCTCTCAGTCCCTCTCCCTCAGGGAGATATCTGTACACTGACTGGTGTCTCTCAGTCCCTCTCCCCCGGGAAGATATCTGTACACTGACTGGTGTCTCTCAGTCCCTCTCTCCCTCAGGGAGATATCTGTACACTGACTGGTGTCTCTCAGTCCCTCTCCCTCGGGGAGATATCTGTACACTGACTGGTGTCTCTCAGTCCCTCTCCCTCAGGGAGATATCTGTACACTGACTGGTGTCTCTCAGTCCCTCTCTCCCTCAGGGAGATATCTGTACACTGACTGGTGTCTCTCAGTCCCTCTCCCTCGGGGAGATATCTGTACACTGACTGGTGTCTCTCAGTCCCTCTCCCTCAGGGAGATATCTGTACACTGACTGGTGTCTCTCAGTCCCTCTCTCCCTCAGGGAGATATCTGTACACTGACTAGGGTCTCTCAGTCCCTCTCCCTCAGGGAGATATCTGTACACTGACTGGTGTCTCTCAGCCCCTCTCTCCCTCAGGGAGATATCTGTATACTGACTGGTGTCTCTCAGCCCCTCTCTCCCTCAGGGAGATATCTGTACACTGACTGGTGTCTCTCAGTCCCTCTCTCCCTCAGGGAGATATC
Organism: Somniosus microcephalus; assembly: GCF_052327205.1. Classification (NCBI taxonomy): domain Eukaryota; kingdom Metazoa; phylum Chordata; class Chondrichthyes; order Squaliformes; family Somniosidae; genus Somniosus; species Somniosus microcephalus. The sequence goes on from NC_141004.1 coordinate 3,126,928, forward strand.
TGTACACTGACTGGTGTCTCTCAGTCCCTCTCCCTCAGGGAGATATCTGTACACTGACTGGTGTCTCTCAGCCCCTCTCTCCCTCAGGGAGATATCTGTATACTGACTGGTGTCTCTCAGTCCCTCTCCCTCAGGGAGATATCTGTACACTGACTGGTGTCTCTCAGTCCCTCTCTCCCTCAGGGAGATATCTGTACACTGACTGGTGTCTCTCAGTTCCTCGCCCTCGGGAAGATATCTGTACACTGACTGGTGTCTCTCAGTCCCTCTCCCCCGGGAAGATATCTGTACACTGACTGGTGTCTCTCAGTCCCTCTCTCCCTCAGGGAGATATCTGTACACTGACTGGTGTCTCTGTCCCTCTCTCGGGGAGATATCTGTACACTAGTGTCTTTAGAATGACAAAAAGATTCGACAGGGTAAATACAGAGAAACTATTTCCTCTGGTGGGGGAATCCAGAACAATGGGGCATAATCTTAAAATTAGAGCCAGGCCGTTCAGGGGTGAAATCAGGAAGCACTTTTTCACACAAAGGGTAGTGGAAATCTGGAACTCTTTTCCCCCAAAAAGGCTGTGGATGCTGGGGGTCAGTTGAAATGTTCAAGACTGAGAACGATAGATTTTTGTTGGGTAAGGGTATCACGGGGCCAGCATGGAGTTTTGAAGTCCAGATCGGCCATGATCTAATTGAATGGTAGAACTGGCCTGGAGGCTGAACGGTCTCCATCGATTAGAATCATTGGTCGTCTTCTGTGCCGTAAATTTCATTTGGCCCAACGTGTCTGTGCCGGCCGACAAAGAGCTCTCCAGCCTAATCCCACTTTCCAGCTCCTGGTCCGTAGCCCTGTAGGCTACGGCACTTCAAGTGCGTATCCAAGTTCCTATGTCCCAGTGACTCGCCCTCGGGTAGATATCCGCACACTCTTGCGTCTTTATTGGGGAGAGAAGGAAAGCATTATGGGGTTAATTTTAACAACAGCTTGCATTGATATCGCGCCTTTAACATAGTAAAACGTCCCCAAGGCTCTTCACAGGAGCTTTATCGGGCAAAGTTTGATACCGAACCACATGAGGTATTAGGACAAGTGACCAAAAGCATGGTGGAAGAGGTAGGTTTTAAGGAGTGTCCTAGAGCGAGAGGTAGAGAGGGTATTCGAGAACTTGGGGCCTGGGCAGCTAAAGGCATGGAAACCAATGGTGGTGCAATTAAAATCGGGGATGCGCAAGAGGCTGGAATTGGAGGGAGGCAGAGATCTCGGAGGGTTGGCGGAGGTCGCAGAGAGATGGTCGGCCGGGAGCCAGTGTAGGTCAACGAGCACATGGGTGCGACTAAGGATGCAGGCAGCAGAGTTTTGGATGAACACAGCCTTACCAACTGTGTACGGTGGGAGGCCAGCAAGGAAGAGCATTGGAATAGTCTACAGGTAATAAAGTGATGGATGATTGGTTTCAGCAGCCGATGAGCTGAGGCAGGGGCGGAGACGGGCGATTTTAGAGGTGGAAGTGGGCGGTCTTGGTGATGGAGAGGATATGTGGTCGGAAGCTCAGCTCAGGATCAAATTAAAAAAGAGATTAGGAGAGCGAAGAGGGGGCATGAAAAAACACTGGCGGGCAAAATAAAGGAAAATCCCAAGGTGTTTTATAAGTATATTAAGGGCAAGTGGATAACCAGGGAAAGAGTAGGGCCCATTAGGGACCAAAGTGGCAATCTGTGTGTAGAGCCGGAAGATGTAGGTGAGGTTTTTAATAGAAACATAGAAGATAGGAGCAGGAGTAGTCCATTCGGCCCCTCGAGCCTGCTCCGCCATTTAATGAGATCATGGCTGATCATCCAAATTCAGTACCCTGTCCCTGCTTTCTCCCCATATCCCTTGATCCCTTTAGCCTTAAGAAATATATCTCACTCCTTCTTGAATATACTTAATGTATTGGCCTCTAGAGCATCTAGTCTGTCTAGTCCTGTTAGAATTTTATAAGTTTCAATGAGATCCCCTCTCATTCTTCTAAACTCCAGCGAACATAAGCCCAATCGACCCAATCTCTCTTCATACGTCATTCCTGCCATCCCAGGTATCAGTCTGGTGAATCTTCGCTGCACTCCCTCCATGGCAAGAACATCCTTCCTCAGATAAGGTGACCAAAACTGCACACAATACTCAAGGTGTGGTCTCACCAAGGCCCTGTACAACTGCAGCAAGACATCCTTGCTCCTGTACTCAAATCCTCTTGCTACGAAGGCCAACATACCATTTGCCTTCTTAACCGCCTGCTTGCTGCACCTGCATGTTTACCTTCAGCGACTGGTGCACAAGGACACCCAGGTCTCGTTGCACTTCCCCTTCTCCCAATCTATTGCCATTCAGATAATAATCTGTCTTCCTGTTTTTGCCACCAAAGTGGATAACCTCGCATTTATCCACATTATACTGCATCTGCCCAATCGCCCAACCTGTCCAAATCATACTAGAGTTTCTCGACATCCTCCTCACAGCACACACACCCACCCAGCTTTGTGTCGTCTGCAAACTTGGAGATATTACATCTAGTTCCCTCGTCTAGATCATTAATATATATTGTGAATAGCTGAGGTCCTAGCACCGATCCCTGCGGTACCCCACTAGTCACTGCCTGCCACTCGGAAAAAGACCCGTATATTCCAACTCTTTGCTTCCTGTCTGCCAACCAGTTCTCTCTCCAAGTCAGTACTTTACCCCCAATCCCATGTGCTTTAACTTTACATGCTAATCTCTTATGCAGGACCTTATCGAAAGCCTTCTGAAAGTCCAAATACACCTCTCTCTCATTAGACCCTATGTTCCCCGACATCTCTGGGTGGTTATTTGTGTCCTCCTTTGTGAAGACAAAACCAAAGTATGTATTTAATTGGTCTGCCATTTCTTTGTTCCCCATTATAAATTCCCCTGATTCTGACTGCAAGGGACCTACGCTTGACTTCACCAATCTTTTTCTCTTCACATATCTATAAAAGCTTTTACAGTCAGTTTTTATGTTCCCTGCAAGCTTACTCTCATACTCTATTTCCCCCCTCTTAATTAATCCCTTTGTCCTCCTTTGCTGAATCCTAAACTGCTCCCAATCCTCAGGTTTGCTCCTTTTTCTGGCCAATTTATATGTCCTATCCTTGGCTGTTATGCCGTCCCTAATTTCCCTTGTTAGCCACGGTTGCGCCACATTTTTTGTTTTATTTTGATGCCAGACGGGAGAAGGCAGGGACAGGGTACTGAATTTGGATGATCAGTCATGATCTCATTAAATGGCGGAACAGGCTCGAGGGGCCGAATGGCCTACTCCTGCTCCTGCCTTTGCCTTCTATGTTTCTATGTCTCTTTTCTCTTGAAAAGAGAAGGCTGAGGGGTGACCTAATAGAGGTCTTTAAAATTATGAGAGGTTTTGATAGAGTGGATACAGAGAGAGTGTTTCCACTTGTGGGGAAGAGCATAACTAGAGGTCACCAATAGAAGATAGTCACCAAGAAATCCAATCGGGAATTCAGGAGAAACTTCTTTACCCAGAGAGTGGTGAGAATGTGGAACTCGCTACCACAGGGAGTGGTTGAGGTGAATAGCATAGATGAATTTAAGGAAAAGCTGGATAAGCACATGAGGGAGAAGGGAATAGAGGGTTACACTGATAGATGAGGAAAGACGGAAGGAGTGGAGCATAAACGCCGGCATGGACTGGTTGGGCCGAATGGCCTGTTTCTGTGCCGTATATCCGATGAATTTGTTACAGTGGGAGGTGAAACGGCTAAGCTGCCGTTGTTGCTTCTCTGCCTCTGTGTGCGGGCAGGTGATGGAGCTGACCCTGTTCCTTTGGAAAGGTTTGGGTGTGCTTCTGGTTTAACCGCTGCTCTTGCTGTTCCAGATACTCTTTGAGGGGGAGCTTGGCCTGACGATAGTCTGCATAGGATCTGTGTGGAACAGCTGGGATTTCCTGAAAGATGGTGAGTTCCGGTGGGGACATCCGTAAAGACCCCTTGCCGTAGCGACCTACAAAGGCGAGCAAGGCTCCCAGGACAGGGCAGCACGGTGGCATAGTGGTTAGCACTGTTGCCTCACAGCGCCAGAGACCCGGGTTCGAATCCGGCCTCGGGCGACTGTCTGTGTGGAGTTTGCACATTCTCCCCGTGTTTGCGTGGGTTTTCTCCGGGTGCTCCGGTTTCCTCCCACAGTCCAAAGATGTGCGGGTTAGGTTGATTGGCTATGATAAATTGACCCTTAGTGTTAGGGGGATTAAATACGTGGGGTTACAGGGATAGGGTGGGATATGTGTTGGTGTAGGGGTTACGGGGATCGGGTGGGATATGTGTCGGTGCAGGCTCGATGGGCCGAAGAGGCCTCTATCTGCACTGTGGGTTTCTGTGATTCTGTGACTCTGCCTCATCAGCAGATCTCAGTTTTGATGGCACAGAAGGAGGCCATTCGGCCCACCGTGCCTGTGCCGGCTCTTTGAAAGAGCGATCCAAATAATCCCACTCCCCTGCTCTTTCCCCCTAGCTCAGCATATTTTCCCCCCTTCAAGTATTTACCATCTCCCTTTTGAAAGTTTTTATTGAATCTGCTTGCCCTGGCCTTTCAGGCAGCGCATTCCAGATCAGAACAACTCGCTGCGTAAAAAGAAAAATTCTCCTCATCTCCCTTCTTTTCCCAATCACCTTAAGTCTGTGTCCTCTGGTTACTGACCCATCTGCCACTGGAAACAGTTTCTCCTTATTTACTCTATCAAAACCCCTCATGATTTTGAACACCTCCATTAAATCTCGCCTTAACCTTCTCTGCTCTAAGGAGAACAACCCCAACTTCTCCCGTCTCTGCACAAAACTGAGTCCCTCATCCCTGGTAGCATTCTATTAAATCTCTACACTCTCTTCAAGCCAAATTTACAATTTATTTTTTTCTTTGTGTCTTTTCGGACGAGACGTTAAACCGAGGCCCCATCTGTCCTCTTGGGTGGGCGTGAAAGATCCCATGGCACTATGAGAAGGAGAACAGGGGAGTTCTCCCCGGTGTCCTGGCCAACGAAGATCATTTTTTTTTTAAAAACACCCGTGATCTGATCATTATCACATTGCTGTTTGTGGGAGCTTGCTGTGCGCAAATTGGCTGCTGTGTTTCCTACATTACAGCAGTGACTGCACTTCAAAAAAATGAAAGTGCTGCACTGGCTGTGAAGTTCTTTGGGATGTCCTGAGGTTGTGAAAGGCGTGATATAAATACAAATCCTTTCTCTTTTCATAGGGTTTCTGGAGGTGTTGAAGGAAGTGGGAAAGGACCTGTCCAAATTTACCCTGATGAAACTGAAACACACCTCAGCGGTTGGTGCAGCCAGTCTTGGTGCCAAACTCGCTGGTTATCATTTACCGATGCAGTACGCGGACCATGTGGACATCTTCTATGTTCACTGCTGTAAAGAAGATTCCATTGGCGAGTCAACAAAATAATTGGCTTTTGGCCAACGAGGCCGTGGGCTTGGGACTTGGAGAGGAATTGATATGGTCTTTCAACATGCCGGATTTTGTATACGTTCCCTGACAACAACAAAAAAGCAATCAGTTTAGTCAAGACCTAATCTCTTGTAGCCACTGTTTTCATCTGATATACCAAGCAATCTCTCTCGGAGAGATATCTGTACACTGACTGGTGTCTCTCAGTCCCTCTCTCTCAGGGAGATATCTGTACACTGACTGGTGTGTCTCAGTCCCTCTCCCTCAGGGAGATATCTGTACACTGACTGGTGTCTCTCAGTCCCCTCTCCCTCGGAGATATCTTTACACTGACTGGTGTCTCTCAGTCCTCTCCCTCAGGGAGATATCTGTACACTGACTGGGGTCTCTCAGTCCCTCTCTCTCTCTGAGATATCTGTACACTGACTGGTGTTTCTCTGTCCCTTGGAGATATCTGTACATTGACTGGTATGTCTCAGTCACTCTCTCCTTCAGGGAGATATCTGTACACTGACTGGGTCTCTCAGTCCCCTCTCCCTCAGGGAGATATCTGTACACTGACTGGTGTCCCTCAGTCCCCTCTCCCTCAGGGAGACATCTGTACACTGACTGGTGTCTCTCAGTCCCTCTCTCTCTCGGAGATATCTGTACACTGATTGGTGTCTCTCAACCCCTCTCTCTCTCAGGGAGATATCTGTACATTGACTGGTGTCTCTCAGTCCCTCTCTCTCTCGGAGATATCTGTACACTGGTGTCTCTCAGTCCCCTCTCTCTCTCTCGGAGATATCTGTACACTGGTGTCTCTCAGTCCCTCTATCTCTCAGGGAGATATCTGTACACTGATTGGTGTTTCTCAGTCCCTCTCTCAGGGAGATATCTGTACACTGGTGTCTCTCAGTCCCTCTCTCCCTCAGGGAGATATCTGTACACTGACTGGTGTCTCTCAGTTCCTCTCCCTCAAGGAGATACCTGGACACTGACTGGTGTCTCTCAGTCCCTGTCCCTCAGGGAGATATCTCTACACTGAGTTTCTCAGTCCCCTCTCTCGGAGATACCTGGACACTGACTGGTGTCCCCTTCTCATGATCCCATAGTAGCTGGACACTTGCTTTGATGCCTGTCTTGGGTAATACGGGGGTGGGGTGATGGGGATCAACATGCATAATTCTCCCCGTGCCGTGAATTTGCGTATTGGGCCTCAGATACTGCTCAGTCGAGAAAGCACACGATGCTGGCGTTCCGCACTGACTGACCCAGCGGACGGACGGGTTGGTCCGAGCAACCTATTTCCGTGCAACTATCACCAGATGAGCCAGGCTAACTTCAGTGCGAGCTGGCTCTGGGTTTGTGCGCACTCATCAGTATTCCCACTGAATGCAGTCCGTTATCAGCAGCACCTGAGCTTCCCTGCCTGTCGCATCACCAGCGCAGCCTGGAGACAAACGCTTTTTCTTCTGAAAAAGTGTCAAAGAATATGTTTACACATTTTTCCAACCAATAATGCAGGAATGCTTTGAACCATGAAAATGCTTCCCCTTGTTCTTTTTTGAACTGCACTAAACAGTGGAGCAGTAGCACAGTCTGGGGGTACAGGTAGCGTAGTGGTTATGTTACTGGACTAGTAATCCGGAGACACAAGTTCAAATCCCGCCACGGCAGCTGGGGAATTCAAATCTACTGGATTGTTGTTAGAAACCCATCTGGTTCACTGATGTACCTTTAGGGAAGGAAATCTGCCGCCCTTACCCGATCTGGCCGATATGTGACTCCAGATTCTCAGCAATGTGGTTGTCTCTTAACTGCCCCTTTGAAATGGCCGCGATAGGCACTCAGTTGTATTGAAGAAGGTGGCTCACCACCACCTTCTCGAGGGCAATTTGGGATGGGCAATAAATGCTGGCCTTGCTGGTGATGCCCACATCCTATATATATATAAAAAAAAATCAGACATGATCTTAAACTGGCTTTGCTGACCTCCCTGATAATATTGTACGATGATAGATAAATCGAGGCCAAAAGGGATAAATTATGAGGACAGGTTACACAGATTAGGCTTGTGTGGTAAACCACTGTTGTTAGTATTGTTGTTCACTGTTAGTACTGTTGTTCACTCTTGCATATTGTTGTACTTGTCTGTGCATGCCTCAGCTGACTCCGCCCCTGGCTCCACCCTCATGGCTGGGTATAAAGGTCGCTGCTCAGAAGCCTCCAGCCCTTTTGGATACCAGGCAACCACAAGAGGCATGCTCTGTTCTTTGGTAATAAAAGCCTGTTTATTACTTTCTCAATCTCCAGTCTTTTGTAGCAATTGATAGTGCATCAATTTTATTACCAAAGTTAAATGTTGGCTGCGGATGCTGATCAACCGATGGCGCAAAACGCTGAGCAGCAGGCGCTGCTGCGAGCCCTCAGACCAACATGCCTGGACCTAGACCCCCAAGAAGCGGGTTCGTCGACTAAATTCGCACAATGGCTGCGTTGCTTTGAGGCGTATCTGGAAGCCTCGACCGTGACTCTTGATGAAAATAAACTGAAAATCCTGGCCTCGAAGGTGAGCCACCAAGTCTATACTTTAATCCAAGATGCGACGACCTACGCGGCGGCTATCGACCTACTGAAAGGGCAGTATGCACGCCCGGTTAACACGGTCTATGCCAGGCACCTTTTAAGATCTCGCAGACAGCAGCCCGGGGAATCGGTGGAAGCCTTCCTACGGGCACTGCGGGTACTCGGACGCGGCTGCGACTGCAAGGAAGTATCGGCCGCGGCACATGCGGAGGGATTGATACGAGACGCTTTCGTTGCGGGTCTAAGGTCCGACTACTCCCGGCAGAGGCTGCTGGAGAAGGGTGAAATAGACCTGACAAAGGCAGTGTCCCTCGCGCTCTCGCTCGACGCGGCCCACAGAAATATGGACGCTTTCTCCCCTCATCGCCCCGCGCCGTGGACGCCGCAATCTTGGGCCATGGGACCGCCACCTCCGACTGCTGCAGCGATGTCCAAGGCACAAAAATGCTATTTTTGTGGCCAAGCTAAACACCCTAGAGCACGCTGCCCCGCGAAGAATGCTACCTGCTCCGGCTGCGGGAAGAAAGGTCACTACGTTAGCGCCTGCAAAGGGAAGACCGCTAACGCCAGCAGCGCTGCGTGCGAACCGTGGGCGCAGCCATCTTGTCCGCCATCTTGGGCTCCCCCAGCCGCGTGGGGATCGGGACCGTGGGCGCCGCCATTTTGTCCGCCATCTTGGACGCCTCCGACTTCAACCACGGGGGAGCCGGACTCAACCACCGCCTCATCTGACGACCACATCGACTCGCTCGACCATACGCTGGCCTCCGTGACGCTGGACCAATCTCTCCCTCATCAACTGTCCAGGTCCATGATGGATATTACGGTAAACGGCCGCGCCACTACCTGCCTTTTTGACAGCGGGAGCACGGAGAGCTTTATCCACCCCGACACGGTGCGCAGTTACTCTCTCCCGGTCCTGCCGACGCGCCATCGGATCTCTTTGGCTTCCAAAGCCCAGTCAGCGGACGTCGGTGGCTACTGTGTAGTGACCCTTTCAGTAAGGGGCACAGAATACAAAAATTTTAAACTTCTGGTCCTGCCCCATCTCTGCGCTGCCGTTCTACTGGGGTTGGATTTTCAGTGCCACCTTAAGAGTGTCACATTAGCGTATGACGGACCCCTCCCCCCACTCACAGTCTGCAGCCAGCAGCTTTTAAATCGCCCGCCGTGCACCATTTGCAGCCTCTCCACCCTTAAAGTCCCCCCCCCCTCCTTGTTCGCTAACCTCACCCGCGACTGTAAGCCCATCGCTACCAAAAGCAGGCGTTACAGTGTTGGGGATAGGAGCTTCATTAAATCCGAGGTAGCGAGACTCCTGAAGGAAGGGATTATTGAAAGTAGCACCAGCCCATGGCGAGCACAAGTGGTGGTAGTGAAGACTGGCGAAAAACAGCGCCTAGTTATTGACTACAGCCAGACGATCAATCGCTACACCCAACTAGATGCATACCCACTCCCCCGCATATCTGACATGGTCAATCAGATAGCACAATACCGGGTGTTCTCGACGATTGATCTGAAGTCGGCATACCACCAGCTCCCCATCAGGGCTGAGGACCGCCAGTACACAGCTTTTGAAGCTGACGGTCGGCTCTATCACTTTCTCAGAGTTCCCTTCGGCGTCACCAACGGAGTTTCTGTCTTCCAACGGGAGATGGACCGGATGGTTGACCAGAACGCGCTCCAGGCCACTTTCCCATATCTAGACAACGTCACCATCTGCGGCCACGACCAGCAGGACCACGACGTTAATCTAGAGAAATTCCTCCGGACGGCCCAGCGGCTGAATCTCACATACAACAAAGACAAATGTATGTTTCGTACTACGCGCCTCGCTATTCTTGGCTGCGTAGTGGAGAACGGAGTCATCGGCCCAGACCCCGATAGAATGCGCCCCCTTATGGAGCTCCCCCTCCCCCACTGCCAGAAAGCACTGAAGAGATGCCTGGGGTTTTTCTCTTACTATGCTCAGTGGGTGCCCAACTATGCGGATAAAGCCCGACCCCTCATCAAGTCCGCCTCCTTCCCCCTGACAGCAGAGGCCTGTGCAGCCTTCACTCTCATAAAAGGAGACATTGCGAAGGCCACAATGCACGCTGTGGATGAGTCCCTTCCTTTTCAAGTGGAGAGCGACGCATCCGACTTTGCCCTAGCTGCAACCCTTAACCAGGCGGGGAGACCCGTGGCCTTTTTCTCAAGGACCCTCCAGGGCCCCGAGATTCGACACTCCTCTGTCGAAAAGGAGGCCCAGGCCATTGTGGAAGCCGTGCGACATTGGCGGCATTACCTGGCCGGAAAACGATTTACCCTGCTCACTGACCAGCGTTCAGTGGCTTTTATGTTTCATAATAAGCAGCGGGGCAAAATCAAGAATGACAAGATCTTAAGGTGGAGAATCGAACTCTCCACCTACAATTACGATATCTTGTACCGGCCCGGGAAACTCAATGAGCCCCCAGATGCCCTATCACGTGGTACGTGCGCCAACGCGCAGGTTGATAGGCTACAGACCCTCCACAATGACCTCTGCCACCCGGGGGTCACCAGGTTCTTCCATTTTATCAAATCCCGTAACCTGCCCTACTCCATCGAGGAGGTCAGGACCATGACCAGGAACTGCCAGATCTGTGCCGAGTGCAAGCCGCATTTTTATAGGCCAGACAGAGCGAGCCTGATCAAAGCCACGCGCCCCTTCGAGCGGCTGAGCATCGATTTTAACGGGCCCCTCCCCTCCTCTGACCGCAATGTGTACTTCCTCAATATAATTGATGAGTACTCCCGTTTCCCGTTTGCCATCCCTTGCTCGGACATGACCAGTACCACGGTCATTAAATGTCTGAATGACCTCTTCGCCTTGTTCGGTTTCCCTAGCTATATCCATAGCGACAGGGGCTCATCTTTTATGAGCGACGAACTTCGGCAGTACCTGCTCGCGAGAGGCATTGCTACAAGCAGGACCACCAGCTACAACCCCCGGGGTAACGGCCAGGTGGAAAGGGAGAATGCGACAGTCTGGAAGGCAGTCCTTTTAAACTTAAAATCTAAGGGCCTTCCGACCTCCCGCTGGCAGGAGGTCCTCCCTGCGGCGCTCCATTCCATTCGGTCGCTGCTCTGTACACCCACCAATGCCACTCCTCACGAGAGAATGTTCTCCTTCCCCAGGAAGTCCACGTCGGGGATTTCGCTACCAACATGGCTGACTTCTCCAGGTCCCGTCCTACTGCGGAAGCACGTGAGGACCCATAAGGCGGACCCCCTGGTCGAGAGGGTGAGCCTCCTCCACGCCAACCCGCAGTATGCTTACGTGGTGTACCCGGACGGGCGGGAGGACACAGTCTCCATTCGAGACCTCGCACCTGCAGGTGCTCCTGAAACACCCTCTTCGCCACCCACCGCTACTCCTGCCTACCCCCAGGACACAGTCCCCGCACGAGACCTCGCACCTTCGGGTGCCTCTGAGAGACCACCATTGCTACCTCCCATTACCCATGCTCTGACCCCTGTAGACGGCATGCAGCAGCCCCAGGGTCCGCCACCTGCTACACCTCCTCTGAACGAGACACCGGGTTCACCATTGGATGCTGCACCATCACCGCCGCTGCTGCGACGCTCAGGACGGCTTACAAGGCCTCCTGATAGACTTCAGTACACGAATTTTTAGTGCACTTCACCCCGCCGGACTCAATTCTAAACAAGGGGTGAATGTGGTAAACCACTGTTGTTAGTATTGTTGTTCACTGTTAGTACTGTTGTTCACTCTTGCATATTGTTGTACTTGTCTGTGCATGCCTCAGCTGACTCCGCCCCTGGCTCCACCCTCATGGCTGGGTATAAAGGTCGCTGCTCAGAAGCCTCCAGCCCTTTTGGATACCAGGCAACCACAAGAGGCATGCTCTGTTCTTTGGTAATAAAAGCCTGTTTATTACTTTCTCAATCTCCAGTCTTTTGTAGCAATTGATAGTGCATCAGCTTGTATTCCCTTGAGTTTAGAAACTTAAGGGGTGAACGGATGCGAGATGTTTTTAAGATGATGAAAGGATCCGATGAGGTAGATAGACCAATGTCCCCTCCGCAGGTGCCGGTGCGCCAGCTTTTAACTAGGAAGAACCGCATAGCCCGTTTAAAGGGGTAGCGCGGGCTTCCCCCGCCCCCCCCCCAAAAAAAAATTAGAGGGAACATTGAGAGAGCAACAATTTTGCCCTGGCGAGGGTATCCAGAACAAGGGGGCCATAAGCTTCAAATTAGAGCTAGGCCGTTCGGGAGCGAAAGTGAGAAAGGCAGAGGAGGAGGGGAGAACCCTGCAGCGAGAATCCCAGCAACAGTCGCAAGATGATCCAGTCATTTATCACATTGCTGTTTGTGGGAGCTTGCTGTGCGCAAATTGGCTGCCGCGTTTCCCACATTACAACAGCGACTACACTCCAAAAAGTACTTCATTGGCTGTGAAGCGCCTTGAGACGTCCGGTGGTGGTGAAAGGCGCTATATAGATGCAAGTCTTTATTGTTTGCGGTGTCGGTATCTGTAGGGAGTTCTTGTAGTGGTGTAACTGTGTATGTACAGACAGAAAGTGAACACGCACAGCCTCCTGGTGGCAAGCTCTCGCCGATTTCCCTCATTTTGAAAAGGTAATCGGTTTATTTTTGTACTGAACGGGTGTTAATTTACAACCAAGGTTCACTTGGATCAAATAACTGGTACAATCTTAAAAAAAATAAAAATAAGGCGTTTCAGGAATTACACTTTCACTTTAGGGTATTGAAGCAGTCCTTTTTTTTTTCTTCTTTACGGTTCTGATTAATACCCAGCACAAGCACAGACCGACCTAGCCTCTGTCTTCAGCAAAGAAAAGGGAACGCACGCAGGCGAATAGCCTCGCTGGAGAGTGAATGTGCAGCACAACCTCTTCAGCCAGCTGTGGATCAGTGGGCAGCACTCTTGCCTCCGAGTCAGAAGAATACAACTAGGAGCAGGAGTAGACCATTCGGCCCTTTGAGCCTGCTCTGCCATTCAGTAAGATATATAGTGATAGTTGAGTAATAAAGATTGGCCAGGACACCGGGGAGAACTTCCCCTTCTCTTCAAATAGCGCCATGGGATTTTTATGGCCTTGAGAGGGCAGACGTGGCTTCGGTTTAACATCTCATCTGAAAGGCGGCACATCTGATAACGCAGTACTGCACTGGAGAGTCAGCCTGGATTACATACTCAACACTGGATTGGAACTTGAACCCACAGCCTTCTGACCAAGAGGTGAGAATTCTACCCACTGAGCCACAGCTGACAAAGGTTCTTCAATTGGTGCCTTGAGATCTTTAACAACAATCGGGACCATAAGAAAGCAGATGGGATCTATCACATCTGAGAGAGAGAGACTGGGGAGAGAGAGCGAGAGACAGACTTGGGAAAGGGAGAGAGGGACTGAGGAGAGGGGGAGAGACAGACTGGGGAGGGGGAGAGAGATGGGGGACAGCGAGACAGCCTGGGGAGAGGGGGAGAGAGATGGAGTGCGAGACAGATTGGGGGAGAGAGATGGGGGAGTGCAAGACAGATTGGGGGAGAGAGACACAGACTGAGGGAGAGAGAGAGACTGGGGGAATCCTGTACCAGCCTAGGTTATGAGGTTAAACCATAGTTTGGCATTCAAACACACAGCAGAAGTGACAGTGGGTCCAACTGAGTCAAGCTGGCACACAAATGACAGACAACTTACCAAAGCCAGAAATGTGTAAACATTGGCCAATAAATTCAATATTTTATTAAGCTGTTTGTGGTCATTCAGGATCGTAAGGTTCTTAGCATTAGCGTCATGCTAATTGGAAGAAAAGTAAAGCCGTTGTTGATGAACATTCAGTTGCGCCAAATGGTGATATTTTAAAAATTAATTCTCGGGATGTGGGCGTTGCTGGGAAGTCCACCATTTATTGCCCATCCCTAGTTACTCCTGAGAAGATAATAGGAACAAAGAAACAGAAAAATAGGATCAGGATTAGGCCCTTTGAGCCTGCTCCGCCATTCAATATGATCATGGTGGATCCTCTATCTCAATACCATATTCCCGCTCTCTCCCCATCCCCCTTGATGCCTTTTGTGTCTAGAAATCTATCTATCAACTTCTTAAATATATTCAGTTACTTGGCCTCCACAGCCTTCTGTGGTCGAGAATTCCACAGGTTCACCACCCTCTGAGTGAAGAAATTTCTCATCTCAGTCCATAATGTCCTACCCCGTATCCTGAGATTGTGACCCCTCGTTCTCGGCCCCCCAGCCAGGGGAAACATCCTCCCTGCATCCAGTCTGTCTAGCCCTATCGGAATTTTATACATTTCAATGAGATCCCCTCTCATTCTTCTAAACTCTGGTGAATACAGGCCTAGTCGACCCAATCTCTCCTCATACGACAGTCCTGCCATCCCAGGAATCAGTCTGGTGAACCTTTGCTGCACTCCCTCCATGGCAAGTATATCCTTTCTTAGGTAAGGAGACCAAAACTGCACACAGTACTCCAGGTGTGGTCTCACCAAGGCCCTGTATAACTGTAGTAAGACATCCTTGCCCCTGTACTCAAATCCTCTTGCAATGAAGGCCAACATACCATTTGCCTTCCTAATGGTGGACCTTCTTGAACCACTGATGGTGGTTTGATACAACTGAGTGGCTTCAGAGGGCAGTTAAGAGTGAACCACGTTGGTGTGGGATGAGTCACATAAGGACCAGACCGGGTAAGGACGGCAGGTTTCCTTCCCTCAAGAACATGAGTGATCCAGTTTTTTTGTACGACAATCGACAGCTTTGTGGTCACTTTTACCAGTGCCAGCTTTTTATTTCCAGATTTTTTAAAACTGAATTCAAATTCTCACACTGTCGTGATGGGGTTTGAACTCATGTTCTGCTTGGATTACTAGTCCAGGCCTCTGGATTACTGATCCACTAAGATAACTGCACTACCACACCCTGGTTTTAGCAAAGAGGAAATTAGAGTTGATGGATTTGATTTTGTTTGACAAAACTTTTTTTTTAATTCTGGAGGGTCATCCAGGTTCGGGGAGTGATGAGGAACAGCGGATGTATTTAATGAGTTGGGCGAGAGATATTTTCAGTCACAGAAGGTTGAATTTTAGGTGACTGGAAGGAGCGAAGATGAGCATCAGCGACACCGGAACGAACATAAGCGCAAGGAGCTCCTTCGGATTGGAAGTCATAGAAAGTGCGAGAGAGGGGGATGAGGAGAATGAAGGGTTGAACGAGTTTCAGTAAGAAATGATAGGTGAGGGTGAACATGGCAGAAGTGCCGGTTAAAGTATGTTACGGCCCCTTTATCTCTTTCAGGGAGTGACTGTCCTGCTGTGGACCTCCAGGATTTTCTGTGTTCATTTCTGACCTCCCTCATAGAATCATAGAGCACAGAAGGAGGCCATTCGGCCAATTGTGCCTGTGCCGGCTCTTTGAAAGGGTTAGTCCCACTCCCCTCACTCTTTCCCACCATAGCCCTGCAAATCTTTCCTCCTTTTCCAGTATATATCCAATTCTTATTGGAGTGAATTTTATTTTCTAATTTCATAGGAAGAGGAGCTGGCCATTTAGCCCCTCAAGCCTGTTCCACATTTCAGTGAGATCATGGATACACTTGTAATGTATCCAAGTCCGAGTGTGATGTATCCAAGTTTTTTTAAATTTGTTTATGGGATGTGGGCGTCGCTGGCAAGGCCAGCATTTATTGCCCATCCCTAATTGCCCTTGAGCAGGTGGTGGTGAACCGCCTTCATTTTCTGCCGCAGCCTGTGTGGTAAAGGTACTCCCAGTGCTGTTAGGTAGGGAGTTCCAGGATTTTGACCCAGCAACAATAAAGGATCAGCTGATATACTTCTAAGTCAGGATGGTGTGTGACTCGGAGGGGAACTTGGAGGTGGTGGTGTTCCCATGCACCTGCTGCCCTCGTCCTAGGTGGAAGAGGTCGCGGGTTTGGGAGGAGCTGCCAAAGAAGCCTTGGTGAGTTGCTGCAGTGCATCTTGTAGATGGTACACACTGCACCGGTGGTGGAGGGAGTGAATGTTTGCGGTGATGGTTTACTGACGAAATAAAGCTAGGTGGGAAAGTAAGTTGTGAGGCGGATGCAAAGAGGCTTTAAGGGGATATAGACAGGCTAAGTGAGTGGGCAAGAACATGGCAGATGGAATATAATGTGGAGAAGTGCGGAGTTATCCACCTTGGTAGGAAAAATAGAAAAGCAGAATATTTTTTAAATGGCGAGATATTGGAAATGTTGGTGTTCAGAGGGACCTTGGTGTCCTTGTACACGAATCACAGAACGCTAACACGCAGGTACAGCAAGCAATTAGTAAAGCAAATGGTATGTTGGCCTTTATTACAAGAGGGTTTGAGTATAAGAGTAAAGAAGTCTTACTGCAGTTATAAATGGCCCTGGTGAGATTACACCTGGAGTATTGTGTACAGTTTTGGTCTCCTTACCTAAGGAAGGATATGCTTGCCATAGAAGGAGTGCAACGAAGGTTCACCAGACTGATTCCTGGGATGGGGGGATTGCCCTATGAGGAGAGGTTGAAGAGACTAGGCCTATATTCCTTAGAATTTAGAAGAGAGGTAAAACATATAAAACTCTTACAGGGCTTGACAGGGTAGATGCAGGGAGGATGTTTCCCCTGGCTGGAGAGTCTAGAACCAGGGGTCACAGTCTCAGAATAAGGGGTCGGCCATTTAGGACTGAAGTGAGGAGAAATTTCTTCACTCAGAGGGTGGTGAATCTTTGGAATTCTCTACCCCAGAGAGCTCTGGATGCTCAGTCGTTGAGTATATTCAAGACAGAGATCGATAGATTGTTGGATATTAAGGGAAAAGAGATATGGGGATAGTGCAGGAAAGTGGAGTTGAGGTCGAAGATCAGCCATGATCTTATTGAATGGCGGAGCAGGCTCAAAAGGCTGAATGGCTTTCTCCTGCTCATATTTCTGATGTTCTTCGGTTTTAACTCCCTATCTACCTTTGCCCCATACCCCTTAATACTTTGGGTTAACAAAAATTATCAATTTCAGATTTAAAATTAACCTAGCATCCACTGCTGTTTGCAGAAGAGAATTCCAAACTTCTACCATCCTTTGCGTGTAGCGGTGTTTCCTAACTTCACTCATGAAAGGTCTGGCTCTAATTTTTAGGCTATGTCCCCTAGTCCTTCACTCACCAATCAGTGGTGTGGAGATGCCGGAGTTGGACTGGGGTGGACAAATGTAAGAAGTCACACAACACCAGGTTATAGTCCAACAGTTTTATTTGAAATCACAAGCTTTCGGAGCGCTGCTCCTTCGTCAGGTGACGAAGGAGCAGCGCTCCGAAAGCTTGTGATTTCAAATAAAACTGTTGGACTATAACCTGGTGTTGTGTGACTTCTTACACCAATCAGTGGAATTAGTTTCTCTCTGTCTACCCTTAATATCTTGAAAACTTCGATCAAATCACCCCTTAATCTTCCAAATTCCAGGGAATACAACCCTCTCCTCGTAATTTAACCCTTAGAGTCCGGGTATCATTCTGGTAAATCTACGCTGCACTCCCTCCAAGGCCAATATATCCTTCCTAAGGTGCCGTGCCCAGAACTGCTCACAGTACTCCAGGTGTCGTCTAACCAGGGCTCTGTACATCTGTAACATAACTTCTACCCATTTGTATTCGAGTCTTCTAGATATAAAGCCCAGCATTCCATTAGCCATTTTGATTATTTTCTGCACCTGTCCGTGACATTTTAATGATCTATGTACATGTTCCAGTAAAGCTACAACACTAGCATCTACCTGATAATGTGGAAAATTGCCCAGGTATGTCCTGGCCACAAAAAGCAGGACAAATCCAATCCGGCCAATTACTGCCCCATCAGTCTACTCTCAATCATCAGCAAAATAATGGAAGGTGTCGTCGACAGTGCTATCAAGCGGCATTTACTCACCAATAACCTGCTCACTGATGCTCAGTTTGGGTTCCGCCAAGACCACTTGGCTCCAGACCCCATTACAGCCTTGGTCCAAACATGGACAAAAGAGCTGAATTCCAGAGGTGAAGTGAGAATGACTGCCCTTGACATCAAAGCAGCATTTAACCGAGTGTGGCATCAAGGAGCCCTAGTAAAATTGAAGTCAATGGGAATCAGGGGGAAAACTCTGCACTGGCTGGAGTCATACCTAGCACAAAGGAAGATGGTTGTGGTTGTTGGAGATCAATCATCACAGCCCCAGGACATCGCTGTAGGAGTTCCTCAAGGCAATTATCTTCAGCTTCTTCAGCAATGACCTTCCTCCATCACACCATCTACAAGATGCACTGCAGCAACTTGCCATGGCTTCTTCAACAGCACCTCCCAAAGCTGTGATCTCTACCACATAAAAGAACAAGGGTAGCAGGCGCATGGGAACACCATCACCTCCAAGCTCCCCTCCAAGTCACACACCCTCCTGACTTGGAAATATATTGCCATTCCTTCATTGTCGCTGGGTCAAAATCCTGGATCTCCCTCCCAAACAGCACTTGGGGAGTACCTTCACCACAAGGACTACAGCGGTTCAAGAAGGCGGCTCATCACCACCTTCTCAAGGGCAATTAGGGATGGGCAATAAATGCTGGCCTTGCCAGTGATGCCCACATCCCAGGAACAAATAAAAAATAGTGGGGATGTTCGCTGATGATTGCACAGTGATGGGTTCCATTCGCAACTCCTCAGATAATGAAGCATACTGTGCCCACATGCAGCAAGACCTGGATGACATTCAGGCTTGGGCTAATAAGTGGCAAGTAACATTCGCGCCACACAAGTGTCAGGCAATGACTATCTCCAACCAGAGAGAGTCTAACCACCGCCCCTTGACATTCAATGGTATTACCATCGCCGAATCCCCCACCATCAACATCTTGTGGGTCACCATTGACCAGAAACTTAACTGGACCAGCCACATAAATACTGTGGCTACAAGAGCAGGTCAGAGGCTGGGTATTCTGCAGCAAGTAACTCACCTCCTGACTCCCCAAAGCCTTTCCACCACCTACAAGGCACAAGTAAGGAGTGTGATGGAATACTCTCCACTTGCCTGGATGAGTGCAGCTCCACCAACACTCAAGAAGCTCAACACCATCCAGGACAAAGCAGCCCGCTTGATTGGCACCCCATCCACCACCTTAAACATTCACTCCCTCCACCACCGGCATACTGTGGCTGCAGTGTGTACCATCTACAAGATGCACTGCAGCAACTCGCCAAGGCTTCTTCGGCAGCACCTCCCAAACCCGCGACCACTTCCACCTAGAAGGATAAGGGCAGCAGGCGCATGGGAACACCATCACCTGCAAGTTCCCCTCCAAGTCACACACCATCCTGACTTGGAAATATATCAGCCGTTCCTTCATCATCGTTGGGTCAAAATCCTGGAACTCCCTCCCTCACCACACGGACTGCAGTGGTTCAAGAAGGCAGCTCACCACCACCTTCTCAAGGGCAATTGGGGATGGGCAATAAAGGCTGGCCTTGCCCACATCCCATGAACGAATTTTTAAAAAACAAGTCTCTTTGGACCTCCACTGTCTCTAGCTTTTCACCATTTAGAAAGAACTCATTTCAGGTCCAAAGTGGATGACATCACACATGCCTACATTGAAATCTATTTGCCACAGTTTTGCCCATTCACTTAATCTATTAATAGCTCTTTGTAATTTTATGCTTCCCTCTACACTGCTTACAATGCCGCCTACCTTTGTGTCTTTGGCAAACTTGGATATGTGACTTGCTATCCCATCATCTAAGTCATTAATAAATACAGTGAATAGTTGAGTCCCCAACACAGATCCCTGCGGGAGAAAATATCTCCAATTTTTTTGCCTTTCCTATGTCTTAGTGCCCCAGCTATTTGTATTTTCTTTCAATGCTTCACTAAGATCATCTTTTATATACCAACTAACAGTTTCCTGCTTTCCTTTATGTAGTTGCAGGTCATTCAACCCAGTAACTTCATGCCAGACTGATACCTAGGATGGCAGGAATGACGTTTGAGGAGAGATTGGGTCGATTGGGCTTATAATTGCTGGAGTTTAGAAGAATGAGAGGGGATCTCATTGAAACTTATAAAATTCTAACAGGACTAGACAGACTAGATGCAGGAAGGATGTTCCCGATGGCGGGAGAGTCCAGAACCAGGGGTCACAGTCTAAAGATAAGGGGTAAGCCATTTAGGACTGAGATGAGGAGGAATTTCTTCACCCAGAGAGTGGTGAACCTGTGGAATTCTCTACCACAGAAGGCAGTGGAGGCCAATTCATTAAATATATTCAAGAAGGAGTTGGATATATTTCTTAAGGCTAAAGGGATCAAGGGATATGGGGAGAAGGCAGGGACAGGGTACTGAGTTTGGATGATCGGCCATGATCTCATTGAATGGCGGAGCAGGCTCGAGGGGCCGAATAGCCTACTCCTGCTCCTATCTTCTATGTTTCTATAATCTCAGGATGACCCAAAGCGCTTTACAACCAATGAAATACTCTTAAAGTGTCGTCACTGTTATAATGCAAGAAACGCAGCCAGCTCGTCTTCAAAATAGTGCCGTGGGATCTTTTATGTCTATCTGAGAGGGCAGACGGGGGCCTCGGTTTAACATCTCAGCTGAAAGACGGCACCTGTGACAGTGCGGCGCTCCCTCGGTACAAGAGTCATAGAGTTATACAGCACAGAAAGAGGCCCTTCGGCCCATCGTGTGTGCGCCGGCCATCAAGCCCTGTCTATTCTAATCCCATTTTCCAGCACTTGTTCCGTAGCCTTGTATGCTATGGCGTTTCAAGTGCTCATCTAAATGCTTCTTGAATGTTGTGAGGGTTCCTGCCTCTACCACCCTTTCAGGCAGTGAGTTCCAGATTCCAACCACCCTCTGGGTGAAAAAGTTTTCCCTCAAATCCCCTCTAAACCTCCTGCCCTTTACCTTGAAACTATGCCCCCTGGTTATTGACCCCTCTACTACGGGGAAAAGTTCCTTTCTATCTACCCTATCTATTTCCCTCATAATTTTGTACACCTCAATCAGGTCCCCCTCAGCCTTCTGTGCTCTAAGGAAAACAACCCCTGCCTGTCCAGTCTCTCTTCATAGCTGAAGTGCTCCAGCCCAGGTAACATCTTGGTGAATCTCCTCTGCACCCTCTCCAATGCAATCACATCCTTCCTATAGTGAGGCGACCAGAACTGCACACAGTATTCCAGCTGTGGCCTAACTAGCGTTTTGTACAGCTCCATCATAACCTCCCTGATCTTATATTCTATGCCTCGACTAATGAAGGCAAGTATCCCATACGCCTTTTTAACCACCTTATCTACCTGTCCTGCTGCCTTCATGGATCTTTGTACATGCACACCAAGGTCCCTCTGGTCCTCTGTCCTTCCTAGGGTCCTACCATTCATTGTGTATTCCCTTGCCTTGTTAGTCCTCCCAAAATGCATCACCTCACACTTTTCAGGGTTAAATTCCATTTGCCACTGTTCTGCCCATCTGACCAACCCGCCTATATCGTCCTGTAGCCTGAGGCTTCCCTCCTCGCTATTTACCACTCCACCAATTTTCGTGTCATCTGCGAACTTACTGATCATACCTCCTACATTCATATCTAAATCATTAATGTACATTACAAACAGCAAAGGACCCAGCACCGATCCCTGCGGTACACCACTGGACACAGGCTTCCAGTCACAAAAACAACCTTCCACCATCACCCTCTGCCTCCTGCCACTAAGCCAATTTTGGATCCAATGTGCTAGCACTGGATTGTCAGCCTGGAGTACACGCTTAAGTCTCTGGAGTGGGACTTGAACCCACGACTTTCTGACTCAAGAGTGAGCGTGCTACCCAATGAGCCACCTTCATGCATAATGAGTGCCCACTTGGGCAAGATAGCAGAGGGCAGCTGGAACCCTACCCCAGAGAGAGACAGGAACCCCCCAAGAGAGGGGAGAACATTGGGTGAAACAAATTGCTGTGGGGAAGAGGCAACGATGTCACAGGAGCTGGCGTGACATCATAATGAATGAAATATATTTCTTCAGGTAAAATAAAATATAACAGCATAGTTCATCTCCACACACACATACATACACACACAAACACATCTCCCCATGATAATATTTAACCATACTTTCTCAGAAGAAAGGATATGCAAATTGTTAAGAAGCAGTGAGAATCCCGGAGTTACTGGAACAATTTAAAAGGAGGTAATTTATGAACTCTAAAGAAACTCCTTTGTGTCCCATAAAGTGATGGTTTAAAAAAAAATTCATTCACGGGATGTGGGCGTCGCTGGCAAGGCCGGCATTTATTGCCCATCCCTAGTTGCCCCTTGAGAAGGTGGTGGTGAGCCGCCTTCTTGAACCGCTGCAGTCCGTGTGGTGAAGGTGCTCCCACAGTGCGGTTAGGGAGGGAGTTCCAGGATTTTGACCCAGCGACGATGAAGGATCGGCCGATATATTTCCAACTCGGGGTGGTGTGTGACTCGGAGGTGATGGTGTTCCTAAGCACCTGCTGCCTTTTCCCTTCTAGGTGAGAAATATTCAGGTGAAACTTAACCAACCGGCTTGGTTATGGTCAGTAACCAGGACAACCAGCATCTTGCTGGGTCTGGTCAACTGCTGCTGGTCCATTAAATGCCCGAGTCCCTCATCGTAACATCCACACGTAGCCGGTTTCATGAGTGCCTGCATCAATCAAGGTGCTTGAATTAGGGGCACGGTGGTGTAGTGGTTATGTTACTGGACGAGTAATCCAGTAGAATGTGAGCTTTAAATCCCACCACACCAATGTAGATAACTAAAAGTGACCGAGATACTGTCAGAATGTCATAAAAATCCAACTGGTTCACTAATATCCTAAAGGGACCGAAACATGCTGTCCTTACCCAGTCCGGGTCTATACGTCACTCCAGTCTGGGTCTATACGTCACTCCAGTCTGGGTCTATAAGTCACTCCAGTCTGGGTCTATACGTCACTCCAGTCTGGGTCTATACGTCACTCCAGCCTGGGTCTATACATCACTCCAGTCCGGGTCTATACGTCACTCCAGTCTGGGTCTATACGTCACTCCAGTCTGGGTCTATACGTCTCTCCAGTCTGGGTCTATAAGTCACTCCAGTCTGGGTCTATATGTCACTCCAGTCTGGGTCTATACGTCACTCCAGTCTGGGTCTATACATCACTCCAGTCCGGGTCTATACATCACTCCAGTCTGGGTCTATACATCACTCCAGTCTGGGTCTATACGTCACTCCAGCCTGGGTCTATACGTTACTCCAGTTTGGGTCTATATGTCACTCCAGTCTGGGTCTATATGTCACTCCAGTCTGGGTCTATACGTCACTCCAGCCTGGGTCTATACATCACTCCAGTCTGGGTCTATATGTTACTCCAGTCTGGGTCTATATGTCACTCCAGTCTGTGCCTATACGTCACCCCAGTCTGGGTCTATACATCACTCCAGTCTGGGTCTATACGTCACTCCAGTCTGGGTCTATAAGTCACTCCAGTCCGGGTCTATACGTCACCCCAGTCCGGGTCTATATGTCACTCCAGTCTGGGTCTATACATCACTCCAGTCTGGGTCTATACGTCACTCCAGTCTGGGTCTATACGTCACTCCAGTCTGGGTCTATACGTCACTCCAGTCTGGGTCTATATGTCACTCCAGTCTGGGTCTATACGTCACTCCAGTCTGGGTCTATACATCACTCCAGTCTAGGTCTATACGTCACTCCAGTCTGGGTCTATACGTCACTCCAGTCTGGGTTTATACGTCACTCCAGTCTGGGTCTATACGTCACTCCAGTCTGGGTCTATACGTCACTCCAGTCTGGGTCTATACGTCACTCCAGTCTGGGTCTATACATCACTCCAGTCTAGGTCTATACGTCACTCCAGTCTGGGTCTATACGTCACTCCAGTCTGGGTTTATACGTCACTCCAGTCCCACACCAATGTGGTTGACTCTTAACTGCCCCAGCAAGCCATTCAGTTATATCAAACCTGGACAACTAGAGATGGGTAATAATTGCCAGCGATGCTCACATCCCAACCATGGGTAAAAGACAACTTTATCCAAGGCTATTTTATCCCAGACAATTTTTTAATCTTGCGTTTTCATTTCACCTCCGCACTTTTGAGCTGAGACGATTTTAATTATGTTTTTCTTTTCTTCTTTTTCTTCTTCTACGATTGGCTTCTCTGACTAGTTGAAACTCCCCAATCGGCACAATGGTAAGATCCAGTAAACACATCCTTATTCAGGATTTCTTTCTTGTTCGATCTGATTTTCTCCCAAAAGAGGGGGACTGAGTTATTGTGGTAGGATTCGGTTCTGCTGGAACTAGCAGCACTCTGGTACCTCACCCCAAGGCCACCCCGTATCTGAGGAAGGATGTTCTTGCCATGGAGGGAGTGCAGCGAAGATTCACCAGGCTGATACCTGGGATGGCAGGAATGACGTATGAGGAGAGATTGGGTCGATTGGGCTTGTACTCGCTGGAGTTTAGAAGAATGAGAGGGGATTTCATTGAAACTTATAAAATTCTAACAGGACTAGACAGACTAGATGCTGGAAGGATGTTCCCGATGGCTGGGGAGTCCAGAACCAGGGGTCACAGTCTAAGGATAAGGGGTAAGCCATTTAGGACTGAGATGAGGAGGAATTTCTTCACCCAGAGAGTGGTGAACCTGTGGAGTTCTCTACCACAGAAGGCAGTGGAGGCCAATTCATTAAATATATTCAAGAAGGAGTTAGATATATTTCTTAAGGCTAAAGGGATCAAGGGATATGGGGAGAAGGCAGGGACAGGGTACTGAATTTGGATGATCAGCCATGATCGCATTGAATGGTGGAGCAGGCTCGAGGGGCCGAATGGCCTACTCCTGCTCCTATCTTCTATGTTTCTATGAGTGATTCCTTACACGTCAGCCCAGGCGGAAGGTATGAACTTCCTGGATGTTCCTCCCGCGGCGCTTTGGCCTGAGGTTCGGTGGGAAACTCCTGTGCGTTATGGGAACCTTAGGAAGGATATATTGGCCTTGGAGGGAGTGCAGCGTAGATTCACTGGAATCATATCTGGACTCCAAGGGTTAAATTACGAGGAGAGATTGCACAAATTAGGATTGTATTCTGTGGAATTTAGGTTAAGAGGTGATTTGATCGAACTTTTCAAGATATTAAGGGGAACTGATAGGGTAGATAGAGATAAACTATTTCCGCTGGTTGGGGATTCTAGGACTAGGGGGAATAATCTAAAAATTAGAGCCAGACCTTTCAGGAGTGAAGTTAGGAAACACTTCTACACACAGAGGCTGGTAGAGGTTTGGAACTCTCTTCTGCAAACAACAGTTGATGCTAGGTCAATTGTATAAGTAAGCTTGTGAAGGAATAGCCATGATTCAGAGAAATACAGATACTATGAACAGATTTCTAGTATTATTAATAAAAGACATACTGGGTTTAAAAGACAAGTCTCAGCAGACAGGCTGTAAACAGAAATACAGGCTTCTGAGACAAGATCAGTTGATAACAAAGCTGTAAACAAGCTTTGAAATGGGAATTAGTTAAATATTCTAAAACAATGAAAGATTGAAGCAAACCATTGGTGCTTCCGAAAGGTCTACGGTTTGCAACGAACACAATGGGAAGACCCAATTTAGGTGTTACAAGCTGACAAGATAAAACAGAAATACAAACATTAAAAGAGGCATGTGCCTTTGAAAACATGACATCAAGTAAAGAAACATCTGTTGGTCAAATAGTTTTATGTTAAACTTGGAAAGCAGGAAACACGATTAAATATGCAACCAGTTGAGATATCTAGAAAACAAGTAAACACACATTTAAAGTGGTTTTGATTTACATATAGTAAAAACCATACCAACTGTAATGATCAGTAACCTGTCATTCTAGAATGGTACACTAGGTGGAGCTGTATGTTGCTGTATGTTTAGCTGTATGTATATAAGAGTGGGCTACCCACGATTCACTAGGTTACCCACAAGGCAGTAGTCAAGATGGATGCTGTACAGAAGTCCACATGGCATGAATAAAGTGACTAGCTAGAAGCTAGCTGTTCATAATGAAAACGACTAGTTATTAATGAACATAACATGGTACCAGAAGTGGTGAAATCTGCTGAATATTGTGAAACGCGACATGGAGAATTTGAAGCCACCGGAGGGTTTGAAACTCACGGGGAATGTCGACTTCAATTGGCGGACTTTCAAACAACAATTCGAACTCTACATTGCTGCCATCGGATTCGGTATGAAGCCAGACACAAGGAAAATAGCGTTACTGCTCACGGTTGCAGGCCTGCAGGCGATAGAGGTATTTAATACGTTTGTATTTGATCCAGAGCAGGACAGAAAAAAATTGGACGATGTGCTAAAGAAATTTGATACATATTGTTCTCCCAAAAAGAACGAAACCTATGAGAGGTATATGTTCCATTCACGGAGACAGCAGCAAAATGAGACTGTTGATAGCTTTGTGACCAATCTGAAACTGAAAGCACAGACATGTAATTTCTCTGAACTGAAATCATCCATGATTCGTGCCCAGATTGTGTTTGGTATTCATGATAAAAAGGTCAGGGAACGTCTGTTGAGAGCAACCGAACTAACATTGGAAAATGTTGTGAAAATATGCCAAGCCAGTGAGCTAGCTCAAAAGCACGCAAAGAATAATGCAATTGTAGTAAGTGATAGTGCTGCTGTCGGTGCTGTGTCCTACAAAGGGAAGAAACGTGGGCAGAACAGAAATGAAAAGCAATCGGAGGAAGGCATTTTTATCCACTTTGGTGGCAAAAACAGGAAGGCAGATTATTATTTGAATGGCAATAGATTGGGAGAAGGGGAAGTGCAAAGACACCTGGGTGTTCTTGTGCACCAGTCGCTGAAGGTAAGCATGCAGGTGCAGCAGGCGGTTAAGAAGGCAAATGGTATGTTGGCCTTCGTAGCAAGAGGGTTCGAGTACAGGAACAAGGATGTCTTGCTACAGTTGTACAGGGCCTTGGTGAGACCGCACCTTGAGTATTGTGTGCAGTTTTGGTCGCCATATCTGAGGAAGGACGTTCTTGCCATGGAAGGAGTGCAGCGAAGATTCACCAGGCTGATACCTGGGATGGCAGGAATGATGTATGAGGAGAGATTGTGTCGATTGGGCTTATACTCACTGGAGTTTAGAAGATTGAGAGGGGATCTCATCGAAACCTATAAAATTCTGTCAGGCCTGGACAGACTAGATGCAGGAAGGATGTTTATGATGGCCGGGGAGTCCAGAACCAGGGGTCATAGTCTAAGGATAAGGGGTAAGCCATTTAGGACTGAAATGAGGAGGAATTTCATCACCCAGAGAGTGGTGAACCTGTGGAATTCTCTGCCACAGACGGCGGTGGAGGCCAGTTCATTAAATATATTCAAAAAAGAGTTGGATATATTTCTTAAGGCTAAAGGGATCAAGGGATATGGGGAGAAGGCAGGGACAGGGTACTGAATTTGGATGATCAGCCATGATCTCATTGAATGGCGGAGCAGGCTCGAAGGGCCGAATGGCCTACTTCTGCTCCTATCTTCTATGTTTCTATGTACACACTGTGGTTACAAACACCAGTCACGACAATGCCCTGCGTTTGGGAAAATGTGCACAAAATATCATGGAAAGAATCACTTTGCCAAACAATGCTTTTCAAAAGTAAAAACTAAGAAAGGGCAACGAGTTAATGTGACTGAGGACACTGATTTAAGTGAGACATTTTCTGTAGGAATGGTGTCATGTGACAATATCAAAAAGAATACAGAAAATGTGCAGCCCTCAGGAATGGACAATGCTGAACATAAAGTTAATGCAGTAAAAGAGGACAAATGGATAATGTCACTGCAGGTAAATGGAGCATTAGTTACATTGAAACTAGACACTGGGGCAAAAATAAACTTAATCAGTATGAGTGACATTAAAAACATGAAAGAAAAGCCCAAAATACAGAAAAAGTCAGTACTACTGAAGAACTATAAT
The DNA here is from genome assembly GCF_052327205.1 of Somniosus microcephalus. Classification (NCBI taxonomy): domain Eukaryota; kingdom Metazoa; phylum Chordata; class Chondrichthyes; order Squaliformes; family Somniosidae; genus Somniosus; species Somniosus microcephalus. The sequence goes on from NC_141004.1 coordinate 3,155,020, forward strand.
GGACAGAAAATAGATAGCTTAGGTGTATGCAGACTTAAAGTGACAGTCAAAGACAAAGTGCATCATCATGTTTTCTGTTGTGGCTGAAGGACTTGATTCACTACTAGGTGACAAAGCTTGTGAGGACTTAGAACTGGTCAAGAGAGTCTACCGTATAAACTGTGCCATAAGCAGACCAGATGACTCGGTGGATTCTGTAGTGAATAATTTCCAGGATGTGTTCAAAGGATTTGGAGTTCTACCATTCACTTACAAGATCCAGCTAAAGCAGGATGCTCAGCCAGTGGTACATGCTCCACGGAGAGTTCCAGCACCCCTGCGTGACCGGCTCAAGAATGAACTGGACAGAATGAACACACTAGGAGACATCAGGAAAGTCGAAGAGCCAACAGACTGGGTTAACTCCATGGTATGTGTAAAGAAAAAGAACAATGATCTAAGAATATGCATGGATCCAAAGGACTTAAATGCAAACATAAAACGTGAACACTACCAGATTCCCAAGCGAGAAGAAATCACCAGTGAAATGTCAGGTGCCAGATACTTCACAAAGCTCGATGCCTCACAAGGATTTTGGCAACTAAAACTGGATGAAGAGAGCACCAAATACTGTACCTTCAACACACTATTTGGCAGGTATTGTTTCCTCAGAATGCCTTTCGGGATAATATCTGCATCTGAAATCTTTCATAGAGCGATGGAACACATAATTGAAGGTCTGGAAGGAGTTCGGGTCTATGTTGATGACATCATCATCTGGGGCTCCACACTGAAAGAACACAATGAGAGACTGACTAAAGTGCTACAGAGCATATGCTGGAATGGACTAAAGCTCAACAAAGCCAAGTGTCAGTTTGGCATCCAGGAAGTCACTTTCCTAGGAGATAATCTATCTGGTAAAGGAATAGAGCCAGATATGGAAAAAGTAAATGCCATACTCAACATGCCCCGACCCACTGACAAAAAAGGAGTGCTACGCATCATGGGGATGATAAACTTCATTGGAAAGTTCATTCCTAACTTGTCAGCCAAGACAGCCTGTCTGCGAGACCTGCTATGTAAAACAAATGAGTTCGCATGGACAGAAAGACATGAACAAGAGTGGATGAACCTCAAAACAGTGCTGACAACCACACCTGTAACTCACCTTCTTTGACCCAACAAAGAGAATCAAAGTGTCAACGGATGCATCAAAAGATGGCCTAGGCGCGGTCTTGCTACAAGCAGAGGGTGAAGATTGGAAGCCTGTTGCCTATGCCTCCAGGTCTATGACTGATTCTGAGTGTCGATACGCCCAGATTGAAAAGGAATGTCTAGGCTTGGTAGTTGGACTAGAAAAGTTCCATGGCTACATATATGGACTTCCCACCTTCACAGTTGAGACAGACCACTGCCCACTGGCTGCCATCATAAAAAAAAAACCTGAATGAGATGTCTCCAAGGATTCAACGACTCATGATGAAGCTGCAAAGATATGGCTTTGAACTGATCTGCACACCAGGCAAACACATAGTGTTAGCAGATGCACTATCCCGAGCACCCACAATGAGTCATGTGAGCTCTACTGAGGAAGACGTGGATGTTCATGTGAGTATGGTCACTGCTGCGCTGCCAGTGTCAGACACAAAATCAAAGCTGAAGAAACAGTAAAAGATACAGTGTTACAAACAGTAGTAGAGAACATTCATCATGGTTGGCCAAAAGGTTCCTGTCCAAAGTACTATCACATAAGGTCAGAGTTGAGTGTCGCAAGTGGACTATTACTAAAACAGAACAGAATAGTCATTCCACAGACTCTACGTCAAGACATGCTCAAAAGGATTCATGAGGGACACCTCGGAATTGAAAAATGCAAAAGGAGAGCAAGAGACACTGTTTATTGGCCTGGCATAAATAAGGACATTGAGAACATGATAGGCAAATGTGAGACATGTCAGAAACACCAAAACAAACAAACAAAGGAACCAATGATAGTAGCTGACTTACCAACAGCACCATGGCAAAAGGTTGGTATGGACCTTTTTCATTTGAATGGTAAAGAATATCTATTGGTGATTGACTACTATTCTAACTATCCTGAGATGGCGCTGATCTCAAGCACCACAGCAAGCAGTGTCATAATGCATGCTAAATCCATCTTCGCCAGACATGGAATTCCCAGGATTGCCGTTAGCGACAATGGTCCGTGCTTCAACTGTAAGGAGTGGCAAAAGTTTGCAGCACAGTATGACTTTCAGTACATCACATCCAGTCCTCTGTATGCTCAGTCGAATGGTAAGGCAGAAAAAGGTGTTCAAGTTCTCAAACAGCTACTAAAGAAAGCAATAGAAAGCAAGTCTGATCCTTATCTCGCCCTGCTGAGCTACCGAGCCTCACCTTTAGACTCTGGTTCTTCACCTGCTGAACTCCTAATGGGTCGCAAGTTGTGCACCACGCTATCCTGCTGTGCAAAAGAAAAGCAGAGTAAGGAACTGAGACAGAGACTTCAACTGTTAAAGCTGAAACAGAAATCATACTATGACAAGTCATCCAAAACTCTGAAACCATTGACAAGGGATGATGTTGTCAGGATTGAGGATCCAGATGCATGGAACAGGAAAGCTACAGTTCTTGAGGAAGTAGGACCAAGGTCATACACTGTTAGAACTGAGGAAGGACAGATTCTCAGGAGGAACCGCCGTTCCCTCCTAAAAACACAAGAAACTATCCAAGAGCAAATCGATGACAATGCCGCAACTGAATCTTGTCAATCACCACCAGAACAATCTAACACAAACAGGCTCTCATGAAAACACATCAGACTTACCCGTGCTGAGAAGATCCACACGTGAAGTAAAAAAGCCTGATAGACTTAATCTTTGAATAAAAAGAAAACTATATTGAAAATGTATTGACTGTTGTGAAGATGTTTATGTCGTTTGATATTGATTGATATTGATTTTGTTTAACCTCAAAGAAAGGGGGGATGTAATGATCAGTAACCTGTCATTCTAGAATGATACACTAGGTGGAGCTGTATGTTGCTGTATGTTTAGCTGTATGTATATAAGAGTGGGCTACCCACGATGCACTAGGTTACCCACAAGGCAGTAGTCAAGATGGATGCTGTACAGAAGTCCACATGGCATGAATAAAGTGACTAGCTAGAAGCTAGCTGTTCATAATGAAAACGACCGGTTATTAATGAACATAACACCAACAAGACTTTGAAGAAATAACTTCAATAGATGACACCAAGCAATTGCATTGTGTTTGTATTAAACTTGAAGCAGAACAGAGTCAAAATGTTTGCTAAAAAGCAGTAAAGGCAATATGAAGAATCTTCGATAAGAAAGGCATCAAACAGAAACCATAGCTGTCACTGTTTTTATGATGCTTTTTGGAACACCTAAAAGTAAAGAAATAATTATGCATGCAATAGTTGAATTGATAGTAACATAAAAACCATTCAAACAGAGGGATCAATAAAGACAATTAGCTGACATCAGCAGAGAACATCAAAGAAGAAACCAAAACCAAAAGGGTATAAAAATAAGACCTTTTTAACAGAAAGTCGTGATTCGCTGAACGGGCAGGGCATTTCTCAACTTTCCAGAGGCATCTCTGTAAGTTTTTAACTATGAGTCTCGGGTATATCAAATTGATTGATTTTTGGTGGAGCTTCTGGATTTAGAAATAAGAAATAAGAAATGTTCTGGATTTAGAAATAAGTAAGAAATAAGAAATATAAAGAAGTAAAGATTTGAGAATAAGGATCTCTGAGAAATAAGAAATGTAAGCTAATTGTACTTTGAATTGTTAATGTTGCAACTGATTCAACAGATGTTAACTGAATGTCAGCTCTTAAATAAAACTATATATTTTTACAATATAGACTCGCGAACCCACAAATTCTGTACACTCTTTTGTAAGGAGTTGCAGAAATCTGGGGGATATTCCGGACCCTTATAATATCCAGAAGGTTAGTCTTTAGTCGTTCCTTTCCTTTAGGGAGAGATAGCCTGAACCTTTAGACCCATTTAAGCGTCTTATGGAATTCGGCTATCTCTAACTTAAATTGAGGGTGAACGTCTGGGGAATACGCCTGATCTGGGATGGCACAAAAGGGCTAGGACTGTAATTAACCCTTCATGCTGAATGGGTCAATTGGTGCTTTGAAGCTTGAGATCGATTGGGTTTTGTGGGGTAAGAACATAAGAAATAGGAGCAGGAATAGGCCACTTGGCCCCTCGAGCCTGCTCTGCCATTCAATAAGATCATGGCTGATCTTGGGCTCAAAGCCACTTCCATGCCTGCTCCCCATAACCCTTCACTCCCATATCTTGCAAAAATCTGTCTATCTCCACACTAAATGTATTTAATGACCCAGCCTCCACGGCTCTCTGGGGCAGAGAATTCCACAGATTTACGACCCTCTGAGAGAAGAAATTCCTCCTCATCTCAGTTCTAAAAGGGCGACCCTTTATTCTGAAATGGTGCCCCCGAGTTCTAGGGTTCCCCATGAGGGGAAACATCCTCTCTGCATCTACCTTGTCGAGCCCCCTCAGTATATTATATATTTCAATAAGATTACCTCTCATTCTTCTAAATTCCAATGAGTATAGGCCCAACCTGTTCAACCTTTCCTCATAAGTCAACCCCCTGATCTCAGGAATCAACCTCGTGAACCTTCTCTGAACTGCCTCCAATGCAAGTATATCCTTCCTTAAATAAGAAGGCCATACACACATACATTTCCCGGCAGGGATGACGGGATAGGAAGGAACCCCTGGCTGTCATTTTTTTTTAACTCTTCCCAGCCCAATGGCACTGAGACAAACTCCAACAATCTGTGCATCAACTGCGATCCAGCACAGCTAATTCAGCGCAGCCCTGGGATCAAACCCGGAAAGTTCCTGGTCTGTCTGGCGTCAGCCGCGGCTCAGTGGGTAGCACACTCTCCCCCCCGTGTGAGAATGTTATAGGTACAAGCCCCACTCCAGGTACAAAATCTAGGCTGATGCTCCCAGTGCAGTGCTGAGGGAGTGCTGCACCGTCGGAGGTGCCGTTTTTCAGATGAGACATTAAACCGAGGCCCCGTCTGCCCTCTCAGGTGGATGCTGCGGCACTATTTCGAAGAGGAGCAGGGTTATCAAGGGATTTGGAGCAAAGGCGGGTTAATGGAGTTGAGGGGCAGGTCAGCCGTGAACAGGACGACGAACAGGCTCGAGGGGCTGAACGGCCTCCTCCTGTACCTATGTTCCTGGGGGGGGTGATTATTAAACGGGTTGAATCGTACACATGATCTGAAGGCCGGTAATTGGCCTTTTCTCCTTCCCTTACTTTAGATATTTTAATTGGCTCCCATTTATTTATTTAATCAATGTTGTTTGTATTTTTTAACATACAGAATCAGCTGCCACAATCAACGTACCAGCATGATTTTAAGAAATACTCAAAAGCGGCCGCCAGGCTGGCCAAAGACGATTCTGCCAAACCCAAGACTGACAACCTGACGCTTCCAATGGTAAATGGAAAGTAAACAGCAGCAGAGACCACGACAGGGTCTTGTGTGGAGTATGAACGCTGGCATAGACTAGTTGGGCCGAATGGCCTCTTTCTGTGCTGTACATTCTATGTAATGGGCCCTAAGCTCTGGAATTCCCTGCCTAAACCTCTCCGCATCGCTACCTCTCTCTCGCCTCCTTTAAGACGCTCCTTAAAACCTACCTCTTCGACCAAGCTTTTGGTCACCTGCCCTAATTTATCCTTATGTGGATCGGTGTCAAAAATTTTTTGTCTTAAAGTACTCCTGTGCAGCGCCTTGGGGCGTTTTACTATGTTAAAGGCGCTATATAAATACAAGTTTATTATCTGAACAGCAATAGATTGGGAAAAGGGGAAGTGCAACGAGACCTGGGTGTCCTTGTGCACCAGTCGCTGAAGGTAAGCATGCAGGTGCAGCAGGCGGTTAAGAAGGCAAATGGTATGTTGGCCTTCGTAGCAAGAGGGTTCGAGTACAGGAACAAGGATGTCTTGCTGCAGGTGTACAGGGCCTTGGTGAGACCACACCTTGAGTATTGTGTGCAGTTTTGGTCGCCTTATCTGAGGAAGGATGTTCTTGCCATGGAGGGAGTGCAGTGAAGATTCACCAGACTGATACCTGGGATGGCAGGAATGACGTATGAGGAGAGATTGGGTCGATTGGGCTTATTAGAAGAATGAGAGAGGATCTCATTGAAGCTTATAAAATTCTAAAAGGACTGGACAGACGAGATGCAGGGAGGATGTTCCCGATGGTCGGGGAGTCCAGAACCAGGGGTCACAGGCTAAGGATAAGGGGTAAGCCATTTAGGACTGAGATGAGGAGGAATTTCTTCACCCAGAGAGTGGTGAGCCTGTGGAATTCTCTACCACAGAAGACAGTTGAGGCCAATTCATTAAATTCAAGAAGGAGTTGGATATATTTCTGAAGGCTAAGGGAATCAAGGGATATGGGGAGAAAGCAGGGACCGGGTACTGAATTTGGATGATCAGCCATGATCTCATTAAATGGCGGAGCAGGCTCGAGGGGCCGAATGGCCTACTCCTGCTCCTGCTCCTATCTTCTATGTTTCTATGTAAGTTGTTGTTGTTGTTGTTATGTAGTCTGTACCCTGCTCCACCGGGCAGCCCTATATCACATAGACAGTCCTAGGTCACCGAGCATGGTCCTGCAACCATTATTGGAAGGGATATGGCAGCACCACCCCACTGCCCCTCTCCCGGGAGAGAGCAGCAGCAACCCCCTCCCCAGGATATAGGTGGAAGAATGACCCTGGATCAGCTTTGCACCCCTCTCCCCTTCCCCCACTCCATGACCAATAGCACTGCTGGGGTGACATACAGCTTGTTCACATGTTACAGTCTTGGCAGCAGGTGGCACAGGGAGTCAGGACACAGGTGTGAGGAACTCCCCCTGCTCTCTGTAAAAATAGTGCCATGGGATCTTTTACATCCACCTGAGAGAGCAGACGTGGCCTCGGTTTCATCCGAAAGTCGGCACCTCCGACAGTGCAGCACTCCCTCACTGGAGTGTCAGCCTGGGCTCTAGCCCCTGGAGTGGGACTCGAACCCATGACCTTCTAATTCAGAGGCAAGAGTGCTACCCATTGAGAAGGAGGCCATTCGGCCCATCGAGTCTGCGCCGGCTCTTTCGAAGAGCAATCCAGTTAGTCCACTCCCCCGCTCTTTCCCCATATCCCTACAATTTTTTTTCCTTCAAGTATTTATCCAACTCCCTTTTGAAGGCTACAATTGAATCTGTTTCCACTGCCCTCTCAGGCAGCGCATTCCAAATCCTAATCATTCGCTGCATAATAACGTTTTTCCTCATATCGCCTCCGGTTCTTTTGCCAATCACCTTAAACCTGTGCCCTCTGCTTATCGACCCTTCAGCCATTGGAAACAGTTTCTCTTTATTTACTCTATATAAACCCTTCATAATTTTAAACACCTCTATCAAATCTCCTCTTAGCCTTCTCTGCTCCAAGTAGAACAACCTTGTTCGTTTACTGTTTCTCAAATCAGTTTGACAATGACCAGGTCTTTTTCCGAGTGGCAGGCAGTGACTAGTGGGGTACCGCATGGATCGGTCCTAGGACCCCAGCTATTCACAATATATATTAATGATCTAGACAAGGGAACTAGATGTAATATCTCCAAGTTTGCAGACGACACAAAGCTGGGTGGGCGTGTGTGCTGTGAGGAGGATGCCGAAAAGCTCCAGTATGATTTGGACAGGTTGGGTGATTGGGCAGATGCATGGCAAATGCAGTATAATGTGGATAAATGCGAGGTTATCCACTTCGGTGGCAAAAACAGGAAGGCAGATTATTATCTGAACGGCATTAGATTGGGAGAAGGGGAAGTGCAATGAGACCTGGGTGTCCTTGTGCAACCACCAGTCGCTGAAGGTAAGCATGCAAGTGCAGCAGGCGGTTAAGAAGGCAAATGGTATGTTGGCCTTCATAGCGAGAGGATTCGAGTACAGGAGCAAGGATGTCTTGCTGCAGTTGTACAGGACCTTGGTGAGACCACATCTTGAGCATTGTGTGCAGTTTTGGTCGCCTTATCTGAGGAAGGATGTTCTTGCCATGGAGGGAGTGCAGCGAAGATTCACCAGACTGATACCTGGGATGGCAGAAATGACATATGAGGAGAGATTGGGTCGATTGGGCTTATATTCGCTGGAGTTTAGAAGAATGAGAGGGGATCTCATTGAAACTTATAAATTTCTAACAGGACTAGACAGACTAGATGCAGGAAGGATGTTCCCGATGGCGGGGGAGTCCAGAACCAGGTGCCACAGTGTAAAGATAAGGGGTAATCCATTTAGGACAGAGCTGAGGAGGAATTTCTTCACCCAGAGAGTGGTGAACCTGTGGAATTCTCTACCACAGAAGGCAGTAGAGGCCAATTCATTAAATATATTCAAGAAGGAGTTAGATATATTTCTTAAGGCTAAAGGGATCAAGGGATATGGGGAGAAGGCAGGGACAGGGTACTGAATTTGGACGATCAGCCATGATCTCATTGACTGGCGGAGCAGGCTCGAGGGGCCGAATGGCCTACTCCTGCTCCTATCTTCTATGTTTCTATGATAGAGTAAATAAAGAGGAACTGTTTCCAGTGACAGAAGGGTTGGTGACCAGAGGGCACAGATTTAACGTGATTGGCAAAAAAAACAGAGACGAGATGAGGAAACATTTTTTTACCCGTTGTGATTGTGAACACCTCTATCAAATCTCCCCTTAGCCTTCTCCGCTCTAAGGACTATTGACCCACTGAACCATCGAGTCCCTTTTCACAAGACACACAGCTAGGTGAGGCCATTCTCAAATGAAGCTTGCAGAGAATTCCCATGATTCTAATGATATATGTGTTGTTCCTGGATTTCCGATTAGGACGACTACAAGGAACAGTATCCTACAACGTACCTGGATGATTACAAGCCCCTGAATGAGCGGAGGAGGCAACAAATATTCAACGTTCCTATCGACGAAGTCAAGGAGCACCTCCATCCTGAGGTAACGAGGGATACGCACTGCAACTGTATGCCAATCCTCACTGTTAGCGCATGGCTTAGTTGGTGAAGGGAAAGTGCAACCGAGCCAAACGACCCGGGTCTGACGAAGGGTCATCGACCTGAAACGTTAACTCTGTTTCTCTCTCCACAGATGCTGCCTGACCTGCTGAGTATCTCCAGCATTTTCTGTTTTTATAACAAAAACAGATTATCTGGTCATTATCACATTGCTGTTTGTGGGAGCTTGCTGTGCGCAAATTGGCTGCCGCGTTTCCTACATTACAACAGTGACTACACTTCAAAAAGTACTTCATTGGCTGTAAAGAGTTTTGAGACATCCGGTGGTCGTGAAAGGCTCTATATATACACACAAGTCTTTTTCTTTTTAATCTGTTTTAGTGATGTTGGTAGAGGGATAAATATTGACCAGAGCTGAGCCCTGTACTGCTGACCACAAGCATTCATGTTCCAACTTTTGATGGAAGGAAAGAAAGACTTGCATTTCTGTAGCGCCTTTCAAGACCTCAGGATGTCCCAAAGCGCTTTACAGCCAATGAAGTATTTTTGAAGAGTTGTAATGTAGGAAACGCGGCAACCAATTTTGCGCACAGCAAGCTCCCACAGACAAGCAATGTGAATCTAAGCTCAACTGGCTTGGGAGCGGCAACTCACTGTATAATTACTCGTGTGATTAAGGTCTAAGAAAAAGCCAAGTGTAAAACATAAATAGATGCCGGTGCAATTGGAAACACGCATGGCACCCCTCAATTAAAACATCCTGGATAATCTGATGGCCCGTTACTGTTTATAGAAACATAGAAGATAGAAGCAGGAAGCAGGAGTAGGCCATTCGGCCCTCGAGCCTGCTCCGCCATTCAATGAGATCATGGCTGATCATCCAAACTCAGTACCCTGTCCCTGCCTTCTCCCCATATCCCTTGATCCCTTTAGCCTTATGGGGCTGACTCTTTTTTCTGGCAAAGTTGGAGATGGGGGTGGGGGCGGGGAGGGACAGGGGGAAGAGGAAGTGATGCCACAATTGGCTATAGTCTACACAGTTGATGTGATCGGGCTGCAACAGCCCAGTGCCGGACAAGGCAGAGAAAGAGGCAACATCTCCTGGGGCACGAAGCTAAGAGTCACGTGAGATCTAAGGCGCTTGTGAGGCCCAAAAGACCATCTCTTCCAGGGGTAAGGTAGAGTGAAGCTCGTTGGAACTGCAAACGTATAGATACCGTAACCTGATAATAGACAAGTGGGACACTATGATAAAGGGTTTGGGAAGCAAGCAAGGAAGAGCGGGATTAGACTAGGTGGCTCATGTGGAGAAGATCGGATTTAATGGACCCGTTGAGTTGGTTTTCTTTGTATAGCTCTGTGAGTTCATGAGTGATAAAGATGGGGGCCTGGATGGTGCAGTGAGGTAGACACCCTAACCTTTCATCTCTCAAGCCTTCGTTTGAAGCCAATCCAGACTGCCTTTCGGATGAGACGTTAAACCGAGGCCCCATCTACCCTCTCTCTCTCAGGTAGATGTAAAAGATCCCACGGCACTATTTCGAAGAAGAACAGGGGAGTTCTCCTTGGTGTCCTGGGCCAATATTTATCCCTCAACCAACATAACAAAAACTGATTATCTGGCCATTATCACATTGCTGTTTGTGGGAGCTTGCTGTGCGCAAATTGGCTGCCGCGTTCCTCACATTACAACAGTGACTACAGTTCAAAAAGTACTTCATTGGCTGTAAACTTATAAAACTTATAAAATTCTGACAGGACTGGACAGACTAGATGCAGGAAGGATGTTCCCGATGGCGGGGGAGTCCAGAACCAGGGGTTACAGTCTAAGGATAAGGGGTAAGCCATTTAGGACAGAAATGAGGAGGAATTTCTTCACCCAGAGAGTGGTGAACCTGTGGAATTCTCTACCACAGAAGGCAGTAGAGGCCAATTCATTAAATATATTCAAGAAGGAGTTGGATATATTTCTTAAGGCTAAAGGGATCAAGGGGTATGGGGAGAAGGCAGGGACCGGGTACTGAGTTTGGATGATCAGCGATGATCGCATTGAATAGCGGAGCAGGCTCGAGAGGCCGAATGGCCTACTCCTGCTCCTATCTTCTATGTTTCTATGTAAAGCGCTTTGGGACGTTTGGTGGTCGTGAAAGGCGCTATAGAAATGCAAGTCTTTCTTTCTTTGATGAGATCAACGTCTGCTCTCCGTACTGGCGTTAACACGCTGAGGTCAAGTTTGGCGCAGTGTCTGCACAGATTTTTAGGTGAAGCCGAGTCCATAGCACAGAGCTATCCCCCAACTTGGCAGAAACGTCCCTCAGGCCACAGGATGGTTTGTGCGAGAAGCAGAAATGCCACATTGAAGAAGTTGTGCCGTCTTTCAGATGAGACGTTAAACCGAGGTCCCGTCTGTCCGCTCAGGTGGACATAAAAGATCCCACGGCACTAATTCAAAGAAGAGCAGGGTTGTTGCTCTCCCTCTTGTCCTGGCCCAATATTTATCCCTCAATTATTTATCCTATCAATTTCAGTCTTAAAAGTTTCAGTTGACCGCCAGCTTTTTGGGGGGGGGGGGGGGGGGGGGGGGAAGAGTTCCAGATTTCCATCCCCCTTTGTGTGAAGAAGTGTTTCCTGACATCACCCTTGAATGGCCTAGCTGTTTGTGGGACCTTGCTGTGCGCGAATTACAACAGTGACTACACTTCAAAAAGTACTTCATTGGCTGTGAAGCGCTTTAGGGAGTCCTGAGGTCGGGAAAGACGCTATAGAAATGCGAGTTCTTTTTCTTTCTTTGGGTCATTGAAAGGTTAAGGCAATCGATGGTGGAAGCAAAGTAGAGAGACCTCTACTCTGCACCTGAGCCTGTGGCCCAATCAAGTTTGGGAATGCTTGCTACTGGGGACAAAAAGTGGAAACGTGCTCCTAGGAATAGAAAAAACATAGAAACATAGAAGATAGGAGCAGGAGTAGGCCATTTGGCCCCTCGAGCCTGCTCCGCCATTCAATGAGATCATGGCTGATCATCCAAATTCAGTACCCTGTCCCTGCCTTCTCCCCATATCCCTTGATCCCTTTAGCCTTAAGAAATATATCTAACTCCTTCTTGAATATATTTAATGAATTGGCCTCAACTGCCTTCTGTGGTAGAGAATTCCACAGGTTCACCACTCTCTGGGTGAAGAATGACGTCTCTCCTAGGATGCCCCAAAAAGCTGGTGACGAGTGGGTTATGAAGATACTATTCCTAAAATAGTCACTTACTATGTGATTATTCCCCATGTCATATTCTTTTGATACCACAGAGTATTTATACAGGGAAGACAAAATAAACTAGTGTCAAATGTATTGGTCACTCTTCAGTTGGTCGAGAAAACACACGAGCATGGGTGGGTGACCCTGGTGAGGCCACAGGCCTGCTGCATGCATCATGAGAGGAGCTGACATTGCAACAACATTAAGACGTTGAGATGATGTACGCAAGTTGTGTCAAGTGATAATTAGACAGGTATACAGCTAGCTAATAATAACAATCTGACAGGTAGAGATGAGATCAATCCTGTCGTCACCTTGTGTTTTATTAGAGCCAGGCCATTCAAGGGTGATGTCGGGGAACACTTCTTCACACAAAGGGTTGATGGAAATCTGGAACTCTCTCCCCCCAAAAAGCTGGAGATCAACTGAAAATTTTAAGACTAAAATTGATAGATTTTTGTTGGGAAAGAGTATTAAGGGATGTGGAACCAAGAGGGAGTTAAGATACAGCCTATGTTGAATGGCAGGACAGGCTCAAGGGCCTATTCCTGTTTCTGTTTATTCTTGGGATATAGGAGACAGCAAGGCAGCATTAAGACTCAACCTCATAGGGCTGGATTTTTGCCAATGGGGAGCTTTTGGAGGCGGGGCTCCCACTTGTCGGGTTTCAGTCCCGCCTCCATCAACTTCTGGCCAACCCACGCTATTTTCCCTTGATTGACCTTGATTGACCAGCGGGCCTAGCAGGCCAATTAAGGGAAAGCCGGTTACAGAGAACGTCAATGTATGACGTTTCATCTGTCCAAAATTTTGGACAGATGAATTGTCATCGTTTGACAGCTCTGTGAAGCTGTCAAACGCTGACATTCTCTGTAGTTTGATGAGTTCTTGAATTCAAGACCTCATCAAACCTCTTTCTTTTGCAGAAATTAGATGGCTGTTGCATTGGAGAATGCAGCGGCCATCTGTCATCTCTGCCACAGAGGTGCGAGACTCTCCACATACCCACCAATTGAAGCCTGCAGGAAGAAAGAAAGGTAAGTAAACTTTTTCTATCACTTTCCAGTTACCTCACATACCTCTCCACACTTGCACCCATCACTTATCTTCACAGCGCACTTTTGCATCCCTCCGACCCCCGCAGACCCACTGCTCGCCACGGTGACCCTGGTGGGGTTTGCAGCCTTTGGGAAGCCCGCACTTGTGCGGGTATAATGGGGATAATCCTCTTATCTGCCTGTTAAACTACCTGTTAACAGGCAGATAAGTGGCACTAATCTCCTTCCCGCCTCCTGGCAAGATGGCATGGAGGCGGGTTGGGGGTAGGTTGGGTACCCGCCCCCAGATTCTGCCATTTTCTGGCAGTCCCGCCTCCATACCCGCCTCCCCAGGGCTAGCAAGATCGCGCCCATAGTGTGGGTAACTGGTATAATGGAGTCACACAAAGGCCAGACTGGATAGGGACACACAGTTTCATTTCCCTGAAGAACTTTAGTGAGCCAGTTTGGTTTTTACAATCATCTGTTGTAGAAAAGAAAGACTTGCATTTCTATAGCGCCTTTCACGACCAACGGACGTCCCAAAGTGCTTTACAGCCAATGAAGTACTTTTTGAAGTGTAGTCACTGTTGTAATGGAGGAAACAATTTGCGCACAGCAAGCTCCCACAAACAGCAACGTGATAATGACCAGATCACCTGTTTTTAGTGATGTTGGTTGAGGGATAAATATTGGCTCCAGGATACCAGGGATAACCCCCCCTGCTCTTCTTCAAAATAGTGCCACGGGATCTTTTACATCCACCTGAGAAGGGCCTCAGTTTAACATCTCATCTGAAAGACGGCACCTCCGACAGTGCAGCATTCCCTCAGCACTGCACTGGAGTGTCAGCTGAAATTTTTGTGCTCGAGTCTCTGGAGTGGGACTTGAACCCTCAACCTTCTGACTCAGACGCAAGAGTGCTGCCCACTGAGCCATGGTTGACATGGTAGATTTCATGGTCAGCAGATTGTAAAAGCTTCTACAAGTATGTAAAAAGAAAAAGATTAGTGAAGACAAATGTAGGTCCCTTACAGTCAGAAATGGGAGAATTTATAATGGGGAACAAGGAAATGGGTAAGCAATTAAACAAATACTTTGATTCTGTCTTCACAGAAGAGGACACAAATAACTTCCCAGAAATGCGAGGGAACCAAGGGTCTAGTGAGAAGGAGGAATTAAAGGAAATTAGTATTAGTAAAAAAATAGTGCTGGAGAAATTAATGGGACTGAAAGCCGATAAATCCCCAGGGCCTGATAATCTGCATCCCAGAGTACTAAAAGAGGTAGCCATGGAAATAGTGGATGCATTGGTTGTCATCTTCCAAAGTTCCATAGATTATGGAACAGTTCCTGCAGATTGGAGGGTGGCAAATGTAACCCCACTATTTAAAAAAGGAGGGAGAGAGAAAACAGGGAACTACAGATCGGTTAGCCTAACATCAGTAGTAGGGAAAATGCTAGAGTCTATTATAAAGGATGTGATAACAGGACACTTAGAAAATATCAACGGGATTAGACAAAGTCAACATGGATTTATGAAAGGGAAATCGTGTTTGACAAACCTACTGGAGTTTTTTGAGGATGTAACTGGTAGACTAGATAAGGGAGAACTAGTGGATGTGGTGTATTTGGATTTTCAGAAGGCCTTTGATAAAGTCCCACATAAGAGGTTAGTGTGCAAAATTAAAGCACATGGGATTGGAGGTAATATACTGGCATGGATTGAAAATTGGTTAACAGACAGGAAACAGAGAGTAGGAATAAATGGGTCTTTTTCAGGGTGGCAGGCGGTGACTAGTGGGGTACCGCAGGGATCAGTGCTTGGGCCCCAGCAATTCACAATATATATCAATGATTTGGATGAGGGAACCAAATGTAATATTTCCAAGTTTGCTGACAACACAAAACTAGGTGGGATTGTGAGTTGTGAGGAGGATGCAAAGAGGCTTCAAGGTGATTTAGACAAGTTGAGTGAGTGAGTGAGTGGATGGCAGATGCAGTATAACATGGATAAATGTGAAGTTATCCACTTCGGTAGGAAAAACAGAAAAGCAGAGTCTTATTTAAATGGTGATAGATTGGGAAATGTTGATGTACAGAGGGACCTGGGTGTCCTTGTACACCAGTCACTGAAAGCAAACATGCAGGTGCAGCAAGCAGTTAGGAAGGTAAATGGCATGTTGGCCTTCATTGCAAGAGGATTTGAGTACAGGATCAAGGATGTCTTACTACAGTTATACAGGGCCTTGGTGATACCACACCTGGAGTACTGAATATATTTAAGAAGGAGATAGATAGATTTCTAGACACAAAATGCATCATAGAAACATAGAAACATAGAAGATGGAGTAGGCCATTCGGCCCCTCGAGCCTGCTCCGCCATTTAATGAGATCATGGCTGATCATCCAAATTCAGTACCCTGTCCCTGCTTTCTCCCCATATCCCTTGATCCCTTTAGCCTTAAGAAATATATCTAACTCCTTCTTGAATATATTTAATGAATTGGCCTCAACTGTCTTCTGTGGTAAAGAGTTCCACAGGGTAAAGAAATTCCTCATTTCAGTCCTAAATGGCTTACCCCTTATCCTTAGACTGTGACCCCTGGTTCTGGACTCCCCCGCCAACGGGAACATCCTTCCTGCATCTAGTCTGTCTAGTCCTGTTAGAATTTTATAAGTTTCAATGAGATCCCCTCTCATTCTTCTAAACTCCAGCAAATATAAGCCCAATCGACTCAAGAGGTATGGGGAGAGAGCGGGAATATGGTATTGAGAAAGAGGATCAGCCATGATCATATTGAATGGTGGAGCAGGCTCGAAGGGCCAAATGGCCGACTCCTGCTCCTATTTTTCTATGTTTCTATGGTCATTCCCTTGTGTTTGCCCACACATTGCCAGAGCTTATTTTCCCAATTTATGGTGAGTGGGAGATTTGAACTCAAAACCACTGGGTTCCATAATCCAGTACCATAACCACTAGGCTATCATACCCATTTTTATTACCAGTACAACCGAAGATGTTACTTGTGCTTTCTGTTCAATAATCCATATTCTAAGATGTGATTCTCTTTGAATCCAACTAAGAAGGATGAAATACTAACTGAACCCGCAAATGCAGGGCCGACTGGTCCCCACTTCAGCACTCAACCAACTGAGCTACTTAGTCCATTGGAGGGCAGTAGGGTACAATCATTAATACAAAAGCAAAATACTGCGGATGCTGGAAATCTGAAATAAAAACAGAAAATGCTGGAAACACTCAGCTGGTCAGGCAGCATCTGTGGAGAGAGAAACAGAGTTAACGTTTCAGGTCGATGACCCTTCGTCAGGACTGGGAAAAGTTAACAGACGTAACAGTTTTTAAGCAAGGGAAAGGAGGGAAGGGGAAGGAAAGAACAAAAGGGGAAGGTCTGTGATAGGGTGGAAGGCAGGAGAGATTAAATGACAAAAGGGGTGATGGTGCGAGGCAAAAAGGCAATGGTAATGGGACAAGTAAAGAAACAAAAGATGGGTCTAGAGGTGGTGTAAATGGGAATAGCAGAATCATCAACAGCTGCCGTCCGAAAAAATGGGTGCAGAGATTATGATCTGAAATTGTGGAACTCAATGTTGAGTCCGGAAGGCTGTAAAGTGCCGAATCATCAGGGTACAAAAGTTTACTTGATAAGAGAGGCAGGCGTGGAAACAGACCACATTCGGAGATTTATTGACAAGTTATTTTTTTTCATTACTTTTGAACATTTTTCTTACAAATGATGTAAAAGGGAAGTTATGGTAAACCTTTAGAAATCACTGGTTAGGCCCCAGCTGGAGTATTGAGTCCAATTCTGGGCACCGCACTATATAGGAAGGATGTGAAGGCCTTAGAGAGGGTATAGAGGAGATTTACTAGAATGGTTCCAGGGATGAGGGACTTCAGTTACGTGGAGAGACTGGAGAAACTGGGGCTGTTCTCCTTAGAGCAGAGACGTTTTAGAGGAGATTTGATAGAGGTGTTCAAAATCATGAAGGGTTTAGACAGAGTAGATAGAGAGAAACTGTTTCCAGTGGCAGAAGGTTCTGCCAGGTGCGGTGCCCAGAATTGAACACAATTCTCCAGCTGAGGCCTAACCAGTGATTTATAAAGGTTTAGCATAATTTCCTTGCTGTACTCTCTGCCTCTATTAATAAAGCCAAGGATCCCGTATGTTTTTTTAAACAGTCTTCTCAACTTGTCCTGACACCTTCAAAGACTTGTGTACATTCACCCCCAGGTCTCTCTGTTCCTGCACCCTCTTTAACATTGTACAATTTAGTTTATACAGGAAACTCTTTATTATTCGGCACCAACGGCACCGGCATGGTGCCGGTTTATCAAAAAGTCCGGATTACAGAGAGGTATAGTTAAAAGGTACGAGAGCTCCGTACACAGCAACAAATCCAGGCTTCCCTGTTGCTTAGCAACATGTGCAGGAACTCCGGCCACAGACCAAGCGTCCCTGTTGCTTAGCAGCAAGTGCACGAACCCCAGTTACACAGCCACAGATCCAGGAACGGCCACTAATATGAAATAAAACTTACCTGAACCTACTCCTGAATTTTGCCGGTTAAAAGAGTTTCCTGCATTGCCTCCCCTCATTCTTCCTACCAAAATGTATCACTTTACACTTCACTGTGTTAAATGTCATCTGCCATGTATCTGCCCATTTCACCAGCCTGTCTATGTCCTCCTGACGTCTGTTACTATCCTTCTCATTGTTTACTACATTTCTGAGTTTCGTGTCATCTGCAGACTTTGAAATTGTGCCCGGTACACCCAAGTCCAGGTCATTAATATATATCAAAAAGAGTGGTGGTCCTAATACCGACCCCTGGGAAACACCACTGTACACTTCCCTCCAGTCTGAGAAACACCCGTTCACCACTCCTTTTACTGGCATGGCCTTAAAAAATAGCAGATTAATTGAATTCAATTTCACAATTTGTCATGGTGGGATTGTGAACTCATGACCTCTAGGTTGCTCATCCAGTACCATAATTAGTAGACTAGCTTATCATTGACTTGCTAACAATTTCACTTTCCCCCAAAACTTTTCATGAATTAATTCTATTAGCTCTCTATAGCCTTCTCCGTTTCAGTGAAACCCCCAATATTTTGAGCCTTTCTTCATATAACCTTTCATTCATAGCAACATAGGAACAGGAGGAGGCCATTGAGCCCCCCCGAGCTTGTTCAGCTATTCAATTAGATCGTTGCTGATCTGTATCTTCACTCCACCTACCCACCATGGTTCCATATCCCTTAATACCCTTACCTAACAAAAATCTATCAATCTCCATTTTCAAATTTTCAATTGACCCCTCAGCCTCAACAGCTTTTTGAGGGAGCGAGTTCCAGATTTCCACTACCCTTTGTGTGAAGAAGTGCTTCCCGACATCACCCCTGAATGGCCTGGCTCTAATTTCAAGGTTATGCCGCCTTGTTCTGGACTCCCCCCACCAGAGGAAATTGTTTCTCTCTCTCTACTCTATCAAATACTTTAATCATCTTAAACCCTTCAATTAGATCACCCCTTAATCTTCTATACTCGAGGGAACACAAGCCTAGTCTATGCAACCTGTCCGCATAATTTAACGCTTTTATTCCTGGTATGATTCATTCATTTATTTTATTGAATCCTTGCTCTAGCTACTGCTCTAATAGCATGATGTAGGTCTAGGGTAAAACTCACTCCATCCTCATGTTCCCTGAAGACCAAGTGAAAATAGATACTATTCAGGGTAGTAGCGCAAAGCCATCCAGACCCTGGTTTCCTCACTCAATCCACTGCCTGCACTGAGTTAGCTGATCTGGCAGGAGTAGAGAGAGCTACAGTCAGTCTCAGTGCCCAAGAGCAGAATGATAGGAAAAGGTTTTTTGCTGCTGATTGCTGGTGAAAAGTGCACACAGGTTCGGTCTGCAATGTCCATATCAATACAGACGTGGAGGGGTGAGTAAATATTCCGCCATTTTGCTTCATTGGGTTTGATGTTCTTGGCGCCTTTAATCTCAGGAAATGAAAGGGTAGAGTCCGTGCTAGGTAAGCTACGGAAGCCCAGTGTTATGGTTCAGGTCAAGCAACTCAGAGAGTTGTGAGTTCAAATCCTACTATCGGTAAGTTATGAAATTGAATTCAATAAATCTGGTCTTTTATGGGAGGGGGGTGACCAAGAAAGCTGCTGGATTGTTGTAAAATCCCAAACCCGTTCGTTAATGCCCTTTAGGGAGGGAAACTGCCACCCCCACCTAGACTGGCCCTCCTGTGACCACCGTTCCACGCTATAGTGGTTGACACTTACTGCCCTCAAGGGGCAACTAGTGACGGACATCAAATAGGGAATTCAGAAGAAACTTCTTTACCCAGAGAGTGGTGAGAATGTGGAACTCGCTACCACAGGGAGTGGTTGAGGCAAATAGTATAGATACATTTAAGGGGAGGCTAGATAAGCACGTGAGGGAGAAGGGAATAGAGGGTTACGCTGATAGAGTTAGATGAGGAAAGGTTGAGTAGGTTGGGCCTCTACTCATTGGAATTCAGAAGAATGAGAGGCGATCTTATCGAAACATATAAGATTGTGAGGGGGCTTGATCGGGTGGATGCGGTGAGGATGTTTCAACTGATGGGTGAGACTAGAACTAGGGGGCATAATCTTAGAATAAGGGGCTGCCGTTTCAAAACTGAGATGAGGAGAAACTTCTTCACTCAGAGGGTGGTGAATCTGTGGAATTTGCTACCTCAGAGAGCTGTGGAAGCTGCGACATTAAATAAATTTAAAACGGAGATAGACAGTTTCCTAGCTGATAAGGGAATTAGGGGTTATGGGGAGCGGGCAGGAAAGTGGACGTGAGTCTAGGTTTGGATCAGCCATGATCCTATTGAATGGCGGAGCAGGCCCAAGGTGCCGTATGGCCTACTGCTGCTCCTACTTCTTATGTTCTTATGTTCTTATGAGGAAAGATGGGAGGAGGCTCGGGTGGAGCATAAACGCCGGCATGGACTGGTTGGGCCGAATGGCCTGTTTCTGTGCCGTATATCCCATGTAATCCTGTGTGAGGTACTGCCTTGTGAGTGTTGCCAACATCTAAAGAAGCAATGAAAGAAAAGGTAGATGTTCGATTGCACCTGCGATGTGTGGGTGGAATTGTGCTGCTCTCTTTATGCTTTCTCTTGCGTTCCTGGTGAAATTCCACCCTTACGCGTGTCTGACAGTCTGTGTTTTTCTCTTCCCTGAAGATTCCAAATATAGACCCGTGCATCCCAACCACCTACATGGACCACTACCGAGGAGGAATGCCGCCCATCAAGCCGTGCGTTGACTACTGTAGACCGCACATGAATGAATACACCGCTTGCATGGACCGTTTCAACTATTACTGTTGCAACCCGTGCGGTTATCAGATATGTCCGCAGATTAACTGCACCTACGACACAAACAGGGTAACGAGGCAGGCGCCAGACCGTGTTGTGTCTGGGTTGATCTCTATTTTTTAGGGTAGCATTGAATTAGTTACACCACACTTGGTAGCACTGTGCACAGTTCCATATTATAAAAAAGGATATAGAGGCACTGGGGAAGGTGCCAAAAAAAGATTTACAAGGATGATACCAGAACTGAAAGGTCATACCTACCTGGAAAGGCTGAACAGGCTGGGGCCCTTTTCCCTTGAAAGGAGAAGACTGAGGGGGGGTGACCTGACAGAGGTCTTTAAGATTATGAAAGGGGTTGATAGGGTAGACGTAGAGAAAATGTTTCCACTTGTTGGGGAGACCAGAACTACTGTTCATAAATATAAGATAGTCACTAATAAATCCAGTAGGGAATTCAGGAGAAATTTCTTCACCCAGAGAGTGGTGAGAATGTGTTTGAAGCAAATAGCGTCGATGGATTTAAGGGGAAGCTGGATAAACACGAGGGAGAAAGGAATAGAAGGATGTTCTGATAGGGTTAGATGAAGAAGGGTGGGAGGAGGCTCGCGCGGAGCATTAACACTGGCATGGACCTATTGGGCTGAATGGCCTGTTTCGGTGCTGTAAATACTAGGTAATACTTACCTGAATGTGGAGGAGCAGGATTGCCGGACCCCCCCACCCTACCCCACTCCCCGCACCCTGATCATAACCTTCACCCCCATCCTGATCGCTGCCACCCACCCTCCCCTGAGCGCAAGAAGGCTTCCTGCTCGCCATATTGGATATTCAGGCGATCGTTTAGCGCCTGAAAAACGGGCGCGGCGCCGTCAAATTTCTAGGCTAAAGGATGATTTTTTTTGAGACATGTCCGGTCCGCTCCCCAGAGAAAGTAAACGGAACCTATGCTTTGCTTTTCAGGCAGCAGAGGATGCACTTGCCTGCTACAGGTACAAGAAATGCTTAGACAGTTTCTACGGACCATCTCCGATAGCGCAGGTGAGTCAGCAGGGGGAAGAACTCGAAATGTTATTCTGGCGTAGACGATGGGAACTGGATGTGCAGTGTCAGCCGTGGCTCAGTGGGTAGCACTCACGCCTCTTGAGTTAGAAAGGTCGTGGGTTCAAGCCCCACTCCAGAGACTTGAGCACAAAATCCAGGCTGACGCTCCGCAGTGTAGTACTGAGAGGAGTGCCGTGCTGTTGGAGGTGCCGCCTTTCAGGTGACATGTTAAACCGTTCTCTTGGGTGGACGTAAAAGATCCCACAGCACTACATAGAAGTGGAGCAGGGGTAGCTCTTCCCGGTGTCCTGGCCAATATTTATCCCTCACACAGAACATGCACAAGGGCCTGTCCATCTTTGAACTAGTCCTCTTCAGAACATCTTCCTTGGTTAGTTTGCAGCCCTGCGAGATCTCTGCGCTCCTCCAATTCTGGTTTCCTGCGCATCCACAATTTTCTTTGCTCCACCATTGGTGGCCGTGCCTTCTGTTGCCGAGGCCCTAAACTCTGGAATTCCCTCCCTAAACCTCTCCGCCTCTTTGCCGTTCAGTCCACCTTTAAGACGCGCCTTAAAACCTACCTCTTTGACCAAGCTTTTGGTCACCCGTCTTCTTCTCCTTCTTCTTAGGCAGTCCCTCGGAACCAAGGATGACTTACTTCCACATTAAAAATGAGTTCGCAGGTGACTGATGAGTCCAATGCGGGACCTACAGTCTCTGTCACAGGTGGGGCAGACGGTGGTTGAAGGGGCGGGTGGGTGGGGTGCTTGGGTTGATGTGCGCTCCTTGCACTCCTTGCGCTTGGCTTCCGTTTGCTCCCGGCGAAGAGACTCGAGGTGTTCGGTGCCTTCCCGGATGCTTCTCCTCCACTTTGTGCGGTCTTGGGCCAGGGATTCCCAGGTGTCGGTGGGGATGTTACACTTTTTCAAGCCTCCTTGAAGAAGTGTAACATCCCCACCGACACCCGTCTTAATATGTGGCTCGATATCCAATTTTTTCTGCTAACGATCCTGTGAAGTGCCTTGGAATGTTTCACTACTGTAAAAGGTGCTCTATAAATGCCAGTTGTTGCTACGGTGAGCACTCAGATTTCGCCCATTTCCCTGGGCCATACGTACGGCTCCACACCATTACTGTGAAAGAGTGGCCAACACGTGTGTGGACCGCCGCAAAGCAAAACCCCTCAATCAACATCACTAAAACAGACTATCTGGTCATTATGACAATATTGTTTGTGGGAGCTTGCTGTGCGCAAATTGGCTGCCGCGTTTCCTACATTACAGCAGTGACTACACTTCAAAAAGTACTTCATTGGCTGTAAAGCGCTTTGGGACATCCTGAGGTTGTGAAAGGTGCTGTAGAAATGAAAACCTTTGTTTCTTTCTGTTTGAACTTGGTGCCTGATCATGAATGTGGCGCAGTGTTGTCACTTGCTGTGAAATAAAACAACTTAACTCATTTAGAATCTTTAGGAGGTTCTCATGGACACTGTGCAACGGTAATCGTAGGATGATGCTCAGGGCTACTTGCCATTAGTTTCCATTGTTTAAGTTTCACAGGACTATTTCAATCACTGTCTGTTTGTAGAGCGGTCTGTGCCCCGCCTGTTTTGGCGCGCAATTGGATTTCTAAGCCGTTTCCTTCAAAGGAGGAAAAGAACAAAATTGGCAACGTTTTTTAAGAACGTTGCTTGATCTCCATTCTGATATTCAAGGTTCTCCTCTGTCCTAAACCCACGGGTCAATCATCCATTATTCTTTTGAAGGGATAATTACAGTCCTAGCCCTTTTGGGCTATTCCAGATCAGGCGTATTCCCCAGACGTTCACCTTCAACTTAAGTTAGAGATAGCCGAATTCCATAAGACGCTTAAATGGGTCTAAAGGTTCAGGCTATCTCTCCCTAAAGGAAAGGAACGACTAAAGATGTTACCTTCCTCCGGATAGTACTTTTAATAAGTTGAACTAGACTGTAACCTTCCGGATATTATGAGGGTCCAGAATATCCCCCAGATTTCTGCAACTCCTTACAAAAGAGTGTACAGAATTTGTAGGTTCGCGAGTCTATACAGATTCACTCTTTGAACAATTCTAGAAATATATACTGTAGTATTATTTAAGAGCCGGCATTCAGTTAACATCTGTTGAATCAGTCGCAATATTAACAATTCAAAGTACAATTAGCTTACATTTCTTATTTCTCAGAGATCCTTATTCTCAAATCTTTACTTCGTTATATTTCTTATTTCTAAATCCAGAACATCGTTACATTTCTTATTTCTTATTTCTAAATCCAGAACATCCACCAAGAATCAATACTTCAACTTCCCGAGACTCATAGTTAAAAACTTACAGAGATGCCTCTGGAAAGTTGAGAAATGCCCTGCCCGTTCAGCGAATTCTGACGTTCTGTTAAAAAAGGTCTTATTTTTATACCCTTTTAGCTTTGGTTTCTTCTTTGATGTTCTCTGCTGGTGTCAGCTAATTGTCTTTATTGATACCTCTGTTTGAATGCTTTCTATGTTACTATCAATTCAACTATTGCATGCATAATTATTTCTCTACTTTTAGGTGTTCCAAAAACCATCATAAAAACAATGACAGCAATGGTTTTTGTTTGATGTCATTCTTACAAAATGCTTTTCATTCAATTCTTAATATTGGCTTAACTGCTTTTTAGCAGACATTTTGACTCCGTTCTGCTTCAAGTTTAATACAAACACAATGCAATTGCTTGGTGTATCTATTGAAGTCATATCTTCAAAGTCTTGTTGGTATGGTTTTTACTATGTATAAATTAAAGACACTTTGACCAGGGTGGTTCATGCATTTCTAGCTATCTCAATTGGTTGCATATTTAATCGTATGGTTCCTGTTTTCCAAGTTTAACATAAAACTATTTGACCAGCAGATGTTTCTTTTCTTGATGTCATGTTTTCAAAGGGATATGCCTCTTTTAATGTTTGTATTTCTGTTTCAACGTGTTAGTTTGTAACACCTTAAACTGGGCCTTCTCATTGTGTTCGTTGCAAACCATAGACTCTTCGGAAGCACCAATGGTTTGCTTCAATCTTTCGTTTTAGAATATTTAACTAATTCCCATTTCAAAGCTTGTTTACAGCTTTGTTATCAACTGACCTTGTCTCAGAAGCCTGTATTTCTGTTTACAGCCTGTCTACTGAGACTTGTGTCTTTTAAACCCAGTATGTCTTTTATTAATAATATTAGAATTCTGTTCATAGTATCTGTATTTCTCTGAATCATGGCTATTCCTTCATACTTTGTCTTCACAGAATGAGAGATTTCCACCGGCCGACACTGTAGTAAATCCATGCCTGTTCCCAGGTAAATATACCCTTGTTCACAGGTCAATACAAATGTTCACAGGTCAATATGCTGGTTCACAGGTCAATATACACATTCACAGGTCAATACACAGGTTCACAGGTCAATACACAGGTTCACAGGTCAATACACAGGTTCACAGGTCAATACACAGGTTCACAGGTCAATACACACATTCACAGGTCAATACACACATTCACAGGTCAATACACAGGTTCACAATCTAATACACTGCTTCATAGGTCAATACACAAGTTCACAGGTCAATACACACATTCACAGATCAATATACACATTCACAGATCAATACACACATTCACAGGTCAATACAGAGGTTCACAGGTTAATACACAGGTTCACAGATCAATACACACATTCACAGATCAATACACACATTCACAGATCAATACACACATTCACAGATCAATATACACATTCACAGGTCAATACACAGGTTCACAGGTTAATACACAGGTTCACAGGTCAATACACACATTCACAGATCAATATACACATTCACAGGTCAATACACAGGTTCACAGATCAATATACACAGGTTCACAGATCAATACACACATTCACAGATCAATACACAGGTTCACAGGTCAATACACACATTCACAGATCAATATACACATTCACTGGTCAATACACAGGTTCACAGGTTAATACACAGGTTCACAGATCAATATACACATTCACAGGTCAATACACACATTCACAGATCAATACACAGGTTCACAGATCAATACACAGGTTCACAGGTCAATACACACATTCACAGGTCAATACACACATTCACAGATCAATACACACATTCACAGGTCAATACACACATTCACAGATCAATATACACATTCACAGGTCAATACACACATTCACAGATCAATACACAGGTTCACAGGTCAATACACACATTCACAGGTCAATACACACATTCACAGATCAATACACACACTCACAGGTCAATACACACATTCACAGATCAATACACAGGTTCTGAACCCTGTGTATTTTGTTCGCTATTTATTTACCCATCAATCTGAATTGTCCTCATTCTCCTCTTTCCCTCACAAAGCTCCAAATGTCCCGAACAGTAATGGTTATGTTAAGAAAACTACAACAGAGCCCCGGCTACCTGAAGGAGGCATTAGCAAGAAACTGGAACAGTGTACTATCTTCCCAGCAGGTTAGTGTTCTGTTGTCTTTCAAGTAGTGACTGAACCGCACAAGGACCAAGTGAGGAGAACAGGGGAAATAGATAACTCACCTTTTGGGACCCTAGTTATCATTCGCCATATGTCAGCACTGCAAGTACCATGGGTAGCAGAAGAGGATCTATTGAATTTTAGTGGTCAGAAGGTTCGAGCTCCACGCCAGGGATTTGAGCACGTAATGCAGGCAGACACTCCCAGTGCAGTACTGAGGGAGCGCTGCACTGCTGGAGGTGCCGTCTTTTGGTTGAGCCGTTAACCCGAGGCGCCACGTCTGCTCTCTCAGGTGGACGTAAAAGATCCCAGGGCATTATTCTAAGTTTAACGTCGGTACCTCCGACAGTGCAGCACTCCCTCAGTACTGCACTGGAGTGTCAGCCTGGATTTTGCACAAGTCTCTGGAGTGGGACTTGGACCTACGACCTTCTGACTTAGAGGCGGCAAGAGTGCTACCCACACAAAAGCATAATATCAGCAATTTGAAAATTTCAGAATTGAGATTGATAGATTTTCGTTGGGTAAGGGTGTTAAGGGTTACGGAACCAAGAGGAGTAAATTGGAGTTAAGATACAGATCAGCCATGATCTAATTGAATGGCGGAACAGGCTCAAGAGGCCGAATGTTTCCTATAAGTATTAAGTCTTGTATCTGATCTTGTTTCCTTCTCAGCACAAGTAAGCCAATTGTCTGGTTTCCCTTCCCATAAGGTCGACAGCCGATACTGTCATTATCCTGGTGTGGTCGCTGATCCATGTGACCCTTACATGCGCATGCCCCGTCGACAGGAGTACAGGTAGGTGCTTTGAGCTCCCATCCTCAGATTGTAAGTACAGTGCACTCTGGTGTAAATAAACACTAATCTCTGAACCTCTTTGACTAACTGAACTGGTGGGTGAGGGGTTCCGATGGAACCTACTTGGCCAACGAAAGATTTGACATCCAACACGGCCTCTGAAACACCCAAAATTATACCCATCACACGTCCTGCCTCCTCTTAGTTTGTCCTGCCTTCATGTGATGTGTGGCATCACTTTGATTCTGTACATTTCATTCGACAGTCATCCCATTCCATCTCTCTGGTTATGGATTAAAATCCAAGTTTCATTTATGACTGTTACGCCTTCCATTTTCCACTTCAACTTCAGATCCAAAGGAGTTGGGTGTTTTTATGTTCATTTTTATGTTCCTGCTGTTTGAAACATAAGAAATAGGAGCAGCAGGAGTCGGCCATGCGGCCCCTCGAGCCTGCTCCGCCATTCAATAAGATCATGGATGATCTTTTACCTCAACTCCACTTTCCCGCCCGATCCCCACATCCCTTGATTCCCCTAGAGTCCAAAAATCTATCAATCTCAGCCTTGAATATACTCAACGACTGAGCCGCCACTGCCCTTTGGGGCAGAGAATTCTCTGGGGGAGATGGGGATTCCTGAATTTTGACCTAGCGACAATGAAGGATCAGGAGGGTTTCTCCGCTGGTGGGTTCCTGCAAATCTCACCTGCAGGTGGAGCCTTCTTTGGCATGGCAGCTGGAAAAGCAACATTAAAGGTCAACGTCCAATTTGGTCATCCATTCTATGGCATCTGGTGAACTGGAGTGAATAGAAGCTGTGCCTCCAGGCAGTGATCTTAGCGTGCAATGGTTCCATGGCTTGGATAGCCCCTGCGCAGCTGATTAAGGGAGACTGTTTTGTTCCATTGAGCAGTTTTGGCTCAACATTATCATGCATGAGATTAGTAAGGTAACGTTTAGCGCGTTACTGCGTCCGTTGTTGGAAACAGTTCTTCGATGAGAACTGAGCATCCACAGTCCTCTGGGGCAGGGAATTCCAAAGATTCACCGCCCTCTGAGTGAAGAAATTCCTCATCTCAGTCCTAAATGGCCGACCACTTATTCTGAGACCGTGACCCCTGGTTCTAGACTCTCCAGCCAGGGGAAACATCCTCCCTGCATCTACCCCAACAAGCCCTCTCAGAATTCTATATGTTTCAATGAGATCACCTCTCATCCTTCTAAACTGCAGAGCCCATTCTACTCAACCTCTCCTCGTAGGACAGTTCCCTTATCCCAGGAATCAATCTATTGAACCTTCGGTGCACCCCCTCTAAGGCAAGTATATCTTTCCTCAGATAATGAGACCAAAACTGTGCACAGTACTCCAGGTGTGGTCTCACCAAGGCCCTGTACAATTGCAGCAAGACTTCCTTACTCTTATACTCCAACCCCCTTGCAGTAAAGGCCAACATGCCATTTGCCTTCCTTATTGCAACACCTGACTGGGACCTCCTTTCACCTCACTGGGAATCTGTTGCCTCTGTAGCTCTCCTAAACTCTGGAACTTTTCAGCGCTTTCCCAAACAAAATCAAATCCGACGATTTATAAAGCACTGGTTAGGCCACAACTGGAGTATTGGGTCCAGTTCTGGTCACCACACTTTAGGAAGGATGTGAAGGCCCTTGAGAGGGTGCAGAGGAGATTTACCAGAATGGTTCTGGGGATGGGGGATCTTAGCTACAAGGACAGGTTGGTGAAGCTGGATTTGTTTTCATTAGAGCAAAGGAGGTTGAGGGGTGATTTGATCGAGGTGTACAAGATTATGACGGGTTTGGATAGGGTAGACGGGGAAAGGCTGTTCCCACTAGTTCATGGTACAAGGACTAGGGGAACACAGATTTAAGGTTTTGGGCAAGAGATACAGGGGGGATGTGAGGAAAAACTTTTTTACGCAGCGAGTGGCGAGGACCTTGAACTCGCTGTCGATGGAAGTGGTGGAAGCGGAGACACTCAATGTTTTCAAGGGGAGACTAGATAGGCACTCGAGGGAAATAAACCTGCAGGGCTACGGGGATAGAGCGGGGGAATGGGACTGACTGGATTGCTCTGCAGAGAGGACTCGATGAGCTGAATGGCCTCCTGTGCCATTATGACTCTATGATTCGAACTTCCGCTCTGCTGAAATCACCGCCCTCAGCAACTTCAGACCAGCTCACCTTGGGCCAGTACTAAGGCAGAGTTCTTTAGTGTCTTTACTGACTTCAAACTCACCATTCAGCCTCTCTGCATCACTGATCTGCTGGTCTCCTAGACTAGACCTTTTCCTCAAACTCTATTCCTAGCCCTGTCACCTCACCTCTGATCATCACTTCCACTATCTGCAGAATCCCCTGAAACAGATGACACTCTAAACAAGACCAGCATTTTTGACATTCTAAGTCAGACAACTGGATGACCTTTGAGAATTCTTTGCTGCATTTCCAAACTCCAACTGCTCTCCCGAGAGATTTGCAGGGAGAAGGGGAAGGGTGAGGATATGGGGATGAGTCCAGTGAAGAAGTGGTGCAAGTGCCGATGGACTTGTAACGTAACGTAACATTCACCCTTCTAGCAGTAAAGTGATTGATAGTTGGCGTGGAGGATTTCGTACAGCGCTGTTCCTCCTCCTTTAGATCTGTCTCTACAACTGAGTTCAGTCGTGCCGGCGCCACCTGCTTCTTAGGTAACCTTGCTGTAAACAATTCTGCCTAGTGTTCCTGGTGCTCAGCAGTGCACAGTGCCAGAGACTGTCAAAGGCATTGAAGATGTCCAGGGCAATGGCAAGTGAATCAGCAGAGTGTTGATGAGCAGAGTTCCAGAAGGGATGTAAGAAAGGATGCAAGACTATTCTTTTCATTCTTCCACTCTGATGCTCTCCTAAACATAGAAACATAGAAGATAGGAGCAGGAGTAGGCCATTCGGCCCCTCGAGCCTGCTCCGCCATTCAATGCGATCATGGCTGATCATCCAAATTCAGTAGCCGGTCCCTGCTTTCTCCCCATATCCCTTGATCCCTTTAGCCTTAAGAAATATATCCAACTCCTTCTTGAATATATTTAATGAATTGGCCTCTACTGCCTTCTGTGGTAGAGAATTCCACAGGTTCACCACTCTCTGGGTGAAGAAATTCCTCCTCATCTCTGTCCTAAATGGCTTACCCCTTATCCTTAGACTGTGACCCCTGGCTCTGGACTCCCCGACCATCGGAAACATCCTTCCTGCATCTAGTCTGTCTAGTCCTGTCAAAATTTTATAAGTTTCAATGAGATCCCCTCTCATTCTTCTAAACTCCAGCAAGTACAAGCCCAATCGACCCAATCTCTCCTCATACGTCATTCCTGCCATCCCAGGTATCAGCCTGGTGAATCTTCGCTGCACTCCTTCCATGGCAAGAACATCCTTCCTCAGATAAGGTGACCAAAACTGCACACAATACTCAAGGTGTGGTCTCACCAAGGCCCTGTACAACTGCAGCAAGACACCCTTGTTCCTGTACTCAAACCCTCTCACTACGAAGGCCAACATACCATTTGCCTTCTTAACCGCTACCAGACCTTTTGGGCTCACTTTTATCCTCTTCCTACTCGAATCTCAATGACCTCGGCAAACAATTCTCAAGCCCTGAAAGGAGCACAGCAAGCAAGGCGGCAAAGAAAAAGTTAATCCTAGAATATTACAGCACAGAAAGAGGCCTTTCGAGATCACTATTTCAAGTTAAACCATGAATACAAAACAAACGGACATGGGACCAATCTGGAAGAAGATAACTTCAGGACTGATGTTAGGAAGCACTTCTTCACACCCAATATGATTAATACCTGCTGTGTGGGAAAGTGGAGCCGGCAAAAACTCTTATTTCACAAGTAAGTTCTGCTTTTACTTTGAAATAATAGTGCCGGTTTATCTCGTCTCTGCTATTTTATATACCTCACGGAGATTCTCGTCCTAGACAGCAGAGCTTGAGGCTCTCTACTGTTTTTTGTAGCTTACTTGTAGTTCAGTTTTATTGCTTTTCTCTGTACCCTCCCCCAACCCCCCATGGAAAAGGTAGATGTATTTTTTGGCATGATTAGAGCTGTATGGACAAGAATTGCCTCAGCATAATCTCGGTAGACTTCAGTGCCGTGTCCTGGCTATATTGCTCAGCATTCTATCAACTTTCTTTCAATTGCTTCACTACTTGCCTGGATGAGTGCAGCTCCAACAACACTCAAGAAGATCAACACCATCCAGCACAAAGCAGCCTGCTTGGTGGGCACTCCATCCGCCACCTTAAACATTCACTCCCTCCACCACCGGCGCACCGTGGCTGCAGTGTGGACCATCTACAAGATGCATTGCAGCAACTCGCCAAGGCTTCTTCGGCAGCACCTCCCAAACCCGCGAGCTCTTCCACCTAGAAAGACAAGGGCAGCAGGTGCATGGGAACACCACCACCTCCAAGTTCCCCTCCAAGTCACACACCATCCCGACTTAGAACATAAGAACATAAGAAATAGGAGCAAGAGTAGGCCATTTGTCCCCTCGAGCCTGCTCCGCCATTCAATAAGATCATGGCTGATCTTCTACCTCAACACTTTCCTGCACTATCCCTTTATTCCTTGATTCCCTTAATATTCAAAAATCTATTGATCTCTGTCTTGAATACACTCAACAACTGAGCTTCCACAGCCCTCTGGGGTAGAGAATTCCAAAGGTTCACCACTCTCTGAGTGAAGAATTTTCTCCTCATCTCAGTCCTAAATGGCCGGCCCCTTATTCTGAGACTGTCAAAGGCATTGGCGATATCCAGGGCAATGGCAAGTGACCCCTTATTCTGAGACTTGGAAATATATCGGCCGATCCTTCATTGTCGCTGGGCCAAAATGCTGGAACTCCCTCCCTGACAGTACTGTGGGTGTACCTTCACCACATGGACTGCAGCAGTTCAAGAAGGTGGCTCACCCACCATCTTCTCAAGGATAGTTAGGGATGGGCGATAAATGCCGGCCTTGCCAGCGACGCCCATGTCCCAGGAAAGAATTTTTAAAAACCTACATTGTCTAGACTATGCCAATGCCTTCCTTAACTCTCCCTTTGCTAATTCAGTTCCACTCATTGTAGATGTACGTGGCACAATGTGCCGCACTTTACATTCATCAGTGTTGAATTTTATCTTCTGCCCAATTGAAAATTGGCCCTTGTGCTGCATCCCCAACCTCCTGCCCTCCCTCGTCATCAACATTACTATTGCCATTAAATTGTAAATTGGGAGGCAATCGATATCCATTGTCATACATTCGAAGAAGACCAGGGGAGTTCTCCCCGGTGCCCTGGCCAATATTTATCTCTCAATTAACATAAGAACATAAGAATTAGGAGCAGGAGTAGGCCATACGGTCCCTCGAGCCTGTTCAATAAGATCATGGCTGATCTTCAATCTCAACTCCACTTTCCTGCCCGATCTCCATATCCCTTGATTCCCCTAGAGTCCAAAAATCTATCGATTTCAGCCTTGATTATACTCAATGACTGAGCATCAACAGCCCTCTGGGGTAGAGAATTCCAAAGACTCACAACCCTTTGAGTGAAGAAATTCCTCCTCATCTCAGTCCTAAATGGCCGAACCCTTATCCTGAGACTATGCCCCCTAGTTCTAGACTCTCCAGCCAGGGGGAAACAACCTCTCAGCATCTACCCTGTCAATCCCCCTCCGAACCTTATATGTTTCAATGAGATCACCTCTCATTTTTCTAAACTCCGGAGAGTATAGGCCCAATTTACACAACATCACTAAAACACACGCTATCTGGCCTTTAGTGCATTGGCGCTTGTGGGACCTTGCTGTGCTCAAATTGGCTGCCGCATTTCCCAACATTACAACAGTGACTATGCTTCAAAAGTACTTAATTGACTGTAAAGCGCTTTGGGACGTCCAGAGATCGTGAAATGCGCTAATGACATGCAAGCTCTTTAGACAACACTAAGCATTTTTAAGCTATTTAAATGCTGTCGGATGCGTTGTAAGAATTGGTGGGAAACCATCAGGGTGCGGACCCGGTGCCTGAACGGGTTAGACCCTGAACTTTCACCTCTGGCATCTGTGTTCAGTTCCAACCCATTCTGTCAGGGGATGAGAGTCTCCTCTGCCCGCTGACTGTGAATGTCAGATGTAAAATGTGCTTTGGACAGTCTCACCCAGTGCCTCTGATTTGGCAATCTCACTCAAAGATGTCCACACAACCTAGGCCACTCCAACAAAGTCAGAAAGAAGCCACAAACTAACCACACCATCCACAAAATGACAATGCCCAAACTCGACAAGGTCCATTTCCCCGTTTGTAAGATCCTTGATACCGCCCAACTTCAGGAACCTTGTCAAATTAATCTAACCCTTACCCTCTCTTCTCCCACTCTCCCCACCTCCATCAGCATAACGTTCCCAGATGTGCAACATGTATCCAAGTGTAAGCCTTGGCTCAGTCAGTCTCACTCTTGAGTCAGAAGGTTGTGGGTTCATGTCCCTCTCCAGAGACTTGAGCACAAAATCTAGGCTAACACTCCCAGTGCAGTGCTGAGGGAGCGCCGCACTGTCGGAGGTGCCGTCTTTCTGATGAGATGTTAAACTGAGGGCCCCGTCTGCCCTCTCAGGTGGATGTAAAAGATCCCATGGCCACTACCGAAGAATATCAGGGGGAGTTTTCCTGGTATCCTGGCCAACATTTATCCCTCAACCAATATCACCAAAACATTGCTGTTTGTGGGAGCTTGCTGTGTGCAAATTGGCTGCTGCGTTTCCTACATTACAACAGTGACTACACTTCAAAAGCGCTTTTGGGACATCCTGAGATCTTGAAAGGTGCTTTATAAATGTAAGTTCTTTCTTTCTTTTACCCCGACACCTCGACAGTAATCATGTTAAAAGCTGCACTGTTAACTTTATAACATTTTTATTTATCTCCAGGAAAATTAATTTAAAAAAATATCTGGTGTGAGATACAGAATAGTATCACAAGGTTTGGAGCATAGGTTAACATAGAAGATAGGAGCAGGAGTAGACCATTCGGCCCCTCGAGCCTGCTCCGTCATTCAATGAGATCATGGCTGATCATCCAAACTTAGTACCCTGTCCCTGCTTTCTCCCCATATCCCTTGATCCCTTTAGCCTTAAGAAATATATCCAACTCCTTGAATATATTTAATGAATTGGCCTCTACCGCCTTCTGTGGTAGAGAATTCCACGGGTTCACCACTCTCTGGGTGAAGAAATTCCTCCTCATCTCTGTCCTAAATGGCTTACCCCTTATCCTTAGACTGTGACCCCTGGTTCTGGACTCCCCGACCATCGGGAACATCCTTCCTGCATCTAGTCTGTCTAGTCCTGTTAGAATTTTATAAGTTTCAATGAGATCCCCTCTCATTCTTCTAAAAGCATAAGCCCAATCGACCCAATCTCTCCTCATACGTCATTCCTGCCATCCCAGGTATCAGTCTGGTGAATCTTCGCTGCACTCCCTCCATGACAAGAACATCCTTCCTCAGATAAGGTGATCAAAACTGCACACAATACTCAAGATGTGGTCTCACCAAGGCCCTGTACAACTGCAGCAAGACATCCTTGTTCCTGTACTCGAATCCTCTCGCTACGAAGGCCAACATACCATTTGCCTTTTTAACCGCCTGCTGCACCTGCATGCTTACCTTCAGCGACTGGTGCACAAGGACACCCAGGTCTCGTTGCACTTCCCCTTCTCCCAATCTATTGCCATTTAGATAATCTGCCTTCCTGTTTTTGCCATCAAAGTGGATAACCTTGCATTTATCCACATTATACTGCATCTGCCATACATCTGCCCAATCACCCAACCTGTCCAAATCATACTGGATAAATAGTTGGGTTGGAGTAGTGGAAGTTTTACACTACTTCTAACCACTGGGTATCTCACCTGAGGTGCTCCATTTCTCCAGCACTAAAATCCTTCGCTTGGATGAGCACGAAAACAAAAAGTAAACCCAGGAGGATGAGCGAATGTTTTAAAAGTAATTTCTTTCTTTAACACCATTTTCTTTCTGTCTGCAGTTACAGCTGTAATAGGCTGGAGAGAACAAACTAAATGATTTCCATCGAGTAGGCACAGATAACTAAAACCGTGCAGAACAATAGAAGAAACCAGCCAAAGGATCATCGATAAATTAGAAGTACAGTTGCTGTGGTGCCTTTCCCGCCTACCAATACTCTCACCCCGTCCAACACCCGACTCTGTAATCCTCACCAATCCTACTGAGACGAACCTCTTATCCTTACCGATTGCCACGCCGACAATCAATTCTCTGCCCTAATCCTCACCAATTCTACTTTAGTGAACACCCTTGCCAATACCATCCATCCAAACACCAAGGTTACCCCTTAATCCTGCCGTCCAATGCTGCCCGCCCTCACCCTTGCCAATATTCACCTGCACCATAGCTACATTGAAAGGGCCTCTTCACTTTACCACTACCATTGAGATGAGTACCAAAGCACACCTCTTTTATCACCGTATTCAAAACATATATCATCTGTTATCTTTGCCGATGCCACAAGCACCTGAAGAACATCCAGTGGCAACTGTTGCACTTTGTTACGCTGATCTGTACGAATGCCCCAAG
Source organism: Somniosus microcephalus (assembly GCF_052327205.1). NCBI lineage: Eukaryota > Metazoa > Chordata > Chondrichthyes > Squaliformes > Somniosidae > Somniosus > Somniosus microcephalus. The sequence goes on from NC_141004.1 coordinate 3,190,803, forward strand.
GAAAAAAAAATAAAGAGAAACTGGATATGCGTGTGTGAGAACAGGTGATACAGCCCAAACTGCTGAGCTTAAAGGAACATAAGAACATAAGAATTAGGAGCAGGAGTCGGCCATTCGACCCCTCGAGTCTGCTCCCCCATTCAATAAGATCATGGATGATCTTCGACCTCAACTCCACTTTCCCGCCCGATCCCCATATCCCTTGATTCCCCTAGAGTCCAAAAATCTATCGCTCTCAGCCTTGAATATACTCAAAGACTCAGCATTCACAGCCCTCTGGGGCAGAGAATTCCAAAGATTCACAACCCTCTGAGTGAAGAAATTCCTTGTCATCTCCGTAAGGCCGACCCCTTACCCTGAGACTATGCCCCCTAGTTCTAGACTCTCCAGCCAGGGGAAACAACCTCTCAGCATCTACCCTGTCAATCCCCTTCAGAATCCTATATGTTTCAATGAGATCACCTCTCATTCTTCTAAACTCCAGAGGGTATCGGCCCATTCTATGCAATCTCTCCTCATAGGACAACCCTCTCATCCCAGGGGATCAAATCTAGTGAGCCTTCATTACACTGCCTAGATTGATCACTTCAAAGATGTTCTACATTGTAGGTAACATACTGTGCAACAAAGGGGTGTGGAGGGGGGGGTGGGGGGGAACGCCCGTTTCAAGTAAGATCAGAAGACTGCCTTCTGAACCATCGGCAGTTCACACTGGATCCCACCGCACTAAGGGCCTCAGTTGCCAAAGTAGAAATCAATTGCGCAGAGATTTGGTGCTGGCAAATTGGAGTTACTTTTTTTTGGTGGAGGTTGCTTGCGAGGCCACATCAACGCCAGCAGAAGCTGAGAGCAGTGCACAGGACAGCCCCATTTCCCCGAGGGCTCCTAAAACAGGTGTTTGGTCCCCTCATTGGCGTTGGCAAGGGACCCAACGCCTGTTTTTCGGTGGCCTCCCTGGATGCCTGAAAATTGGCCGAGACTGATACGGCTACAGATGCTTTTTCAGGCGTCCTTGGAGCGCAGGAACACAGCCCTGCGAAATTGGTCAATTTTCCCTCCCCCGCCACCTTGGTTTCTGTCGGGGAAACAACAGGGCCAACGATGAACAATTTCCGCCTCATCTGTTCCTGTTGCCTTGGTCATCTGTACCTGGAACTCTGTTCTGGAATATTTCAGTAAGTAATTGTGTCATTGCCTTGGTCATCCCCAAAACCTTTGGCACTGTGAAGCTCTAAAGAAATGACCATTGGGTGGACTTGCAACAAAATAATGGGCCAGAAATTCGGGTCGGGGGCTTCCCGCTGGCGCAAGCCCCCGACCTGCACTTACCTAGCGCGCCTGCCGTTGTGCTGTGGGCCCGCGTGGGATTCCGATCCTGGGCCTCCTCCAGCTGCCGGCGCGAAGTGCTTGCGTATCCCAGGGGCGCAGTTAGTTCGCAGCGTCCCCTGGGATCACGTGGGCCATGGCGAGCCAATCGGAGCAGGGAATCTCCATTCATAGATTTGACAGGAAGACCTGTCAAATCTATGAATCAAGATCGGCCCCAAAACCTAAGTAAAACTTCAAATAATTTTTTTTTAAAACATCACATTTTTAAAAGAACTATAAGTTACATAAATTAACTATTTTAAACAAAAATTTAAATTTTTGAAAAAATTAATTAATGTATTTAACGGGGCTAAAAATAAACTTACCTTTCTTTAAAGTATTTTAAAATGATAAACCTGTGGGAAAAAGTGTTTTAATTTTACTTAATTAACCTCTTACCTTGTTGAAAGCAGGCCTTGCTTCGCCTGCTTTTTCCACGCGCAGCTGCTGGGGACTTACCCACATGGAGAAACCTGTAAAAACAATCGGAAGTTCCAGGTCTACGCGCTGCCTCTCCGGCGCACGCGTTTGACCTCCGAACTCCTTCCTTGAAGGGAACGGAAGTTCCAGTTTCCAGCGCATGCGCAGTGCATGCGTGAAACCGGCACTTCCATTGGCCTTGCGGGTGAGTACACAGCGCGTACTCACCCGTGGGGACCTGAATTTCTGGCCCATTAATGTTTGTGGCTGGTATTTCATTTCCTCTCATCATTGTATCTCTGTGCTGTGGTTGATCCTCTGATTCGTTCCATCAACTTAAAAACGTTCTCTCTCCCACCTTCTCTCATCATCCAAACCTCTCCACTCTTTTCACAAAGGTAAGTAGAGGAACCCATTCAGCAGATCGGGAATGACTCCAGAGTTCTTTTTTACTCCTTCATGGGATCTGGGCGTCGCTGGCAAGGCCAGCATTTATTGCCCATCCCTAGTTGCCCTTGAGAAGGTGGTGGTGAGTCGCCTTCTTGAACCGCTGCAGTCCGTGTGGTGAAGGTGCTCCCACAGTGCTGTTAGGGAGGGAGTTCCAGGATTTTGACCCAGCGACGATGAAGGATCGGCCGATATACTTCTAAGTCAGGATGGTGTGTGACTTGGAGGGGAACTTGGAGGTGGTGGTGTTCCCATACGCCTGCTGCCCTTGTCCTTCTAGGTGGAAGAGGTCGTGGGTTTGGGAGGTGCTGCCGAAGAAGCCTTGGCGAGTTGCTGCAGTGCATCTTGTAGATGGTGCACACTGCAGACACGGTACGCCGGTGGTGGAGGGAGTGAATGTTTAAGGTGGTGGATGGGGTGCCAAGCAAGCGGGCTGCTTTGTCCTGGATGGTGTCGAGCTTCTTGAGTGTTGTTGGAGCTGCACTCATCCAGGCAAGTGGAGAGTATTCCATCACACTCCTGACTTGTACCTTGTAGATAGTGGAAAGGCTTTGGGGAGTCAGGAGGTGAGACACTCGCCACAGAATACCCAGCCTCTGACCTGCTCTTGTTGCCACAGTATTTATGTTGCTGGTCCAGTTAAGTGTCTGGTCAATGGTGACCCCCAGGATGTTGATGGTGGGGGATTTGGCCTTCGCAATCCTACCATTCCCGTTACTAATCTTTGTGTGAAGAAGCTTTTGCTGCAAAATTCATGAACGTGCCATCTACCAGTTTGTGCCTCTGTCCCTTTGTCCTACGGTCACAGTGCAACTGGCAACAGTGCTCTGTGTAAAGATTGTAATGATCGCAGCCTCAGTCTATGTGTCGGACATGAAGGTTGTACAACAACATCAACTTGCATTTAAATAGCGCCTTTAACGTATTAAAATATCCCCAAGGCGCTTCGCAACAACGTTACCTGACAAAAAATTGACACCGAGCCACATAAGGAGATAATAGAACAGGTGACCAAAAGCTTGGTCTAAGAGGTAGAATTTAAGGAGCGTCTTGAGGAGGAGAGAGACGGAGAGGTTTAGTTTAGGGAGGGAATTCCAGAGCTTAGGGCCCAGGCAGCTGAAGGCACTGCCACCACTGGTGGAGCGGTTAAAATCGGGGATGCACAAGAGGCCAGACTTGGAGGAGCGCAGAGATCTCGGAGGATTATAGGGCTGGAGGAGGTTACAGAGATAGGATGCAGGAGTCAAAACACTTGCTCGTGTATTGAGGGTTACATGAACATGCTTACTCGGTCAACACATGGCAATGCTTTGCTGCAGTAGATCACACATTACAGTCATTGAGCTCAACTTTCTAGAACTCCTCTTTCTGCTTCACCTTCTAACTTCACAATTTCACCATTTTTGTATCTGTCTAACTACATTACTTCACACGATCTTGATGCACATTATACCATTTCTCACCTCGTCTTCATCAATAAGTGCCAGGCTCTCTAAAGGTCTATCACCCAAGGCTTTCTTTCTGACGGCTGTGCTCTTGAAGGCCAGCAGAAACCGCTGGTGTTTCGGGTTAGCGAGGTATAGACGGCACTACCATGACTCCACTACAGGTAACTTAGTTTCTAAGCAAAAACTGTGATTAAAAGTCCAGGTCTACAGAGTTGATGCTCTAAATTTTGAAGATAGGATGCCCAGAATCACAGACAACACTCATTGGTGGAGCCTCACATAAGAACTTAAGAATTAAGAGCAGGAGTAGGGCATACGGCCCCTCGAGCCTGCTCTGCCATTCAGTAAGATCATGGCTGATCTTTGACCTCAACTCCACTTTCCCGCCCAATCCCCATATCCCTTGATTCCCCTAGAGTCCAAAAATCTATCAATCTTAGGCTTGAATAACCAATTAACCATTCAAGGATAGTACAACGTCTTTGGATTTGCAGTCAAAATGGCCTTGTGATGGCTCCTAGTATTTGATTAACATTGTTGATAAAAGTTTTGTATTGTCTGCAAACTTTGAGCGAATCAGATTTACACCCTTTTCCTTCAACTTTCCCAATGGACACTGCTTCTAAGTTCCTTTTCCAACATACATTAATTTACCTCTATCGACATTAAAACCCATCCGCCATTCCTTAGCCCATATATGTAATTGCTCCAGATATTTTTTGACTGATTATCTATCCCGTGAAATGTTATGGTGAAAGATTGGGGAATGCAGATGCTCAAAGGGATCTGGGTGTCCTTCTACATGAGTCACTGAAAGTGAATGTGCAGGTGCAGCAAGCCGTTAGGAAGGCAAATGGTATGCTGGCCTTCATTACAAGAGGATTTGAGTACAGGAGTAAAGAAGTCTTACTCCAATTATATAGGGCCTTGGTGAGACCACACCTGGAGTACTGTGTACAATTTTGGTCTCCTTACCTAAGGAAGGATATACTTGCCATAGAGGGAATGCAACGAAGGTTCACGAGATTGATTCCTGGGATGGCGGGACTGTCGCATGAGAAGAGATTGAGTAAACTAGGCCTGTATCCTCTTGAATTCAGAAGAATGAGGGGGGAACTCATTGAAGCATACAAAATTATTATTACAGGGCTTGATAGGATGGATGCTGGGAGAATGTTTCCCTTGGTTGGGGAGTCTAGAACCAGGGGCCACAGCCTCAGGATAAAGGGTAGGCCATTCAAGACTGAGATGAGAAGACATTTCTTCACTCAGAGGGTGGTGAATCTTTGGAATTCTCTACCCCAGAGGGCTGTGGAGGCTCAGTCATTGGGTATATTCAAGACAGAGATCGATAGATTTCTGACTAGTAACGGCAACAAGAAATATGGCGATAGGGCCGGTGAATGGAGTTGAGGCAGAAGATCAGCCATGATCTCATTGAATGGCGGAGCAGGCTCAAGGGGCCGAATGGCCTACTCCTGCTCCTATTTCTTATGTTCCTATGTTATAATGTTGCTAACTATTTTGCTTCCAAGTCATTTATGCATAGTTTGAACAGCAGAAGATGTAACTAGTACCTTCCCCAGAGGTTAATCTTAGGAACATAGGAACAGGAGTAGGCCATTCAGCCCCTCGAGCCTGCTCCACCATTCAATTAGATCATGGCTGATCCGTATCTGAACTCCATCTTTGTTCCGTAACCCTTGCCAAACAACAAACTATCACTGTTAAGCTGCTTCCTATCGCCAAGCCAGTTTTTAACACAACGAGCTAATTTGCTATCAATTCTGTAAGCCTTAAGCCTTCTTATCCACCAATCCATTCAAGAGAATTCCAGATGTGTGAGGAACTTCCTAATGCTTTCAAATCCACATCCTTCTGTCTTCCGTGCTTTTTAAGATGAGCATTGATAGCATCCTGTATAATGGTTTCAAGCATTTTTCCCTGCCTCATGTTAGTGACCATGGGGGGAGTTTTAAACCCCTAGGACTGGCGGGGGAGGGGCGGGCGGGGAGGTGGGGGGGAACGGAGATTGACAGGACACCCTTGTCTGATGAAGGGGGCCGCAGAGTGGAAAGGGGAACAGTAGCATAATGGTTATGTTACTGGACTAGTAATCCAGAGGACTAGACTAATCCACTGAGACGTGAGTTCATAATCCCACCACAGCAGTTGGGGAATTTAAATTCGGTTGATTAAATAAATCTGCAATAAAAAACTAGCATCAGTAATGGTGACCATGAAACTATCGGATTGTCGTAAAAACCCGTCTGGTTCACTAATGTCCTTTAGGGAAGGAAATCTGCCGTCCTTACCTGGTCTGGCCTATATGTGACTCCAGGCCCACAGCAATGTGGTTGACTCTTAACTTCCCTCTGAAATGGCCTAGCAAGCCACTCAGTTGTAACAAACCGCTACGAGAAACAATAATAAGACCACCCGGCATCGACCTCGGCACCGGCTACAGACACGGCAATGGCACATCCAGCCCAGTCGACCCTCACCAACATCTGGGGACTTGTGCCAAAAGTGGGCGAGCTGTCGCACAGGCGAGTCAAGCAACAGCCTGACAGAATCAGACCTTTCAGCCAATGTCCCGAACTCTTCCATTATCATCCCTGGGTATGTCCTGTCCCACAAGAAAGACAGAGACCCACCAGGGGTGGCGGTACAGTCGGGAAGGAGTGGCCCTGGGAGTCCTCAACATTGACTCCGGACCCCATGAAGTCTCATGGCTTCAGGTCAAGCATGGGCAAGGAAACCTCCTGCTGATTTCCACCTACCGCCCTCCCTCAGCTGATGAATCAGTACTCCTCCATGTTGAACACCACTTGGAAGAAGCACTGAGGGTAGCAAAGGCACAGAATGTACTCTGGGTGGGGGACTTCAATGTCCATCACCAAGAGTGGCTCGGTAGCACCACTACTGACCGAGCTGGCCGAGTCCTGAAGGACATAACTGCCAGTCTGGGCCTGCGACAGGTGGTGAGTGAACCAACAAGGGGGAAAAACCTACTTGGCCTTGTCCTCACCAATCTACCTGTCGCAGATGCATCTGTCTATGACAGCATTGGTAGCAGTGACCACCGCACAGTCCTTCTGGAGACGAAGTCCCGTCTTCACACTGAGGACACCCTCCATCGTGTTGTGTGGCACTACCATCGTGCTAAATGGGATAGATTCAGAACAGATCTAGCAGCTCAAAACTGGGCATCCATGAGGCGTTGTGGGCCATCAGCAGCAGCAGAATTGTATTCCACCACAATCTATAACCTCATGGCCTGGCATATCCCTCACTCTACCATTACCACCAAGCCAGGGGACCAATCCTGGTTCAATAAGGAGTGTAGAAGAGCATGCCAGGAGCAGCACCAGGCGTACCTAAAAATAATGTGCCAGCCTGGGGAAGCTGCAACACAGGACTACATGCATGCTAAACAGCGAAAGCAGTATGCTATAGACAGAGGTAAATGATCCTACAATTAATGGATAAGATCAAACGCTGCAGTCCTGCCACATCCAGTCGTGAATGGTGCTGGACAATTAAACAACTAACGTGAGGAAGAGGCTCAATGAATATCCCCATCCTCAATGATGGCGGAGCCCAGCACGTGAGTGCAAAAGACAAGGCTGAAGCACTTGCAACCATCTTCAGCCAGAAGTGTTGAGTGGATGATCCATCTCAGCCCCCTCCTGAGGTCCCCACCATCACAGAAGCCAGTCTTCAGCCAATTCGATTCACTCCACGTGATATCAAGAAATGGCTACGTGCACTGGATATAAGACTATGGGCCCCGACAACATCCCGGCTATCGTGCTGAAGACTTGTGCTCCAGAACTAGCCGTGCCTCTAGCCAAGCTGTTCCAGTACAGCTACAACACTGTGCATCTACCCGACAATGTGGAAAACTGCCCAGGTATGTCCTGTCCAAAAAAATCAGTACAAATCAAATCCGGCCAAGTACCGCCCCATCAGTCTACTCTCAATCATCAGCAAAGTGATGGAAGGTGTCATCGACAGTGCTATCAAGTGGCACTTACTCACCAATAACCTCCTCACTGATGCCCAGTTTGGGTTTCGCCAGGACCAGTTGGCTCCAGACCTCATTACAGCCTTGGTCCAAACATGGACAAAATAGCTGAATTCCAGAGGCGAGGTAGAGTGACTGCCCTTGACGTCAAGGCAGCATTTGACCGACTGTTGCAATAAGGAGCCCTAATAAAACTGAAGTCAGTGGGAATCAGGGGGAATACGCTCCACTGACTGGAGTCATACCTAGCACAAAGGAAGGTGGTTGTGGTTGTTGGAGGTCAATCACCTCAGCCCCAGGACATCGCTGCGGGAATTCCTCAGGGCAATGTCCTAGGTCCAACCATCTTCAGCTGCTTCATCAATGACCTTCCCTCTATCATAAGGTTAGAAGTGGGGATGTTCGCTGATAATTACAGTGTTCAGTGCCATTCGCAACTCCTCAGATAATGAAGCAGTCCACACCCGCTTGCAGCAAGACGTGAGCTGATAAGTGGCAAGTAACATTTGTGCCACACAAGTGCAAGGCAATGACTATCTCCAACAAGAGAGGCTAACCATCTCCCCTTGACATTCAACAGCATTACCATCGCCGAATCCCCCAACATCAACATCCTGGGGGTCACCATTGACCAGAAAGTTAACTGGACCAGCCACATAAATACTGTGGCAACATGAGCAGGTCAGAGGCTGGGTATTCTGCGGCGAGTGTCTCACCTCCTGACTCCCCAAAGCCTTTCCACCATCTACAAGGCACAAGTCAGGAGTGTGATGGAATACTCTCCACTTGCCTGGATGAATGCAGCTCCAACAACACTCAAGAAGCTTGACACCATCCAGGACAAAGCAGCCCGCTTGATTGACACCCCATTCACCACCTTCAACATTCACTCCCTCCACCACTGGCGCACTATGGCTGCAGTGTGTACCATCTACAAGATGCACTGCAGCAACTCGCCAAGGCTTCTTCGGCAGCACCTCCCAAACCCGCGACCTCTACCACCTAGAAGGACAAGGGCAGCAAGCGCATGGGAACACCATCACCTCCAAGTTCCCCACCATGCTGACATGGAAATAAATCGCCGTTCCTTCATCATCATTGGGTCAAAATCCTTGAACTCCCTCCCTAACAGTATTGTGAGAGTACCTTCAGCACAAGGACTGCAGTGGTTCAAGAAGGCGGATCACCACCACCAGCTATTCACAATCGATATCAATGATTTGGATGAGGGGACTAAATGTAACATTTCCAAATTTGCTGATGATACAAAGCTAGGTGGCAGTGGCAGTTGTGAAGAGGATGTGAAGAGGCTTCAAGGGGATCTTGACAGGCTCAGTGAGTGGGCAAGAACATGGCAGATGGAATATAATGTGGATAAATGTGAAGTTATCCACTTTGGTAGAAAAAAACAGAAAGGCAGAGTATTTCCTAAATGGTGAAAGATTGGGGAATGCAGATGCTCAAAGGGACCTGAGTGTCCTTGTACACGAGTCACTAAAAATCTACTGGAATTCTTTGAGGAGGTAACTAGTAAAATAGATAAGGGAGAACCAGTGGATGTGGAGTATTTGGACTTTCAGAAGGCTTTCGATAAGGTCCCGCATAAGAGATTAGCATGTAAAGTTAAGGCACATGGGATTGGGGGCAAGGTATTGACTTGGATAGAGAACTGGTTGGCAGACAGAAAGCAAAGAGTTGGAATAAACGGGTCTTTTTTCGAATGGCAGGCAGTGACTAGTGGGGTACCGCAGGGATCGGTCCTTGGACCCCAGCTATTCACAATATATATTAATGATCTAGACAAGGGAACTAGATGTAATATCTCCAAATTTGCAGACGACACAAAGCTGGGTGGGCGTGTGTGCTGTGAGGAGGATGCCGAGAAACTCCAGTATGATTTGGACAGGTTGGGTGATTGGGCAAAAGCATGGCAGATGCAATATAATGTGGATAAATGTGAGGTTATCCACTTTGGTGGTAAAACAGGAAGGCAGATTATTATCTGAATGGCAATAGATTGGGAGAAGGGGAAGTGCAACGAGACCTGGGTGTCCTTATGCACCAGTCGCTGAAGGTAAGCATGCAGGTGCAGCAGGCGGTTAAGAAGGCAAATGGTATGTTGGCCTTCGTAGCGAGAGGGTTTGAGTACAGGAACAGAGATGTCTTGCTGCAGTTGTACAGGGCCTTGGTGAGACCACATCTTGAGTATTGTGTGCAGTTTTGGTCGCCTTATCTGAGGAAGGATGTTCTTGCCATGGAAGGAGTGCAGTGAAGATTCACCAGGCTGATACCTGGGATTGCAGGAATGACGTATGAGGAGAGATTGGGACGATTGGGCTTGTACTCGCTGGAGTTTAGAAGAATGAAAGGGGATCTCATTGAAACTTATAAAATTCTGACAGGACTGGACAGACTAGATGCAGGAAGGATGCTCCCGATGGTCGGGGAGTCCAGAACCAGGGGTCATAGTCTAAGGATAAGGGGTAGGCCATTTAGGACAGAAATGAGGAGGAATTTCTTCACCCAGAGAGTGGTGGACCTGTGGAATTCTCTACCACAGAAGGCAGTAGAGGCCAATTCATTAAATATACTCAAGAAGGAGTTGGATATATTTCTTAAGGCTAAAGGGATCAAGGGGTATGGGGAGAAAGCAGGGACCGGGTACTGAATTTGGATGATCAGCCATGATCGCATTGAATGGCGGAGCAGGCTTGAGGGGCCGAATGGCCTACTCCTGCTCCTATCTTCTATGTTTCTATGAATGTGCAGGTGCAGCAAGCCATTAGGAAGACAAAAGGTATGCTGGCCTTCATTACAAGAGGATTTGAGTACAGGAAAAGAAGTCTTACTCCAATTATATATAGGGCCTTGGTGAAACCACACCTGGAGTACTGTGTACAATTTTGGTCTCCTTACCTAAGGAAGGATATACTTGCCATAGAGGGAGTGCAACGAAGGTTCACTAGATTGATTCCTGGGATGGCAGGACTGTCGTATGAGAAGAGATTGAGTAAACTAGGCCTGTATTCTCTTGAATCTCATTGAAGCATACAAAATTATTGCAGGCCTTGATAGGGTGGATGCTGGGAGAATGTTTCCCTTGGTTGGGGAGTCTAGAACCAGGGGCCACAGCCTCAGGATAAAGGGTAGGCCATTCAGGACTGAGATAAGAAATTTCTTCACACAGAGGGTGGTGAATCTCTGGAATTCTCTACCCTAGAGGGCTGTGGAGGCTCAGTCATTGGGTATATTCAAAACAGAAGTCGATAGATTTCTGACTAGTAAGGGCATCAAGGGATATGGCGATAGGGCCGGTGAATGGAGTTGAGGCAGAAGATCAGCCATGATCTCATTGAATGGCGGAGCAGGCTCGAGGGGCTGAATGGCCTACTCCTGCTCCTATTTCTTATGTTCTCAAGGGCAATTAGGGATGGATAATAAATGCTGGCTTTGCCAGCGACACCCACATCCTGGACCGAATAAAACAAAAAGGTCCTAAATCAAATCTGACATGAGATTCTTGAGCCTCTTACTAGGAAAGAGTAGCTGAGGTGGTTTCCTGTTGTCTTCCTCATGGTTTATATCTTCGGAGTACCTTCTCCTAGTTGGCCTGCAACCAAGGCTAAATAGTCACACCTACCATAGTCGGCCGTGGCTCAGTGGGTAGCAGTCTAGCCTCTGAGTCAGAAGGTTGTAGGGTTCAAGTCCCACTCCAGAAACCTGAGCATAAAATCTAGGCTGACACTCCAGTGCAGTATTGAGGGAGTGCTGCACTGTTAGAGGTGTCGCCTTTCGGATGAGATGTTAAACCGAGGCCCTGTTTTCCCAGGCCAATATTTATCCCTCAATCCAACATCACTAAAAACAAATTATTTGGTCATTATCACATCGCTGTTTCTGGGAGCTTGCTGTGCACAAATCGGCAGCCGCATTTCCTACATCACACCAGTGATTACATTTTCAAAAGTACTTAATTGGCTGTGAAGCGCTTTGGGATGTCCTGAGGTTGTGAAAGGCGCTGTAGAAATGCAAGTTCTTTAAATTACGATGGGGGAGGGGGTCCACCAACATCCATCGGCCACAAGTACCCCCACTGGGCATCAATCCAGTATTCACAGCTGGCGCTGTCTGGAATAGGGGCTGACCCAACCAATCTGACTCAGAGGTGGGAAGCCAGTGGTCACTCCAACCAGCTGCAAGTACTCCAGTGGATGTCAACCCAGTGTTTAGAGCCTATATTCCAGATTCCAATCGTCGGGACTGTCTGGAGTGGGGCTCGAGCCCTTCACCACCTGATTCAGAGGCCGGAATGTTGCCACTAAGGCCAAAAGCTCACTTTACTATTACATATAAATGGCGTTAAATCCTAAACTATGATTTTGGGAAGCAAGCTGCCTTCCAATTTAATACAAACTAGAACCAAATGAGAATTATTTTAACGTCTAACTGCCATCAAATTTATTATAGTGAAAACCATGAATGAAGAAGCAATTTGTTTAACGTGATGTTCTCTTTGTTTGCAGGCGCAGTTGCAAGAGGCTGGCCAGGTTAAACAACATGATTTCCATAGAATAGACTGCCAAGTATACAAGATGACAGAAGACATTGTGCAATATGCTGTTTCTCATCATCAATACCATGACTCAAACATCCCACGTCCTGACAAACACTGCTCACACACGCTCCTTCCGATCATCGATGTTCAAAGGCACGGCATCCAAAGCATTTGGATATATTATCACCCAACCACTGCTCCACTTGACCAGTGCCACTCAAACGTTGAAATGTCGCATATCCTTACCAGCACCATCTACATCCACAGAACTTCTTGAGCTGAGATGTACATCTACTCTCACTAAAAAAAAATACAATAAAGGAGAATCAGAACAACCGAGTAAGTTACTCCCCAAAAACATTTGAGTGATACCAGGTAGTATAAAGAAAAGTTGCATTGCATAAAAGTTGATGAGATCGCACCTGGAGCACTGTGCACAGTTTTGGTCTCCTTATCTGAGGAAGAATATACTTGTCTTAGAGGCAATGCATCAAAGGTTCACTAGATTGATTCATAGGAGAATTACATGGGATATACGGCACAGAAACAGGCCATTTTGGCCCAACCAGTCTATGCCAGCGTTTAATGCTCCACTCGAGCCTCCTCCCGTCTTTCCTCATCTAACGCTATCAGCATAACCCTTTATTCCCTTCTCCCTCATGTGCTTGTCTAGCCTCCCCTTAAATGCATTGATACTATTCGCTTCAACCACTTTTATGTTGGGATGAAAGGCTAGGGAATGGTATGTTAGTGTAATGGTTGTAAAATGGTATGTTAGTGTAATGGTTATGTTACTGGACTGAATAATCCCAAGGCCTGGACTAATAATACACCCAAGTTTAAATCCCACCATGACAGTCTGAGAATTGGAATTCAGTTTTTTAAAAAGAAAGTGGAAATAAAAAGTTGGTGTCAGTAAAAGTGACCATGAAGTTGTTGGATTGTTGTTAAAAACCTAACTGGTTCACTGATGTCCTTCAGGCATGGAAACCTGTTGTCCTTGCCCAGTCTGGGCCTATATGTGACTCCAGTCCCACACCAACGTGGTTGACTCTTAACTGCTCTCTGAAGTGGCCTAACGAGACACTCAAGTTAGGGCAACTAGGGATGGGCAATAAATGTCGGCCTTGCTAGCGATGCCCACATCTAAATGAATTCAAATAGGGGAAAGATTTATGGTTTGGAAATTTGTGGAGGTCCGCAAAGAGTGGGGCAAAGGATAAGCAAGATTCAGTGTGGGCTAGAGTACGAGGGGTAGAGTTCTGGATCAGTCGGAGTTTAATGAGCTCAGGAGGCTCTTTAGAATGACGTTAAAGATGTCATTCTTGAGGTGACGACAAAGGTGTAGATCAGCAGCAGTGGGAGTAAGGTAGGGACATAGGTGGACAGTGTTATGGAGATGGAAGTATGCGATCTTAGCGAGCTCAGGATCGAACAGGACAGCGAGGTGTCAGCTGTGGCTCAGTGGTAGCACCTCCCGCCTCGGAATCAGGTGGTCTTGGGTTCAAGTGATGTGCTTCCTGACATCACCACTGAATGGCCAAGCTCTAATTTTAAGGTTATGCCCCTTTTGTTCTCAGCTCCCCACCCCCCCACCAGAGATGATAGTTTCTGTCTACCATTTTCCTCAGTGTGCACTGTTCTTTTTTTAAAGGAAAGAAAAAGAAATACTTGCATTTATATCGTGCCTTTCACGACATCCCAAAGCACTTTACAGCCAATGAAGTAATTTTGAAGTGTAGTCACTGCTGCAATGCAGGAAACGCAGCAGCCAAATTATGTACAGCAATGTGATAATCCTGGGATGAGAGGGTTGTCCTATGAAGAGAGATTGAGTAGATTGGGCCTATACTCTCTGGAGTTTAGAAGAATGAGAGGTGATCTCATTGAAAAACATAAGATTCTGAGGGGGATTGATAGGGTAGATGCTGAGAGGCTGGTTCCCCTGGCTGGAGAGTCTAGAACTAGGGGGCATAGTCTCAGGATAAGGGGTCGGCCATTTAAGACTGAGATGAGGAATTGTAGTACCACACCGAACTGGTGATCTATGATCCAGGTTGTCCAACAAGCCTTCATCATGTGATCAAAAGCTCGGTCAAAGAAGTAGGTTTTAAAGAGCGACTTAAAGAAGGAGGTAGAGAATTCCAGAGCCTAGGTGACTGAAGGCACGGCTGCCAATGGTGGAGCAATTAAAAGCGGGGATGCACAGGAGGCCAGAGTTGGAGGAGCGCAGAGACCTGGGAGAGTTGTGGGGCTGGAGGAGGTTACAGAGATAGGGAGAAGCAGCGAGGCCATGGAGTGATTTGAAAACGATGAGAATTTTAAAATCAAGGTGTTGCCAGCAGCAAGAGTAGCCATACTCAGTTCTTAATTATATAACCTCTCAACGCCGCAAAATTTCAGGACACTTCTTCCAGCCTATTTCGTTTATGCTAGTTTATAATGGTACCTTAGATACAGCCGCTGAAACATTCAACTTTTGCCGCAGCTTGATTTGATTGCAGAACAAACTTTTAAGATGAATGTTTGTCTTTGCCAATTGAAATGCAACAAATTTAAGATGCTTAATCTCATTGTTATCATAAAACAGTCCATAACAGCACCAAGTTGGCAGTCACTCTGAGCATTGGTTCCTCTGTGGAAAGGGTAAATGCACAACTGTTGGCATGGTGTAGAAAGTGAACCCAATTCCTAATATACCAAACTGGGAAGCGTGCAATTTTGGTACTGGATAGAAAACATTTTATTTTTTATTTTTTAAACCACTGCAGCAACAGACACACCTCAATGAGCATGAATTCCCCCAGGATGGCAATTCTGGAGACTCTGATGCAGTGGCCTGGCCTGGTCACTGCCCGTTCGAATCAGGACCTGGGTTTGGAATCCAGCCCAGAACAATGGTCTTCCCTGCTGGCTGCAAGGGTCCCAAGCATAAATCGAGGCTGCTGCAGCCTCAACCTGGATTCAGGTGAGCAAGAGTCTGAATCAGGTACCTGCCCAGGCTCAGCACCATCATTTAGACTGGCCACAAGGATAGTTGGTATTGGAAATGCAAATGCCTCATGGTGTAATTTGGGTGGGGTGCTTGAGTTTGAGGGGTTAAGGTACACAGTTGGTGCAGAATGGAAGGAGCTTCACCTTTCCTCTTGGCCATTGTGTTTATTTGACCTGGTACTACATCATGCTAACCTGGAGTGTTCCCCAGTGAGTAGTCCCAATCTTCCCTCTCACCGCCAGCCTCTTGACCAAAGAAATTAATATGGAATTGCAGCAAAATATCACTTCCAAGTGAGGGACAGGACAATACACAAGATTACATAATATTTTCAATCCGAGAAGAGGGTGGGGGGGGGGGGGGGGGGGGTGGGTGGTGGGTGAAAGCGTAAAACACAATCATAGAAATTTATGCCCATTGTGTCTGTGCCGGCCGCAAAAAAGCTATCCACCCTAATCCCACTTTCCAGCTGTTGGTCCGCAGTAGCCTTGTCGGTTACGACACTTCAAGTGCATATCCAAGTACTTTTTTTTTTAATGCGATGAGGGTTTCTGCCTCTACCACCCTTTCAGGCAGTGAGTTCCAGACCCCCACCACCCTCTGGGTGAAAAAGGTTCTCCTCAACTCCCCTCTAATCCTTCTACCAATTACTTTAAATCTATGCCCCCTAAGGGAAATAGGTCCTTCCTATCCTAGGCCCTCATAATTTTATACACCTCAATTAAATCTCCCCTCAGCCTCCTCTGTTCAAAAGAAAACCACCCCAGCCTGTAATGTATATACCTTTAAGGGGGGAACTACTTTTTACAGCTCATGTATACTGCAGTACCGACAGTGACCACACCTGTATATAGCACTGAGTAGTAATCTGTAGACCAGTTCCAGCGTGAGCCACGTTGAGTAAACACCTGTTATACCGTTCTCCCACAGTCTGTGTCTTATTATACACAGACACAACATTGGCGACAAGGCAAGTTCGAACCTACCTGCAACTCTGCATCACCTCCCGGAGATTCGTTCCTGGAGATCAGTGGATTGGAGGTCAAGGCCAGAGACTCGGGCGTCGACCACGGGCAACCACCCAGTCATCCAGCAGAGACTCGAGAATTGCGGGGGAGGCTGTCCAGAGCCAGGCTTGGCTTTCCAGTCGAGGTGGTCCAGCGAAACGGGCTGGCAACAGGTAGTGCACAGACCCTTCCCGGACAGCGGCGGGCTAGAGCCCGACCGAGCGGCACAGCAAAGGGCTGAGCAACGTCGACGGGGGGAGAGAGAGCGAGCGCAGAGTGCACAGGGCGCAGCCGGTGTTCAGGGGCCGAGCAGCGTTGAAGAGAGGGAGAGACGCGCAGAAACCCGCGAGGCGCCGCCATTGCCACGAGGACCGCCGAGAGCGGCGTTGGCAGCAGCGCAGGAGAAGCGCGCGAAACCTACAGGGCGCCGCCATTGCCACGAGAACCGTCGGGAGCGGCGTTGGCAGCAGCGGGGGAGGAAGGAAAGCGCAGGAGATGCCATTTTAAGTCAATTGGGAGACGCCATTTTAAACCACACCCAAAATGCCGAAGAGTGGCAGTATCACCACATTTGACAATGAAGTCGAAGATTGGACTACATATGTCGAACGAAGAGGTATACTGCAAGGCAAATGAGGTGTCAGATGACAAGAAAGCATCGGTATTGTTAAATTTAATGGGTGCAAAGACGTATGGTTTATTATGAAATCTAGTAACCCCAACGAAGCCAATGGAAAAGAGTTTTGAAGACATAGTAACGATACTACAGGGACATTTAAACCCCACACCGCTGCTGATAGCAGAAAGATTGAAGTTTCACAAACGGAACCAGCATAAGGATGAAAGCAATGCTGATTATTTAACAGAACTGCGCAAACTATCGAAACACTGCCAGTTTGGAGCGGGACTGGCAGATACCTTAAGGGACAAGTTTGTGTGTGGGCTTCAAAGTGAAGGAACCCAGAAATGGCTTTTATCTGAAAAGGACCTTACGCTGGAAAAGGCTTTCAGCATTGCGGTATCATATGAAGCAGCAGCACGGGGCGCTGCAGAGATACAACAGAGACCGCAAGAATATGGCACAAACGAAATGTCATATAGAACAGAGAAGTGCTATCGCTGCGGCAAAACAACACACAACCAGAATGATTGCTGGTTCAAAGACAAAGTGTGCAGACAGTGTGGAAAAGCGGGACATATAGCACGAGTCTGCAGGTCGGGAAAGAAAACCAGCAATAAGAAACCTATCAAAGAAAAGTACAAGAAGGTACATAAGATGACGGAGAATAGTTCAGACGAACAAAAGAGTGATAACGACTCCGAAAGCAGGGAACTGAGTTGTCTGAAACTACATAATGTGATCACAACGGAGGATCACCGAACCATTTGGGTCACTCTCAAGATAGCAGGAGTCCAGGTAAAGATGGATTTGGACACAGGATCAGCCCTAACAGTCATAAACCGACGGGACTACGAGCGGCTATTCTCACACATACCCTTGAGACACAAACATTATTTTGAAGACGTACACGGGGCAAAAAGTCGACCCCAAAGGAAAAATAAGGGTGACCGTTATATATAACGGTAAGGAAACACCAAAACTAGACCTGTATGTATTGCAAGATGGAGGACCACCATTACTGGGGCGTGAATGGATCTGGAAAATACAACTGGATTGGCATTCCATACAGGCACTGACTGTGGCTGACAAAAAGGATGACGACGTCACACCTGGGCGACTGTCAAAGATCCTAACTGACGCAAAAGAAGTGTTCCAGCAAGGACTCGGAACACTAAAAGGCATGACAGTGACGATTAAAATTGAAGAAAACGCAAGCCCCAAATTTTTTTTTTTTAAGGCCAGCCGTCGAAGCAGAGCTGGAGCGTCCGGAACGTTCAGGTGCACTGTCCAAGGTAGACTGGAGCGAGTGGGCTACACCCATCGTCCCTGTGATGAAAAAGTCGTTGAGCAGCACGCCTGGGGAACCAAGGAAGGTTCGCATCTGTGGGGACTTTAAGGTAACAGTGAACCCGGTCCTTCACACCGTACAATATCCACTTCTGCGGATTGAAGATATTTTCGCCTCGCTATCTGGAGGGAAACGCTTCACTAAGATTGATCTGGCCCAGGCGTATCTGCAAATGGAGGTAGAAGAAGCATCAAAAAAATACCTCACAATCAACACCCATAAAGGTCTCTACCAATACAACCGGCTGGTATTCGGGGTAGCATCAGCTCCGGCAAGGGATCCCAGGGACCCAGTGTTATTTGGACGACATCCTGGTCACGGGCGAAAATGACAGTGATCACCCTGCCAACCTGGAGCAGCTGCTCACTAGATTGCAGGAATATGGGCTCCGAGCTAACCGCCCCAAATGCGAGTTTTTTAGAAAACAAATCTCGTATTGTGGCCACGTTATTGATAAAGAGGGGTTACATAAGTCCCCAGAGAAGATTGAGGCAGTAGTCAAGGCTCCAGCACCAGAAAATGTGTCACAACTGAGGTCATTCCTCGGGCTGGTAAACTATTACCATAAGTTCTTGCCAAATTTGTCTACAATACTACACCCACTGAACACCCTACTGCAAACTGGGGTGCCATGGAAGTGGAGTGACGAATGTAGACGAGCTTTCCAGAAGAGCAAAACACTAATCACACCAAAAGATGTATTGGCCCATTACAACCCAGCATTACCAATTCGGTTGGCATGTGATGCGTCACCCTACGGCATTGGAGCGGTGCTGTCGCACAAATTCTCGGACGGCTCAGAGAGGCCAATAGCCTTTGCGTCACGATCACTAACCTCAGCCGAGCGTAACTATGCCCAGATTGACAGGGAGGCCCTCAGCCTAGTGTGGGGAGTGAAAAAGTTCAATCACTATCTGCACGGGCAGAAATTCACCTTGCTGACTGATCACCAGCCTCTTGTCTCCATTTTAAATCCGAAGAAGGGCGTTCCGGTGATGACTGCGCAACGACTACAAAGATGATCACTTTTTCTAGGGGCGCACCACTATGAGATTGAATATAAGGGCACGAAACAGCATGGAAATGCTGATGGGCTATCACGCCTGCAACTGCTTACTGCGGAGGAAGCACCAGCAGTGGATCCTGTCGAAATATTCCATTCGACTATAGTTGAATACCTACCGGTAACTAATGCTTGTATCGAAAAGGAAACCCGAAATGACCCGACACTGTCTCGGGTATATGATTTGACGGTGAAGGGATGGCCAGCACATGGCGACTCACTGTTGCCAGCATTCTCGACAAGGAGAGAACAGATGTCAGTGCGCCGGGGGACCTTGATGTGTGGATCCCGAGTGGTAATTCCACCAAGTTAAGGGATAGAGTGCTCAATGAGCTTCATGAGGGTCACCTGGGAGGGGTAAAAATGAAAAGCCTAGCCAGGGCTTATGTGTGGTGGCCAGGAATCGATAAACAAATCGAGGACCTGACCAAGAGCTGCTCAGAATGCCAGAAAGTCCAAAATGCACCACCACAGGCCCCTCTACACCCATGGGAGTGGCCCTCATCTCCATGGCAATGGGTGCATATTGATTTTGCTGGTCCATTCATGGACTCAATGTTTTTAATAGCCGTGGATGCGCACTCAAAATGGCCCGAGGTCATTAAAATGTCCTCCACCACCACGGAGAAAACTATTGCAGTCCTACGGACCATTTTTGCCAGGAATGGCTTGCCAGAACAGATTCGCTCCAACAACGGACCACAGTTTGTGTCCGAAGAGTTCCGGAGGTTCTTGAAAAAGAATGGGGTAAGGCATTACACATCCGCCCCGTATCATCCAGCCACAAATGGATTGGCTGAGAGGTTCGTACAAACCTTTAAGAAGGCAATAAAGGCTATGTACAATGACAACATTCCGCTGCAGCACAAGGTGGACAATTTCCTGTTCGCCTACCGGAATGCGACACATGCATTCACCAACCAGGCCCCAGCCATGATGTTCTTTAACCGAAGGTTAAGATCTCGCCTGGATTTGCTCAGACCAAACGTACGAAGAGATGTTGAGAGTAAGCAATTCCAGCACATCCATGAGAAGCCAACAAGGAGCTTCAATGTAGGGCAACTAGTCTTGGCCCGCGACTACCGAACAGAAAAATGGCAGCCAGGAATGATATGCACACGGCAGGGCCCACTAATGTACACAGTGGATGTTGGGGAGAGCATCGTGAGACGCCATGCTGACCAGATCCTAGAGTCACAGGAACAAGTCAACCCCATGCCTCGCCCATACGTACCTGGCGATGAACCCGATGTACAGGTCGCATCTACCCCAGAAACAGTAGCATCGGAAGCTGATGAACCAACCGACGACAGGGGGCCAGAATCGCCTCCGCACCAAGAGCAAGACACTCGGGAAAGGCGCTATCCAGAAAGGATCAGGAAGCCTCCCCAAAGACTGAATATATAAATAGACTATTTTCAGCTAATGTTGCATGTTAAAAGTGTTAATTGTAATTAGTTTGATATTTAATTGTTAAATGAGTGTTATGGTACTGTTAATCTAAAAGGGGAGGAATTGTAACCTTTAAGGGGGGAACTACTTTTTACAGCTCATGTATACTGCAGTACCGGCAGTGACCACACCTGTATATAGCAGAGTAGTAATCTGTACAGACCAGTTCCAGCGTGAGCCACGTTGAGTAAACACCTGTTATACCGTTCTCCCGCAGTCTGTGTCTTATTATACACAGACACAACACAGCCTACCCAATCTTTCCTCATAGCTAAAATACTTACAAATACTTGCCTGTTGGACAAATACACCAAGCACTTGAAAACACATAAACGGGTACCAGGGGATGAAGACACCTACTGAATATCCAACACTGGCATTTAAAAATAAACAGGATTCCGTTCAACATAGCAAAAGAACTTGACTGCTAATTGTTTTAATTTTTTTTTTGTGAGTGCTTGGATTTGTAATGCTCTTATGTGATAGAGGTTGTTAAGGTTATGAAAGGGTTTGATAAAACTAGGGGCCATAAGACGGTCACTAATAAATCCAATCGGGAATTCAGGAGAAACTTCTTTACCCAGAGTGGTGAGAATGTGGAACTCGCTACCACAGGGAGTGGTTGAGAGGAATAGCATAGATGCATTTATGGGGAAGCTAGATAAACACGAGGGAGAAAGGAATAGGTTATGCTAATCGGGTTAGATGAAGAGGGAAGGGAGGAGGATTGTGTGGAGCATAAACACCGGCATGGACCAGTTGGGCCGAATGGCCTGTTTCTGTGCTGTAAATTCTATGATCGACTTCTTGACATCGGCAATGGTTACAGTTTTGTATCTGCAAAATACTTCCTTTCTATAAACAGTTCAAGAAAAACAGACTAAACAAATTTGTAAATTACAAAGTTTATTCCACACTTGTGTCAGATAATTAACAATAAACAAAGGCTATACATCCGCAAACACAATCGGATAATGCCCTTGTCTCGACAAAATGCTGAGAACTCAATTTTTAATACAGAAATGGTATTAATACAGAAATATGCTGGCAACTGTGGTTTAAACAGATTTTACCCCAGGAGTGATCCAACCCATAAACTACCAGGTAGCAAAATGGCAACAATGATACCGTATAACTGAATTTTAATGGGGCAAGAACCCACTGCTAGTGATACACAGCAGCAATTTAAGAACCTGAATAGGGCTGTTTGGGGATTGAGGGGGCAGGGCCAAAGGGAAATTCATGCTGGAATAGATCCTGGATAATTCCCAGAAAGGGAAAGGGGGAGCCGGGGGGGGGCAGGGAATTGAGATACAAGGTTCCCCCAGCTCACCTCCTGGAAATCAGTTATGGAGTGGCATTGGTAGATGTCTAGGAGCCATTCGGGGAGCTAGGCTTGTGCTGCATTTTAATGTCGGTGCACCTCAGCCAGTAGGATTCCTAGGGTTCAATCTACCAGATGCCACCTTAGGTAAATCCTCACCAGCCAAGCTGGTCTGTCATTTGGACTGGATTTGAAGATTGAGCCTCAGCGCAGCAAAACGGAGCGTTTAGGAAAACAAAAATCAGTTAAATAATGGGACGTTACCCTGCCCCGCGTGCATAGTGGTGGTGCTAGACCTTTCCAAAAGAATGAACAAAATAAGTCACACACAATACGTTCCAATGTTCAACTGAGGTTTTCCATGTTAAAACTTAAATATTTTGGTTTTACAAGCTTGTATACTGTTTAACAGGATGATTCTTCAATTTTTCCCCTGTTTTGGCCATGATTGGTTTGTAATAATTTTGACATAAGAGACTTGCATTTAAGAAAGACTTGCATTTCTACAGCACCTTTCACGACCTCAGGACGTCCCAAAGCGCTTTACAGCCAATGAAGTATTTTTGAAATATAGTCACTGTTGTAATGTATCTCCAGATGCAAAGATGGGGGTTTTCCAAATGTTCTGCTCCAGCAATGAACTAAAACAACTTCCCCCTTCCCTTAAATGTCTTAAGTGCCCATTGTCCCAAGCAAAATGCAATTCTAAAATAAAATTTAGTTAGTAAGCTAACACAAAGGGAAAAGGGACCAGAACTCTAGCACCAGTGCCAATTATTCCATTTACACAGCAAAGTTTGGAAATGTGAAGCCAGAGGCTTCAAGAGGCCCAGAACTTTAACACTGTCCTGACAAGTCCAGCAGTCTTGCATTCTAGTTTACTCTGTTCCCCCCCCCCCCGCCCACATACAGGCAACCCTTGATGGAAAATGTGAATAATTGCACACAAATATATATCGAATGCATGGAGTAACCAGGATAATGGCAGTACATGGAACTGCTGTTAGTCCCCACATGGTTTATCTGCAAAAAAAATCAGGAAGTAAAGCTGGTATGTATATCCTTGCACTGTTAAACATCAGCCCCCCATCACACACTGTCCTGTTCTAAAGCACCAGCTCCTC
Organism: Somniosus microcephalus; assembly: GCF_052327205.1. Classification (NCBI taxonomy): domain Eukaryota; kingdom Metazoa; phylum Chordata; class Chondrichthyes; order Squaliformes; family Somniosidae; genus Somniosus; species Somniosus microcephalus. Next base: position 3,214,006 of record NC_141004.1, read on the forward strand.
CTCTAGGAAAGGGGTTACCGCTCAACTCTTGTACTCGCAAGCAGTAAACAGTCAGCAGTGATGTACGTGAACCATAGTACTGAATTGGAGTGAAAAAACTTTTATCCATAATGCAGCTTACCATTAAGTTGCTACAAGACTGATTAAATCCTAAGGGGTAACTTGTAACCTATTTGCAATTCATAAAAACACCAATTTCAAAATGCGTGTGTTGAAAGACAAAAATAACCTCCTCTCTTTTCCCCTGAAATCTTAGAGAAAATGGAAGGCCAAGTGTGGGATGGGACAGGGTGTTCCCTCATTGGAGATCTCATTTGTTTCTGGTTTTCAAAACATGGGCACAAATAGGAACGATACAAGAGCTAATGACTGCGGCTGTACAAGAGTTCCACAATTCTCAGAAGAATCCTGGTTACATCTTGGAACAGCCAGGTATGAAACTGGGTGGTGGGGCAGTGTAGGCCATGAGGGGTACAAAAACTGGATTTCCTTGGGCAGAACCTCGTTACTCCACAGATGTTAAGTTGGCAGCTACGCAGGGGTGCAGCGAAGAGGGGGCGGGTAAAGAGAGGAGAAATACCTGCCAATTTGCCAAATAAGTTTCCAAATAGCCACAAGAACCTAATGTACCCAAGTAAACCTGGCTAATGTTACAGTCTGCGGTTGCATTAACAATTCTTTGGATGACTATTGGAAACTTTAAAAAAATATTTTAACAGACGAGAGACTTCCTCAGACTTAACATACGGCAAATCGAACCCTTCTGCTATTCAGAGAAGATACCCATGGTCCTATATGGGTTTGCTCCATTCATCTCGATGCTCCAAATCCCAGTTATTACTGGACCAGAGAAACCTAACTTTGGGACAATTCTCAATTGGCCACAATTGGTAGTCTCCCAATTAAAGATTCAAGATGGCTGGGGGGGGGGGGGGGAATGATTGTTTTAAACCCAACGTACACTAATCTAGTTTCAAGTGCAGCACCCTGTCTCCCTGCAGACAGTGTCTGATGAAAGCAGCAGAAACTCTTTCCTGACCTCCTTCAATACACAATTCAGAGAATGTGTTATGATGAATTTGTTCCCCCTGAAAGTTCATGATTTGTGACAATATATTGGAATAATCCACAACTGGACAAACATCAGCAACACCCCATTTTTCTCCTTTTGGGAAGACAGGTAGGCAGAGTGAAATAAACAGTATTGATTAAAATTAACAGCCCCAGGAAAAAAAAATAAAAAACCCAATTATTTAAACCGAGGTTAGTATTAAAAAAAGACAAAAGATTTAAACTAAGGGATAAATTGTCATATCAGAACTTCCCCACTTCTAAAGACACCCACCTTCCCCATTCCAATTTTAATCATCTTCTCACCTGAAGGCACCGACTCATGCTGGAATATAGTCTGTCAGTGCTGGAAGAACTCAAGTACCTCAAGCGACCATTCTTCATAGAGGCCCAACATCAATCAGAAGCAGACTATTGAACTGTGGAGGTCAACACAGCTGAACCTGATCACGCTTCATCCAACCATTCACATACTCTTCCGCCAAGACTGGACAGAGATCAACAGATGGATCCCATATTGATTTTTTTCTTCTTTAGCTTAGGGGTTCAGAGCCAACAGTAACACATCCATTGCTACTCCCTCTGCGGAGATCAACTAACTTGACACATGCCGAGAATCAATTCTAGGGCCTGCTCTGTATCATTTAGTGCGGGCAGTGCCTTTAATCACTGGGCCACCAAGAGACCAAAACTCATTCTTTACCCCCAGATCGTAGCTGCCAATCCTCCAGATTGATGGGATTGAGGTTCCTGCTCCAGGCTAAAGGTCCTAAACAAAATAAGCACGGGGCAGTCTCAGCCAGTTTATGATGGGCAATTCAGCAGCAACTTCACTCAGAGGATAAGTTTGGGGAAGGGGAATGTCACACTGGCGCAAAGCAGGGGTGTGTGTGGTTCTAATGAAGGCATGCTGTAACTGAAGCGCGGGGGTGGGGGTGGGGGCAGCATCTGGCCTACATTATAAACTGACCCAGAAGTGCTTAATGCGGACGTGGGATGGTGAAAGTAGAAGTGTTCCATTTCTCCAAGCACTAATCCACCTTGAGCAAAAAACAGAACAGAAGCCAGCCACCACTCCATGTGTGGTAGGACAGCAGGGGGGGGAAATTTAAAGTGTCACCTCAAAACAGAGACTCAACTACCACATCCTTCCATCTTAAAGGGTCAAGAGCTGGGTGTCAGTATGATAGAAATATCATCCACCCAGTCTATAAAAAAAAGTTGGTTTCTAATAGTGTTAGTGAGGGATACGTTATACAGAAGATATTTATAAGGCTCATTAATGACAGCACTGAAGTGTTGCTGTTTAATAGGGCAGTGAGGGAGCCACAAACAAATGCATTATGCCAAAATCTGAAATACTGTATAACAGCATATAAAAAAAGGTTCATTTATTAAAGCATCTATAATGGGAATTTCCACTATCTCTGCAAATTCAGAACCACAGGGGCAGGTGGGAGAGAGGAGAGAGTAACACAGACTGTTAGTATGCAATTATCATGGAAATTGCCAAAGCATTTCACAGTAGTGATTGCATCCTAGAAGACTGAATTCCTCTCATCACACTGCAGCCACAAAAAAAAAACTTTCAAAGTTTGTGGTAACAGTTGGCTGCAACAGGAAATTGGAGCAATAAAAATATTTTAAAAGTTTTTTTTTGAATGGGGGGAAAACTAAGATTAAATTATTAGTAATAAAATACATTTTTGTTAATATAAACTGACACAAGGCTCAGGAAGAAATACAGCAACTTCAATATCTGAAAACCTAGGAGAACTGTTGGGGCTAAAAACTCCACCGGTTCAGGGCCTGCATGGTTTTAAGGGAAGGGGCGTTAGGAAAAGTCAAGTCCGGCCTGCACAAAATTGATGAATTCATAGAAAATTCCAATGCTGCAGTACCCAATTTCACCCACTGGAGAGCATTTTCCCAGCACCAAAATGCAGAAACCAATGACAGAAGCACGAAGGTTTCCCCCCGCCAGCCACACTAATGTTGGATTGGATTAATTAGAAACTTTCGCAAAAGGAAACTGGCAGTCAGAAATAAGTTCTTTTTCCAAATTGGAAATTGTTCCACTCCCTCACACACCTATTTCTGTGCCTGGTGACGGATTATCAGGAACTTTGTGTGAATTTAATTAACAAAGTGAGCTTCAGAACTTAAGCTACAATTCCATTCCCTCCCACTAAAACACAACGTGCCCCAAAAAAAGTGGCAACCCTACTTAAATCAGGGTATCCGCCAAACCACTTCCACACCACCAGGTCCTGAACCTGCACATCTCCATCACCCAAAGAATTTATTCATGATCTTTTTAAAAACCACATTCAAACCCTGGAACTTCCTAACTTTCCACTGGCCAAAGCTGTAGAAGAGTAGCCATGTACCTTATTGTTTTCTTAAAATAAAAATCTACTTTCCAGTACTTTTTTTTTTTCCGCACTCACTTGCCCTCGAGACCAAAAAAGAAAAAACAAATCCGAGCTTTGAAAGGAGCATCATCATCTTCCCAGGGAGAGAGAGCGAGAGAGAGGCTGGAACAGTGGTGCCATTTTCACCATCGAGACAAGACACAAGCGATGACTGTTTTTGCAAAAACGGAAGTGAGCTGGATCACCTGGTCAGGCGTTTGTTGGATAAAAAGCTCTTTGCTGAGCACTTGTGGACTCTGTAACCTGGGCAACTTTTCGTCACGCCCGCACCCCCCCCCCCCCCCACCGCCCCAACCCCCACTAAGTGTGAAAAGTGCAACCCAATTTTTTTTGTCGGTAAAGGATTTCCCCACACAACCTCATTCTAAACAAACAGCATCCCTTTTTTTTTTTGTTAGCCCATTTGGGCTGCGCGTTAAAAAAAAAACCCCGAAAGATAACATATACTGTATATATAAAATATTACAATATGCATTGTAACATATTTAGCCTCTACAGCTTTACTGCTAGTTTCAATGTTATTTTAGAAGGAAAATCTTGTAGACCATAAAATTGACTACCTGTAATGGTAGTGGTAATACTGTAATCTGTTATAGCTGTTCTACATTCCCCCCCTTGTGAGGCTCTCGTAACAGGGAAGAGGGAAGTTTATGATCAGGCAGCAAAATAGCCAAAGGCTGTGCGTGCGTTGGGTTCCAGCAGTTTGTAGCTATTCAATTCTTTTAGAATCAATTTTTTTTTGGCAAAGTGCTTTTGTTATTTCGCTAAAGCCAATTTTTAATTTCTTTTTTTTTTAAAAAAAAGGATACTGTCACTTTAAATTCATCTTTCATGAGATACGAAGTACCCTAAACTGAGCAGGTTCTGGCATCGGGTTCAATTCACCTCCTTCCCCACCCGCCAAGCCACGGAACCAGTCGTTTTAAGAAACAGACCCATCGTGATACGCGGCAGACGGAATGCTGTACACCAGCAAAGGTATGCCGACTTGACCTTGCACGTATCGGAAAGTGTGAAAGGGCCGAGCTTTTTTGTTGTTGCAATGAAGCCGAACCAAGCCAAAAAAAAAAACATTAAATCTAAACAAGTCTTGGGTTGGGGAGAGGGAGAGGGTGGGTAATCCAATAGCATCTATAACAAATAGGCCCTCCTAAAAAGTGACTCGCTTCACAGTGTTCAGAAATTTGTATTTTTTTTGTTGCTTCCTCCAGCAGAGGGCAGCCTGCAAGACTCTCAGAATTTCAGTACTTCACTCCAGGAACAAATTCCTTGGCGTCAGGATTCAGAGTGCTTTTACTCTAGAGGCAAGAAAGAGGAAAAATAAAGACATGTTTAGGTTAATACAGTCGCAAGAGACAATTAAAAAAAAAATAAACTGCACAAACAGCTGGCAACAACACCACCCTGAACTATGAAGAGGAAAAAGATCATCAGGGGGTCCCAATGGAGTGGATTGCTATTCAGTGCTGCCCTGCTGGAAAGTGAGCATATTCAGTTAAGTGAGGGCAGGATCTGGCATAGCTGTGATACCCGAGGACTGAACAGCTTGTTGAGACTTAAGGGGGATCCCACATGAAGAATAGCTTCTTGTGCAAGATGACAGCGGATGCTTGGCACTGATGGAAACACAAGAACAGGAGGAGGCCGTTGAGCCCCTCGAGCCTGTTCCGCCACCTTTCAATCAGATCGCGGCTGATCTGTACCTCAACTCCATTTAAACGCTTTTGCTGCATATCCCCGGATACCCTTATCTAACGAAAACCTATTGATCTCAATCCTGAAAATTTCAATTATTCTAGCATCCACAGTCTTTTGGGACGCAAGTTCCAGATTTTCACTAGCCTTTGTGTGGAAAAAGTGCTTCCTGATTTCACTCCTTAATGGCCTAGCTCGAATTTTAAAATTATGTCCCTTGTTCTGGATTCCTCCACCGGAGGAAACAGCTTCTCCGTATCTACCCCATCGAACGGCTTTTATCATTTTAAACACCTTGATTAGATCATCCAAGGAGACGAGAGGAAAGGAGGAAAATTGGCAGAAAACAATGTACTTAGGAACATAAAAAAGTACTGGACCGGAAAAAAGACTATGCAGTCCATATAGCTGGTCCCAAAAACTACTCTCTCTATAATAATATTATATGGGGATATGGGGAGAAGGCAGGGACAGGGTACTGAATTTGAATGATCAGCCATGATCGCATTGAATGGCGGAGCAGGCTCGAGGGGCCGAATGGCCTACTCCTGCTCCTATCTTCTATGTTTCTACATAAACACACACACAGGAAACTCTTCTTTATCTGGCACCAACGGGACCGGCGTGGTGCCGGTTTATCAAAAAGCCCGGATTACAGAGAGTTATAGTTAAAAGGTAGGAGAGCTCCGTACACAGCAACAAATCCAGGCTTCCCTGTTGCTTAGCAACATGTGCAGGAACCCCGGCCACAGACCAAGCGTCCCTGTTGCTTAGCAACAAGTGCAGAAACCCCCGATTACACAGCCAAGAATCAAGAAATGGCCACTAATATGAAGAAAAACTTAACTGAATCTACTCCTGAATTTTGCCGGTTAACCGAGGTTTCCGGTTGTTTGGGTGCCGGTAAATCAAGAGTTTCCTGTACATTCATTCCCACTCAAGCTGATCCCTCCAGTGCCTCCCAGGACAGTCCAATCTTCACATCATCATTAAACTGTTTGGGCACTTCAGTCTTCCAGGTTTAAGCCTGCCCCCCCCCCCCCCCCCACCGTTGTTTGGTTTCTGTCTTCTTGCACTATCTTTCAGCTGATCATAGAGGCTAGAAGGCATGAAATGCTGGTTGCTGTGAAGCATATTGCTTGGGGGTATGAGATAGCAATTCTGGGTGATCCGTTTACCGATTCCTCTCCCCTTTTTTTCGTGTAAGAAAGCACCCAACCGTCACACTGCATCGGCTCTCAGCAACAACTGAAAACGTATTGCTTTTTTTTGAAGTCACAAACGGTAACCAATATGCTGAACTGCAGTGCCAGCAATATTCTACTCTGCTACCGTGGAAGTTGTACATTTTTATAGTATTTTTAAAAACATGGCTGTTGATATAGTCGTCACTTTTCCCCTTTTTAATGTTTATATTTTTTCCCCTACTTTAAGTTACCCACCGGGCCTACAATACACATTCCCAACTTGATGGAGCAGGCAATTTGCAGCCAGGTATAAAGGAGTGAACTGGGGCAACTCAGAGTGGGGAAGCACCTGAATTCCTCAGTTTCCTCTAGTGGTAACATTGAGGAGATTGGAAACTTGGAGTGAGATTACAATTCAGGGTATCAGAGGCCCAATACTATATGGTCAATTCCTATCCACCCCCCCCCCTCCAAAAACAAAGCCTCAGCACAAAAATCAAGCATGTATGGGATTTTTAAAGTTAAGTTTAAACGCCAGGCGCATATACTGTCATTTTATTTTTTGTGTGGACATTGTGCAAGTTTCATGGCTGTCGAGTTATCACAAAAATAAAAGCCCAAGCAAATATTTGTCCTCGGAATAATCGAGCATGAGCCAGGCAGAAAGATCAAAACACTAAATTACCAAGTTGCCTTCTGTGAAAATTTGGACCCACAAACTTGTTTAACAATCATATGGAAAGGAAAGTTGTCAGGATAGACAGTGCGCTGATCAGAATGGAAATATTTTTACACTAACGTGGCACACACCAGCCCTTTGTGGGAATGGGCTACATCACCATTCTTTGCTCCTTACCACAAGGTCCTCTGTCTTGCTGCTGTCATTTATGGACAGGCCATTCATTTGTTGTTGCATCTGGTTGATGCCTGGCAAATCCCTCTCTGGAATGAACCATTCCTGGTCCTCCTCATCCAGCATCTCCTGAAAACAACGCTCCAAGAATTCTTCCTCCCATAATTCCTCTTCTACCTGTGGACCACCACAAAATGATGTTAACTATTAAACGCACATGCTAGTTCATTTAATGAGCGTTCTCTATACAAACGCACGGAGTAGAAGTGTATGATGAGTGTACAGGCCTCCAGGTAGCAGCTGCGAAGTGCTAGATTGTATAAATGCAGAGATTAGACAAGCGTGTAGTAAAGGCAGTGTGGTTTTAATGGGGGATTTTAACTTTCATATAGATTGGGATAAGCAGACTAGCTTGTCAGAATGACAGAAATGTAGTGAATTTCTTGAGTGTGTCTGGGATAGTTTTCTACAACAATATGTCCTAGAACCAGCAAAGGGGAATGCCATATTAGATTTAGTAATGAATAATGAACTAGATTCAGTTAACAGCGCAATGGTGCGTGAACATTTATCTAATAGCAATCAAGTTCAATGTAGTGTTTGAAAGGGAGAAACGTGAAACTAAGATTCTAGATTTAGGTAAGGCCGACTTCAACGGGCTGAGACAGAGACTGTCCACAGTAAACTGGGCAAATCTGTTAATAGGTAAAATGACCATCAGTGGGAGTTGTTCAAAAAAAAGAATTTGAGATACCGAATCAGTTTACACCCCTGAAGGGCAAGAGCTCGACTTGCCAAAAAAAAGTAATGGACGAATAAAGAGGTAAGAGACAGCATAAAACTAAAAGAAAAAGCATACAAAAATAGCACAAATCCCAGCGAATGGGAAAGATACAAAGAACAGCGAAGGCTCACAAAACAGTAAGAACTACAAAAAGGGAGAATGAAAAGAAACTTGCAAGGGATATCAAAAATCAGCAGAAAGGATTTTTATAATTATATTAGGAAAAATAGAGGGTGATCAGGAGCAACATTGGCCCCTTGAAAACTGGTATCGGTGATATTGTCAATGATAAGGAAATGACGGACATGTTGAATAATTATTTTGTGTCTATATTTACAGTAGAGGAAGAGGATAGCATACCGAAATCCCAGGGAAACTAATATTGAATCAGGGACAGGGACTCAATAAAATTAACATAAGTAAAATAATAATAAAGAAGAAAATAATAGCACTAAAGAGTGACAAATCCCCAGGACCAGATGGTTTCCATCCCAGGATTTTAAAAGGATGTAGGTGAGCACATTTCAGATGCCCTAGCTATAATCATCTAAAGTACTCTCGATTTAGGAACCGTTCCTTTGGATTGGAAAATTGCGCATGTCACTCCACTATTTAAGAATGGCGAGGGGGGAAACCAGGGAATTATAGACTAACATCTGTTGTCAGGAAATTACTAGTCTATAATTAAGGGTAGGGTGACTGAACACGGTGAAAATTTTCAGCTGATCAGAGCATGGATTTTGAAAGGTAGGTCATGCCTGACAAACCTGATTGAATTTTTTGAAGAGATGACTAAAGTAGTGGACAGGGGAATGTCTATGGATGTTATTTATATGGACTTCCAGAAGGCATTTGATAAAGTCCCACATAAGAGACTAAGGTTAAAGCCCATGGAATTGAAGGCAAATTATCGACCTGGTTAGCAAATTAGATAATGGGCAGGTACTCTAATTGGCAGGATGTGACTAGTGGTGTCCGGCAGGGATCTGTGTTGGGGCCTCAACTATTCACAGTATTTATTAACGACTTAGATGATGGCATAGAAAGCCATATATTCAAATGTGCCGATGACACAAAGTTAGACAGCATTGTAGGCAGTGTAGATGAAAGCATAAAATTACAAAGGGATATTGATAGATTAAGTGAATGGGCAAAACTGTACAAATGGATTTCAATGTAGGTAAATGTGAGGTCGTCTACTTTGGACCTAAAAAGGATAGAACAGGACTCTTTCTAAATGGTGAAAGGCTAAAAACAGTGGAGGTCCACAGAGACTTGGGGTCCAGGTACATAGAGCATTAAAATATCCTGAACAGGTACAGAAAATAATCAAAAAGGCTAATGGAATGCTGGCCTTTATATCTAGAAGACTGGAATACAAGGGGGTAGAAGTTATGCTGCAGCTGTACAAAACCCTGGATAGACCACACCTGGAGCACTGGGAGCAGTTCTGGGCACCACACCTTAGGAAGGATATATTGGCCTTGGAGGGAGTGCAGCGCAGGTTTACCAGAATCATACCCGGACTTCAAGGGTTAAGTTACGAGGAGAGATTACACAAACTAGGGTTGTTTTCCCTAGAATTTAGAAGGTTAAGGGGATATTTGATTCAAGTTTTCAAGCTATTAAGGGGAACAGATAGGGTAGAGAGAGAGAAACTATTTCTGCTGGTTGGGGATTCTAGGACTAGGGGGCAGAGTCTAAAAATTAGAGCCAGACCTTTCAGGAGTGAAGTTAGGAAACACTTCTACACACAAAGGGTGGTAGAAGTTTGGAACTCTCTTCCGCAAACGGCAGTTGATGCTAGATCAATTGTTAATGTTAAATATATCGCTGTTCCTTCATAGTCGCTGGGTCAAAATTCTGGAACTCCCTACCTAACAGCACTATGGGAGTACCTTCACCACACAGACTGCAGCGGTTCGAGGTGGCGGCTCACCACCACCTTCTCAAGGACAATAAGGGATAGGCAATAAATGCTGGCCTTGTCAGTGACACCCACATCCCAGGAACGAATAAAAAAAAGAGATTGATAGATTGTTAACCAAAGGTATTAAGGGATATGGGGCAAGGTAAATGGAGTTCCACCAATGATGGTGGAGCCCAGCACGTGAGTGCAAAAGACAAGGCTGAAGCATTTGCAACCATCTCCAGCCAGAAGTGCCGAGTGGATGATCCATCTAGGCCTCCTCCTGAGGTCCCCACCATCACAGAAGCCAGTCTTCAGACAATTTGATTCACTCTACGTGATATCAAGAAATGGCTGAGTGCACTGGATACAGCAAACATCCCGACAACATCCCGGCTATTGTGCTACAGACTTGCACTCCAGAACTAGCCGCACCTCTAGCCAAGCTGTTCCAGTACAGCTACAACACTGGCATCTATCAGACAGACAATGTGGATAACTGTCCAGGTATGTCCTGTCCACAAAAAGCAGGACAAATCCAACCCGGCCAATTACCACATCAGTCTACTCTCAATCATTAGCAAAGTGATGGAAGGTGTCATCGAAAGGACTATCAAGCAGCACTTACTCGCCAATAACCTGTTCACAGATGCCCAGTTTGGGTTCCGCCAAGACCACTTGGCTCCCGACCTCATTACAGCCTTGGTCCAAACATGGACAAAGGAGCTGAATTCCAGAGGTGGAGGGGGGGGGGGGGGTGGGAGAGTGACTGCCCTTGACATCAAGGCAGCATTTGACCGAGTGTGGCATCAAGGAGCCCTAACAAAACTGAAGTCAATGGGAATCGGGGGTAAAATGCTCCACTTGCTGGAGTCATATATTCAAGAAGGAGCTAAGATATATTTCTTAAGGCTAAAGGGATCAATGGATATGGGGAGAAAGCAGGGACAGGGTACTGAATTTGGATGATCAGCCATGATCTCATTAAATGGCAGAGCAGGCTCGAGGGGCCGAATGGCCTACTCCTGCTCCTTTCTTCTATGTTTCTATACCTAGCACAAAGGAAGATGGTTGTGGTGGTTGAAGGTCAATCATCACAGCCCCAGGACATCACTGCAGGAGTTCCTCAAGGCAGTGTTCTAGGCCCAACCATCTTCAGCTGCTTCATCAATGACCTTCCCTCCAACATAAGGTGAGAAATGGGGATGTTCGCTGATGAATGCACAGTGTTAAGCGCCATTCACAACTCCTCAGATAATGAAGCAGTCCATGCCCGCATGCAACAAGGCCTGGACGACGTTCGGGCTTGGGCTGATAAGTGGCAGGTAACATTCGCGCCACAGAAGTGTCAGGCAATGACTATCACCAACAAGCGAAAGCCTAACCATTTCCCCATGTCATTCAACGGTATTACCATCGCCGAATCCCCCACCATCAACGTCCTGGGGGTCAGCCACATAAATACTGTGGCAACAAGAGCAGATCAGAGGCTAGGTATTCTGCGGTGAGTGTCTCACCTCCTGACTCCCCAAAGCCTTTCCACCATCTACAAGGCACAAGTAAGGAGTGGGATGGAATAGTCTCCACTTGCCTGGATGAGTTCAGCTCCAACAACACTCAAGAAGCTCGACACCATCCACGACAAAGCAGCCTGCTTGACTGGCACCCCATCCACCACCTTAAACATTCACTGGCTCCACCACCGGCGCACCGTGGCTGCAGCGCGTACCATCTACAAGATGCACTGCAGCAACTCGCCAAGGTTTCTTCGGCAGTACCTCCCAAACCCGCGACCTCTTCCACCTAGAAGGACAAGGGCAGCAAGCACATGGGAACACCACCACCTCCAAGTTCCCCATCAAGCCACACACCATCCCGATTTGGAAATATATCGCCGTTCCTTCATTGTTGCCAGGTCAAAATCCTGGAAATCCCTCCCTAATAGCACTGTGGGAGCACCTTCACCCCACGGACTGCAGCGGTTCAAGAAAGCGGCTCAACACCACCTTCTCAAGGGCAATTAGAGATGGGCAATAAATGCTGGCCTTGCCAGTGACGCCCACATCCCATAAACAAATAAAAAAGTTAGGTCACAGGTCAGCCATGATCTCATTGAACAGGCTCCGGGGGCTAAATGGCCTGCTCCTGTTCCTACGTTCCCATGTTCGCTCATAGGAACATTCCTATGTGCGAGTCTGAATATTGTGGTAGGGTGTCACTGGGCAGGGCCCGGCAGAGTTGGCCAGCTACAATTTCTCCAAGCATCAGACAATCAGAAATCATGGCAAGCAATGTTCCCTTTATTTTTGGATTGGGGGTGCGGCCCCTTTAAGGGGCTACGCGGCCCATTCAAAATACTGCGCATGCGCTGTTTTTCCTATTTAAAAACTGGCAAGCTGGTTGCACGGGAGCTAGAGCGCGGCACTGCCATGCAGCTTAAAGGAAACATGGATGGCAAGTAGACGCACTAAAACTAGTGTGAAAAGGTTGAGGTTGAAGGGAGGAAATAGTGTGGAATAGAATCAACATAGATTGATATTACAAAAGCTCATTATAATCCTCTTCCATATTGAGCAGACAAATCCACATTGTTTTCTATTTAAACCCATCTTTCAATATTGACAAGCATTCTCCAAGTTTGAGAAGTCACACAACACCAGGTTATAGTCCAACAGCTTTATTTGAAATCACAAGCTTTCGGAGCGCTGCTCCTTCATCAGGTGAAGTGAAGAGATGCATATAGGCACAGCATATATAGTCAGAGAACACTGCCAGATGATTACAGGTAATCTTTCTAACTGCCCTTTATCCCACCTCGGCAGAGAGATAATCACAGCAATCAAAGGTGTGGATGGTGTCCAAACAGGTCAGTCAGGAAAACATTACATCAAAGAACAATGAGGTGGGGTCACCAGGGGTCAAATGTTGCAGATGCTGGGGTCTGTATGAAAAACAAAAAACAAACAAAGAATAAAAAGGATTTTTTGCTGGAAATCACAGCAGGTGTGATTTCCCAAGATGTCAGCAGTAAACCCAATGAGGCAATCAATGATCCGGAACAGCAGACAGAGGGATCCGCAGTGCAGCAACCGAAGAAGAGAGTCAAATTGGACCCCTCCGGAGGGTCGCTGCCCTAAGCTTGACATGTATGCTCAAGCTGTCAGGCGATGCATCAACGCCAGATTCATCAGCCGCACTCACAAGACAGTCCAGAATGTCATCCGAGCACAACGCAACGCCATCCACGCTCTCAAGACCAACCGCAACATCGTCATCAAACCAGCAGACAAAGGAGGAGCCATCGTCATACAGAACAGAATGGACTATTGCAAAGAAGCATACCGACAACTGGACAACCAGGAACACTACAGACAGTTACCCGCAGATCCGACCAAAAAACACACCCACCAACTCAACAGACTGATCAAGACCTTCGATCCAGACCTTCAAAGCATCCTACGCGCTCTCATCCCACGTACTCCCCGCATGGGAGACTTCTACTGCCTCCCAAAGATACACAAAGCCAACACACCCGGACGTCCTATCGTATCAGGCAACGGAACCCTGTGTGAGAACCTCTCTGGATACGTCGAGGGCATCCTGAAACCCATCGTACAGGGAACCCCCAGCTTCTGTCGCGACACTACAGACTTCTTACAGAAACTCAGCACCCACAGACCAGTTGAACCAGGAACACTCCTCGCCACGATGGACGTCTCGGCACTCTACACCAGTATCCCCCACGATGACGGCATCGCTGCGACAGCCTCAGTGCTCAACACCAACAACAGCCAATCTCCAGACGCCATCCTACAACTCATCCGCTTCATCCTTGACCACAATGTCTTCACCTTCGACAACCAGTTCTTTACCCAAACACACGGAACAGCCATGGGGACCAAATTCGCACCCCAATACGCCAACATCTTCATGCACAAGTTCGAGCAAGACTGCTTCGCTGCACAGGACCTCCAACCAATGCTATACACCAGATACATCGACGACATTTTCTTCCTATGGACCCACGGTGAAGAATCACTGAAAAGACTACACGATAACATCAACAAGTTCCATCCCACCATCAAACTCACCATGGACTACTCCTCAGAATCGGTTTCATTCTTGGACACACGAATCTCCATCAAAGACGGACACCTCAGCACTTCACTCTACCGCAAGCCCACGGACAACCTCACGATGCTCCACTTCTCCAGCTTCCACCCTAACCACGTTAAAGAAGCCATCCCCTATGGACAAGCCCTGCGAATACACAGGATCTGCTCAGACGAGGAGGAACGGAATGGACACCTACAGGCGCTGAACGACGCCCTCGTAAGAACAGGATATGACGTTCGACTCGTCGATTGACAGTTCCGACGGGCCACAGCGAAAAATCACATAGACCTCCTCAGAAGACAAACACGGGACACAACCAAGAGAGTACCCTTCGTCGTCCAGCACTTCCCCGGAGCGGAGAAACTACGCCATGTTCTTCGCAGCCTTCAACGTCATCGATGACGACGAACACCTCGCTAAGGCCATCCCCACGCCTCTACTACTCGCCTTCAAACAGCCGCCTAACCTCAAACAGACCATCGTTCGCAGCAAATTACCCAGCTTTCAGGAGAACAGCAACCACAACACCACACAACCCTGCCACGGCAACCTCTGCAAGACATGCCAGATCAACAACACAGATACCTTCATCACACGTGTGGACACCACCCACCAGGTACATACTCATGTGACTCGGCCAACGTTGTCTACCTCATACGTTGCAGGAAAGGATGCCCCGGAGCATGGTACATCGGCGAGACCATGCAGACACTGCGACAACGGATGAACGGACACCGTGCAACAATTGCCAGGCAGGAGTGTTCCCTCCCAGTCAGGGAACACTTCAGCAGTCAAGGACATTCAGCCTCCGATCTTCGGGTAAGCATTCTCCAAGGCGGCCTTCGAGACACACGACAACGCAAAATCGTCGAGCAGAAACTGATAGCCAAGTTCCGCACTCATGAGGACGGCCTCAAGCGGGATCTTGGGTTCATGTCACACTACATGTAACCCCACCTGACGTAGAGCCATCCAGACTCGAGTCGTCGTTGGCTTGTTCTCTCTACACAGATGCGGCTGGGCCTGCTGTGATTTCCAGCAAAAAAAATCCTTTTTTTTTTGTTCTTTGTTTGTTTTTTGTTTTTCATACAGACCCCAGCATCTGCAACATTTGACCCCTGGTGACCCCACCTCATTGTTCTTTGATGTAATGTTTTCCTGACTGACCTGTTTGGACACCATCCACACCTTTGATTGCTGTGATTATCTCTCTGCCGAGGTGGGATAAAGGGCAGTTAGAAAGATTACCTGTAATCATCTGGCAGTGTTCTCTAACTATATATGCTGTGCCTATATGCATCTCTTCACTTCACCTGACGAAGGAGCAGCGCTCTGAAAGCTTGTGATTTCAAATAAAGCTGTTGGACTATAACCTGGTGTTGTGTGACTTCTCACATTTGTCCACCCCAGTCCAACACCGGCATCTCCACATCATTCTCCAAGTTGGTAGTGGACATTCTGAATAATTAGTGAAGTCACTGCTTGCAAATACACTGACTGGACCAGCTGAAAGTGACTTCTTTAATAAAGAAGATAAAGTGGCTGATGCGAAGAGCTGCCTGGTAGGAAGCTTATAACGAAAGTTATCGATAAAGTAAACGCTGTCTGTATCTGTACGTGTGAAAACAGTAGGTTTTTGAGTGTATCCTCCCCAGCCAAAGCATCACCTGATGAGGAGTACGGCAGACACCAAGCCCACCACTAACACGATGAGCTGGTTAACCGCAGATGTACACTTGCCTGGAAAACGCCTCTTCCCCTCCCCCAACTTCCTTACACAGAGAGATACCGGGTATGCTGGAGATCAGCAGCTCAGTAATGGGGAGGGGAAAGGAAGATGAAAATCAAACCAGTTATCACTCACTGCCACAGTCCTCCGCAAAACAACTTTCAACAAACACGATATGATAACTGGTCAAGAAAAGAACTGACTGTAGAGCAACTGTAGGCAGATCAGCTATGTGGAGAGACTAGAGGAGCTGGGGATGTTCGCCTTAGAGCAGAGAAGATTAAGGCAAGATTTGTTAGCTGTTCAAAATCATGAACGGTTTTGATAGAGTAAATAAGAAAAATTGTTTCCAGTGGCGAAAGGGTCGGTAATCAGAGGACACAGTTTTATGGTCATTGGCAAATGAAGCAGAGGTGACATGAGCAATGTTCCCTTTAGTTTTGTTTTTGGGTGCGCGGCCCATTCAAAAGCTGGTGAGCCGGCTGTGCGGGAGCTCCAGAATATTGCACGGCCAAGCAGCTTAAAGTGAACATTGGAGACGATAAAAACATTTACACAGTGAGTTATGATGATCTGGAATGCACTGCCTGAAAGGGTAGTGGAAGCAGATTCAATAACAACTTTCAAAAAGGGAATTGGATAAATACTTCAAGGGGAAAAATTTGCTGGGGAGTGGGACTAAATTGGATAGCTCTGTCAAAGACCCGGCACAGACACGAGAGGCCAAATAGCCCTCTTCTGTGCTGTGAGCATTTTATGATTCTATATTCTAATACTCTACAATATATTACAACTGGTCCGTTAGGATCATTATCTATGAAATTAAATTAGCTGGGATTGAGTGGAACCTTAACCTGAGCGATGGTAAACACAAAGCGCAAACAAGATCCTTTCCAGTAGCTTTTCATAAATGTATTGTGTATTTATAGAGGTTTAACAGTTCTTTCAGCAGCTTGGTTACTGTGACATCATATGCCTTTTGCTCATTTCATTGGCAGCTATTTTGAGATAGGACACTCCTGTGCCAACCTCAACTCCTGCAGGCAGAGCATACATAAAAAAACAATCCAGGACGCAGTGCCATCTCGCCAACACCTTGGAGGAGATTCGTTGCTCTCAGCCATGGTGTTGGAGGGTTCCTAACAGCTTTACAGTTCAGGCAGGGGAATGCCAAGTGACGGAAGCGATGGAGGATTATTCCAGGTTTTTTTTGGTGCAGAAAGCTTGCTCATCCCGAATGTGGGGAGAATTTTCCCCTCTGTAGCCAGTTTCAGTATGAAGCACTTCACAGGGTTAGATGGAAGGTAAAGCTTCCGCTTAACTGTCAATGCTACAGTCCCATCTACGAATGTGATATTTCCATTTCTCACCTCTTTGACCTACATGAAGAAAATGCTGGATATACACATTAGATCAGGGGCCATGGTAAAGAATTTTGCAGGATTTAACTGGTTGATGAGCTTGAGCACTTTGAACGCTCCAATAAAATCCTCTCTGTTGCTTCTGGTCTATTGTAAACAAACTCAGCTTCTGGACAATGTTCCCCCAAATTTTTTTTTTGGATGTGCAGCCCCTTTAATGGGTTGCACGGCCCATTCACAGTTTAATGCATGCGCAAAATTTAACATTGGAAAAGCCGGTCCTGGGCTGTGCATGACTGGCAAAAAGAGCCGAGGGAACGCTGCTTCTGGAATCTCTCCTTATAGCTCAAGTGTCTGATGGCAGTGATTAGGCAGGTAGTCCTTTGCTGCAGCTTTTCCAATGCCGTGACGTGCTTCCTGTAATGTGGTGACCAGAATTGCACTTAGTACTCCAGATGGAGGCACATCAATGCCACATATAGGCTGCATCACATCTTGTGATGTGCATTCAATTCTATGTGCTATACCTTTCAGCATACATTTGACATTTAGCCATACCATTCACCTCAAATGCCTCCTCCATCATCCTGCTCCATTGCATGGTGCCATTCCTATCTAGCCAACCAACCATCTCCAGCAATCATTTATATTCCACCCCTTGCACAGACACCGCCAGAATCTCCCAAGGATCAACCCTTGGCCCTTTCCTCTTCATTGCCTACACGCTGCCGTCGGCATATACAGTGGTGTTTCCCAGGGGTCGGTTGTAGGACCACTGCTTTTCTTGATATATATTAATGACTTGGACGTGGGTGTACAGGGCACAATTTCAAAATTTGCAGATAGCACAAAACTTGGAAGTATAGTGAACAGTGAGGAGGATAGTGACAGACTTCAGGAAGACAGGCAGGCTGGTGGAATGGGAAAACACGTGGCAGATGAAATTTAACGCGGAAAAGTGTGAAGTGATACACTGTGGTAGAAAGAATGGAGAGAGGAAATATAAACTAAATGGTACAATCCTAAAGGGGGTGCACGAACCGAGAGGCCTGGGGGTACATGTGCACAAATCGATGATGGTGGCAGGGCAGGTTGAGAAAGAAGTTAAAAAGGCTTACGGGATCCTGGGCTTCATAAATAAAGGTGTAGAGTACAAAGGTGTGGAAATTATGATGAGCCTGTATAAAACATTGGTTCGGCCCCAACTGGAGTACTGTGTCCAATTCTGGACACCGCACTTTAGGAAGGATGTGAAGGCCTTAGAAAAGGTGCAGAAAAGATTTACGAGAATGATTCCAGGAATGAAGGACTTCATTTATGTTGCTGGACTGGAGAAGCTGGGGTTGTTCTCCTTGGAGCAGAGAAGATAGAGGTGTTCAAAATCATGAGGGGTCTGGACAGCGTAGAGAAGAGAGAAACTGTTCCCATTGGCAGAAGGGTCGAGAACCAGAGGACACAGATTTAAGGTGATTGCCCAAAAAACCAAAGGCGACGTAAGAAAAAACTTTTTTACGCAGCGAGTGGTTAAGATTGGGAATGGACTTCTTGAAAGGGTGGTGGTGGCAGACTCAATCTTATCTTTCAAAAGGGAGTTGGATAAGTATCTGAAGGAAAAATTTTTTGCAGGGCTACAGGGAAAGCGCGGGGGAGTGGGACGAGCCGAGAGTCAGCACGGGCTCGATGGGCCGAATGGCCGCCTTCCATGCTGTAATCATTCTATGATCATCTGTGAGCACTGGGCCACGCTCATGATGCTCAACACTACTTCTCTATCTCCATCGAACAGTGTCAGTCGTGGCTCAGTGGGTGGCACCCTCGCCTCCGAGTCAGAAGATTGTACATTCAAGTCCCATGCCAGAGACTTGAGCACAAAAATCTAGGCTGTCTAGTACTGAGGGAGTGCTGCACTGTCGGAGGTGCCATCTTTCAGTTGAGATGTTAAACCGAGGCCCCCGTCTGCCCTCTCGGGTGGATGCAAAAGATTCCATGGCACTATTTCGAAGAAGAGCAGGGGAGTTAGCCCTGATGTTCTAGCCAATATTTATCCCTCAATTAACATCACTAAAACAGATCATCTGGTCATCATCATATTGCTGTTTGTGGGAGCTTGCTGTGCGCAAATTGGCTGCCACATTTCCTACATTACAACAGTGACTACACTTCAAAAGTACTTCATTGGCTTTGGGACATCCAGTGGTTGTGAAAAGCGCTATATAAATGCAAGTCTTTCATTCAATCGACTCAAGCTTGGTTGAATCCAATTATGCACGCGCATACACACACACTAGCATCTTTGGTAAACTTTCACAGTTTTTATCCATCCTTAATTCTACACCAGTGATTTTTAATGTGAAGAGCAAAGATCCCAACACTGATCCTTGGGGGACTCCACTAATCACTTCCAGTCCAATGCAGCTCCATTCATGACCACTGTCCTTTGATGCAGCTTGTTGCCAGTTCACTTCAATAACGGCCGTGCTTCTCTACCTCAACAATAGCAAAATACTGCAGATGCTGGAAATCTGAAAAAACAACAGGAAAAGCTGGAAACACTCGGCAGGTCAGGCAGCATCGAGGAGAGAGAAACAGAATCAAAGTTTCGGGTCGAACTCTTCGTCACAAGCTTTTCTATCTTGTGGACCAACCTCCAATACGACACTTCATCAAAAGCCTCAAGTCCCCTAATACAGCCATGCTGACTTGTCTTGATGAATTCCGACTCCACTACATGTTTCAAGATACCTTG
The DNA here is from genome assembly GCF_052327205.1 of Somniosus microcephalus. Classification (NCBI taxonomy): domain Eukaryota; kingdom Metazoa; phylum Chordata; class Chondrichthyes; order Squaliformes; family Somniosidae; genus Somniosus; species Somniosus microcephalus. The sequence goes on from NC_141004.1 coordinate 3,233,892, forward strand.
CTTCAAGATAACGTCGAACATTTTACCCATGAGAGAGGTCAGACTCGTCAGTCTGTATTTTCCAAGAGTGTCCTTTTACCTTTTTTTTTTAAAGAGAGGTGTTATGTTCACTTTGCAACTCCCAACTCTAACGATTCCCTAAGGATCTCTGCCAGAACATGACCAACTTTGTCAGCCATTTCTTTAAGTACTCTGGTGTGTAGGCCATCCAGCCTTACCATCTATGTGCTTTCGATGTTTCCTTTACTTTCTGTCCTCACAACAACTTGAATTGTTGTAGGAGGCCATAATAAGCAGAAGTGGTATACTGGGTTTCAGCGTACGGCTACTTAATATAAAAGTGCATGACACTGGTTAAGACACGGTTGGAGAATCGCATACAGCTTCAGACACTCCATTATAGGGAGGCTATATTCATCAACTAAGGGAGGAAGGGGGCTGGGACAGTGCTCTGAATCATTTCAATGGTATATTAATGTACCCTCTGCCCCAACCAATGGTTTGGGTCATTAATTCCTCCCCAGTAATTCACAATAAACTCCTCAGTATTTTACATTTTAAACAGAATTTTAACACCCCCCAACCAAAGAAATTCCCTTTTTTTACATCCTCAGAAACACTGGCTCAGAGTAATTAGGAAGTCCAATGGCTTGATGCAACTAATTAGTACAAAATTGGAATTACAAGATGACTGAAGCACTGGGGGTAAGTGATTGTATAGCTGCTGCTTTTGTCTTCCTTTTTCCGCAACCGAGGATTCCCCTCTACTGTGGTTGACACAGCCCTCGACCGTGTCCGTTCTATCTCCCGCACTTCTGCCCTCACCCCTGCCCCTCCCTCCTGGAACCACGATAGGGTTCCCCTTGTCCTCACCTTTCACCCCACCAGCCTCCACATTCAACGGATCATCCTCCGCCATTTCCGCTACCTCCAAAGTGATCCCACCACCAAACGCATCTTCCCCTCCCCTCCCCTTTCAGCATTCCGTAGAGGCCGCTCCCTCCGAGACACCCTAGTCCACTCCTCTATCACGCCCAGCACCCCTTCCCCCGGCACCTTCCCGTGCAAGCGCAGGAGATGCAACACCTGCCCTTATACCTCCCCCCTTCCCACTGTCCAGGGCCCCAAACACCCCTTCCAGGTGAAACAGCGATTTACTTGTACTTGCAATCTAGTATACTGTATTCGCTGCTCACGATGTGGTCTCCTCTACATTGGGGAGACCAAACGCAGATTGTCTGACCGCTTTGCGGAACACCTCCGTTCAGTCCGTAAGGGTGACCCCGAGCTTCCGGTCGCCTGTCACTTTAATTCACCGCCCCATCCCCACTCAGACCTCACTGTACTCGGGCTCTTGCATTGTTCCACGGAGGCTCAACGTAAACTCGAGGAACAGCACCTCATCTTCCGATTAGGCACTTTACAGCCTTCCGGACTCAACATCAAGTTCAACAATTTCAGATTATAACCTCGGCCCCCATTACATTTTTGCTTATATTTGTTTTGGCCCTTTCCTCCACCCCGCCTTTGTTTTTCTCTCCCACATGGCAGCTGTTTCTCATTCTGCCAGAACATTTCACACCTAATCTGAGCTGTCTTTTGTCTCCACTGTCCTATCACCATCTCGTCTCATTTTGAATACCTCTTAATGTCTCTTCACTTCTTTTCTTCTCTCCCAGCCTGGCCTTTCGATCTATTTCATTTCCTTTCCAGTTTTGAAAAAGGGTTTGACCCGAAACGTCGACTCTATTTTGTCTCCACGGATGTTGCCTGGCCTGCTGAGTTTTTCCAGCATTTTCTGTTGTCATTTCGGATTTCCAGCATCTGCAGTATTTTGCTATTGTATAGCTGCTGCTATTAACTCAGCTACCCTCGTACAAAACTCCTCCAAATGTATTCTTGCCTTCAAAACATTTGAAAAGGCAAACTGAAAAAGGTTAGACAAATTAGATTTTTTCTTTTTGCAATGATACAAGATGATTGCAAGTTCAGTTAATTGAAGTTGACAGAACACTAATTACACAAGGGATAAACACACGAATATGCGATGTAATGATCAGATTAAGACCAAGTTGTGACGACAGTTAAGAGGGAACTGGGTGTATGGAGGACTTCATATGGTCCTGTTTCTACTGCTCCCCTTTTCTCCACCACCCCTTCAGGACTTTAGACCAGAAGAAGAAACGGCACATCGTGTTCAACTAATGCCAGGAAATACCAAATCACCCCTCCCCCATCCATAACTTCTGCCATTAGCAAAGTGTGCGCGAGTCAATTGTTTACTCAAACATGCTGAGCAAGGTATTTCTCTGTAAGTGGATGATTAGTAGAATATCTTTTGTTTAGCACCGTCAACATTGCAATCCTCATTTCAGAACGGAATCAATTTAAAATAGAAAGCAAGTCCAAGAGGTGCTCATTTCACAAGCCTAATATTAGCCAAGTAGATAAAGAAAAAACATTTCTAACTTACGGTGGATATTTCTGTTTGTTTATTTGCGCAGAATCACTATTTCAGCCAAGTCCAGCAGAAGCTGCTCAGCTGACAACAGCAATATCATTGGGATTTCAGTAAAGTGCAATGGCAAATGCGGAAAGTTATCATATATTCAGTCAAACCTGTGAAAAGCACTCAACACAGATTCTGTCCTCCCCAACTCTGGAGAGAGAATTTTGAGCTATTGAAATATTAATTCTTTCAGGTTGGTCACTGGTGGAAAGCAATTCGAGCGGATGAATTAAAAACACAAACGACAACAACAACTCAAATTTAGATAGCGCCTTTAACGTAGTAAAACGTCCCAAAAACAGGAGCGTTATAACACAAAATTTGACACCGAGCCACATATGGAGATATTAGGACAGGCTTGGTCAAAGAGGTAGGTTTTAAGGAGCGCCCTTAAAAGGAGGAAAGAGAGGTAGAGAGGCCGTGATGTTTAGGGAGGGTTTGTTAAAGGCAAATCGTGTTAAACCAACTTGATCGAGTTTTTTGATGAGGTGACAGAGAGGGTTGATGAGGGTAATGCGGTTGAGGTGGTGTACATGGATTTCCAAAAGGCGTTCGACAAAGTGCCACATAATAGGCTTGCCAGCAAAGTTGAAGCTCATGAAATAAAAGGGACAGTGGCAGCATGGATACAGAATTGGCTAAGTGACAGGAAACCGAGTAGTGGTGAACGGTTGTTTTTCAGACTGGAGGAAGGGACACAGTGGTGTTCCCCAGGGGTCGGTACTAGGACCACTGCTTTTCTTCATATATATTAATGACTTGGATGTGGGTGTACAGGGCACAATTTCAAAATTTGCAGATGACACAAAACTTGGAAGTATAGTGAACAGTGAGGATAGTGATCGATGTCATAGACAGGCTGGTGGAATGGGCAGACACGTGGCAGATGAAACTTAATGCAGAAGAGTGCGAAGTGATACATTTTGGTAGAAAGAACGAAGAGGAAATATAAATTAACGGTACAATCCTAAAGTGGGTGCATGAACAGAGACACCTAGGGGTGGGTATATGTGCACAAATCGCTGAAGGTGGCAGGGCAGGTTGAGAAAGCAGTTAAAAAAGCTTATGGGATCCAGAGCTTCATGAATAGAGGTATAGAGTACAAAAGCATGGAAATGATGATGAACCTGTATAAAACACTAGTCGGCCTCAACTGGAGTATTGTGTCTAATTCTGGGCACCGCACTTTAGGAAGGATGTGAAGGCCTTAAAGAGGGTGCAGAAATGATTTACGAGAATGATTCCAGGGATGAGGGACTTCAGTTATGTGGATAGACTGGAGAAGCTGGGGTTGTTCTTCTTGGAGCAGAGAAGATTGAGAAGAGATTTGATAGAGATGTTCAAAATCATGAGGGGTCTAGACAGGGTAGAGAGAGAAACTGTTCCCATTGGCAGAAGGGTCAACAACCAGAGGACACAGATTTAAGATGTTTGGTAAAAGAACCAGAAGTGTGGTTGGTAAAATGTTGGAGTCCATTATTAAGGAAGCAGTAACAGGACATTTGGATAAGCATAATTTAATCGGACAGAGTCAGCATGGTTTTATGAAGGGGAAGTCATGTTTGACAAATTTGCTCGAATTCTTTGAGGACGTAACAAACAGGGTGGATAAAGGGGAACCAGTGGATGTGGTGTATTTGGACTTCCAAAAGGCATTTGACAAGGTGCCACACAAAAGATTACTGCACAAGATAAAAAATCACGGGATTGGGGGTAATATACTGGCATGGGTGGAAGATTGGCTATCTAACAGAAAACAGAGTGGGGATAAATGGTTCATTCTCGGGTTGGCAATCAGTAACTAGTGGTGTTCCGCAGGGGTCAGTGCTGGGACCCCAACTCTTTACAATCTATATTAACGATTTGGAGGAGGGGACTGAGTGCAACGTATCCAAGTTTGCCGACGATACAAAGATGGGAGGGAAAGTAGTGAGTGAGGAGGACATAAAAAACCTGCAAAAGGACATAGACAGGCTAAGTGAGTGGGCAGAAATTTGGCAGATGGAATATAATGTTGGAAAGTGTGAGGTTATGCACTTTGGCAGAAAAAATCAAAGAGCAAGTTATTATCTAAATGGAAAGAAACTGCAAAGTGCTGCAGTACAAAGGGATCTGGGGGTCCTGGTGCATGAAACACAGAAGGTTAGTATGCAGGTACAGCAGGTGATCAGGGAGGCCAATGGAATCTTGGCTTTTATTGCAAGGGGTTGGAGTATAAAAGCAGGGAAGTCTTGCTTCAGTTATACAGGGTACCGGTGAGGCCACACCTGGAATACTGCGTACAGTTTTGGTTTCCATATTTAAGAAAAGATATACTTGCTCTCGAGGCAGTTCAGAGAAGGTTCACTCGGTTGATTCCGGAGATGAGGGGGTTGACTCCGGAGATGAGGGGGTTGACTTATGAGGAAAGGTTGAGTAGGTTGGGCCTCTACTCATTGGAATTCAGAAGAATGAGAGGCGATCTTATCGAAACATATAAGATTGTGAGGGGGCTTGATCGGGTGGATGCGGGGAGGATGTTTCCACTGATGGGCGAGACTAGAACTAGGGGGGCATAATCTTAGAATAAGGGGCTGCTCTTTCAAAACTGAGATGAGGAGAAACTTCTTCACTCAGAGGGTAGTAAATCTATGGAATTTGCTACCTCAGAGAGCTGTGGAAGCTGCGACATTAAATAAATTTAAAACGGAGATAGAGAGTTTCCTAGCTGATATGGGAATTAGAGATTACGGGGAGCGGGCAGGGAAGTGGACGTGATCCTATTGAATGGCGGAGCAGGTCCGAGGGGCCGTATGGCCTACTCCTGCTCCTACTTCTTATGTTCTTATGACATAAGAAAAAACTTTTTTTACTCAGCGAGTGGTTAGGATCTGGAATTCACTGCCTGAAAGGGTGGTGGAGGCAGACTCAGTCACAGCTTTCAAAAGGGAAATGGTGAAGTAGCTGAAAGAAAATCATTTGCAGGGCTACAAGGAATGGACAGGGGACTGGGACTAGCTGAGGTGCTCTTGCAGAGAGCCGGCACAGGTTCGACGAGCCAAATGGCCTTCTTCCGTGCTGTAACCATTCTATGATTCTAGGGAGGGAATTCCAGAGCTTAGGGTCTTGGCAACTGAAGGCATGGCCAATGGTGGAGTGATTAAAATCAGGGATGCACAAGAGGCCAGAATTGAATGAGCGCAGAGATCTCGGAGGGTTGTAGGGCTCGAAGAGGTTACAGAGATAGGGAGGGGCAAGGCCATGGGATTATTTGAATATAAGGATGAGAATTTTTAAATCAAGGCGTTGCCGGACTGAGAGCCAATGTAGGTCACAGGGGTGTTGGGAACTTGGTGGGAGTTAGAATACAAGCATATTGGCACAAGATATAAAGATCACTAACTTAAGGGAGAATTTGCTAATGCATTGGTGCCAATATGTCAAAATAGCCAAGCAACGAGTCAGATTAATAGAATCCCGTTAGCGAGTAGCTCCACATTCATTCTGACACCCAAATGCGAAGTAGGAGACAACCAAAGCGACTGCTGCCACGCAGCTCGGCACTGACGTTTCCCAGCTGGATGACAATGGGCCATATGGGTAGAACTTCAAAACAAAAAGGGGGCAAGCACTTTGCTGGGAGTGTACTATAGGCCCCCAAACAGTCAGGGGGAGATAGAGGAACAGATATGTAGGCAAATCTCAGAAAAGTGCGAAAATAATAGGGTAATTATAGTGGGGGATTTCAACTTCCCCAATATAAATTGGGATAGTCAGAGTGTGAAAGGCTTAGAGGGTGCAGAATTCTTAAAGTGCATCCAGGAGAGCTTTTTGAGCCAACATGTAGAAAGTCCTACAAGAGAGGGGGCGGTACTGGACCTAATTCTGGGGAATGTAGCCGGGCAAGTGGTGGAAGTGTCAGTAGGAGAGCATTTTGGCGACAGTGACCATAATTCGGTGAGATTTAAGGTGGTCATGGAAAAAGACAAAGACGGCCCGGAAATAAGGGTTCTAAATTGGGGGAGGGCCGATTTTAATATGATAAGGCAGGATCTGGCCAAAGTGGACTGGGAGCAGCTACTTATAGGAAAATCCACATCAAAACAGTGGGAGACTTTCAGAAGGGAAATAGAGAGAGTACAACGCCAACATGTTCCTGTAAAGGTCAAGGGTGGGACCAACAAGCAAAGGGAACCTTGGATGACAAGGGATATACAAAAATGCATTAGAAATAAAAGGGGGGCTTTTGGCAGTTACAAAAGACTAAAGACGGAAGAAGCCCTAGAGGAGTATAAAGAGTGCAGGGGCATACTTAAAAAAGAAATTAGGAGGGCGAGGAGGGGCCATGAAATAACACTGCCGAGCAAAATAAAGGAAAATCCTAAGATGTTTTATAAGTATATTAAGGGCAAGAGGATAACCAGGGAAAGGGTAGGGCCCATTAGGGACCAAAGTGGCAATCTGTGTGTAGAGCCAGATGAGGTAGGCGGGGTTTTAAATGAATTTTTTGCATCTGTGTTCACTCTGGAGAAAGACGATGCAGACATAGAAATCGGGCAAGGGGACTGTGACATACTTGAACATATTAGCATCGAGAGGGAGGAGGTGCTAGCGGTTTTAGCAGGCCAAAAAGTGGATAAATCCCCAGGCCCGGACGAGATGTATCCCAGGCTGCTGTGGGAGGCAAAGGAGGAGATTGCAGGGGCTCTGACACAAATTTTCAGAACCTCTCTGGCCACAGGGGATGTACCAGAGGACTGGAGAACAGCTAACGTAGTACCATTATTCAAGAAGGGTAGCAGGGATAAACCAGGGAATTACAGGCCAGTGAGCCTAACATCTGTGGTAGGGAAATTATTGGAAAAAATTCTGAGGGACAAAATTAGTCTCCACTTGGAGAGGCAAGGATTAATCGGGGATAGTCAGCATGGCTTTGTCAAGGGTAAATCATGTCTGACCAATCTGATTGAATTTTTCGAGGGGGTGACTAGGGGGGTGGATGAGGGAAATGCTGTGGATGTGGTTTACATGGACTTCAGTAAAGCTTTTGACAAAGTCCCGCATAAGAGACTGGTCAAGAAGGTAAGAGCCCATGGGATCCAGGGTGCCTTGGCGCGTTGGATCCTAAACTGGCTGAGTGGCAGGAGGCAGAGGGTGATGTTCGAAGGTTGCTTTTGTGACTGGAAGCCTGTGTCCAGTGGGGTACCTCAGGGATCGGTGCTGGGTCCCTTGTTGTTTGTGATCTACATAAATGACTTGGATGAGAATGTAAAAGGTATGATCAGTAAGTTCGCAGATGACACAAAAATTGGTGAGGTGGTAAATTGCGAGGAGGAAAGCCTCAGGCTACAGGACGATATAAACGGGTTGGTCAGATGGGCGGAAAAGTAGCAAATGGAATTTAACCCTGAAAAGTGCGAGGTGATGCATTTTGGACGGACAAATAAGGTAAGGGAATACACAATGAGTGGTAGGACCCTAGGAAGTACAGAGGGTCAGAGGGACCTTGGTGTACATGTACATAGATCCCTGAAGGCAGCAGAACAGGTAGATAGGGTGGTTAAAAAGGCATATGGGATACTTGCCTTCATTAGCCGAGGCATGGAATATAAGAGCAGGGAGGTTATGATGGAGCTGTACAAAACGCTGGTGAGGCCACAGCTGGAGTACTGTGTGCAGTTCTGGTCGCCTCACTATAGGAAGGATGTGATTGCTTTGGAGAGGGTGCAGAGAAGATTCACCAGGATGTTACCTGGGATGGAGCGCCTCAGCTATGAAGAGAGGCTGGACAGGCTGGGGTTGTTTTCCTTGGAGCAAAGAAGGCTGAGGGGGGACCTGATTGAAGTGTACAAAATGATGAGGGGCATAGATAGGGTAGATAAAGAGGAACTTTTCCCCTTAATAGGGGGGTCAATAACAAGGGGGCATAGATTCAGGGTAAGGGGCAGGAGATTTAGAGGGGATTTGAGGAGGAACTTTTTCACCCAGAGGGTGGTTGGAATGTGGAACTCAATGCCTGAAAGGGTGGTAGAGGCAGGAACCCTCACAACATTCAAGAAGCATTTGGATGAGCACTTGAAATGCCATTGCATACAAGGCTATGGACCAAATGCTGGAAAATGGGATTAGACTGGACAGGGATGGATGGGCGGCGCGGACACGATGGGCCGAAGGGCCTCTTTCTGTGCTGTAAAACTCTATGACTCTATGACAATCAATGTCGCTGCTTTTGGCTGCTGTTCACGGATGGCCACTTAATTGACACTGGTTGAGTGACTCGCTCCTGAATTCGTTGATGATATGATCCATCCCACAGAAAAAAGTTACATCAATTTATTTCCCACAAGGTTAAGAGTTAAAAAAAAGACCTAGATTATGAAGAAAAAATAAGAGCACTTTACGTACAAAGTACAGGAAACTTTGGTTTATCCGGAGGTTGTATGTCCGGAAACCTCGATCCACCAGCAGAAATCAGGAGCCATTTTGTTAGGTTTTTTTTCTTCTCGTGGCTTTTTTCCCCCCCAACAGTCAGGCTCTGTAAAGTCTCTCTGAAGCTGTTGCTAAGCTGCAGAGACGCTTCCAAGGTACGGCCGACTGTTTAGAAGCTGTTGAGCAACAGTGTTTGTTGCCAGATACGGAGCTGCAAATCTCCGTATGCTTCAACATTAGCGCTGGTTTGTCCGGCAGTTTTGATAGATCGGCAACAGCTCGGTCCCGTCGGTGCCGGACATCACAAAGTTTCCTGTATTTCCTTCAGCATGTACAGGAAACTCTTTGGTATCCGGCACCGACGGGACCAGCGTGGTGCCGGTTTATCAAAAAGTCCGGATTACAGAGAGGTATAGTTAAAAGGTACGAGAGCTCCGTACACAGCAACAAATCCAGGCTTCCCTGTTGCTTAGCAACATGTGCAGGAACTCCGGCCACAGACCAAGCGTCCCTGTTGCTTAGCAACAAGTGTCGGAGCCCCAGTTACACAGCCACAGATCCAGGAACTGCCACTAATGTGAAGTGAAACTTACCTGAACCTACTCCCGAATTTTGCCGGTTAACAGAGATTTCCGGTTATTTAGGTGCCGGTAAATCGAGAGTTTCCTGTACGTTCCCGTTTCCATTTGGTAACTTTGATTAAAAAAATGAAGGTGCGGCGATACATTCAATTTCTTAACAGCACACATACAGTATAGCAACTCCTTTCCCAGAGAGATAGTTTATGTTGGGTTCCCACCCGAGCTAGTCAGCTGAGGTTGTGGTATTGGACTAGCAACCCAGAGGTCAAAAATTCAAAACCCGCAACGGCAAGTTGTGAAACTGAATTCAAGAAATCTAATAATTTGTGGGACGACCAGGAATGCTGCTAACCATTAAAACCCAACTGGTTCACTAATGTGCTTCAGGGAAGGGACCCTACCCAGTCTGGCCAATACGAGATTCCAGTCCCCACACTACATGGTTGCCGATAAATTGTGGGGTTCTCCCGATCGCTTGGTGCAAGATCCCCAGAGAAAGTTATGGTGCACAATCAGGTGAAACCCCGTGGAAATTGAATCCCTGAAGGCCCTCTGCCAGCAAGCCACTCAAATATAAATAAATCGCCAGAGGAGGCCTACCTCTGACTGAACAATAAATGCAGCCTCGTCAGTGTCATCCACATTCCGAGAACAAATAAAAGCTGACAGAGGCAAAGAGCTAGCTCCATGCATGGAGACGTAGTTACAAAATGCTACCAGAACACATCCAGATGTACGTTGAAACTTCCTGCAATGACTAAACGCAGTAAGCAAAGCAATCTGGATTAATTGAAGTACTAGCATGTCACGGGTATTGAAGGTTATACAGATATTAATAGCATGACTTGATCCTTCTTAAAAACAAAAGGTAGGAGAAGGAATTTAGTGTTCCTCAAAGTAGGAAATCAATGTGTGGTGGGGGAAGGAGAGGCGCATCCATGATAAAATAACCCTATGGATGGAGCTAGCTTGATGGGCCAAATGGCTTTTCTCACTCCAAACTTAAAGTTCTAGTTAAAGTGATTAAGTTGACAGTAAGAACATAGGAATGCAAGAAAAGTTAAGGGTGAAAAGACAGTTCCATTTGCAACTCCTCAGATAATGAAGCAGTCCATGCCTGCACGCAGCAAGACCTGGACAACATCCAGGTTTGGGCTGATAAGTGGCAAGTAACAGTCACATCACACAAGTGCCAGGCAATGGCCATCTCCAACAAGAGAGTCTAACCATCTCCCCATGACATTCAATGGCATTACCATCGCTGAATCCCCCACCATCTACAATTTGGGGGTTGCCATTGCCAAGAAATTTAACTGGACCAGCCACGTAAATGCCGTGGCTAATAGAGACGGTCAAAGGATGGGTATTCTGCAGTGCATGGCTCAGCTCCCGATTTCCTTGGTTGAAGGTTTGAGCTCCACTCCAAACTTGAGCACAAAATCTAGGCTTGCACTCCAGTGCAGTACTGAGGGAGTGTTGCACTGTTGGAGGTTCTGTCTTTCGGATGGGACGTTAAACCGAGGTCCCATCTGCCCTCTCAGTTGGACATAAAAGATCCCAAGGCATTATTTTGAAGAAGAGCAGGGGACTTCTCCCCAGTGTCCTAGTCAATATTTATCCCTCAACCAACATCATTAAAAAACATATTATCTGGTCATTATGACATTGCTGTTTGTGGGACTTTGCTGTGCGCAAATTAGTTTCCGACATTACAACAGTGACTATACTTCAAAAGTATTTCATTGGCTGTAAAGCATTTGGGACGGCCTAGGCTTGTGAAAGGTGCTACAAAAATGCAAGTTAATTCTTTCTTTCTTCAGGATGTACTGCAGCAACTTGCCAAGGCTTCTTCGACACCACCACCCAAACATGCGACCTGCAACGCCTAGAAAGACAAGGGTAGCAGGCGCATAGGAACAGCATCTCCTTCAAGTTTCTCTCCAAGTCACACACCACCCTGACTTGGACATATATCGCCATTCCTACATCGTCGCTGGGTCAAAATCCTGAACTCCCGACCTAACAGTACTGTGGGAGCGCCTTCACGATATGGACTACAGTGGTTCATGAAGGCAGCTCACCATCACCTTCTCAAGGGGAACTAGGGATAGGCAATAAATGCTGGCCTTGAAAGCAATACCCATATCCCAAGAATTAATCTTAAAAAAAAAACCTCAATGCCACCATTTTACCAGTTAAGCATCCTTAGCCTTCTCTTACAGTTCAGGTGCCTAATCTTACTTAATTGCCCTTTGATACCCCACCCCCCACCAAGCTCAGGATATGATGCATTGCCCAGAAGGGGGCACAGTTTTTAAAGTTGGATGAAGTATAGCTTTGTACTAGCTATGACTTCCTCAGACTTGTGCTCTATCCCTTAACCTAAGACTCAGTGGACAGTAACCAGGAGCAATACCATGGCACTATGAAGGGCTACGCAAGGGAAGGAAAGGGAGAATATGAAGAAAAGACTTGCATTTACAGTATACAGTGCCTTTCACGACCACTGGATGTCCCAAAGCGCTTCACAGCCAATTAAGTACTTTTTAAAGTGTAGTCACTGTTGTAATGTAGGAAACGTGGCAGCAAATCTGTGCACGGCAAGATCCCACAAACAGCAATGTGAAAATGACCAGATAATCTGTTTTAGTGAGGCTGATTGAGGGATAAATATTGGCCTACCCAGAGACCAGAGATAACTCCCCTGCTCTTCTTCGAAATAGTGCCATGGGATATTTTACGTCCACCCGAGAGCGCAGACGGGGCACCTTGGTTTAACACCTCATCTAAAAGACAGCACCTCCGACAGTGCAGCACTCCCTCAGTACTGCACTGGTGTGTCAGCCTAGATTGTTGTGCTCATGTATCAGGAGTGGGACTCGAATCCACAACCTTCTGACACGGGAAGGTTTTAGAAGACTGTAATTAGGGGAATTGACAGCCTTTTCTACATTCATGAGTAGGAGTCCCATTTGCTACACAGCACCCCAATTCAAGAAGGTGGGATAAAACACAGCAGTAGGGTTTAAACTCTGGCTGGACGTTTTCCTGGAGGTCTGATCACGTGTCATCTGATCACGTGATATGTGCCAGTAGTTGGGTCCCCTGTAATAGAGCGTATTTGCTCGTGGTTTTGTGCTAGCAGCTGCCATGCGAGACGTTTCTAGAAACGGAGGCTGCCCATAAGCAAGCGAAGAACGTACACAGCTGCAAGCCACGAACGGAAAGTGTGAATTCCAATTTTTTGCCGAGTCGCAAGGAGCAGTGCCCAGGAGATTGATCCTGCATTTCGGAAGATTCCCGGACAATTCGGGAGGATAGGTAACCCTGAAGGGTCAAATAACCTGACAACATTCACTGATCACACACAAAGAATAGTCATTACGTCAAGATATTGAGGGATGGGTGGCACCTTGGGTCAGTGTGTTCAAGAAGGGAAAACATTTCCAAGGGATGGGACTAGTAGGCAACAGAATGTGTCTCTGGTATTATTAGTGCAAAGCAAACCCCCGATACAAACTAAGATTAAATGTACATTATATATATTTAAGAAAATATATATAGACACAAATATAGATATTTATTGCAGTAGAAATTGAGAAGAAATATTAGACAAGAGACTCTACATAGCTTCAAAAATTGTACAAATTTTTTCTCTCAGCTAGTTTGAACCGCAACAGGCTACACTTAATATCAAGCAGCCGGCCAGAGTGCATGCATTGAAAGCAATCAAATATACCTTGTTGCACTGAAGGAGAAACCGCCCACTCCCTGTCCCTACCTTTTCCTGCAGGCCAATGTGCTATTGTGTTGCTGAATTTCTGCACTTTTAATTTCAAATTCGGCAGCTCAACATAAACTCGAGCCGACTTTATCGTGCAAGATATACACAGGCGCATAAGCACAAACTCAAAGTACTTTTCTCTTGGGTTGCTAGTAGCAGTGCCCGGGAGATCGGGAGGGTTGGTAACCCTACACAGCAGGTGGAGAAGTCCGTGTAAAGGAAGAATTAACAGCTCGAAGTTGTGGTTCATAGGGGAACCAATGATATAGGAAATAGTCGGCTTGAGGTCTTACGCAGTTTCAAGAGCTAAGGAATAGGTTAAAGCCCAAGACCGCCAAGATAGTAACCTCAGGATTACGACCAGAGCCACGCAATGCACAAGATAGGCAGACACTGATAACATAAGAACATAAGAACATAAGAAATAGGAGCAGGAGTAGGCCAATCGGCCCCTCGAGCCTGCTCCACCATTCAATAAGATCATGGCTGATCTGATCCTAACCTCAAATCTTCTATCACTCTGCATCCACCCGAACCCATGTGATCTCCCGGGAGAGGCGAAAAACCAGATAAAGACCCAATGGCCAATTTGGGAGAAAAAAATCTGGGAAATTCCTCTCCGACCCATCTAGGCGATCGAAATTCTTCCAGGAGATCACTCTGTCCCTATATTTTCTACAGTACTTACCTTCTGTAAAGGCGATCTCCACCCCAGCCAGGAACAGGAATAAAACCATCTCCTGAAATCTAACAGAATTAGAACACAGTAGGAGCAGAACAAGGCTACACGGCCCCTGGGCCCGCTCCACTACCCACAGGGCCATGACCATTCCGAACCCAGACTCATGTCCAATTTCCTGCCCGCTCCCCGTAACCCTTTATTCCCTTTACTTCTAGGAAACTATCTATTTCTGTTTTAAATTTATTTAATGATGTAGCTTCCACAGCTTTCTGGGGCAGCAAATTCCACAAACCTACCACCCTCTGAGTGAAGAAGTTTCTCCTCATCTCAGTTTTGAATGAGCAGCCCCTTATTTTAAGATTATGCCCCCTAGTTCTAGTTTCACCCATCATTGGGAACATCCTCACCGCATCCACCCGATCAAGCCCCTTCACAATCTTATATGTTTCAATAAGATCGCCTCTCATTCTTCTGAACTCCAATGAGTAGAGTCCCAATCTACTCAACCTCTCCTCATATGACCACCCCCTCATCCCCGGGATTAACCGAGTGAACCTTCTTTGTACTGACTCGAGAGCAAGTATGTCTTTTCTTAAGTATGGACACCAAAACTGTATGCAGTATTCCAGGTGCGGCCTCACCAATACCTTGTACAACTGCAGCAATACCTCCCTGTTTTTATATTCCAACCCCCTAGCAATAAAAGCCAACATTCCATTGGCCTTCTTGATCACTTGCTGCACCTGCATACTAACTTTTTGAGTTTCGTGCACCAGGACCCCCAGATCCCTTTGTACTACAGTACTTTCCAGTTTCTTGCCATTAAGATAATAACTTGCTCTATGATTTTTCCTGCCAAAGTGCATAACCTCACACTTTCCAGTATTGTATTCCATCTGCCAAATCTCTGCCCACTTACTTAGCCTGTCTATGTCCCTTTGCAGGTTTTTTATGTCCTCCTCACTCACTACTTTCCCTCCCATCTTTGTATCATCTGCAAACTTTGATATGTTACACTCGGTCCCCTCCTCCAAATCGTTAATATAGATTGTAAAGAGTTGGGGACCCAGCACTGACCCCTGCGGAACACCACTAGTTACTGGTTGCCAATCTGAGAACGAACCATTTATCCCAACTCTCTGCTTTCTGTTAGAGAGCCAATCCTCCACCCACGCCAGAATATTACCCCCAATCCCGTGATTTTTTATCTTGAGCAATAATCTTTTGTGTGGCACCTTGTCAAATGCCTTTTGGAAGTCTAAATACACTACGTCCACTGGTTCCCCTTTATCCACCCTGTATGTTACTTCCTCAAAGCATAGCTTGAAAAATGATATGGAAAAGAAGGATTCAGATCTCAGACACTGGGACCATTTCTGGGGAAGGAGGAATCCATTTAGGAGAGACAGATTTCACCTGAACCAAAAAGGTACCGATCTCCTTACTGGGAGGGTAAATAGAGCAATGGGAGTGGATTTAAACTAATAGGGCAGAGGTGGCAGTTAAAGGCTTTATCATGGATAGAATAATGAATATTGAAATGAGGGGAAAAAGAGGAAGGAGAAGTAGAAAGCAATAAAATGTAGTAAGTAACAAAGGGATGTACTGTAGAGAGATGATTATACAGAGGGATGATTACACGAATGGCTGTTGAGGTATAGGCAGCCGTCAAAATTCTGTAAGTAAATGCCAAGAGTCTTAGGAATAAAATTGGAGACCATAAAGTCTATACCAGCAAGGGAGTTTGACATTATGGGCATCACAGAATCGTCGCTAAGTCCTGATAGAGTGGGATTAATTTACAAGGACACAGATCGATCCACCTGGATCAACAACAGCAACTTTTATTTATATCGCATCTTCAACGTAATAAAACGTCCCAAGGCGCTTCAGTTATCAAAAACAAAATCTGACACCGAGCCGTATAAGGAGATGTTAGGGCACATGACCAAAAGCTCACTCAAAGAGGTAGGTTTTAAAGGAGAGGTTCAGGGAGTGAATTCCAGAGCTTAGGGCTCAGGCACGGCCGCCAATGGTGAAGCGATTAAAAATCAAGAATGCACAAGGCCTGAATTGGAGGAGCACAGAGAGATCTCGGAGGGCGTGGGGCTGGAGGAGGTTACAGAGATCTCGGAGGGCGTGGGGCTGGAGGAGGTTACAGAGATAGGGAGGGGTGAGGCCATGGAGGGATTTGAAAATTAGTAAGCGAATTTTTAAATCGCGGCGTTGCTGGATCGGGAGCCAATGTAGGCCAGCGAGCTCGGGGAGACAGGTTATATCTTGTCCGGCAGCAATTACCCATCATCCCGGTCCTTGGCTGACCTACATTGGTTCCCAGTCCCCCAACGCCTCCACTTTAAAATACCATCCCTGTATTTAAATCGGTTCATGACCGCGCCCCTCCCTACCTCTAATCTCTTGAGCCGTACAACTGCTTTTCGAATGCTCCATTCCTCTAACTCTAGCCTTCTGTGCATCCACCCCTCCCGCCATTAGCGGCCATGCCTTCAGCGATCTAGGAATTCCCTCCCAAACCCCTCTGCCTCGCCACCTCTAAGACCCATCTTAAAACCCACCTCTTTAATCAGGCTTATGGTCACTCCACCTTTGGCTCGCCATCCATTTTTGCCTGTAAAGCACCAGGGGCATTTTTCTAAGTTAAAAGGTACGATATAATTACAGGCTGTTGTTGTACTGCGCCCATATATTTTGTACTCTCACGGTTAGTTTCCTTTTTCAACTTCATGACTTTGCATTTCTCTATATTAAGCAGCATCTCCCAATCCAGATCCTGTTCCGTACTATTTACAACTCCTTCCAATTTTGGCATCATTAGCAAACTTTGTTTGCATCCCCCTCCTCCAAATCATTAATGTATCGCAAACAACCATGATCCCAGAGCTGATCCCTGCTCATCTTTTTTCATGCAGATGCTGGTTCCTTTATGCTTTGCATACTTTGACTTTTCAGTTATGTTATCAATATCTTCCTTCCTATTTCATGCCTTTCTACTTTATAAAGTAACTTCCTATGTGGTACGTTTATCATAAGCTTTATTGCATCTATGTATCTCCCTGGTCAACTAACCTAGCTATATCCTCAGAGAATGCCAGTAGATTCAGCAGCTGTAAAGCCACGTTGATTTTTATTTATCCTCTCTCTTTCCGAGCATTTGGTTATTTCCCAACTACCAATGTCTAGCTCACAATCTATAGACCCTAGGTTATGCTTTCATGCTTTTTTATAAATTGATACATTTCTATGGTTCCATAAGCAGAGGAAGGTAGAAGACTGTGTGAATAAAGCAGGGTAGTAGAATGAATTCTGGATTGCTCTAAAAAGAGCCAGCACAGACACAATGAGCTGAATGGCCTTTAAAAAAAAATTCACACTCAGGATGTGGGCATCGCCGGCATTTATTGCCCATCTCTAGCTGCCCTGAATACAACCGAGTGGCTTGCTAGGCCACTTCAGAGGGCAGTTTACAGTCAGCCACTGGGTGTGGGACAAGAGTCACATGTAGGCCAGACCAGGTAAGGACAGCAAGTTTCCTTCCCTAAAAGACATTAGTGAACCAGTTGGCTTTTTAGGACAATCGACAGCTTCCTGGCCACTTTTATGGACAGCTTTGTATTTTCCAGATTTTTAAAACCAAGTTCAAATTCTCAAATTGCCATAGTGGAATTAACTCGCATCCTCTGGATTACTAGTCCAGTAACATGACTAGTACACCACTGTACCCTCATGTGCCTGTAAACTTCTGTTGTTCGGTTTGCTTCCGTCAGTGCTTTGGCACAACTCCCATTTCTAGCTATCCCCTCAAGATATCTATTGAGATTTAGCAGATTTTATTCTCCACCTCCTTTCATACTGTGTTTTCAAGTCCTCCAGGGCTGGGTGCCTTGCTCTCTTTTCCTTAGTTCATTACTTCGTTCCGGGTGATTTTTCTCTCTGTTTTTCTTTGTCTTGCCCTTAAAATTTCAATCCTGTAAGCAGAATGTAGCCCTTGGATTCATTTGTAAATACTGACACAAAAATAGTATCTGCCATTTTGTGTCATTAATCATCATATTCACCTCTCCTCCAGGCTCCCAATGTTTATTTGGTCACCTCTTTTCCTGTATATATTTATAGGAGCCATTCACTTAAAAAAACATACTTTTTACAATCCTAATTTCAATCTCATCTGGCTCTGTTAAAATAATTCACCTATTTCACCCTTTTCCGACACTCAAATTCTTAATCATACCTTTATGCTTAAAGATTTAATTTTATTGCTCTTTGCCACACTGGTTTCCTCCTGTTTACCGAATTAAAAATTTCTCTGTCCACATTTCTCATGGAAGCTGCATATATCAACGTGTCACGCTGTAATTACATCCTCCTGCCAGTGGAGGCACTGCAGCAGCACCACTGCCAGAAAGGTGTTAATTACAGCACAAGTTTCCATTACAAACGTGGGCACAGGAACTTAGAATGGAAAAAGTTGACATGTTCACAGACCTAAGATTTTTGTAGAGGATGCTGCGCATAGCCTGGACGACCACATGTTCAGGAAGTGTCACCAGCTACGGCAGCTTGAGATCCCTGTTTCAGAGCTTGAATGGCAACTGGAGTCACTGCGGCGCATCCGCGAGGCTGAGAGTTACGTGTCTATAGAGCGGTGATATTCGGGGGCTTTAATTACCCAAATATCGATTGGGATAATGCTAGGGTAAAAGGAAAGGAGGGGGGAGGAATTTCTGAAATGTGTTCAGGAGAATTTCCTTGGCCAGTATGTTCTTGGTCCATCTAGGAAGGAGGCATTGCTGGATCTGGTGCTGGGGAATGAGGTGGGCCAGGTCGACCAAGTGTCTGTGGGAGAACACTTGGGTACAAGTGATCATCGTATCATAAGATTTAGATTAGCAATGGAGAGGAACAAGGAACAATCTAGAGTGGAACTTCTAAACTGGAATAGGGCTATCTTCAATGGGATGCGAAAGGATCTAGCCAGGGTAAAATGGAACCAAAGACTGACAGGAAAAACTGTAACAGAACAATGGGAGATCTTTAAGGAGGAGATGTTCCAAGTACAGGCTAGGTACATTCCAACATGAGGGAAGAGTAAGGAAGCCAAAGCAAGGGCTCCTTGGATGACGAGGGAGATTGAGAAGATGATGAAACAAAAAAGGTGTATGATGCAAGTCAGGTGAATTCTTCAAAGGAGAACCAGACCAAATACAATAAGTTAAGAGGGGAAGTGAAGATGAAAATAAGATTGGCAAAGAGAGAATATATGAGTGTAGAATGGCAGTTAACATAAAAGGGAACCCAAAAGAATCATCTACCAGCATGTAAACAGTAAGCCGGGAGTAAGAGGTGGGGTGGGGCCTATTAGCAATAAAGAAGGTATTATATGCTTAGAGGCGCAGGGCAAGGCTAGAATGCTCAACGAGTACTTTGTATTGGTGTTTACTAAGGAGGTGGATGCTGACAAAATGTCGGTAGAAGTGGAAAAGGTACAAGCAATGGAAGGGGTGAAAACTGATAAGACAGGATGTACTAGAAAGGCTGGGTATGCTTAGAGTGGATAGGTTGCCTGGTCCAGATGGGTTGCATACCAGATTACTAAGGGAATTGGGGGTGCTAAAGGAATTGGGGGGGGGAGGTAGCGGAAGGGCTTGCCATAATTTTCCAATCTTCCCTAGATGCAGGGGAGGTGCCTGAGGATTGGAAAGTGGCAACTGTGACACCATTGTTCAAGAAAGGGTGTAAGGACAATCCTAGTAACTACAGGCCGGTCAGTTTAACATCAGTGGTGGGTAAAGTTTCAGAAACAATAATCAAGGAAAAAATTAATGGGCACTTGGAGAGGTTTAAGCTAATTAAGGAGAGCTTTTGTAAAAGGCAGATCATGTTTGACTAACCTAATTGAATGTTTTGATGAAGTAACAGGGAGGATCGATGAAGGGAATGCAATGGATTTTAGGAAGGCGTTTGACAAAGTACCACGTTGAAGGCTGGTTAACAAAATTGAGGCTCATGGAATAGGTGGGTCAGTGGCAGCTTGGATAAGGAATTGGCTTAAGGACAGAAAACAGCGAGTTGTGGTAAATGGCTGTTTTTCCAGACTGGAGGAAGGTAGACAATAGTGTTCCCCAAGAATCAGAGCTGGGGCCACTGCTTTTTTGATATACATAAATGACATGGGTATTGGAATACAGAGTAGAATTTCTAAATTTGCCGATGACGCCGAACTTGGGGGTGTGGAAATATGAATATATATTTACTAATTACCTACCCCATATGACAGTGTGTGGCAATCGTTATTCTTAGCTTATGTTTCATCCTATCAAAGTATGTCTTCTTAGCTGTTCTCTCTTTTTCTACTGCAAGTATTACTTTAAACTCCGCCACATTGTGGTAGTTGTTTTTGGACTTTAACTGTATTTACCATTTTATGGCCATTGCATAATAGAAAATCTATTATTGCTTCTCCCCCCACCAGTTATTATGACCTTTGAGTCAGTCCATAATTATGTTCAGAATGGTGCATACTCCCCACACCTTGGCTCTTTTTTGATACAAAAGGTACAACCAAAAAGTCATAGAATCTTACAGCACAGACACAGGCCATTCGGCCCGTCCTGCCTGTACTGGCTCTGAGAGAGCTATCCAATTCGTCCCACGCCCCAGCCTTTTCCCATAACCCTGCAAATGAGCTCTCTTCAAGTACATGTCGAATTGCCTTTCGGAAGTTCCGATGGAATCGGATTCCACCACCTGTTCAGGTAGTGCGTTCCAGATCACAACAACCCTCTGTCTGAAAAGATCTCTAATTTTCCCTCTAGTTCTTTTACCAATTATTTGAAATCTGTGATCTCTTGCCAGAGGAAACTGTTTCTCCCTACTTGCTCAATCAAAACCCCTCAATTTTGACTATATTAGGTCTCCCCTCAACATTCTCTGCTCCAAGGAGAAAAATCCCAGCTTCTCCAAATCTCCACATAACTGAAGTCCCTCATCCCTGGTATCATCCTGGTGCTCTACACCCCCACCGCCTGCTGTTCTTGCTTCAAAATCTTGGGTTTTTGGCCTAATTCCCTCCTGCCTGGCCCTGCTGCAATTCCAGCTCTGCATCATTCCACACACTTGGGTCTTCCAAAAAATGGCTTTCCTCCTACCTGGCCTCGCTCAGCTCAGACACTTTAGTTCTCCCCACTGCTGCACTCCTAGTTCTGCTTCCAACTTGCAGGAAGACTGTAGCACAAATGGATTCATAACAGATTTGTTCCTGCTACTAACTTCCTTTTGCCTGCTGCGCTAATAATTTATTAATTTACTGGTGGCTGCTAGGATATGATACTGGCATATATCAAACAATGTGGAAGACTCTCTCGGCATGTCCTCTCCACAGAAAACAGGATAAATCTAACCCAGCCAATTACTGCCCCATCAGCCTCCTCCCAATCGTCAGTAAAGTGATGAAGTCATTAATAGTCCAACCAAGTGACACCTATTCATTGATGACCTGTTCACTAATGCTCATTCAGACTCTACCAGATACACTCAGCTCCAGACTTCTTCTTCACCTCATCCAAACATGGATGCCCAAGAAAAGGTGAGAGTGGCTGCCTTGACTTCCAAGCTGCCTTCAATGGAGTATGGCACCAAGGAGCTCTAGAAAAAAATGGTGTCAAATCATGGTCAAAGGGAAAACCTTCCAATGGCTGGAGTTATACCAGACAGAAATGAAGATGGTTGTTGTTCAGAGGCTAGTCATCACACCCCAGACATCATTGCAGAAGTTCCTCAAGGAGGAGTCTATGGCCTAACCATCTTCAGCTGCTTCATCATTGACCTTCCCTCCGGCATAAGATCAGGAGTGGTTCTTCGACGATTCCAGCATGTTTAGCTCCATTCACAACTCCTCCAATAATTAAGCAGCCAATGCCAGCCTACGCGGGGGTGGAGTATCACCAATAACCAGAAACTTAATTGAACTGTATCAATTGTCCATATCAACACTATGGCTACAAGATTAGGGTAGAGGTTGGATATTCTGCAATGAGTGACTCACCTCTGACAAGGCTCAAGTCAAGAATATAATGGAATTCTCGCCACTCACCTCAATGGGTGTAGCTGCAACACAAGCAGCTCCATACTATCCAAGATAGAGTAGTTTACTTGATCAGTACCCTGCCGCAACTCAATATCCACCCCCTCCCACCACCACTGCACTGTGGCTGCAGTATGTACAATCTACAGGATGCACTGAAGCAACTCATTAAGGTTACATTGACAGCACATTCCTACTCTGCGATCTCTACCACGGAGACGGACAAGAGCAGCAATATCGTTGGAACACCATCACATTCAAGATTCCCTCTAAGTCACACCATCCCGATTTCCATCATTGTCATGGGGGTCAATATCCTGAAATATCCAACACCATTGTGGGAGCATCATCGGCACAAGGAATGCAGCGAGAAGTCCCACTGCCACCTTCTCAGGGTAATTATGAATGAGCAGTAAATGTAGTCTCGCCAGTCGCGCACATCCAGATAACAAATAAAAAAATTCACTGGCATCTGCTACTCTATAAATTTAATTTGCTGGTGCCTGCAGCTTTTAAAAAATGTGTCTTTGTCTGCATTCTTCAAATTTAATATGGCAGGTGATTAGTTAATTTATTAATTCACTGGCGCCTCCTTAGCTGTGTTGAATTGTTCATCAGTAAGCTTGTCTTGCTGTCACTGAGTTTTACTGCTATGGTATGGTTGCAAACAAAACCAGTAACACACTTGATTGTAATTTAGGATCTCCAGTTTAATCACGAATTTTTAATCTTCGTGTTACAGTGGCAGCTTCTGTTGTCCACTGCTTTAGGGTGTACTATCACCACATTGTTTGGCAACATAAAAGGTGAAGACCGTACTGGTTTTGATTCGCCCATGTGCAACACCATGTTCAGACTCATCCTGTGCAGATTGAATTCTCCATCACAATTATCACCTTCCTTACATTTTCTTCTGATTTAAGAATAAAGTGTCCCACCTTCATCTAATCTTTCACAACAATTAACTTTTCAAAGGCAGACAATTTTACTTGTTAGGCAAACTCAGCTGTCGATCTGCACAAAGCAAAGTCCCACAAACAAGGAGAGATGAATGGTAAATTAAGCTGTTTTTGTGGTGTTAGTTGAGGAAATGAGTGTTGGCCAGGATTGCTGGAAAACTAACTGCTCTTTTTTTGAAACGCACGACGGAATCTTTTACATCCACCTGAACAGGCAAATGGGGGTCTCTGTTGTTTAATTCACCCAAAAGATGGCGCCTCTAACAACGCAGCACTCCTTCAATATCGTACTGAAGTGACAGCCTAGATTAGATGGAGTTAGATTCGAGCCCACAACCTTCTGACAGAGACGAGTGCTATGAACTGAGTCAAGCTGGCACTTATGGATTATTATTTAAGCAGCAAGCAGGGAAAAGCAAGGTGCTGAAGTAATTCCAGAAATAAACAGTAATCTTGAGCCAGTTGATGAAAGGTTAAACGAACAAAACAGCCAGTTGAGGTTCTTTATAAAGTTTCTCTCAAAACTTGGAATAAAACAACTGCTTTTCAGAGAGATGATCATCTGATTTCTTAATGAACTGACAATTCTGTAGACCCCCTATAAACACAACACAAGTATTTATTCTGTATAAAAATTTTGGGGGGGGGGGGGGGGCCGCGGGCTGGGGAGATGGGAACAGTTTGCCCCAGTCTGTGTTCCGAGTTCCAGTCACACATTCAGTCACTGGGCTTTAATGGCAGCGGAAGGTTCTAGAAACACTGCACCTCCGGACAGGCCAAGCAGAGCCGCCTGGTAATGGTTTCAGGGGATTACCAAGCTGGGGCCTGGGACCCGGACTCGATAACCAGCACCCACCCCGGTGCAGCCAGGGACTCGCGCACCCCAGCCAAGCCTGCTCTGTTTCCCCCTGCCCTGGCCCAGCCTACTCAACACTGTCCCACAGGCTGTTGAGCTGCTCAGAGAAACCAGGCATTCTCTGGTGGGCCCCTTGAAACGTTCTTGCAGACCCCTGGTTGAGAACCCTTGCCTTAAATATTCCAGGGTTTGTCCCTTCACTACTCCATCTGGGAGTCACAGAAATCACAGAAACCCCACAGTGCAGATAGAGGCCATTTCGGCCCATCGAGCCTGCACCGACACATATCCCGCCCGATCCCCGTAACCCCTACACCAACACATATCCCACCCTATCCCCTGTAACCCCACGTATTTAATCCCCCTAACACTAAGGGTCAATTTATCATAGCCAATCACCCTAACTCGCACATCCATTTCATGTGTGGATCACTCTGTGCAAAGAACTTCCTAACATCAGTCCTAAGTTTACCTTTTGCTACTTTGAACCCAAGTCCTCTTACTGTCACAATTTAATTTAAATTAATATTCCGGATTTGCCTTTTCCATTCCCTCTGTACGATCACAGACCAGGCATTTCCTTTCCAAGCTGAACGTCCAAGTTTCTCCAGAATTTCCTCATAACTCAGACTTTTTACAGTTGGCATCAGCCTGGTGGCTCTTCTCTACATTACCTCCAGTGCTTGAATGCCTCCTTTGTTTCCCAGCAGCCAGAAGAGGACACAGTACTCAAGGCAAGTCTGATCAGGGAACTGAAGAGTTTAATCAAGACCTCAAAACCGTAAATGATGCTGTTTTAGCCATGTAGTTCAACATTCAATCAGCTTTGTTGATTGTTATTTTTGCATTGGTTGAGCGTCTCAAGCGCCGAGTCTACTAAGATTCCTCAGTCTCTTAATTTCATCCGTAGCTTTTTGTTCTCAGCCAATGAAAACCCCTTTTTAAAAAAGGACTTTGGGAAAAAAAGTTAAAAGTTTGAATAAGAAAGAGAGTAAAGTTAAAATAAATGGACAGGCAAAGAATAGGGAATATATTGCGAGGGAAGGGGAGAAAAAAGTTGAGTTCAAAAAGGATGTCAGGGCAAGCATTGATACATTTTTTAGTGTAAAGCTGTTAAATATTTAATACTTTACTTTTAGTGTTGGAGTAGCTTTATTACTGTAACACTGCTTTAGATCACAGAGTATGAGCTGAAAACAAGACAGGTCAACTCACAGACACGAGTGCCCCTGAATTTAATGGCAGCGGGAGTTAAAAGAAGGCTTCGTATTAAAGCTGGTCTGACCAGCTTCAATACAAACTAGCATTCCAGGTCAAATGTGCTCTGAACCTTTATGCATACAAGAGCCAGAATGTATTTTATCTCGATTCTTGGTAGGTGCTGGTGTATTGGAGCACAAGAAACTGTACAGCAGATAACACACTGCCAATTTTATTGAGCAATTCGGAGGTGAACATTTTTCCACAGATTTGCACCCCCCCCCCCCCCGAGGGAAGTTCAGATTGCAGTCTAATCCCAAATACATGTATTTTACTGTTATTCAATATTTCCAAGTTAAGTCAACAATAACTAATTCTATGGGCCATTTCTGTAGTGCATTTGGTGGTTTTGAGGGGGCGAAGAGAATGATGACAGCCAGAAAAAAAAGTTTAAAAAATGTTTGAAGGTGGCAGGACAAGTTGAGAGAGAGAGAGTACAAAAACAAGGAAGTTATGCTAAACTTTACAAATTAATGGTTCGGCCTCCGCTGGAGTATTGTGTCCAATTCAGGGCACTACACTTTAGGAAGGATGTCAAGGCCTTGGCGAGGGTACGGAGGCGATTTACTAGAATGGTACCAGGGTGAGGGACTTCAGTTATATGGAGAGATTAGAGAAGCTGAAATTGTTCTCTTCAGAGCAGAGAAGGTTAAGGGTAGACTTAAGAGAGGTATTTTGATAGAGTACATAGTTTCCACTGGCAGGGGGGTTGGTAACCAGAGGACACAGATTTAAGGTGATGACAAGAGAACCAGAGGGGAGATGAGGAGAATTTCTTTTTTTACGCAGCGAGTTGTGATGATCTGGAATGTACTGTCTGAAAGGTCGTGGAAGCAGATTTAACAGTGACTTTCAAAATGGAATTGGATAAATAATTGAAAAGGAAACATTTGCAGGACTGAGGAAAGAGCAGGGGAGTGAAACAAACTGGATAGTTCTTTCACAGCAAGAGAGCCCCAGGTGGGCAGAGGAAACGCTTCAAGGACACCCTCAAAGCCTCCTTGAAAAAGTGCAACATCCCCACCGACACCTGGGAATCCCTGGCACAAAATGGAGGAGAAGCATCCAGGAAGGCATGCAGGTGCAGCAGGCGGTTAAGAAGGCAAATGGTTATGTTGGCCTTCGTAGCAAGAGGGTTCGAGTACAGGAACAAGGATGTCTTGCTACAGTTGTACAGGGCCTTGGCGAGACCGCACCTTGAGTATTGTGTGCAGTTTTGGTTACCTTACCTGAGGAAGGACGTTCTTGCCATGGAGGGAGTGCAGCAAAGATTCACCAGGCTGATACCTGGGATGGCAGGAATGACGTACGAGGAGAGATTGTGTCGATTGGGCGTATACTCACTGGAGTTTAGAAGATTGAGAGGGGATCTCATCGAAACCTATAAAATTCTGTCAGGTCTGGACAGACTAGATGCAGGAAGGATGTTTCTGATGGCCGGGGAGTCCAGAACCAGGGGTAAGCCATTTAGGACTGAAATGAGGAGGAATTTCTTCACCCAGAGAGTGGTGAACCTGTGGAATTCTCTGCCACAGAGGGCAGTGGAGGCCAGTTCATTAAATATATTCAAGAAAGAATTGGATATATTTCTTGAGGCTAAAGGGATCAAGGGATATGGGGAGAAGGCAGGGACAGGGTACTGAATTTGGATGATCAGCCATGATCTCATTGAATGGCGGAGCAGGCTCAAAGGGCCGAATGGCCTACTCCTGCTCCTATCTTCTATGAACACCTCGAGTCTCTTCGCCGGGAGCAAGCGCAAGTCAACCCAAGCAGCCCACCCACCCGCTCCTTCAACCACCGCCTGCCCCACCTGTGACAGAGACTGTAGGTCCCGCATTGGACTCATCAGTCACCCGAGAACTCATTTTTAATGTGGAAGCAAGTCATCCTCGGTTTCGAGAGACTGCCCAAGAAAAAGAAGAGTTCTTTCAAAGAGCCGGCACAGGCACAATGGACTGAATGACCACCTTCTGTGCTGTGATTCAATATAACTGTGGTCACCTCACTAAGTTTTCTCTACCTGCTGACTATACAATGTTTCAAAACTGGAGATTACAGGGTCTGTAGCACCCTGTTCTTTCACCTCTCTGACTTGGTGGGTTGAATCTTGCTACCTTCCTCCTCACTTTCAAAAGCTTCCTCAAAAACCCTTTTTATGACCATGCCATTTCTTCTACAACGACGCCAGTCTCTCCGCTGAAAAGCGTCTTGCGACATTTACTACATTAAGCATGCTGCAAGTTGTTGATTATGAAATTCTCTTCTTTGTTGACAGGAATCTAAAAAAGTAAAAGGTAGCGGTGTAGTTGGCAGGGGGAAAAAACACAGTTGTAGTTTTTTGAGCACAAAAATGTTATCAATTCTGTGCTTTGTAATTCCCCGTATTGTTTGAGTTTGGCCACTTTATTTTGGTGGTGATGAAAGAGGTTGCACAGCGAAAGAGTCAGAATATGAGTCACTCTTGGCAGTACTTGCAGAGACCTGGGATACATCTTTAACAAAATAGGCCATCTTGCTGTCTGGAGAACTTTAATATTTAATGTGTGGAAATTCAGCATTAGGTTTTCATTTGATCAGCCTTGGTCACAAACTCTCTCTCTTTCTCAAAACTGTTCCTCTCCTCTGACGAGCTCCAAGTTTTTAAAACCCAGACTTGCCATCACCTAACTTTTACTTCTTGATTGCCTGCTTTTCTCCTATTCTATTCAACCGTGGTCCATTAAACATAGGGGCCTTGGTCTTTCACACAACTTTCTCAAAAGATTGTGGTGGAGGAAGAGAACGAGAAGGAGGAAAATGTTAGTGGAATAGTTTTTCCAACCCTAGCTTTTAAAAGGGATCAACCCCATATACGAGACACCATGTCTGCATCCAGTCTAATACTTTTACTCAGCTTATGGAGAACTCTTACCTGTCTGTTGTATTCTTCTTCATGTTCCATCCACATGTACTCAGCAAACGGATTAGGTTCACTCTCAGTGTGCCCATTGGATACTATAACCTCCTGTACCCCAGAGCCTGACGTCGTGTTTGTCATATTCGGTGCCTTCATGTCTAAGGAATCAGTCTGAAATGCAGAACACAGGAGATAGGGACCGATTAAATATGGGGAACATTTGGTTCAGAAATACCCTAAATCCATTACTGCATATTATGAAAATAGAACAAGATTGAGTCATCAGAAACCAAAACATTCAGCTCCTAGCGCAGGCCGATACTGGGTACGTCTCCAAGTGTAGTAGGACAACAGCAAGCAAGAAAGCTAATCATAGGATTTGGACACAAAACCTAAACGGACGCTAAAGCACACGTTTAAAGGTTTCTCGTTAAAGGTCGAGCTGCACACATGCTACCCTTTCACAGACAAATTTTCTAGATGGGTGTGTTGTAATACGGCACACCTGTGTGACCTGACCCTATACTTCCCCAGCAACACACGGTGCAGGGACAGATGTGATAAGGCTCACAACTCTTCTGATAAACTCACCATTTTCCTCAGCTGTTGAAATGATCAGAAGAGAAAGTTGTTCCAGGGTAGTCACTAGAGGTAAAGAAACAAACGTAAGGGCTGGGCCATCGAAAAGCAGACAAGACACAAACACTACCATGAGAAAAATCAGGGTATCAGACCGAGCAGCACACCAAGGTACAATGGCTGCTTTTTAAAAATATATATATTTAAATTATTGACCTATCCAGATTCACTAAGCACTAGGTAAAAAGGAAGAAGTCACTACAGACTGTAGGCCACAGGAAATTTCTCTCAGCTTTCTTCTATATACCCCATTCCAAATGCAGCTGTTGTCTACTACTGTCCCACCCCAGCATGTACTGAAATCATATAGATGGGCAATTATTTGCTTCCTCTACAAAGGAGAAAGAATCATTATAAAAAAACTCAAACGATGAGATGATAGTTTGTGTCTATGATCTTCAAACACTGAGTTCTAGATCTAAACTGTGTCACCAAGTGGAGTCACCCCAGGTTACTCTCACCCACCTCCGAACATCTGGTTTCAGAATGGCACTGGTAGATGCCCGAAAGCAAGTTATCCAGATGGCCCTGCAGGGGTGCGAAGAAAAAGGTCTAAAAAGAGGGTCATACTATAATATAGCACAGCTATGATGACTTTATAGAGTGTAACTGAATACTGACCACTCATGGATGGGTGCAGCAGCCAGAACACGATCCAGGACAGTGCAGTTCACTTGATCGCACTCCTGCCACAGGACTCAATATCCACCCCCTCCACCACTGATGCACTGTGGCTGCAGTATGCACTACACAATGCACTGCAGCAACTCGCCAAGCTTATTTTGGCAGCACCTCCAAGACCTCTACCACAGAGAAGGCCTCAGCTACCAAAACAGGCCCGAGCCTCCGGCTTCAGCTACCGAGACAGCCCGGCCCGGCTCTACCCGTGCCCAGGATGGAGACGCTCTACCACCAGACCAATAAGCAGATCCATGAAATGCAGACCCACACAGGGTGGCTTGAGAAGGTGGACTAGGTTTCTGTTCACTCAGTGGAAAATGACATCCAAGCCAGAATAGTTCAGATTTTCAGCAACTTGGAACGACCAGCAAAGAGCCTCCAAACAGACGGCAGAATGCCAAGCTCAGAGTGGATCAACTGAAATTTAAAGATCACCAGGATCATGGGAACACCATCACCTCCAAATGATACACCATTCTGACTTGGAAATATATTACCTGAACTACATGGTCTCTGAATCAAAATCTTGTAATTCCTCAGCCAACCCCATTGCAGAAACAGCAAAAGCACAAGACAGCAGCAATTCAAGCAGAAGGCCCATCACCATATTCCCAGGGCAACTAGGAATGGGCAATAAATGTGCCATTGCCTGTGTCACCAACATTGCAAGAACAAAAAAAACACTTTCAAAAGTTGGTGAAAAGTTCGCTCATTTCGCTATGTTGACTTCACTTATGCAAGTATTATACAATGCTACCCATCAAAACGTAATACAGCTCGGTGGATTACGTTAGGTGCTGCGCCATAGGGTTCCCTTTCCCCGCTAATACTTGGCACAGTTCACAGCTAATAGTTGAATTATTCAGTGGCGAGACGTATTTTTGTGCATGCCCATCCAAGGGCTCCCAGTATCAACATTCAGGTGCCTGGCCCTTTCAGATAGATTGGTGCCACTGCCTCTCACTGCAGTTCAGGCCACTAAACATCGCGTTAGTTTTACAGCACCCCCGAGTTGTAGTATAAAGACAATGCAACATTTTACGTAGAATTTACAGCACAGAAACCGGCCATTCAGCCCGACTGATTTGATTTGCTTCACAGGTCCAGCAGCTCATATTCTTCACAGGTGAGCCCTAAAACTTGGATCTGTAGAATTGTTACATTATAAAATATGGGCGGGAGAAAAGCCATTTGTGTCAGGAATCATTTCGCAATGGGTTTTGTGTAATCTGTACACTCTCAGACTCTCCTAGGTTTCTCAAGTATGCCCAGATGAATAATCACAGCTAAAGTTTTCAATCCCTTAAATATTGCAACATGTTTAACTTAACTTCTTTACTCAGAGTGGTGAGAATGTGGAACTTGCTACCACATGGAATGGTTGAGGTGAATAGCATCGATGCATTTAAAGGGAAGCTAGAAAGGTGCACGAGGGAGGAAGGAATAGTTGATGGGGCAAGATGAAGTAAGGTGGGAAGAGGTTCGTGTGGAGCATAAACACACAGAACGCTGTTTACGGAGGTCACGGTCCATCATCAAAGACCCTCCCCAGCCACAGTCTGTTCGCCCTCCTGCCATCTGGGAGACGCTACAGATGCATTCGCACCCGTACGACCAGATTTAGGAACAGCTTCTTTCCCAGGGCTGTCATCCTACTGAACTCTGCTAATAAACTCTAAAGCCTGCAC
Source organism: Somniosus microcephalus (assembly GCF_052327205.1). NCBI lineage: Eukaryota > Metazoa > Chordata > Chondrichthyes > Squaliformes > Somniosidae > Somniosus > Somniosus microcephalus. The sequence continues at coordinate 3,264,939 of NC_141004.1, forward strand.
ATCTGCCAATGCACTTTATTATGGTTATGTTTATGTTAATGTATTACAAGCCAAATGTATGTTGAATGTTTAAATGTCTTAATCTAAATGTACACTCTCGGGAGCCGCAAGCCTATATTTAGTTGTACTGCACTTGTGCACTAACAATGACAATAAAAGTTGATTTGATTTGATTTGTTTGTGTCGAATGGCCTGTTTTTGTGATGTAAAATTCTATGTAATTCTAAAGTCAAATTAACGACGGTATCCCTTAGTTTGTTTCCCTCCTCCAATTTCTCGCCTAAAGGAACTTAAAATTCCACGAGTAGCAACCTCTGGTAATTTACTCAAGTCTGGTCGGCAGGCGTCAGCATGTCAAAAATCACAAATTAGGTTACATTGGGGCCAGAGGTCAGATCTCCTTTTCTCATCTGGCACCCACATACATTTCCAGCATGGATCGCAGGAGAGCAATTATACCACCTAGTTTGCTTCTCCCCTCCTCTCCCATCCCCTTCCAGTCTGAACAATAAGTCCAACTGCAGCAGTACCCACAGAATCCCTGGCTGAGAGTGTCAGCCGTGACTCAGTTGGTAGTACCCTCGACTCCGAGTCAGAAAAGTTCTGGGTGCAACAACAATTTGTATTTATAGAACAGCAAAATACTGCGGGTGCTGGAAGTTTGAAATAAAAACAGAAAATGCTGGAAATGCTCAGCAGGTCAGGCAGCATCGTGGAGAGAGAAACAGAGTTAACGTTTCAGGTCGATGACCCTTCGTCAGAACTGGAAAAAGTTAGAGAGATAACAGGTTTTTAAGCAGGTGCAGGGACAGGGAAAGGAGGGAGAGGAGGAAAGAACAAAAGGGGAGGTCTGTGGTAGGGTGGAAGGCAGGAGAGATTAAAAGACAAAAGGGATGATGGTGCGAGGCAAAGGGAGATGGTAATGGGACAAGTTAAGAAACAAAAGATGACTCTAGATGAGGTGTAAATGGCAATGGCAGAATCATCAACAGCTGCCATGTGAGAAAAAAATAGGGGCAGAGGTTATAGTCTGAAATTGTTGAACTCGATGTCGAGTCCAGAAGGCTGTAAAGTGCCTAATCGAAAGATGAGGTGCTGTTCCTCGAGCTTACATTGAGCTTTGTTGGAACAGTGCGAGAGGCCGAGGACGGAGAGGTCAGAGTGGGAGTGGAGCGGAGAATTATAGTGACAGGCGACCGGAAGCTCGGGGCCACGCTTACAGACTGAATGGAGGTGTTCCGCAAAGCCGTCACCCAATCTGCATTTGGTCTCCTCAATGGAGAGACCACCGCATTGTGAGCAGCGAATACAGTCTATTATATTGCAGGAAGTACAAGTAAATCGCTGTTTCACCTGGAAGGAGTGTTGGAGCCCTGGACAGAGGGAAGGAGCCATGGGAAGGGGAAGGGATGTTGGGGGTGATAGAGGAGTGAACCAGGGTGTCGTGGAGGAAGCAGTCCCTTTAGAATGCTGAAAGGGGAGGGAAGATGTGTTTGGTGGTGGGATCATGCTGGAGGTGGCAGAAATGGCGGAGGATGATCCATTGAATGTGGAGGCTGATGGGGTGAAAGGTGAGGACAAGGGGAACCCTATCGTGGTTCTGGGAGGGAGGGGAAGGGCGAGAGCAGAAGTGTGGGAAATAGAACAGACACGGTCAAGGGCCGTGTCAGCCACGGTAGAGGGGAATCCTCGGTTGAGGAAAAAGGAAGATATATCAGTAGCACTAGTATGGAAAGTGGCATCGTCAGAACAGAGGCGGTAGAGACGGAGAAAAGAATAGAGTTCTTATAGGAAGCGGGGTGGGAGGAAGTGTAGTCCAGATAGCTGTTGAAATTGGAAGCAAAGTGAATTAAGTTTTCTAGTTCGGGGCGAGAGCAGGAAACAGCACCAATACAGTCATCAATGTACCGAAAAGAGTGTGAAAGAGGGGACCTTTATTTGTAATTATATAGCGCCTTTAACGTAGTAAAACATCCCAAGGCACTTCACAGGAGTATTATAAGACAAAAAATTTAACACCGAGCCACATAAGGAGAAATTAGGGCAGGTGACCAAAAGTTTGGTCAAAAAGGTAGGTTTTAAGGAGCGTCTTAAAGGAGGAAAGAGAGGTAGCGAGGTTTAGGCAGGAAATTCTAGCGCTTAGGGTCTAGGCAACAGAAGGCACGGCCACCAATGGTTGAGCGATTATAATCAGGGATGCTCAAGAGGGCAGAATTAGAGGAGCACAGGTATCTCGGGGGGGGGGGGGGGGGTCCCAAAAATCTAGGCGGACACTCCAGTGCAGTACTGAGGGAGTGCTACACTGTCAGAGATGCCATTTTCGGATGAGACGTTAAACCGAGACCCCAGCTGCTCTCTCAGGTGGATGTAAAAGATCTCATGGCACTATTTCGAAGAGGAGCGGGGAAGTTATCCCTGGTGTCCTTGGCCAATATTTATCCCTTAATCAACATCACTAAAACAAATTATCTGGTCATTATCATATTGCTGTTTGTGGGAGCTTGCTGGGTTTCCTACATGACTACACTTCAAAAAGTACTTCATTGGCTGAAAAGCGCTTTGGCATGTCCAGTGGTCGTGAAAGAAGTTATACAAATGAAAGTCTCTCTCTCTTTTTTCTCCGGGTCTGCTTAGCTCAATGCAACAGCACATGGTAGGTTTACCCACTGCACTGAGGCTCTTCAATGTTTAAATGTAAGTTTAGACAAATTAAATTAATCATTCTACCCGAAAGAACTGTGGATTGTTAAATCACTCTGGCAGGTAAAAATCAGAAGGGGCACACCAACCCCATCACTGTTGGTCTCTCCATATCACAATTTGCTCCTAGACTGCCAATGGTGGTCTTAATATGATTATTAAGCAGTGTGAGCAACTCAAGGGCAACTTATTTTTTAAATCCTCCCCTGTAGGCAGCACTTGGCCTAAGGCATGCAATTCAGCCTGACTATTACAGCTCAGAGTATAAGCTTATTGCGTGAGGAATTGTGATTAGAAATCTGCATCCAAAGACACGTAGCAAAGGCCAGCCGCTTTCTTACAGGAATGAGAAAAACTGATAACATAAAAGTAAAAAAAGAGTCGAGCTTGTCTACTCCAGAGTACCTCACAGCTGGTTATGGGGACCCGAGAATATATCACCTGCCTGCTTTTGGCCAGAGTAGACGTGGCAAGGGCGATTTAAAAAAAAAACTGCTGCACAACCATTTCTCAAGAGAATTCCACTTGAAATCCAACTGCTTCCCACACTTCATATTGCATTAACATAGCAAAAGTCTGAATTGGAGATTAAATTTAGGCCCAGTTAACATTCGCTAACTCGATTTTTAGGCTGTTAAAAATGCACATAACGTCATCAAATCTGGCTGGCAAATAAAGAACAGCAACAGGCCAGATTGCACTGCTTGTAACAGATTTCCAAAAGGTGCGAGCGTTCCTCTGATCATTTACCTAGCCCACCCTCCTCTCCTCCGAGAATTTTGGAACTAGGTGAAACCTAAAGACTTGCTCGGCCTTGTGCTTTGGCATAATGCCAATGGCCTATTACCCCAGAAACTCTATACTGCAAAAACATGAAGTAATCGCCACCTGGCTAGAGCAGTCCATTAAAAAAAAGCTGGATCACTCAGCCTGGAGCAGGAACACAGACAAACAAACTTTGTGACAAACTAGATAGGCAAACACAGAGTTCAACACCGGCCATCTCACAGATCCTTACCCATCAAGATGAACAATTCAATTTAAGTTAATTCAACTAAGAAATAATAAAATCGTCAGTCATGTTTCACAACAGCCATGCAAAATCCAAGTGGAAGCCTTCCAGAGACTGAGCTTTTTTAGCTGCTTAATATGACGTCACCACTGGTCATTTGACACCTACAACTACCCCCACCCCCTCCCCAACACACAGCCTACCATGTAAATAAGCAAGTATTAGCAGTACACTGCCTGAGGTTGATAAGGACAAAGATCAAAAAATAAAAAACAACCAGGGAGAGAGTTCAAAGCCAGACTACACACCCAAGACACGAGCTTTCGTCTACCTTTCATGTCTGTTCAATATCTGCAAGTTATTGGAGACAGAAAAGATACAGACCATCACACAACTACTTCATAGCTTTTTCTTTTGCTTTTCATATCAAAATGGGATTCTCTGGCCAAGAGAAAAAAACAGAACAGCGACCTAAATTGGAAGATAAAATTGTGTTTTTCATGACCAAGTTAGGACACAGACTTTCAAACTAGTATCACTGGACCTTGGGGTCCTCGAGGGGATCCGCTAGGTCAGCAAAATTGTGTCAGTCTGATCAGATTTCTGTGTTTGATGACTTAATAGCCCATTCGTTTTACTGTGGTACTTTGGGTGGGGGACTTCAATGTCCACAAAGACTACATTCCAGCAACAGTGCTGAAGATCAAAGCTAGCTGTTCCCTTAGCCAAGCTGTTCCAGTACAGCTATGACACCAGCATCTACCTGACAGATAGGTCCAAAAAAAAGGACAAATTTAATTTGGCCAATTACTGCCCTATCAGCCTCCTCCCAATTAGGAATGGTTAATATTGCCATCAAGCGGCACCTACTTAGCAATAACCTGTGTCAGCCATGGCTCAGTGGGCAGCACCCTCGCCTCGGAGTCAGAAGGTTGTGGGTTCAAGCCCCACTCCAGGGACTGGAGCACAATAATCTAGGCTGACACTACAGTGCAGTGCTGAGGGAGTGATGCACTGTCGGAGGTGCCGTCTTTTGGATGAGACGTTAGACAGAGGTCTAGTCTGCCCTCTCAGGTGGATGTAAAAGATCCTATGGCACTCTTTTGAAGAGCAGGGAAGTTATCTGGTGCCCTGGCCAATATTTATCCCTCAATCAACATCACTAAAACAGATACAATAGCAAAATACTGCGGATGCTGGAAATCTGAAACAACAGAAAATGCTGGAAATACTTTTTCCAGTGCTGATGAAGGGTCCCAGACCTGAAACGTTGACACTGTTTCTCTCTCCACGGATGCTGCCTGGCCTGCTGAGTATTTCCAGCATTTTCTGTTGTTATTTCACTAAAACTGATTATCCAGTCGTTATCACATTGCTGTTTGTGGGAGCTTGCTGTGCGCAAAATTGGCTGCTGCGTTTCCTACATTAGAACAGTGACTACACTTCAAAAAGTACTTCATTGGCTGTGAAGCGCTTTAGGACGTTCGGTGGTCGTGAAAGGCGCTATAGAAATGCAAGTTTTTCTTTTTATTGCTCACCGATGTTCAGTTCAGGTTCCGCCAGAACCACTTGGCTCGAGATCTCTTCACAAGCTTTGATCCAAACGTGAACACAAGCGTTGAATGCCAGAGGAGAGGCAAGAGCAGCACCAAGGCAGCACTCGAACAAGTATGGCACAAGGAGCCCAAATAAAATTGAAGTCAATGTGGGTCAAAGGGAAAACCTTTAATGCCAAGAGTCATAACTGACATATAGGAAAGTGGTCGTAGTTGTTGAAGGCCAAGGGCATCACTGCAAGAGTTCCTCAGGGAAGAGTCAGGCCAACCAGCTTCAGCTGCTTCATCAATGAGCTTCCCTCCAGCATAAGGCCAAGAGTGGGGCTGTTCACTGACAATTCCAGCGTTTAGTTCTATTCAAAACTCCTCACAATGAAACAGTCCATACCACGCTACAAAAGGACTTGGGCTAACAAGTAGCAGGTGACAAAAGCAGGATAGACACCAAGTACTCTGCAACAAGTGGCTCATTGCCAGGCCCCTCAAAGCCTCTCCACCATCTGCAAGGTTTAAGTCAGGAATATAATGTAACACTCACCACTCGTCTGGATGGGTACAGCTGCTACAACGCTCAAGAAACGCAACACCACCCAGACCAAGGGAGTTGGCTTGATTAGGGCTTCTGCCACTAGATTCAATGTCCATACCCTTCCCACTGCAGCTGCAGCATGTACAATCTACACAGGATGCGTTGCAGCAACCCACCAAGGTTACTGCGACAGCATCTCCCTCCCCTGCAATTTCTACGACCTAGAACAAGAACAGCAATGTTGTGGGAACACCATCTCCTCCAAGAGTCACACCATCCTGACTTGGGCATACATTGCCGATCCTTCATTGTCACTGGGTCACAATCCTGGAATTCCCTACCTAACGGCACTCTGGGAGCATCATCAGCACGAGGACTGCAGCTTTTCATGAAGGCCTATCACCATCTTCTCAGGACAACTAGGGATGAGCAGTAAGGGCATACGCCTTGCCAGCATCATCCATATCTCAAGAATAAACAAAGAAACAAGCAACCTACCTGACCTCATGCATAATAGTACTGAAAAGAGTGACCACCACACAGTCCTTGTGAAGAAAGCTTCATCTCCACTAACGGCAGCCTCATCATGGAGTGGCAGCCTCATCGTGGGACATATTGACCCTAGAGGATCGATCTAGCAGCCCAAAACTGAGCAGATCAGTAAAAGAGCTGTAGAACAGCACAATCTATAACCTCACGGCCCAGCACATTCCTAGGAACATAGGAACAGGAACAGACCATTTAGCCCTGCGAGCCTGTTCCGCCATTCAATGAGATCATGGCTGATCTATGACCTAACTCCACCTTTGCCTCATATCCCTTAATACCTTTGGTTAACAAAAATCTAGCAATCTCCGATTTAAAATAGACAATTGACCTAGCATCAACTGCTGTTTGCGGAAGAGAGTTCCAAACCTCTACCAGCCTGTGTGTAGAAGGTTTCCTAATTTCACTCCTGAAAAGCCTGGCTCTAATTTTTAGACTATGCCCCCTAGTCCTAGACTCCCCAACCAGCGGAAATAGGGTAGATAGCAAGAAACTATCAGTTCCCCTTAATATCTTGAAAACTTCGATCAAATCACCCCTTAACCTAAATGCCAGAGAAAACAACCCTAGTTTGTGCAATCTCTCCTCATAACTTAATCCTTGGAGTCCAGGTATCATTCTGGCAAACCTACGCTGCACTCCCCCCAAGGCCAATATATCCTTCCTAATGTGTGGTACCCAGAACTGCTCACAGTACTCCAGGCGTGGTCTAACCAGGGCTCTGTATAGCTGCAGCATAACTTCTACCCCCTTGTATTCTAGTCCTCTAGATACAAAGGCCGAATGGCCTACTCCTGCTCCTAATTTCTTATGTTCTAAATGACAGCATCCCATTAGCCTTTTTGATTATTTTCTGTAACTTTCCATGACATTTTAACGATATACGTACATCGAGCCCCAAGTCTCTTTGGACCTCCACTGTTCCTAGCTTTACACCATTTAGAAAGTCCTCTGTTCAATCCTTTTCAGGTCCAAAGTGGATGACATCACACTTGCCTATACTGAAATCCATTTGCCACAGTTTTGCACACTTAATCTATTAATACCTCTCTGTAATTTTATGCTTCCATCTACACTGCTTACAATGCCGCCTATCTTTGCGTCATCGGTAAACTTGGATATGTGGCTCTCTACCCCATAGTCTATAAATACTGTGAATAGTTGAGGCCCCAACACAGATTACTGTAGGACACCACTAGTCACATCCTGCCAATTAGAGTACTGCCCATTATCCCGACTGCCTGTCTCCTGCCGCTCAGCCAATTTCCTAACCAGGTCAATATTTTGCCCTCAATTCCGTGGGCTTCTACCTTAGTTAACAGTCTCTTATGTGGGACTTTATCGAATGTCTTCTGGAAGTCCATATAAATAACATCCATAGACATTGCCCTGTCCACTACTTTAGTCACTCCATAATGACCATCAAGCCAGGAGACCAACCCTGGTTCAGTGGGGAGTGTAGATGGGCATGCCAGCTGCATCAAACATACCTTAGAATGAAGTACTAACCTAGATGAAACGACAGCACAGGGCTACTTTCATACTAAACACTGAAAGACTAACCTAAGCAGTCCCACAAGCAACAGATCACAACAAACCTCTGTAGCCCTACCACATTAATTTGAGAACTAGCCATGCCACTGGCAAAGCTGTTCCAGTGCAGCTATGATACGGACATCTACCTGGTAATGCAGAAAATTGCCCATGCATTTCCTAACCCCACACACACAAAAAAATTCTAACCTAGTCCGATCAGCCTTCTCTGAATAATCAGCAAAGTGATGGGAGGAGCCATCGATAATGCCAAGGGTCACAAAAACCTACTCACCAATGCACAGTTATGGTTCACCAGAATCATTTGGCTCTAAGCCTCACCACAGCCTTGATCCAGATAGGGACAGGAGTTGGCAGAAGGGAGGACTCAACATCAATGCAGTTGTCTGCAACACAAATGCACAACACAAACGAATATGGCACCAAGGAAGCCTATCAAAACTGAGGCTAGTGGAGGTCACAAGGACGATCTTCCAGTGGCTGAAATCATATCTGACACAGGAAGGTAGCCATGGTTGTCGGAGGCCCATCATTGTTCCCACATATATCTCCATAGGCGTTGCTTAGGGCAAAATCAGCCCAACCATCTTTATGTTTCATCAATGCACTTCTCTCCAACATAAGGTCAGGAGTGGGACTGCTCGCTGATGATTCCAGCGTTCAGTTCTATTCACAAATCCTCAAATAAGAAACAGCCCATGCCAGCCTACAACAAATAATCCAAGCTTGGGATGACAAGTGGCAGTTAACATTCACACACAAGTGCCTGATAATTACCATCTTCAACAAGAAAATCCCAACTACCAACCCTGACCTTCAACAACACCACCATTGAAATCTCCCATCGTTAACACTGGGAACACCAATGATAAGAAGCTTAATTTAACCGCCATATTAAAACATTATGCAGTGCAGAGGTGGGGGTTTCTGCAAAAAACAGCTTACCTCCTGGGACCTCTCAAATACGTGCCACCATCTACAAAAGTCAGGTCAGGAGTGGGATGGAATACTCACCACTTGCCTGGATGGGTACAGCTGCAGCAACACTTAAAGCTCAACCCTACCCAGGACAAAGTAATTTGCTTGATCAATGCTGCCGCCACTGGATTCAACACCCACCCCCTTTCCAACCAAATATGGCTGCAGTATGTAGTATCTAGAGGATAGAAACATAGAAGATAGGAGCAGGAGTAGGCCATTCGGCCCCTCGAGCCTGCTCCGCCATTCAATGCGATCATGGCTGATCATCCAAGTTCAGTACCCGGTCCCTGCCTTCTCCCCATTCCCCTTGATCCCTTTAGCCTTAAGAAATATATCCAACTCCTTCCTGAATATATTTAATGAATTGGCCTCTACTGCCTTCTGTGGTAGAGAATTCCACAGGTTCACCACTCTCTGGGTGAAGAAATTCCTCCTCATCTCAGTCCTCAATGGCTTACCCCTTATCCTTAGACTGTGACCCCTGGTTCTGGACTCCCCGACCATCGGGAACATCCTTCCTGCATGTACTCTGTCCAGTCCTGCCAGAATTTTATAAGTTTCAATGAGATGCATTGCAGCAACTCATCAAGCTTACCTCACTAGCATATCCCAGCGCTGAGACCTCTGCCACCAAGCAGGCCAAGAGCAGAAAAATTATGGGACCACCTCCAACTTCTCCCCTCCCCCCCACCAAGTCACCTACAACTTCCCCTCCAAGTCATACCCAGGCTTGGACATATAATTGCCATTCCTTCACCATCACGAAGTTAAAATCTTGGAATTCTCTATCCAACACCATCATGGAAGCAAACTCAGCGCGAGCACTGCAGCAGTTCAAGGAGAAGGCCCAATGCCACCCGCGTCCCATGAACAAATAATATATTTTTTTAAAAATCACAGCCTCTCCTCTGAAAACTACAGCTGATATTTAAAACTATGTTTTTTGGGGGGCAGAGAAGTGAATCAATTCGAGCACTGGCAAGACATAAATTGGAGTATTATCTACCGTGTAACAAGTGAAACATTGGCCTACTGTTGAAAGGCATCTCCTAACAGCCAAGCTTCATAAAGATTTAGAAATGTCCTGTTTTTCCATTTACCAACAGAGCCAAATACTTCACTGCTACTATTGTGACATCACTAACAACTGAACAACTGTTGTTCCTATGGTTACACAGCTCCCCCCACCCCTCCCCAAAATTCTTTGCTCTGAGGAGAGAAATGTTTGAAGACTTCAATATTAATATTTTACACAATACACTGGAGAGCCGAGGTTCTTTTTTTTTAAATTATGCAATTTAATAGAGAAGTAACACATACGGTAGTGCAATAGTTGTGTTACTGGACTAGTAATCCAGAGAGCGCAAATTCAAATCCCACATCAGTTTTTCTTTATTAAATCTGGAAATTTAAAAAAAAAACTGGAGTTAGTAAGAGATCAGGAAGCTGTTGGATCGTCAAACACCCAATGGGTTCGCTAATGTAAGACGCTCAGTTACATAGAAACATAGAAGATAGGAGCAGGAGTAGGCCATTCGGCCCCTCGAGCCTGCTCCGCTATTCAATGCGATCATGGCTGATCATCCAAATTCAGTACCCTGTCCCTGCCTTCTCCCCATATCCCTTGATCCCTTTAGCCTTAAGAAATATATCCAACTCCTTCTTGAATATATTTAATGAATTGGCCTCAACTGCCTTGTGTGGTAGAGAATTCCACAGGTTCACCACTCTCTGGGTGAAGAAATTCTTCCTCATCTCTGTCCTAAATGGCTTACCCCTTATCCTTAGACTGTGACCCCTGGTTCTGGACTCCCCCGCCATCGGGAACATCCTTCCTGCATCTCGTCTGTCTAGTCCTGTCAGAATTTTATAAGTTTCAATGAGATCCCCTCTCATTCTTCTAAACTCCAGCGAGTATAAGCCCAATCGACCCAATCTCTCCTCATACGTCATTCCTGCCATCCCAATATCAGTCTGGTGAACCTTCGCTGAACTCTCTCCACGGTAAGAACATCCTTCCTCAGTTGTATGAAACTGATATGCAGCGGTTCAAGAAGATGGCCCACCACCACCTTCCCAGGGCAACTAGGGATGGGCAAGAAATGATGGCCTTGCCAGTGATGCCCACATCATGAGAATGAATAAAAAATATTTAAAATAGTACCCTTAATTTGTGCATTTTTGCCTTTTTATTTTGGGTTTACATGAAGGAAACCACAAAATTTTTAAGAGGTAGGACTGTCTAAACAGAATAATAAGTTATATTCATATGGCGTCTTTCACAACCTTTAGGGCCAATGAAGTACTTTTGAAATGTAGTCACTGTTGCAATGTAAAAAAACATGGCGGATAATTTTCGCACAGCAATGTCCCACAAACAGCAGTGAGATAATGACAAGAGAATCTCTTTTCGTGATGTTGGTCGAGATATAAATATTGGCCAGGACATAATAGTGAGATCCCAGACTCCTCCATCACCACACCTGGATAGGTTCTGTTCCATCGGCAGGACAGACCCATCAAAAGTTTGTGGTATGTGGCCGAGGGGGAGTGGGCCTCGGAGTCCTGAACATCATCTGAACTCCACGAGGTCTCATGGCTTCAGGGCAAACGTAGGCAAGGAAACCTCCTGATCACCGACCACTCTCTCTCCACCAATGAATCAGTACTCGTCCATGTTGGAGAAAGCACCGAGTGCAGCAAGGGCACAGAATGTGGGGGTGGGGAAACTTCAGTGTCCATCACCAAGAGTGGCTCAGCAGTCCCGCCATTACTATTACTACTTCGCGTGGCTGATGTAGATGTAGAGCAACAACTATTATTTTACATTTAGGTCATTAAGCCAGATAATTACGTCAGGAGTAGCAGAGTGTATTGCTGTGATGCCTTCTTCAGATTTGTGAATTGGGCATTGAGTCGTTCTATGCTCCAAGGTCTGTTCTGGATGACCACAGTCGCACAATGGAGAGTTTTTAATTCGCCACTTGTGCATCAAGTATTCGCATCTGGCATGGTTTGTGCGGATGCGGTTTAGAGTTGCCCATAAGCTAAAGTTGCCCAAATCCAAGCCAGGGATCTTCTGCATCGAGTCTTTCATGAGGTGTTTGTTTGTGACTTCTTGTGAACTCCATTTGGTTTTCCAAGCATCACTAGGGTTGAAGTCACATTGTCGAAGGTTAAGCGCGTGGATCCAAAAGACTTACGAGACTTCAAGCAGTGGTGAGGGATGCTGTTGAGATCTTGGGGGATGGAGAGATGTTCGTTTCCCATGATTCGCTGGACTTCCCAGAGAGTTGCGGCATATGGATGGAGGAGCGACGTGCCACAGCACAGGCAGCCAGGGCGTTGGAGTCAACTTGAGGGTTCCAGTGTTGCACCGCATTGCAGTGTTCAGTTGGACATGAAGTCGAGTGTGGCTACTTTTGGTCCATACCAGTGCACAGTACTCAGCTACGGAGTACACAAGGGCCATCACCGACGTCTGTAGCGGATGGAGATGGCGAAGCCCAGAAGGACATATCTGCCAGACTAGGCTTGCAGCAGATGGCGAGAACAAACAGGAGGGAATAACCTATTTGACCTCGTCCTCAACAATCTACCTGTCCATCTGAGCATAGGTAGTGACCGCCCCATAAACTGCGTGAAGACCAAGGGGTTGATTTTCAGTGTGCCGTGAGGCGGGCTTTTAGGTGTGCGGGGGGGCAAAAACCCCGAATTCGGGGGTCCCGACACCATCCCGCCCAAAACCCGCCTCCATGTAAGTTTCAAAGGAGGCGGGTACCCGCCCCGCACTGGGACCCGCCGACCCGAGGCGGGAAGGGATTAGTGCCAATTAACTGCCTGTTAACAGGTAGTTAACAGGCAGTTTTCAGCCTAATCCCTATTTTGAGGGGTGTCGTGTGGGATTCCCGACGGCTCCAAACCACGCCAGGTTAGAGGCGTCGGGCCGAAGGACTTGGAGGGGTCGAGATGTCGGTGTTCAGGTGAGTGATGGGTGCATGAGTGCAAAGGTAAGTGTGTTTGCTGTGTCTAAAGTGTATAAAGAAGTTTAAATTACCTGTACTTACCTTTACAGCCTTCCTTCCTCTGGGCTTCGGGAGTCCATCATTCAGCCGGCACAGAAAGCAGAATGGCCGCGAGCTGTCAAAAGTGACAGCCTTCAGCTTTCAGTGCCGGCGAGATTTCTAACTGAGTCTGTGGAGAAGGACTCAGGTTAGAAGTAAGACCGTCAGTGTTTGACAGCTTCAAACAGCTGTGAAACACTGATATTTCATCTGTCAACACGTCTTGACAGATGAAATTTCAGTCTGTGATGTCACCTGTTGCCGGGTGGCCCTTAATTGGCCTGCTGAGCCCGCTGGGCGGGCTCAACAAGGTCAATCAAGTGAAAATCGCGTGGATTGGCCGCATCTCGATGGAGGCGGGACTAAAACCCGAAAGTTGCAGTCCCGCCTCCTTCCCGACTGCTGAATGAAAATCCAGCCCCAAATCTTTACACCGAGGACACCCTCCATCATGTCATACGGTACTACCACCGTGCCAAGTGGGATAGATTAATAACAGATCTAGCAGCTCAAACCTGGGCATCCAGACAGGACATGATGGAGGGTGTCCTCAGTGTGAAGATTTGGTTTTCACGCAGTGTGAGGGGTGGTCACTCGCTACCTTTGCTCAGATGGACCCACTTTGCTCTCCTCTCATCAGACAGCAAGTTTTATTTATGTTTTTATCTTGTGAATTGGGGAGGAGGTGGCGAAGAGGGCAAAGTGCTTTAAAAATCCTACAAAAACCCTTGACATCGTGCTTAAGGCAACAGTGTTATTACAAAACAAATTTAAATAATACAGAAAATACTGGATATAAGACAGATCAGTCAGTATCTGAAAGTATCAACTGATCCACTTTGTATTTCCACCATTTTTTGTTTATTTTCAGAACTGTGTGTGTTAGGGATTGCACACCAAGAGGCAGGCAAGAATGAACAAATATCAACTGGTTCTTCTCTTCTGGGACTCCACCTTTCTACAATAAATTTGTCAATCACTCTACACTATGGTTTTCTTACTCGGAATTATGATTCCTGCTCAGTGATTGGTGCTCACCAGGCTCATAGAATAAAACCAGCACAAAAGGAACCAATGTTTTGCAGTTTTGGAGATAAGTACCAGCACAAAGGAACACAGTATCAGCACTGCTCTAGTGGCTTTATCAAGGCCACCAAAGCAGACAAAAAAGTACCGCAAAGTCACCACCCGAAGCAAATTCTCTGCAACCAGAAACCATATTGCTTTTCAACTATGCTTACCGCCAAGACAGACTGGAGTTGCCAATCAGAGATTGTTAACTACTACATTATTGGCCCTCACCTAGCAGCACCTGGTTTAGGGTTTTTACACTGGATATCCTCGGGTTCGGCAACACTGACCACTGCTGTACGTGAATCTCATGTTCCTAACAACCAGATACCTGCCAAATATCTAGGTAAGTATAGTGTGAACCAGGGGTTGCAGAGAACCCTCGCTACTTCACTCTCGCTTATTGGAATGTGTCACGGGTCTCCTCAACTTCAGATGATAGAAAAATATAATCCAACAGACTGCGGCTCAGGCAACACATCGATTTAAAATTGAGCAGGTAAATGCGAAGTATTTAGTACAAACAGTACATTTCCAGAAATGCCAACAGTGTGTAACAAAAAGGAGTACAAGATAGCACAGTACTTCATACGAATCAAACGGAATTAACAGGTTTGTGCAGAATTTGTTTTATAAAGTCAGTAAAAACGAGATGTGGAAAATTGGCAAGCATTGCGCACCATGATACTAACCAGCTGCTCTGTGAACTCATATGTTCAAGAGACCAGAGATTTCATAAAGTCTGTGGCTTGACCAACACAAACTGCAGACGCATCCAGACATCCTCAGAATCCATGCCAACTCAACAACTTGCATTTATATAACACCTTTAACATTAAAAAAAACCAGAGTGCTCCCCAGAGGCATAACTATAAATAAGTGGATGTCAAGCCAAAGAACGAGATATTAGCATGTGACCAAAAGCTGGATCAAGTTGGAGATTGGATAGATTCAAACGTAGAACAGTGGGAAAGGTGGGCAATGATTTGAGAGGCAGCAACATGCTCAAGGACTCGAGAGGAAAGGGAGGTTGGCGAGGAGATTAAATTTTGAAAGCATAGAGGGGCCAAACGTGGATTTGACAGCAGTTTTGAGAGGGAGCCAGTACCCGAGAAGAAACAACCATGTAACATGTCAGTTAGCATGGTGGTCAGTAGTTTAGTGGGAATGAGGTCAAGAGAGTAGAGTTGGGTATCATGGACAAGATGGGCTCAGAGATGGCACGAGGAGATAGGAGAGAAGTTCCACTTTATTCAGCACTTCCTTTGTAACATCCGTTTGTAGTTAAGTTATATCATGAGTTAAAGTAGTCTTTGTAAACAAAGAAAGGCTTTCATTAATGGGAAGGACGGGGGGAGGAGCAGAGGAGGGGAAATTGCATTTATATAGCTCCTTTCACAACTTCAAGCGATCCCAGAGCACTTCACAGCAACTGAATTACTTTTTTCAAACATTCATTCTCGGGATTTGGGCATCGCTGGTAAGGCCGTGATATATTGCTTATCTCTCATTACCTTAAGGTAACTAAGTGACTTGCTAGTTGACTCAACCACGTTGGTGTGGGACTGGAGTCACATGTAGGCCAGATGCCAGACTGTGCAAGGATGACTGGATTCCTTCTGTAAAGAACCTTAAGGAACCAGTTAGATTTTTACGACAATCTGACAGTTTCTTGGTCACTTTTACTGATAGCAACTTTTAAACTGATTTCAAATTCTCAAAGTGCCTTGGGTGGTGGTGGGGGTGCGGGTGCATTTAAACTCACGTTCTCCATTATTATTCCAAGCCTCTGGATTACTGAACCAATAACTTTGGAGGTGGAATCACTTGTTATGTAGGCAAGCCCGGCAGCCAATTTGTGCACACCAGGGTCCCATAAACAGCAATGAGATAAATGACCAAATATTCAGTTTATGATATTAGTTGAAGGCTAAATATTAGTCAGGACACTGGGAGAACGCCCCTGCTCTTCTTCAAATAGCATCATGGGATCTTTTACGTCCAGCTGACCAGGCAGACAGGGTCTTGGTTGAACGTCTCATTCAACAGCTGGCAGCTCCAACAATGCCGCAATCCCCTCAGTAATGCACTGAAATGTCAGCCTAGTTCATGGGCTGAAATCGTGTTTGAACATGACTTTCTGACTCAGAGGCAAGAGTCGTACCACCGAGCAATAGCGGAGACTTAAATCCAGATCATGGGCCAAGGCCGATAGTGCATGACAAAACAAAGTTAAAAAGAGTAGGAGAGAAAGTTAGATAAACCAAGAAGCAGTGGTTAGGCAAATCAAGCTTGGTATCGAAAGGTCTGTAAATTGTAAGTAAAGGATTTAAAGAGATCCACAATTTGCAATTTTAATGAAAACTTGTACCCGAGATCGCAAAGAAGGAAGAACTCATTTGCATTTATTTAGCATCTTTTACGTTCTCACAACATCCCAAAGTGCTTCACAGCCAATGAATTAATTCTGAAGTGTAGTCATTGTTGTTTTGCAGGCAAATGGTGCAGTTAATTTGTGCATAGCAAGGTCCCACAAACAGCAATAAGATGGATGACCAATTAACCCGTTTTGGCAATATTGGTTGAGTGATGAATGTTGGCCAGGACACTGGGTAAATCCCCTGCTCTTCTTCAAAACAGTGCCATGACGTCTTTTACGCCCACCTGAACAGACATGGTTTAATGTCATATCCAAAAGACAGCAAAAAATCCACCACCTTCTCACTGCACTGAACTGTGGACCAAGATTATGTATAACTTAGCATGATTACCACCCATATAAATACCAGTAAATATCAAAAAATCCTATCCAGACACAAGCTGGTACATAAAAAGACCATTTAACCCATCATTTGAGAGAGACATATATTAGAGTATTAACATCTATACTCAACATGTCCAACCAAGCCGTATCAATAAAGCCAATAAAAATTTGAACTATGTACAGCCAAAAACAGTAGAATTACAAGTCAAAGGAAGTCATGATCAAACTGTATCGTACTCTGGGCAGAGCACGCCTTAGCTATTGTATTCAGTTCACCAAGACACGAGGGAGACATTCAAGCATTGGAAACAGTGCAGAAAGAGTCACAAGGCTGATCCTTGGTCTTAGGAGGTCTGCATTATGAGGAAAGACTGCAGACACTTAGAGTCGGTCTTTCAGAGCTGAAACGTCCAAGAGGTAGTGATCTTATTATGGTTTAAAATCGTATGAAAAAAGCAAAATCAGGAAAATTACTATCAACACAATTGCAAGAGAGGCACAAGGGACCACGGGTTCAAACTAGTTAAAGGTATGATGTGGAGATGCCGGTGTTGGACTGGGGTGGACAAATGTAAGAAGTCACACAACACCAGGTTATAGTCCAACAGCTTTATTTGAAATCACAAGCTTTCGGAGCGCTGCTCCTTCGTCAGGTGAAGAGAAGCATACAGACACAGCATATATAGTCAGAGAAAACTGCCAGATGATTACAGGTAATCTTTCTAACTGCCCTTTATCACACCTTTATTAAAGGTAAATTTAGAACCGCTATCAGGAAGCTCTTCTTCACACAAAAAGTGATCAACACATGCAATGGACTTGAGCTTTGATGTTCAACTCAACTGTTGAACGTCCATTCCTTTTTTAAACTGAGGCAAGGAGATACAATCAGATGAGGGAAAACTTGTATGAAATAGCCTTCAGATCATTATCGAAGGCCACAATCCAAAAAGGTGCTGTGCTTGGAGCTCACTCTCAATATTCGAAAACTCTGCAATGTGGATTCATAGAACCTTATCACTTGCTCTGCGAATGCTACATAGCCCTTGTCCATCATCGCACCCACTTGCTTGAGTGCAAGGCAGAACAGTCATCAGCATTCCAAAGCAGGGTGGGCCACGAATGGAAGCACAGACGAACATGGAGCAGCAGAAGTATGAAAAATTGATTAAGTCTATTGAGTCTAATGGCCTTTCCTGGCTTTCAAAATTAAGACTTGTTGAGGACCACAGGTGGCCCCTAGCTGAACCATAAGTTCCACTGAAATACACGAATTGATATAACCAGGTGGAAGGTGGGTCAACAGTTACAAAATGCAAATGAAAGAAAACACAGGCAGGTATACAGATAAAGGCGTTCTGTTGATCTGAAGAGATTCTACTAGCCAAGTTAAGGAAATAAAATCTTTCACGAGAGATCTGTGTCACTGTATTTCATTCTAGGGGTATAAAAAAATTAAAGGATGCACACATGCTTGGCATGAAGACTTCAGTAAAGTGCAATAGTATGAATATTTTGCACACCTCAGCCTGGAATTTCCTCCATGGGCAAAACCTGGAAGTTAGACCCAAAAATGCACCCAATTCCGCCTATGTCAAGTTACAAAGAATTACTATAGTTATGCTCAAATTTTCCGCAAATCTCATTAGAATACACCCGAATATAAAATGGAAGTAAATCAGCGTAAACCATATATTCTTTAAAGTATGAAAAATAAAATTGCAACTCATTTAATTTCTGCACATTAGATATGGCATGTTTAAGAACCTGCAATTGGGGAGCTTTTCAATTTTTAATGTGACATACAGATCCCATAAAAATTCATTCAAAGAAACAGAAAATACAGTGCAGGTCTGTGTGATGAAAAACTGAAACAACAGAAAAATGACTGTTTCCAGCTGCACCTGAAATTCTGGTTGTAATTTGAAGAGAGACTCTGAGCATTCAAATATGTAGGAAGCTCAAGTATAAAGCTCTGTAACTTGGGAGCAGGGCTATTATTATGGGAGTTCGGGCAGAGGGACTGACAGACGATCATAAAAGAGAAGGTTTAGGCATAATGGGCCGGATTTTGCGACCCCTACGGGTGCATACATGCCCGTAGGGGCCGCTCAAATTCCAGGTTTAGGCATGCGAATCGCATGCGCTAAAACCCATAATTTGCGATCTGTCAAGAAATCTTCGACAGATCCTCCGCATCCTCGGGAGATGGACCTCTGCGGGTGGAGAGTTGAGCTATTTGCCCAACTTCCGCCCGCTGAATGCTGGTGAAATTCTTGCATCTGGTAAAAGCAGGCCTGCATCTGGTAAAAGCAGGCATAGGGCCTGCTTTTACCAGCTTAAGAGTTTTAAAAAAATGATCACTCATTTATACATTAAAAACCCTGTCCAATAAGCTAAGTTTATTTTTAGCCCTGTTAAAACATATTAAAAACATTTAACATATTTAATTAAATTGCATTAATTAATTTTTTTAAATTTCATGTGTTCGAGTGTTTTTTTAAAGTGATCCCCAATCATACTTATGGGAGTTCCGGGTACGGAACTCCCATACGTATGAATGAGGATTCCCTTCTTTAATTGGTTGGGCCGGCCCACGTGATCCCAGGAGCACTTGCGAGCCGCATGCAACCCTGGGATAAATGGGCCTCTGCCCGCGCATACCCGGAGAAGCCCAGGATCGCAAGCCTCCGTACCTCCCGGGCCACCAGGTAAGTGCGTAGATATTTTACAGGTTGGAGGCATCTGCCCGTGGGAAGCCTCTGATCGCAAATGTTGGGCCACTGTTCTTATGCCCAAAATTCCGTTATCTTTTAGGCCGCGTATTTGATTTTCACCAGATGGCGCAAATATGTAGGAAATTACAGGCCCTCCCATTTGCAAATGAAACATAAAAGCGCTCAGCAATATAAATGACAGGATTCTACCATGCCAAACTTGGATTCAGAAGAGAGCGTTTTACACTGTATAACACTGAGGTGAAGGAACAGGTCTGCCGCTCGTAGTGGCAGCAGCAATTTGTGGCAATGAATCAAGAGCATCAACTAACATTAAAACGTATTGATTTATAATTTTCTTTCCCTCTCAGTTTATCTCAGAAATACAGCAAATAAACTTGGTGACAACAATAAGCTTGGCAAGGAACCAAACCTCCAGTGAGACTGACCAACTGGACAATTTTCACAAAGTCACTCTCTCACATTAACCAAACCATCTCAGGAGGTGGTCTCACAGGAGATATTTTTATCACTTAATAAAAATACAGTTTAAAAGGAAGCCATAAAGACACCAAGAAAAGTTTGCCCATTGGTGCATTCAGAAGCATCACTTTAGGATCTTTAGGGAAAATGTATTTTGAAAAATAGCACAGACGACATAAAGCACACGTTGCTAGAATAAATTGATAAAGTATATTACAAAGTTAAACAATAAAGAACATCGCTCCTACAACCACCTATATAGGTGGAGTTTCTAAAAATGTATATAACTTAAAAAGGAACAAAAAAACATAAATATCAAGCCAAAGATTCAAATGATATAAAATTATACATAACGTGAAACAAAATATAAAATAAACCACAAAAAAACATACATGCAAACAAAACAAAGTAGATGATTTTCCTGTTATAGGTATAACAGGAAAATATAATAGGCATCCCTGGGGGTAGAAGATTATCTGGGCCCAGCGAGTACAGCACACTGGGCGCAGACGAGTGCTGGCCCCTAATTGACCCCGTGCGATTTTCTGCGATTCACTTAAATGGATGAAAATCAGGCAGGCTCCCTTATGGGTGTGCACTCCATCCCGTCCAATTTTCCTGCATTCAGTGTCCAGATATCCAATACCCCCAGGGGAGGAATATGAAAATCTGTCCCTACATTAAAAAAGTACAAATCATTTTACGAAGGTGGTGATGGCACCCCATCCACCACCTTAAACATTCACTCCCTCCACCACCGGCGCACCGTGGCTGCAGCGTGTACCATCTACAAGATGCACTGCAGCAACTCGCCAAGGCTTCTTCGACAGCACCTCCCAAACCTACGACCTCTACCTAGAAGGACAAGAGCAGCAGGCGCATGGGAACACCACCACCACCTCCAAGTCACACACCATCCTGACTTATATCGCCGTTCCTTCGTCATCACTGGGCCAAAATCCTGGAACTCCCGCCCTAACAGCACTGTGGGGGTACCTTCACCACACAGACTGCAGCGGTTCAAGAAAGCAGCTCACCAACACCTTCTCAAGGGCAATTAGGGATGGGAAATAAATGCTGGTCTTGCCAGCGACGCCCACATCCCGTGAATTAATTTTAAAAAATCTAAATAAAACTACAATCTACTCAAAATTCAAAATTAAAGAATTATTCAATTCAGGAACCGAACCATTCCTTTAGGTTGAAAAATTACACGTCACTCCGCTATTTAAAAATGGCGAGGGGGGGAAACCAGGGAATTATAGACCAGTTAGCCGAACATCTGTTGTTGGGAAATTGCTAGTCTATAATTAAAGGATAGGGTGACTGAACACCTCGAACATTTTCAGTTGATCAGAGAAAGCCAGCATGGATTTGTGAAACTGCCTGACAAACTTGATTGAATTTTTTGAAGAGGCGACTAAAGTAGTGGACAGGGGAATGTCTATGGATGTTATTTATATAGACTTCCAGAAGACATTTGATAAAGTCCCACATAAGAGACTGTTAACTAAAGTAGAAGCCCACAGAATCGAGGGCAAATTATTGACCTGGTTAGGAAATTGGCTGAGCGGCAGGAGACAGGCAGTAGGGATAATGGGCAGGTACTCAAATTATCAGGAGGTGACTAATAGCGTCCGGCAGGGATCTGTGTCGGGGCCTCAACTATTCACAGTATTTATTAACGACTTAGATGAAGGCACAGAAAGTCATATATCCAAATATGCCGATGACACAAAGATAGTGTAGAGGGAAACATAAAATTACAAAGGGATATTGACAGATTAAGTGAATGGGCAAAAATGTAGGCAAAAGTGAGGTCATCCACTTTGGACCTAAAAATGATAGAACAGGGTACCTTCTAAATGGTGAAAGGCTAAAAACAGTGGAGGTCCAAAGAAACTTGGGGATCCAGGTACATAGATTAAAATGTCATGAACAGGTACAGAAAATAATCAAAAAGGCTAATGGGATGCTGGTCTTTACATCTCGAGGACTAGAATACAAGGGGGTAGAAGTTGTGCTGCAGCTGTACAAAACCCTGGTTAGACCACACCTGGAGCACTGGGAGCAGTTCTGGGCACCACACCTTAGGAAGGATATATTAGAATCATAGAATGGTTACAGCACGGAAGGAGGCCATTCGGCCTGTCGAGCCCGTGCCGGCTCTCTGCAAGAGCACTTCAGCTAGTCCCACTCCCCCGCCCTTTCCCCGTAGCCCTGCAAAATGTTTTCCTTCAGGTACTTATGCAATTCCCTTTTGAAAGCTACAAGTGAATCTGCCTCCACCACCCTCTCAGGCATCGAATTCCAGATCCTAACCACTCGCTGCTTAAGTTTTCCCTCATGTCGCCTTTGGTTCTTCTGCCAATCACCTTAAATCTGCATCCTCTGGTTCTCAACCCTTCCGCCAATGGGAACAGTTTCTCTCTATCTACTCTTTCTAGACCCCTCATGATTTTGAACACCTCTATTAAATCTCCTCTCAATCTTCTCTACTCTAAGCAGAACAACCCCAGTTTCTCCAGTCTATCCACGTAACTGAAGTCCCTCATTCCTGGAACCATTCTTGCAAATCTTTTCTGCACCCTTTCTAAGACCTTCACATCCTTCCTAAAGTGCGGTGCCCAGAATGGGACAATACTCCAGTTGAGGCCAAACCAGTGTTTTATAAAAGTTCATCATAACTTCCTTGCTTTTGTACTCTCGGCCTCTAATTATGAAGCACAGTATCCCGTATGCTTTTTTAACCTCTTTCGCAACCTGCCCTGCCACCTTCAACGATTTGTGCACATATACCCCCAGGTCTCTCTGTTCGTGCACCCCCTTTAGGATTGTACCCTTTAGTTTATATTGCATCTCCTCGTTCTTCCTACCAAAAAACATCACTTGGCACTTTTCGGCATTAAATTTCATCTGCCACGTGTCCACCCATTCCACCAGCCTGTCTATGTCTTCTTGAAGTCTATCACTATCTTCCTTGCTGTTCACTATACTTACAAGTTTTGTGTCATCTGCAAATTTTGAAATTGTGCCTTGTGCTAAGTCATTAATATATATCAAGACAAGACAAGCAGTGGCCCTTGTACCGACCCCTGGGGAACACCCCTGTATACCTTCCTCCAGTCCAATAAACAACCGTTCAACACTACTCGGTTTCCTGTCACTTAGCCAATTTCGTATCCATGCTGCCACTGTCCCTTTTATTCCATGGGCATCAACTTTCCTGGCAAGCCTATTATGTGGCACTTTGTCAAACGCCTTTTGGAAGTCGACGTACACATCAACTGCATTGCCCTCATCAACCCTCTCTGTTACCTCATCAAAAAACTCAATCAAGTTAGTTAAACACTATTTGCCTTTAACAAATCCACACTTGCCCAAGTGACTGTTAATTTTGTCTCGGATTATCATTTATTGGCCTTGGAGGGAGCACAGCGTACGTTTACCAGAATGATACCCGGACTTCAAGGGTTAAGTTACAAGGAGCAATTACACAAACTGGGGCTGTATTCCCTGGAATTTAGAAGGTTAAGGGGTGATCTAATCAAAGTTTTCAAGATTTTAAGGGGAACAGATAGGGTAGAGAGAGAGAAACTAATTTCCGCTGGTTGGGGAGTCTAGGACTAGGGGGCAGAGTCTAAAAATTAGAGCCAGACCTTTCAGGAGTGAGATTAGGAAACACTTCTACACACAAAGGGTGGTAGAAGTTTGGAACTCTCTTCCGCACACGGCAATTGATGCTCGATCAATTGTTAATTTTAAATCGGAGATTGATAGATTTCTGTTAACCAATGGTATTAAGGTATATAGGCCAAAGGCAACTATATGGAGTTAGGTCGCAGATCAACCATGGTCTCACAATGGCGGAACAGGCTCGAGGGGCTGAATGGCCTCCTCCTGTTCCTTGTGTTAATTCAAATTGAAATCATGCAAAAATAGCTCCTGCTTCATTTTATTTAAACTGTCCCGTCCAAATTGTTCTTGAGCAAAAACAAATTGGAATTAACAGGTGTAGAATGTACACACAAAACGATACATCTCTACTCTTAATTCCAATCATGTGATAATTCAATTTATTTGGGGGGTGGGGGGGCTTTAAATAACACAGTGGGAATTTATGTTTCATTTGAATTACTGGATTGTAGGACACTAAAGTAAAAAAACAAGTATTTCTTGTATGATTTCAAAATAAAATACCACAGAAAGAGGTAGATGACTGCAAGATAAAGCATAAAAAAAAGACAATTACAAAAAAAATCTACCCAAGGCAAAACTAGATTACACTACATTGCCCTTCCCCACGACTATAACCTCCTCCAATCTCCCAATCACTCCTGAACTCTTGGTTCCTCTGAATTTGGCCTCCTGTGCACCTTCGCCTCGCCACTGGTGGCAGTACCTTCAGTCACTAGGCAACCTCTCTTTCTTTGGCTCCTCTGTGCACCTGAAAATGTTTTACTACATTATTAAAGTGCTACATAAATAAAAGCTGCTGGTTCCCAAACTTTTCTGTGCAGGAGATTCCTTGAAAATACTGACACATTTCCAAGAGCCCCGCCATCCTATTTTCCAAAAGACAACGTTAAAAACCCAAACAAAATCAGTGTTTTTGCTGTAGATGACATTTTTATTAGTATATAAGTACCAACAGAATTAACATGCGAAAAAGTCAACAAATACAGAACTAGAGATAGTGAAGAGTTTGGGCACCCCACATTCAAAGCTTATGAAGGAGGGGGAAAGAGAAAGTGACAGAAAAAAGGAGCTACAGGCAGAACATGCGAGTGGAAGGGAGAATTTCTACCCAAAATTCACAAAAATATGCCCGGAATTCAGAAATTTGAATGACGACCAAAAACTCCCATACCTACTAGGGGAAGAGAGAAATTGCATAACGCTAGCGGCACACTATGTTACAGCTTGCCATAAACAGAGGGACAACCAGTAAATATAAGAAAAGAGTATATATAAATTATATGAAAGTATGTATTTATACACTCAGGGATATATCTGTTTATACACTGTATGGATAGATCTGTATTTTTGTGAACAAACATGAATGTTTTCTGATGCTTTGGCAACATAAGATGTAACTTGTCATGCCAATAAAGCGATTTGAATTGAATTGAAAATTGAGAGCAACAGTGAGCGCAGAAGATGCAAGCAAACGAGAGGCAGGCAGAGACAGTGAAAAAGCGAGACACAAAGGCAGGGGACGAGAGAAAAACTCACAAAAATTAGAAAGACAGACATAGAGAGACACGAGACACACAGTACGGACAGAGAGTGACACACACACACACACAGACAGAGCGGAACGCATACACGGAGATAGAAAGATGCAGACACAGAGAATGAGAGACACACACACACACAGACAGACAGAGAAAAGTGTGGTGGGGGGGGGGGGGCATATGGCCAAACATAGAGACACAGCAAGAGGGAGAATAAACAGAGTAAGACAGAGTTACTCATGCAGAGACACACCCAGAAATTAGAAACAGATATAAAGACATATACCCACACACAGAAAGAGTAAAGGAGATACACTTATTCAGAGAGAACACACACACACACACAAAGAGACACAGAATGAGAGGCAGGGTGGCACACATGCATCGATTAGGAGCCACGTGCACATAAGCAAGGTGCTCACACAGCAAAAAGACACACATGCGCATACACAGATTAGAAAGGAACAGAAAAGTTGAGAGGGAAAGAACTATGAAAAAAACAGGAAAAAACCTGCAATGAGAGAGTAACTTTGCCTGAATAGCCCCGTCAGACTCATGTTGAAGAATGACAAGTAAAGCATTAGCAAGTCATCAGGAACAGTCCACAAATGCTCGGGAATTTCCTCACTAAACCTCTGCCTCTCTCTTCTCCTTTAAGAGGCGCTTTAAGCAAGCTTACCATAATATCTCATGTGGCTCAGTGTCAAATTTTGTCTGATTACACTCCTGTGAAGCACCTTGGGACATTTTACTACGTTAAAGGAGCTATATAAATGCGTTGTTGTTAATCATGTACCTTCATGTATATGTATCCAAGCCTGGAACCGCTAAATTGTTTTTGTATTGTGCTTAGTGAGGCATTAGAGCTGCTAGCTCTTGACCGACGGGTCCCATACAGCCCCTTCCAGCCTGCGTAAGCTTGCAGGATTCAGCAAAGTAGGCTGCTGGGAAGAGGCAACTTTAAAAAAAAAAGTCATTTTGTGACTGGCTTTCACGTCTCTGGCAAGTTTACTTTCCGAGACAGCTGTAGGTTGGGAATCAGAGGCATTAATACATTACTGATCATATAAAACCAGCTTAACCACTTAGAAGACACATTGGATTTATGAAGTGTTAAGATGTATGATGTACTGAATTAAGTGGAGAGCTCTAACTGAAACGTGGAAAAAGACAATCCAGGCGTGCTCCTAGGCTGCCTGTTAATAAAGTGATTGTTCTTTAACATGATCACCGCATGGTCCTTAGTGACTGTTATCACTAAGCATATTAATATAGGAACAGGAGGAGGCCATTCAGACCATCGAGCCTGTTCTGCCATTCAGTTAGATTATGGCTGATCTGTACCTCCACTCCATTTACCTACTTTTGGTCCAATCCCTTGATACCCTTAGCTAACAAAAATCTATTGCTCTCTGTCATAAAAATTCCAATTGACACAGCATCTACAGCCTTTTGGGGGAAAGGGTGTTCCAGATTTCACTCCTGCATGGCCTAGCTCTACTTTTAAGGTTGTGCACAATTGCTCTGGATTCCCCCAGCAGAGAAAACAGCATCTCTATATCTACTCTATCAAATCCTTTTAACGTTTCAAACATCTCAATTAGATCACCCCTCCACTCTGAGCTCAAGGGAATACAAAACAATTTGATGCCAGCTGTCCTTAGAATTTAACCCTTCAAGCCCGGGAAAGATTCTGGTCAATCGCACTGTTCCCCCGCCAAGGCCAATGTATCCTTCCTGAGGTGCGGTGCCCTAAACTGATGGGATCTGACCAAGGCTCTGCACAACTGAATTATAACTTCCTCCCCTTTTTATTCCAACTCAGTCATAACGGCACAGAAAGGCCATTCGGCCCATTGAGTCCGTGCCAGCTCTCTGCAGAGCAATCCAGTCAGTCCCATTCCCCTGCGCTATCCCCATAGCCCTGCAAGTTTATTTCCCTCAAGTGCCTATCCAGTCTCCCCTTGAAAACATTGAGTGTCTCCGCTTCCACCACTTTCATCGGCAGCGAGTTCCAGGTCCTCACCACTCGCTGCGTAAAAAGGTTTCCCCTCACATCCCCCCTGTATCTCTTGCCCAAAACTTTAAATCTGTGTCCCCTAGTCCTTGTACCATCAACTAGTGGGAACAGCCTTTCCCTGCCTAGCCTATCCAAACCCATCATAATCTTGTACACCTCTATCAAATCACCCCTCAACCTGCTTTGCTCTAATGAAAACAAATCCAGCTTCTCCAATCTGTCCTTGTAGCTAAGATCCCCCATCCCTGGAACCATTCTGGTAAATCTCCTCTGCACCCTCTGTGTCAGCTGTGGCTCAGTTGGTAGCACCCTCGCCTCAGCCAGAAGGTTGTGGGTTCAAGTCCCACTCCAGGGACTTGAGCACGTAAAGCTAGGCTGACACTCCCAGTGCAGCGCTGAGGGAGTGCTGCACTGTCGGAGGTGCCGTTAAACCGAGGCCCCGTCTGCTCTCAGGTGGACGTAAAAGATCCCATGGCACTATTTTGAAGAAGAGCAAGGGAGTTATCCCCGGTGTCCTGGCCAATATTTATCCCTCAACCAACATAACAAAAACAGATTTTCTGGTCATTATCACATTTGTGTTTGTGGGAGCTTGCTGTGCGCAAATTGGCTGCCGCGTTTCCCACAGTACAACAGTAAAGCGCTTTGAGACATCTGGTGGTCGTGAAAGGCGCTACATAAATGCAAGTCTTTCTTTCTTCTCTCAAGTGCCTTCACATCCTTCCTAAAGTGTGGTGACTGAAACTGGACGCAATACTCCAGTTGTGGCCTAACCAGCGCTTTATTAAGGTAACCGCTGTAGTCCATGTGGTGAAGGTTCTCCTACAGTGCTGTTAGGTTGGGGGGGGGGGGGCAGGATTTTGACTGAACGACAATGAAAGAACGGGGATATATGTCCACATCAGGATGGTGAGCTACTTGGAGAGGAACTTGGAACTGAGGCGTTCCCATGAACCTGCTGCCCTTATCCTTTTAGGTAGTAAAAGTCTCAGGTTTGGGAGAGGGTGCGGAAGAAACTTTGGCAAGTTGCTGCAGTGCATCCTTCAGATAGTACACACTTCAACCATGGTGCGTCGGTAGTGGAGGGGCTGATGTTTAGGCTGGTGGATGAGATGCCGATCAAGCAGCTGCTTTGTCCTGGATGGTGGAGAAGTTGAGAGGAGACAGGTGGGCCGAGCCACACGTCACAGAATACCCAGCCTCTGGCCTGCTCTAGGACCTACAACATGTGTGTGGCTGGTCCAGTTTAGGTTTTGGTCAGGATGATGCTGGGAGGATTTGGAGATCATAATGCCCTTTAAAGACATGGGGAGGGAGTTAGCCTCTCTCTTATTGGAGATGGTTATTGCCTGGCACTTGCGTTGCACAACTGTTACTTGCCATTTATCAGCCCAATCCTGGATGCTGTTCAGGTCTTGCTGCCTACAGGCATGAACTGCTTCATTATCGGAGGAATTGCGAATGTAGCTGAACATTGTGTAATCGGCAGCAAACAGCCCCACCTCTGACCTTATGATGGAGGGAAGGTCACTGACGAATCAGCTGAAGATAGTTGGGCCTCGGACACTGCCCTGAGGAACTCCTGCAGCAGTGTCCTGGGTCGGAGATGATTGGCCTCCAACTACCACAACCATCTTCCTCGGTGCTAGAGATGACGCCAACCACTGGAGAGTTGCCCCCCGATCCCCATCGACTTCAGCTTCACTAGAGCTCCTTGGTGCCACACATGGACAAGTGCTGCCTTGATGTCAAGGGCAGTCACTTTCACCTCATCTATGGAATTCAGCTTGTGTCCAGGTTTGGCTGTAATGTGGTCTGGAGCAGACTGGCCTTGGCAAAATCCAAACTGAGCATCGTTAAACAGGTTATTGGTGAGTAAGTGCTGCTTGATAGCACAGTTGACGACTCCTTCCATCACTACGGTGGTGATTAAGCCGATAGGGATGGGTGGATTTGGCCTGCTGCTTGTGAACAGGACGTGCATGGGCTATTTTCCACATTGTCGGGTAGAAGCCAGTGTTGTAGCTGTACTGGAACAACTTAGCTAGGGGCAGGACATACCTGGGCAATTTCCAGGTTGGCTAAAGGCACAGCAGGTTCTGAAACACAGGTCTTCTGCATTGCAGCCAGGATGTTGTCGAGGCGCTTAGCCTTTGCTGCGTCCAGTGTACTCAGTCGCTCCTTGATGCCACGTGGAGGGAATCGAAGTGTGTGGAGACTGGCATCTGTGATGGCGGTGACCATCACGAGGACGGGGAAGGATCATCCACTTGGTATTTCTGGCTGAGGATGATTGCAAACTCTTCAGCCTTGTCTTTTGTAATCGTGTGTTGGGTTCCGTCATCATTGAGGACGGGGATGTTCATGGAGCCTCCTCCTCCCATTAGTTGCTTAATTGTCCACCGCCATTCACAACTGGATGTGGGAGGATTGCAGAGCTTCAACCTGATCCGCTGGTTGTGGGATCGCGAGGCCCTGTTTTTAGCATGCTGCTTCCACTATTTAGCAGGCAGGATGTCCAGTGCTGTAGCTTTACCAGATTGGCACCTCATTGTTAGGAACGCCTGGCGCTGCTTCCCGCATGCTCCGCCACACTCCTCAGTCAACCAGGGTTGGTCATCTGCCTTGATGGTGATGGAGGAGTGAGAGATATGCCGGGCCATGAGGTTACAGATTGTGACGGAACAAAATTCTGCAGATGCTGATGGCCCACACGGATGCCCGATTTTGAGCTACAACTCTGTTAATATATCCAAATTAGCATGATGGCAGTGCCACACGTGACATGACAGAGGGCATCCCCAGTGTGAAGACGGGACTCAGTCTCCAAAAAGAGGACTGTTGTTATTTAAGCATATTAATAGGCAGTAAGCCCACTGCCAGCAACTAAACAGGATCTACAGATACACAAACACATTATAATCGATCAATAGTAAGTCTTTGCGTACAGCATCCACTTCCTGTCAGTTGTCCCACTTTCTCCGCCACACTTTTAATACCAGCCAGGACTGGCACAAAACAACCAATCCTCCAAAGAGAATATAATACTATAGAGAGAATTATATATATAATATATAGAATATAAGAATTATATATATAGATATATAAAATATATGAATATAAACACACATATAAAACTGCGCTCTCCAATTTTACATCAAGAGCCAGCAACAATAACAAAAGATCTCCCTCATACACACAACTTGATCTATAAAAACACTGAGCACTATTTACAGCCACATGTCATTGTGTGCAGCCTTCCAACAACCCTCCCTCACCACACACACAGACTCCTGGTAACTGAGGGAGGTTGAGGAGGAGGAGGGGGGGGGTGAAGGTAAAGAGGAAGAAGGGGGGGTGAAGAGGAAGGGGGGGCGAAGAGCAAGAAGGGGGGGCGAAGAGCAAGAAGGGGGGGCGAAGAGGAAGAAGGGGGGGCGAAGAGGAAGAAGGGGGGGCGAAGAGGAAGAAGGGGGGGCGAAGAGGAAGGGGGGGCGAAGAGGAAGAAGGGGGGCGAAGAGGAAGAAGGGGGGGCGAAGAGGAAGAAGGGGGGGCGAAGAGGAAGAAGGGGGGGGGAAGGGGGGCGAAGAGGAAGAAGGGGGGGCGAAGAGGAAGAAGGGGGGGCGAAGAGGAAGAAGGGGGGGCGAAGAGGAAGAAGGGGGGGCGAAGAGGAAGAAGGGGGGGCGAAGAGGAAGAAGGGGGGGCGAAGAGGAAGAAGGGGGGGCGAAGAGCAAGAAGGGGGGGCGAAGAGCAAGAAGGGGGGGCGAAGAGGAAGAAGGGGGGGCGAAGAGGAAGAAGGGGGGGCGAAGAGGAAGAAGGGGGGGCGAAGAGGAAGAAGGGGGGGCGAAGAGGAAGAAGGGGGGGCGAAGAGGAAGAAGGGGGGGCGAAGAGGAAGAAGGGGGGGCGAAGAGGAAGAAGGGGGGGCGAAGAGGAAGAAGGGGGGGCGAAGAGGAAGAAGGGGGGGCGAAGAGGAAGGGGGGCGAAGAGCAAGAAGGGGGGCGAAGAGCAAGAAGGGGGCGAAGAGCAAGAAGGGGGCGAAGAGCAAGAAGGGGGGCGAAGAGCAAGAAGGGGGGCGAAGAGCAAGAAGGGGGGCGAAGAGGAAGAAGGGGGGCGAAGAGGAAGAAGGGGGGGCGAAGAGGAAGAAGGGGGGGCGAAGAGGAAGGGGGGCGAAGAGCAAGAAGGGGGGCGAAGAGCAAGAAGGGGGGCGAAGAGCAAGAAGGGGGGCGAAGAGCAAGAAGGGGGGCGAAGAGCAAGAAGGGGGGCGAAGAGCAAGAAGGGGGGCGAAGAGGAAGAAGGGGGGGCGAAGAGGAAGAAGGGGGGCGAAGAGGAAGAAGGGGGGGCGAAGAGCAAGAAGGGGGGGCGAAGAGGAAGAAGGGGTGAAGAGCAAGAAGGGGGGGTGAAGAGCAAGGGGGGTGAAGAGAAAGAAGGGGGGTGAAGAGGAAGGGGGGTGAAGAGGGAGAAGGGGGTGAAGAGGGAGAAGGGGGTGAAGAGGGAGAAGGGGGTGAAGAGGGAGAAGGGGGTGAAGAGCGAGAAGGGGGTGAAGAGCGAGAAGGGGGTGAAGAGCGAGAAGGGGGTGAAGAGCGAGAAGGGGGTGAAGAGCGAGAAGGGGGTGAAGAGCGAGAAGGGGGTGAAGAGCGAGAAGGGGGGGTGAAGAGCAAGGGGGGTGAAGAGAAAGAAGGGGGGTGAAGAGGAAGAAGGGGGTGAAGAGGGAGAAGGGGTGAAGAGCGAGAAGGGGGGCGAAGAGCGAGAAGGGGGGCGAAGAGCGAGAAGGGGGGGCGAAGAGCGAGAAGGGGGCGAAGAGCGAGAAGGGGGCGAAGAGCGAGAAGGGGGCGAAGAGCGAGAAGGGGGCGAAGAGCGAGAAGGGGGCGAAGAGCGAGAAGGGGGGCGAAGAGCGAGAAGGGGGGCGAAGAGCGAGAAGGGGGGCGAAGAGCGAGAAGGGGGGCGAAGAGCGAGAAGGGGGGCGAAGAGCGAGAAGGGGGGCGAAGAGCGAGAAGGGGGGCGAAGAGCGAGAAGTGGGGCGAAGAGCGAGAAGTGGGGCGAAGAGCGAGAAGGGGGGCGAAGAGCGAGAAGGGGGGCGAAGAGCGAGAAGGGGGGCGAAGAGCGAGAAGGGGGGCGAAGAGCGAGAAGGGGGGCGAAGAGCGAGAAGGGGGGCGAAGAGCGAGAAGGGGGCGAAGAGCGAGAAGGGGCCGAAGAGCGAGAAGGGGGGGCGAAGAGCGAGAAGGGGGGGCGAAGAGCGAGAAGGGGGGGCGAAGAGCGAGAAGGGGGGGCGAAGAGCGAGAGGGGGGGCGAAGAGCGAGAGGGGGGGCGCGAGCGGGCGGGGGGAGCGCGAGGGGGCGGGGGGGAGCGCGAGGGGGCGGGGGAGCGAGAGGGGGCGGGGGAGCGCGAGGGGGCGGGGGAGCGCGAGGGGGCGGGGGAGCGCGAGGGGGCGGGGGGAGCGCGAGGGGGCGGGGGGAGCGCGAGGGGGCGGGGGGAGCGCGAGGGGAGCGCGAGGGGGGCGGGGGGGGCGCGAGGGGGCGGGGGGGCGCGAGGGGGCGGGGGGGAGCGCGAGGGGGCGGGGGGAGCGCGAGGGGGCGGGGGGAGCGCGAGGGGAGCGCGAGGGGGCGGGGGGAGCGCGAGGGGGCGGGGGGAGCGCGAGGGGGCGGGGGGGGAGCGCGAGGGGGCGGGGGGGAGCGCGAGGGGGCGGGGGGGGAGCGCGAGGGGGCGGGGGGGAGCGCGAGGGGGCGGGGGGAGCGCGAGGGGGCGGGGGGGAGCGCGAGGGGGCGGGGGGGAGCGCGAGGGGGCGGGGGGAGCGCGAGGGGGCGGGGGGAGCGCGAGGGGGCGGGGGGAGCGCGAGGGGGCGGGGGGAGCGCGAGGGGGCGGGGGGAGCGCGAGGGGGCGGGGGGAGCGCGAGGGGGCGGGGGGAGCGCGAGGGGGCGGGGGGGAGCGCGAGGGGGCGGGGGGAGCGCGAGGGGGCGGGGGGAGCGCGAGGGGGCGGGGGGAGCGCGAGGGGGCGGGGGGAGCGCGAGGGGGCGGGGGGGAGCGCGAGGGGGCGGGGGGAGCGCGAGGGGGCGGGGGGAGCGCGAGGGGGCGGGGGGAGCGCGAGGGGGCGGGGGGAGCGCGAGGGGGCGGGGGGAGCGCGAGGGGGCGGGGGGAGCGCGAGGGGGCGGGGGGAGCGCGAGGGGGCGGGGGGAGCGCGAGGGGGCGGGGGGGAGCGCGAGGGGGCGGGGGGAGCGCGAGGGGGCGGGGGGGAGCGCGAGGGGGCGGGGGGAGCGCGAGGGGGCGGGGGGAGCGCGAGGGGGCGGGGGGAGCGCGAGGGGGCGGGGGGAGCGCGAGGGGGCGGGGGAGCGCGAGGGGGCGGGGGGAGCGCGAGGGGGCGGGGGGAGCGCGAGGGGGCGGGGGGAGCGCGAGGGGGCGGGGGGAGCGCGAGGGGGCGGGGGGAGCGCGAGGGGGCGGGGGGAGCGCGAGGGGGCGGGGGGAGCGCGAGGGGGCGGGGGGAGCGCGAGGGGGCGGGGGGAGCGCGAGGGGGCGGGGGGAGCGCGAGGGGGCGGGGGGAGCGCGAGGGGGCGGGGGGGCGGGCGAGGGGGCGGGCGAGGGGGCGGGGGGCGGGCGAGGGGGCGGGGGGCGGGCGAGGGGGCGGGGGGCGGGCGAGGGGGCGGGGGGGCGGGCGAGGGGGCGGGGGGCGGGCGAGGGGGCGAGGGGGCGGGCGAGGGGGCGGGGGGCGGGCGAGGGGGCGGGGGGAGCGCGAGGGGGCGGGGGGAGCGCGAGGGGGCGGGGGGGAGCGCGAGGGGGCGGGGGGAGCGCGAGGGGGCGGGGGGGAGCGCGAGGGGGCGGGGGGAGCGCGAGGGGGCGGGGGGAGCGCGAGGGGGCGGGGGGGAGCGCGAGGGGGCGGGGGGGAGCGCGAGGGGGCGGGGGGGAGCGCGAGGGGGCGGGGGGAGCGGGGCGACGCTGGGGGGCGCGAGGGGGCCGGGGGAGCAAGCAGGGAATAACCACTTTGACATCCCTTCCCTTCCATACAGGCATAACTGCGACAAGCAGTCAAATACCAATGGAAAACAGCTACTACAGCTCTGTCGAAACCTGGGTCTGTACATTGTCAATGGTAGGTTCATAGGAGACCTCCTAGGAAGATCGACCTATTGCTCACCTCTTGGCTGCAGCACAGTAGACTATATGATTACAGACTTAGACCCATCCTCTTTCAGAGTATTCACAGTCAAACCACAAACAACACTGTCAGATCACAGTCAAATTACTATGTTCCTCAAAAAGACAGAAACAAACAACATAGAAACACAACCCAGTAAACTGTACAACACCAAAAAATCGTACAGATGGGCCAAAAACGACACGGAAAAATACCAGAAAACAATTAGCAATGCATCAACTCAAGCTCTCTTAGACACCTTTCTGGATAACATATACACTCACAATAAAGAAGGCGTAAACCGGGCAGTTAGTAAACTAAACAATATTTTTGATAATTTGGCAACAAATGCAAACTTGAAAGCTCGCAAGAACAAACCCAAAACAAAAAACTATGAAAAATGGTTTGACCGAGATTGCCATAACATGAGGAAAAAACTTAGAAAAATATCAAACCAAAAACACAGACATCCAGAAAACGAGGAACTACGCCTTACTTATTGTCAGACACTAACACAATACAGAAACACACTCAGAACCAAAAAAGAGCAATATATTAAGAATACACTCAGCTCCATGGAGGAATCCATAGATTCCAATTGTTTCTGGGAAAACTTGAAAACACTACACAAAAAACAACACGACGATTTGGCCATTCAAAATGGGGACACATGGGTAAACCACTTTGAAAAATTATACCAGAAAAACACACTAAGACCAGAGCAACACCAAATATGCAAAAAACTGGAAAAGCTAGAAATGGCCATAAAAGATAACCAAAACCCGCTGGACGCCATAATAACAGAAAAAGAACTTCTTGAAAAACTCAAGGACCTGCGACCAGGAAAAGCCTGCGGGACAGACGGCATACTAAACGAGATGATTAAACACACAGACAACAAAATGAAACTGGCTATCCTAAAACTCTTCAACTTGGTTCTGAGTGTCGGTTATTTCCCTGATATCTGGAACAAAGGACTCATAACGCCCATATACAAAAGTGGGGACAAAATCGACCCAAACAACTATCGAGGCATCTGTGTAAACAGTAACCTGGGGAAGGTATTCTGTAGCATCATAAACAAAAGACTTATAAACTTCCTTGAGGAGCACAATGTCTTGAGTAAAAGCCAAATTGGATTCCTGCCAAACTATAGAACATCCGATCATATCTTCACCCTACAGACCCTAATTGACAAACACGTTCACCATAACAAAAGCAAAATCTACGCATGCTTTGTAGATTTCCAGAAGGCTTTCGACTCCATCTGGCATGACGGTTTATTCCTGAAACTTATCGAAAGTGGGGTAGGAGGGAAAACATATGATGTAATTAAATCAATGTATACAAACAACAAATGTGCAGTTAAAATTGGAGACAAACAAACAAAATACTTCCCACAGGGGCGGGGGGTGACGCAGGGCTCGCCAATCTCACCGACACTCTTTAATATTTACATAAATGGATTGGCAAAACTACTTGAACAATCTACAGCACCCGGCCTCACCCTATATGAATCCAAGGTTAAATTCCTCCTCTATGCAGACGACCTGGTTCTGCTGTCACCTACTAAAGAGGGGCTACAGCAAAACCTGGACCTGCTGGAGTCGTACTGCCAGACTTGGGCCCTGACAATAAATCCCCAAAAAACCAAAGTCCTTGTGTTCCAGCAAAGATCCAAACATCAGGGACCCAAAATAAATTTCACAGTAGGAACAACCAAAATTGAACAAACCACTAACTACACATACTTGGGCTTAAAAATCAGTTCTACGGGAAACTTCAAACTGGCTGTGAATGAACTGAAAGAGAAAGCAAGAAGGGCTTTCTATGCCATCAAAAAATCAATCCAAATAGAAATCCCAATTAGCATTTGGCTCAAAATTTTCAAATCAGTAATTGAACCAATTGCACTCTATGGCAGTGAGGTATGGGGACCGCTAACTCAACAAGAATTTGCAAAATGGGACAAACACCCAATTGAGATCCTACATGCAGAATTCTGTAAAAGTATCCTCCGGACTCAAAGGAAAACAGTAAACAATGCATGCAGGGCGGAACTAGGCCAATATCCATTAATAATCACTATCCAAAAAAGAGCCACCAAATTTTGGAATCACCTACAAATGAGCAATCCCCAATGCTATCACTACGACACCCTGAAATGCCAAGAGCTGACCATAAAGAAGAATACCCTCAGTCAACTAGTCCTGGGACTCAGTGAAGTAACTACTAACAATACTAACAATAACCAGCCCCAGGACAGTGACAGGGTAACACAAAGAATTCGACCCAACACAATCGTCGCTAAGCAAAAGGAAAAATATCTGACATATTGGGCAGAAACAACAAAAACCCAAAGCAAACTCAATTGCTACTTGGCCCTAAACAGACAATACAACATAGCTGATTACCTGACCATGGTAAAGGATAACAAACTGAGAAGAACCTTGACAAGGTACAGACTTAGCGAACATAGCCTAGCGATCGAAAAAGGCAGACACAGGCAGACCAGGCTGCCAAGAGAGGGCAGGATATGCTCGCACTGCAGTCAGGGAGTGGTGGAGACAGAGATGCACTTCCTCACAGCTTGTGGAAAATATCAGGGCATCAGGGAGAATTTCTACCAAAAATTCTCACAAATATGCCCTGATTTCAGAAATCTGAATGACAACCAAAAACTCCCATTCCTACTGGGAGAGGAGAGAAGCTGTATAACACTGGCGGCACACTATGTTACAGCTTGCCATGAACAGAGGGACAACCAGTAAACTAAGAAAAGAGTATATATAAACAATGCGAATGTATATTTATACACTCAGGGATATACCTGTTTATACACTGTATGAATAGAACTGCGTTTATGTGCTAAACCATAAATGTATTTTGATGCTTTGGCAACATAAGATGTAACTTATCATGCCAATAAAGCGATTTGAATTGTGAATTGTGAATTGTGGGTGAGTGAGGGACGTGCGGGTGGGTCAGGGAGTGAGTGAGGGATGTGCGGGTGGGTCACGGGGTGAGTGAGGGACGTGCGGGTGGGTCAGGGGGTGAGTGAGGGACGTGCGGGTGGGTCAGGGGGTGAGTGAGGGACGTGCGGTGGGTCAGGGGGTGGGTGCGGGACATGCGGGTGGGTCACGAGGTGAGTATGGGATGTGCGGGTGGGTCAGGGGGTGAATGCGGGACGTGCGGTGGGTCAGGGGGTGAGTGCGGGACGTGCGGGTGAGCACGGGGTGAGTGCGGGACTTGCGGGTGGGTCAGGGGGTGAGTGAGGGACGTGCGGGTGGGTCAGGGGGTGAGTGCAGGACGTGCGGGTGGGTCAGGGGGTGAGTGAGGGACGTGCGGGTGGGTCAGGGGGTGAGTGAGGGATGTGCGGGTGGGTCACGGGGGTGAGTGCAGGACGTGCGGGTGGGTCAGGGGGTAAGTGAGGGACGTGCGGGTGGGTCACGGGGTGAGTGCGGGACGTACGGGTGGGTCACGGGGTGAGTGAGGGACGTGCGGGTTGGTCAGGGGGTGAGTGCGGGATGTGCGGTTCGGTCAGGGGGTGAGTGCGGGACGTGCGGGTGGGTCAGGGGGTGAGTGCGGGACGTGCGGGTGGGTCAGGGGGTGAGTGAGGGACGTGCGGGTTGGTCAGGGTGAGTGCGGGACGTGCGGGTGGGTCAGGGGGTGAGTGAGGGACGTACGGGTGGGTCAGAGGGTGAGTGAGGGACGTACGGGTGGGTCAGAGGGTGAGTGCGGGATGTGCGGTTCGGTCAGGGGGTGAGTGCGGGACGTGCAGGTGGGTCAGAGGGTGAGTGCGGGACGTGCGGGTGGGTCAGGGGGTGAGTGCGGGACGTGCGAGTGGTTCACGGGGTGAGTGCGGGACATGCGGGTGGGTTAGGGGATGAGTGAGGGACGTGCGGGTTGGTCAGGGTGAGTGCGGGATGTGCGGGTGGGTCAGGGGGTGAGTGCGGGACGTGCGAGTGGGTCAGGGGGTGAGTGAGGGACGTGCGGGTGGGTCAGGGGGTGAGTGAGGGACGTGCGGGTGGGTCAGGGGGTGAGTGAGGGACGTACGGGTGGGTCAGAGGGTGAGTGAGGGTCGTACGGGTGGGTCAGAGGGTGAGTGAGGGACGTACGGGTGGGTCAGGGGGTGAGTGAGGGACGTGCAGGTGGGTCAGAGGGTGAGCGAGGGACATGCGGGTGGGTCAGGGGGTGAGTGCGGGACGTGCGGGTGGGTCAGGGGGTGAGTGAGGGACGTGCGGGTGGGTCAGAGGGTGAGTGAGGGACATGCGGGTGGGTCAGGGGTTGAGCGAGGGACATGCGGGTGGGTCAGGGGGTGAGTGCGGGACGTGCGGGTGGGTCAGGGGGTGAGTGAGGGACATGCGGGTGGGTCAGGGGGTGAGTGAGGGACATGCGGGTGGGTCAGGGGGTGAGTGCGGGACATGCGGGTGGGTCAGGGGGTGAGTGAGGGACATGCGGGTGGGTCAGGGGGTGAGTGCGGGACGTGCGGGTGGGTCAGGGGGTGAGTGAGGGACGTGCGGGTGGGTCAGGGGGTGAGTGAGGGACGTGCAGGTGGGTCAGAGGGTGAGCGAGGGACATGCGGGTGGGTCAGGGGGTGAGTGCGGGACATGCGGGTGGGTCAGGGGGTGAGTGCG
Organism: Somniosus microcephalus; assembly: GCF_052327205.1. Classification (NCBI taxonomy): domain Eukaryota; kingdom Metazoa; phylum Chordata; class Chondrichthyes; order Squaliformes; family Somniosidae; genus Somniosus; species Somniosus microcephalus. The sequence continues at coordinate 3,303,930 of NC_141004.1, forward strand.
GGACGTGCGGGTGGGTCAGGGGGTGAGTGAGGGACGTGCGGGTGGGTCAGGGGGTGAGTGAGGGACATGCGGGTGGGTCAGAGGGTGAGTGAGGGACATGCGGGTGGGTCAGGGGGTGAGTGCGGGACGTGCGGGTGGGTCAGAGGGTGAGCGAGGGACATGCGGGTGGGTCAGGGGGTGAGTGCGGGACGTGCGGGTGGGTCAGGGGGTGAGTGCGGGACGTGCGGGTGGGTCAGGGGGTGAGTGAGGGACGTACGGGTGGGTCAGAGGGTGAGCGAGGGACATGCGGGTGGGTCAGGGGGTGAGTGCGGGACGTGCGGGTGGGTCAGGGGGTGAGTGAGGGACATGCGGGTGGGTCAGGGGGTGAGCGAGGGACATGCGGGTAGGTCAGGGGGTGAGTGCGGGACGTGCGGGTGGGTCACGGGGTGAGTGAGGGACATGCGGGTGGGTCAGGGGGTGAGTGAGGGACATGCGGGTGGGTCAGGGGGTGAGCGAGGGACATGCGGGTGGGTCAGGGGGTGAGTGCGGGACGTGCGGGTGGGTCAGGGGGTGAGTGCGGGACGTGCGGGTGGGTCAGAGGGTGAGTGAGGGACATGCGGGTGGGTCAGGGGGTGAGTGAGGGACATGCGGGTGGGTCAGGGGGTGAGCGAGGGACATGCGGGTGGGTCAGGGGGTGAGTGCGGGACGTGCGGGTGGGTCAGGGGGTGAGTGCGGGACGTGCGGGTGGGTCAGGGGGTGAGTGAGGGACGTACGGGTGGGTCAGAGGGTGAGCGAGGGACATGCGGGTGGGTCAGGGGGTGAGTGCGGGACGTGCGGGTGGGTCAGGGGGTGAGTGAGGGACATGCGGGTGGGTCAGGGGGTGAGCGAGGGACATGCGGGTAGGTCAGGGGGTGAGTGAGGGACATGCGGGTGGGTCAGATGTGGAAATCCCCAGGCTGGGAGAGTTGAGCCATGGATTGGAGCTGCCTGTTGAAGAAGCAGCCTGTCTACAGTCTGCGTCGAGACACCTGAGGCTCCAGTCCCTCCGAGAGACACGTTTTGCTTTTACTTTCCTCAAATCTAGGTTACTCTTGACTCGGAGCCCAAGTTATTAAACAATGTCACTTTGCACACGTTTACTGAAAAAACGGACTAATTTCTACAGATTTATATAATTTAAAAAAATCAGAGGGATAGATTTAATAAACCACACCAAACAAAATGGTAATTGGAGAGGCTAACATTCTGTCGGGGTGCGGTCCTGTAATGGTTCTGTTACTGGACGAGTAATCAAGAGAACATCAGTTCATAATCCCACCATAGCAGTTTGAGAATTTGAATTCAGATTTAAAAATCTAGAAATAAAAAGCTGGGATCAGTCAGGGAAGAAAACCTGCCATCCTTACCCAGACTGGTCTATATGTGACTCCAGATCCACCCCAACGTGGTTGACTCTTAACTGCCCCCTGAAGTGGCCGCGCGAGACACTCGGGTGTATCACCACCTTCTCAGGGCCACTAGGGATGGGTAATAAATGCCAGCCTCCCCAGCGATGCCCACATCCTGAGAAAGATTTTTTTTAATTTGCACTTTCCTGCGACTAACATGAGCAGAACTTTGCCTCCAAGAGTCTGGATGTGCCTAGAAAATGGAGGCAGGTTTCAAACAAAAGACAGACTCGCATTCCTACAGCGCTTTTCACAATCTCAGGACATCCCAAAGCGCTTTACAGCCAATGAAGTACTTTTGAAGTGAAGTCACTGTTGTAATGTAGGAAACGCGGCAGACAGTTTGCGCACAGCAAGCTCCCACAAACACCAATGTGATAATAACCAGAGAACCAGAGAATCTGTTTTTAGGTGTTGCTTGAAGGATAAGTATTAGCCAGGAACACCGGGGAGATCTCTCCTGCTCTTCTTCGAATTAGTGGCCATGGGATCGTTTACATCCATCTGAGAGGCAGACAGGGACTTGGCTTAATGTCTCATCTGAAAGACGGTCCCCCCAACAGTGCAGCGCTCCCTCAGCACTGACCCTCCAACATTGCAACGCTCCCTCAGTACTGCCCCTCCAGCAGTGCAGAGCTCCATCAGTACTGTCCCTCCGACAGTGCGGCGCTCCCGAAGTGCTGCCCCTCTGACAGTGCAGCGCTCCCTCAGTACTGCCCCTCTGACAGTGCAGCGCTCCCTCAGTACTGTCCTTCCGACAGCGCCGCACTGTCGGAGGGGCAGTACTGAGGGAGCGCTGCACTGTCGGAGGGGCAGTACTGAGGGAGCGCTGCAACGTCGGAGGGTCGGTGCTGTGGGAGTGCTGCACTGTCGGAGGGGCATTACTGAGGGAGTGCTGCACTGTCGGAGGGGCAGTACTGAGGGAGCGCTGCACTGTCAGAGGGTGAGTACTGAGGGAGCGGCGCACTGTCAGAGGGGCAGTACTGAGGGAGCGCCGCACTGTCGGAGGGGCAGTACTGAGGGAGCGCCGCACTGTCGGAGGGGCAGTACTGAGGGAGCACTGCACTGTCGGTGGCAGTACTGAGGGAGCGCTGCAATGTCGGCGGGGCAGTACTGAGGGAGCGCTGCACTGTCGGAGGGTCACTACTGAGGGAGCGCTGCACTGTCGGAGGGGCAGTACTGAGGGAGCGCTGCACTGTCGGAGGGGCAGTACTGAAGGAGCGCTGCACTGTCGGGGGGCAGTACTGAGGGAGCGCTGCACTGTCGGAGGGGCAGTACTGAGGGAGCGATGCACTGTCGGAGGGGCAGTACTGAGGGAGCGCTGCACTGTCAGAGGGGCAGTACTGAGGGAGCGCTGCACTGTCGGAGGGGCAGTACTGAGAGAGCGCTGCACTGTCGGAGGGGCAGTACTGAGGGAGCGCTGCACTGTCGGAGGGGCAGTACTGAGAGAGCGCTGCACGGTCGGAGGGGCAGTACTGAGGGAGCGCTGCACTGTCGGAGGGGCAGTACTGAGGGAGCGCTACATTGTCAGAGGGGCAGTACTGAGGGAGCGCTGCACTGTCAGAGAGGCAGTACTGAGGGTACGCAGCACTGTCAGGGGCAGTACTGAGGGAGCGCCGCTTTGTCAGAGGGACAGTACTGAGGGAGCGCTGCACTGTCGGAGGGGCAGTACTGAGAGAGCGCTGCACTGTCGGAGGGGCAGTACTGAGGGAGCGCTGCACTGTCGGAGGGGCAGTACTGAGGGAGCGCCGCACTGTCACAGTGGCAGTACTGAGGGAGCGCTGCACTGTCGGAGGGGCAGTACTGAGAGAGCGCTGCACTGTCGGAGGGGCAGTACTGAGGGAGCGCTGCACTGTCGGAGGGGCAGTACTGAGGGAGCGCCGCACTGTCACAGTGGCAGTACTGAGGGAGCGCTGCACTGTCGGAGGGGCAGTACTGAGGGAGCGCCGCACTGTCACAGTGGCAGTACTGAGGGAGCGCTGCACTGTCACAGGGGCAGTACTGAGGGAGCGCTGCTCTGTCACAGGGGCAGTACTGAGGGAGCGCTGCACTGTCAGAGGGGCAGTACTGAGGGAGCACCGCACTGTCGGAGGGGCAGTACTGAGGGAGCGCTGCACTGTCGGAGGGGCAGTACTGAGGGAGCTCTGCACTGTCGGAGGGGCAGTACTGAGGGAGCGATGCACTGTCGGAGGGGCAGTACTGAGGGAGCGCTGCACTGTCAGAGGGGCAGTACTGAGGGAGCGCTGCACTGTCGGAGGGGCAGCACTGAGGGAGCGCTGCACGGTTGGAGGGTCAGTGCTGAGGGAGAGCTGCATTCTCGGAGGGTCAGTACTGAGGGAGAGCTGCACTGTCGGAGAGGCAGTAGTGAGGGAGCGCTGCATTGTCAGATGGGCTGTCCTGAGGGAGCGCTGCATTGTTGGAGGGGCAGTACTGAGGGAGTGCTGCACTGTCAGAGGGCCAGTACTGAGGGAGCGCTGCACTGTCGGAGGGGCAGCACTGAGGGAGAGCTGCATTGTCGGAGGGTCAGTACTGAGGGAGAGCTGCACTGTCGGAGGGGCAGTACTGAGGGAGCGCTGCATTGTCGGAGGGTCAGTGCTCAGGGAGAACTGCATTGTCGGAGGGGCAGTACTGAGGGAGTGCTGCACTGTTAGATGGGCTGTCCTGAGGGAGCGCTGCATTGTCGGAGGGGCAGTACTGAGGGAGTGCTGCACAGTCGGAGGGACAGTACTGCGGGAATGCTGCACTGTCGGAGAGGCAGTACTGAGTGAGTGCTGCACTATCAGAGGGGCAGTACTGAGGGAGTGCTGCACTGTCGGAGGGGCAGTACTGAGGGAGCGCTACATTGTCAGAGGGGCAGTACTGAGGGAGCGCTGCACTGTCAGAGAGGCAGTACTGAGGGTACGCAGCACTGTCAGGGGCAGTACTGAGGGAGCGCCGCTTTGTCAGAGGGGCAGTACTGAGGGAGCGCTGCACTGTCGGAGGGGCAGTACTGAGAGAGCGCTGCACTGTCGGAGGGGCAGTACTGAGGGAGCGCTGCACTGTCGGAGGGGCAGTACTGAGGGAGCGCCGCACTGTCACAGTGGCAGTACTGAGGGAGCGCTGCACTGTCGGAGGGGCAGTACTGAGAGAGCGCTGCACTGTCGGAGGGGCAGTACTGAGGGAGCGCTGCACTGTCGGAGGGGCAGTACTGAGGCAGCGCCGCACTGTCACAGTGGCAGTACTGAGGGAGCGCTGCACTGTCGGAGGGGCAGTACTGAGGGAGCGCCGCACTGTCACAGTGGCAGTACTGAGGGAGCGCTGCACTGTCACAGGGGCAGTACTGAGGGAGCGCTGCTCTGTCACAGGGGCAGTACTGAGGGAGCGCTGCACTGTCAGAGGGGCAGTACTGAGGGAGCACCGCACTGTCGGAGGGGCAGTACTGAGGGAGCGCTGCACTGTCGGAGGGGCAGTACTGAGGGAGCTCTGCAATGTCGGGTGGGCAGTACTGAGGGGGTGCTGCACTGTCAGGGGGCAGTACTGAGGGAGCGCTGCACTGTCGGAGGGGCAGTACTGAGGGAGCGCCGCACTGTCGAAGGGTCAGTGCTCAGGGAGAACTGCATTGTCGGATGGGCTGTCCTGAGGGAGCGCTGCAATGTCGGAGGTGCCATCTTTCGACATTTGATTCACAATAGTTGGGGTTAATTAATTTATACCCCCAAAAGACTTTTATTTGAAAATAAACAGAAGATTCTTTTCCTGTTACTTCTGAGTCCTGCATTATGGAGATATTCATCTTTGAGCTTTGTAAATTTTTCAATGGATTTTCCTCAGTAGCAGAGAAATCAGCAGAACGTAAACCCTGAGTCCCTCCTTGTCCTGCCCCCATCTGGTTTCTATTTGGAAAAAGTGGCACCTTAAATTAACTGTGAGTCAACTGAAAGGTCACTTACCATCTGGGTAAATATTAATTGATCAGCTGGACAGTGAAAAATGTACAGAGCCTGCGCAGGACTCACAGAACAAACATGTTTCCATCGCACACTCTACTCTGAGGGGCAGTGATAAAGACAGGATGTTCCTCAGGCAGGCACTTCCTGTTGCAGATATAAATAGCAGGTTTGTATCAATCGACTAATTTTACAGTCAAGAAGTTTATTTTGGGGAGTAGAGGGGAACTAGGAAAATAGGAAATGTTTGCGACAGGAACCTCTTGTTCTCAGCAAATTCTCAACCTGTAGACACTGGACTTAATGAAGATCTCAACCTCTCTCAGCCCCAGGGCATCGCTGCAGGAGTTCCTCAGAGCAGTGTCCTCGGCCCAACCATCTTCAGCTGCTTCATCAATGACCTTCCCTCCAACATAGGGTCAGAAGTGGAGATGTTTGCTGATGACTGCACAGTGTTCAGTTCCATTCGCAACTCCTCAGATAATGAAGCAGTCCGTGCCCCAATGCAGCAAGACCTGGATGACATCCAGGCTTGTGCTGATAAGTGGCAGGTAACATTCGCGCCACACAAGTGCCAGACACTGACCATCTCCAACAAGAGAGAGTCTAACCAATGCCCCATGATATTCAACAGCATTACCATCGCCGAATCCCCCACCATCAACATCCTGGGGGGTCACCATTGACCAGAAACATAACTGGACCAGCCACATAAATACTGTGGCTACAAGAGCCGGTCAGAGGCTGGGTATTCTGTGGCGAGTGTCTCACCTTCTGACTCCCCAAAGCCTTTCTACCATCTACAAGGCACAAGTCAGGAGTGTGATGGAATACTCTCCACTTGCCTGGATGAGTGCAGCTCCAACAACACTCAAGAAGCTCGACACCATCCAGGACAAAGCAGCCCACTTGATTGGCACCCCATCCACCACCTTAAACATTTACTCCCTCCACCACCGGCGCACCGTGGCTGCAGCGTGTACCATCTACAAGATGCACTGCAGCAACTTGCCAAGGCTTCTTCGGCAGCACCTCCCAAACCTGTGACCTCTACCACCTAGAAGGACAAGGGCAGCAGGCACATGGGAACACCACCACCTCCAAGTTCCCCTCCAAGTCTCACACCATCCTGACTTGGAAATATATCAGCCGTTCCTTCATCGTCGCTGGGTCAAAATCCTGGAACTCCCTCCCTAACAGCACTGTGGGAGCACCTTCACCACACGAACTGCAGCGGTTCAAGAAGGCGGCTCACCACCACCTTCTCAAGGGCAACTCGGGATGGGCAATAAATGCCGGCCTTGTCAGTGATGTCCATATCCCATGAATGAATGAAAAAAAACATGAGGGACTGCGGGTAGTTTCTGATATTTGGACTAGTCATCTGACACCAACATAGACTGACCAACACCAATCCATTCTCTGATCGAGCAAGGCTATGAGGGTCCTATTAATTTCTCTATAAACAAGTTAGAAGCCATTCTCTCAGCTACCCTGCGACGTGCTGTTAGAATTTATAATGAGAAACATTTATTTTTAATCCAAGAAAATTCCAGTTTCAAGTAAATCACTGGTTAGGCCCCAGCTGGAGTATTGTGTCCAATTCTGGGCACCGCACTTTAGGAAGGATGTCAAGGCCTTGGAGAGGGTGCAGAGGTGATTTACTAGAATGGTGCCAGGGGATGAGGGACTTCAGTTATATGAAGAGACTGGAGAATCTGGGATTATTCTCCTTAGAGCAGAGACAGTTAAAAGGAGATTTGATAGAGGTGCTCAAAATCATGAAGGGGTTTGACAGAATAAATAAGGAGAAACTGTTTCCAGTGGCAGGAGGGTCGGTAACCAGAGGACACAGGCTTAAGATAATTGGCAAACGAACCAGGGGAGAGATGAGGAGACTTTTTTTTTTACGCAGTGAGTTGTTGTGATCTGCAATGCGCTGCCTGAAAGGGCGGTGGAAGCAGATTCAATTGTAACTTTCAAAATGGAATTGGATAAATACTTGAAGGGGAAAAATTTGCAGGGCTCTGGGGAAAGAGCAGGGGGAGTGGAATTTATTGGATTGCACAGGCAGGATGGGCCAAATGACCTCCTTCTGTGCTGTATTGTTCTATGATTCTATGATTCGATGAAGTAAAAAATGTTCTATTGAGCTGGGCAACTACTTTGTGAGATAACAGTGCAGTGAAGTGCAGTTGTTATATAATTGTGGAATAGGGGATTGTTACAAATTCAGGTCCACCTTAGATATTCTCATAGGTACAATGGTACTGGTCACTTCCGTAAGTGGTCCCAGCATCTTATGTTCAGGAGTGTGCCCATACTGTTGAATATCTTTTGGATGAGACATTTAACTGAGGCCCCATCTGCCCTCTCAGGTGGGCATAAAAGATCCCACGGCACTATTTCAAAATGGAGCCGTTCCATTTTTGCTTCAACCTTGCTCAGTTCTCGGCAATCGCAGAGAGTTAAAACTCCCTCTATAAAGTTTAAATCCCAGTTGCCATTAGTTCCCTGATATCTCAAGTTACTGATACTAACAGATCTTGATATTCTGGTTTGGGATTGATCCTGAATGAGGTAACAGCACTAAGAACAGGCCTTTACAAATCTTCAGGACAAACTGGCGACTGAACAATATAAACATGAGCAGGACGGAGTCTCCTGGGCCTCAAGGCCAGTTTGGAAGTGACTGAGGGACACGGGAACCATAGACCTCTGTTTGGGTGCCCTTTGGTAAAGAGGAAATCTGACTCTGCACTTGACCTGGGAGTGCTTGATGCTGATATTGAGCTCCAAACATGGAGAAATGGCTCATTTCTTACCAATGACATCCCTCCGCTCAATGTACACAGAAATAATAAAACTATAACATTAAAAGCACAAAAACTGAAGCAGCTGAGTTTGCAGGCCAGGAAATAATGCTGTCAGAATAAGGAGATCCATTTTAGTGAGATTCCAATAGTTAACGGTCCGTTGAACGATTATTTTACCTTCTCTCCGACTCCTCGGATTTGATTCCCTGTATTGTGGACCCCATTAATGTTATGATTCCTTTCGCTGTAACGATCCACTGCTTTGCCAGAGGGTGAAAGCTTGCACACACATCAGTACTGGATTCTCTAAGCCCTCTTTAAGGTCCCCTGGAGACAGTAGATCTGAGGGACCCGAGAGCTCAGTCTGCCTGCAGCAGTATCAGAAATGGAACAGCAAGCTCTTGAAACTCAGAGGAAAGGATTAAGGTTAGGAGGAGGACAACACAGCCCACAATTCACTTCAGAAGATGTTTGTCATTGTTTTATTTTACTCACTAAAATTCAAACAAAGCAATGGAATTAGGTTAACCCTTTGTAGACCTTGGCAATTGTTTGTAAAGAAATGTAACTACTTTTAAAAATGTTTACCACCTTCTGTGGTGCACGGGCATTTTGTCGCCCCTGTTGCGATCATTCTCTCCTTCCTCCAACCTCCTCCTCCATCAGAATCTCTTTCATTGCTATTTTATCAATGCTCCAATGATCATTTCTCATCTGAACTTTCCCCTCTTGCCCCTCCTAAGCTTGAGTCCCCCGTCCCACACACTCCTCCTCTCCCCTGAATCTTCAGTGTTGAAACCAAGATTCTTCGCACCGTCTCTCCGACTCTAACTATTTCCCAGGTTCTTAAAACTGTGCAACTTCTCTCCTCCTTCAGCCTGAATCATCCTCCTACAACCTGCTGGTGCCTGGAACTTAAACTTGGTGTCCCTCATCTCTGACTCTGTGTTTCTGCTCTGTGGGTCTCAGCCATCCACCTGCCCTTCACTTTGAAAAAATATCAATTGAAATAATTCCGTCCTTGGTTTGCACTTGAAGCACTTTCAGTTTAGAATGTGTTGACAAAAATGTTTTGAAGGTTGGCAAGGTTTTTAGCCTCATTTAAATGTTTCATTGTTTCTCGATGCATTCTTTCAAGTTTCAGAAACAGGCGATGAAATTTCAAAGATCGGAATAAACATGGACACAAAGCAATGGCAGAGGGTGAAAGGGTTTGTCCAGCAGCAAAGCAGGAAGAGAGTAGATTTGCTTCAATAAATTTCTGTCGGTCTCCTTCTCCATGTTATTGTGGGTAAAGCAGTATTGCTATTGGCTGTGCCACAGCTGACCCTACAATGACACCGGTGGGGTCACCTTGTGCTGACATCACCATCTCTCCTACTGCACTGCCTCTTGAACCCAGGCCCCGCTCTGCAGCGTCAGACTTCTCGACATCGGGTCTTGGTTCAGTCACAACTTTCTCCAACTGAACATCGGGAAGCGTGATTAAATTGCTTCTCATCGCCTGCCATGACCCCACTCCTCCCATCCAGGCTGAAGCAGACAACACTAAACCTCGGCACCTTTCTCAACACTAAACTCAACTTCAAACCTCACATCCTATCCACCAAGACTCCTTTGTCCTACCACAGCTTCTACACCAATTAAACCCTTTCCCAGGTTTCTGTCAATTCTAGATGTCATTACTCCAATGTCCCCCTCGCTGGTATCCCATCCGCCATAAAATCCAACTGTTCCAGAATGCAAACATTCGCTCATTACCCCATCCTCGCTGATCTACATTGGCTTTCAATCCCTCTTACAATTAAAATTTTAAATTCTTGTCCCCATCTTCAAATCTAATCATGGCCTTGCCCTATCCTGTGCTCTCACCCTCCTCCAGCCTTCAGTCATCCAACCCTGGCTTATTGTACATCTCCCTCTGCCTTTTTCTCCACTTTTGCAGATTTTTGGCCGCCTCGACCCTGATCTCTGAAAATCCCTCTCTAAACCCATCCATCTCTCCTCTTCTCTGCAGAGCTATGGGGAAAGGACAGGGGAGTGGGACTAATTGGAGAGCTCTTTCAAAGAGCCGGCACAGGCACAATGTGCCGAATGGCACATTCAGGCTTGGGCTGATAAGTGGCAAGTGACATTCGCGCCACACAAGTGCCAGGCAATGACTATCTCCAACAAGCGAATGTCTAACCACCTCCCCTTGACATTCAATGGCATTACCATCACTGAATCCCCCACTATCTACATCCTGGGGGGTCATCATTGTTCAGAAACTTAACTGGACCAGCCACATAAATACTGTGGCTATAAGAGCAGGTCAGAGGCTGGGTATTCTGCGGCAAGTGTCTCACCTCATGACTCCCCAAAGCCTTTCCATCATCTACAAGGCACAAGTAAGGAGTGTGATGGAATACTCTCCACTTGCCTGGGTGAGTGCAGCTCCAACAACACTCAAGAAGCTCAACACCATCCAGGATAAAGCAGCCCACATGATTGGCACCCCATCCACCACCTTAAACATTCACTCCCTCCACCACCGGCGCACCGTGGCTGCAGTGTGTACCATCTGCAAGATGCACTGCAGCAACTCGCCAAGGCTTCTTCGGCAGCACCTCCCAAACCTGCGACCTCTACCACCTAGAAGGACAAGGGCAGCAGGTGCATGGGAACACCACCACCTCCAAGTTCCCCTCCAAGTCACACACCATCCTGACTTGGAAATATATTGGCCGTTCCTTCATCGTCGCTGGGTCAAAATCCTGGAATTTTCTCCCTAACAGCACTGTGGGAGCACCTTCACCACACGGACTGCAGCGGTTCAAGAAGGTGGCTCACCACCACCTTCTCAAAGGCAACTAGGGATGGGTGATAAATGCTGGCCTTGCCAGCGACGCCCACATCCCAGGAACAAATAAAAAACAAATGGCCTCCTTCTGTGTTGTAAGACTCTATGATTCTCTAAAAAACTTGGAAAAACCCATCTTTTTAACCTCCCTTCTTCTTAGGCAGTCCCTCAGAACCGAGGATGACTTGCTTCCACATTAAAAATGAGTTCTCAGGTGACTGATGTGTCCAATGCGGGACCTACAGTCTCTGTCACAGGTGGGGCAGTCGGTGGTTGAAGGGGCGGGTGGGTGGGGTGTTTGAGTTGACGTGCACTCCTTGCGCTTCTTGCGCTTGGTTTCTGCTTGCTCCCGGCGAAGAGACTCGAGGTGTTCGGCGCCTTCCCGGATGCTTCTCCACCACTTTGTGCGGTCTTGGGCCAGGGATTCCCAGGTGTCGGTGGGGATGTTACACTTTTTCAAGGAGGCTTTGAGGGTGTCCTTGAAGCGTTTCCTCTGCCCACCTGGGCCTCTCTTGCCGTGCCAGAGCTCCGAGTAGGTTTTTAATCAAGCCTTTGGTGACCCCTCCAATGGCTCCCGCCATGGCTCAGCGTCTGTTCCCTTATCGATGGTTATTATTTTCTGCCTCTCTTTGTAAAATGCCTTGAGATTTTTTTTAATGTTAAAGCTGTTTTATATCTGCAAGCTGTTGTTACTGAAAAATCAAATTAAACGGCTCCGTGATGTTTGAATTAGTAAGTGTATTTCTCCAATGTTGTCCTAGAAACATAGAAGATAGGAGCAGGAGTCGGCCATTCGGCCCCTCGAGCCTGCTCCGCCATTCAATGAGATCATGGCTGATCATCCAAATTCAGTACCCTGTCCCTGCCTTCTCCCCATATCCCTTGATCCTTTTAGCCTTAAGAAATATATCTAAATCCTTCTTGAATATATTTAATAAGTTGGCCTCAACTGCCTTCTGTGGTAGAGAATTCCACAGGTTCACCATTCTCTGGGTGAAGAAATTCCTCCTCATCTCAGTCCTAAATGGCTTACCCCTTATCCTTAGACTGTGATTCCTGGTTCTGGACTCCCCCGCCATCGGGAACATCCTTCCTGCAGCTAGTCTGTCTAGTCCTGTTAGAATTTTATAAGTTTCAATGAGATCCTCTCTCATTCTTCTAAACTCTAGTGAACATAAGCCTAATCGACCCAATCTCTCTTCATACGTCATTCCTGCCATCCCAGGTATCAGTCTGGTGAATCTTCGCTGCACTCCCTCCATGGCAAGAACATCCTTCCTCAGATAAGGCGACCAAAACTGCACACAATACTCAAGGTGTGGTCTCACCAAGGCCCTGTACAACTGCAGCAAGACATCCTTGCTCCTGTACTCGAATCCTCTCGCTATGAAGGCCAGCATACCATTTGCCTTCTTAACCGCCTGCTGCACCTGCATGCTTACCTTCAGCGACTGGTGCACAAGGACACCCAGGTCTTGTTGCACTTCCCCTTCTCCCAATCTATTGCCGTTCAGATAATAATCTGCCTTCCTGTTTTTGCCACCAAAGTGGATAACCTCGCATTTATCCACATTATACTGCATCTGCCATGCATCTGCCCAATCGCCCAAACTGTCCAAATCATACTGAACCATGTTGTGTCTGTAATGCGCCAGTTCCCATTGCCAGTCTGCTCTGAGCTAGCCAAACCCGACCAGGATAGCAACAGAGGGGCTACAGCTGGTCTAAACAGGACTTGGGCTAACATCGCCGGGATTCCTCATCCTGTCCCTTTCTCAGTGACCGCTGCTGGGATGTACAGGTGTGCTGCTGAGGACAGGTGTGGGTTCAGCTCTGATGAACCCCCGTGGCCAAGTATCCCGTCACCGTCACCGACCAGCCTCATGGGGGATGAACGTCGCCCGGGCTGAGATCCGGGAGAATGCCCCGCCCCAGGTGAGTCAGCACCGTTCAGAGCAGGAGGGCACTGGGTTCATCCCCCTGGCAGCCCACCCCCAGCTCCCCACTCACAAAAGCAAGCATGGTTAACATTTGTTTTAAATTATTGAGGGTCTTATGAATGTTCTCACAAGATTCTGAAAAAAAGCAATCAAATTGTTTTATTTTTATTTTAACCTCACGCACTAGCACAGATAAAAATTAAAATATTAAAATAAAAGGGGTGGGAAAGTGAATATTTAAAGAAAAAGAGCGAGACAATGTTTTCATCTAAAATTATCCACATTCGTATTCTGCGGAGGGTGTCGGTGAGCAGTGAAGATGGACATACAATTATGCTCACTTGTTGTATATTAATATAGATTCTTGACATCTTTCACAGACCTCAGGCTGTCATCTTTTTGTCTGCCTTAATTGAAAATTAATGGTTAGTGTGTTGCCATGGTAATAAAGTCATTGGTCGCAAATAGCGCTCACATCTCAAGAAGGCACCAGTGGCATTGTTTGTCCTGGGTGACCTTGGGAGTTCAGAGATATTGAAGGAGAAATGGGGGTTGAATATTGCCAATCCGAGCAAGACATGAAAAAAAACTTATTGCGTGTTGTGTATAGAAAAATAAAATGAATGTGTCAAGGCAGAGAGAAGGAGAATTATACTTGAGTACAAAGCAGAAAAGTTTCATCTTTTCATTTGATTCTGTCTATTGCCTCGCAGAGATTGGAGTTCTGATGTTGCAGTAGGGTATATTATACCTTCATAATACAGACCGCAGCACAAGGAACAAGTGTCGCACGACAGATGATCGGAGCTGATTGCCGCTTTGTCCCACTGAAAGAGTTATCTGAACTAGGGCATCAATTTGGGTCGGACAAAAGGGAAAAGGATTTAAAAATATAACCATAAGATGTGGCGGAACAAAAGCATCACAGAGTTAAGGAAATAAGAGAGAGAAGCAGATAGCTGGAAAAAGGGAAAGGACAGAGAGAAGGAGCTAGGAGTAAAAGACACACACACACAGACACACACACAGACGCAGATACACATAGACACACACACACAGACACACGCACAGAGACACAGACACATGCAGAGACACACGCACAGAGACACAGACACACACACACGCACACAGACACAGACACACACACGGACACACACAGAGACACAGACACACACACAGACACACACAGAGACACTCATAGAGACACAGACACACGCACAGAGACACAGACACACGCACACAGACACAGACACACATAGACGCACACACAGACACAACACAGGGACACACGCACAAACACATGCACACAGATGCAACACACAGACACACACACAGACACATGTACCCAAACACGTACACACAGACACACACACATGCACACATAACCACGCTTACACATATAGATATATAAACAGACAGATATATATATATATATATATACAGACACATACAGAAAGATATTGAGCAAATAAGGAAGGATTGACCGGTGAGTACAATCACCATTTCAGACTGACATTTTTCGTTATTTCACAAATTCACAAACTCAGCAAACTCAGGATCTCCCCGGACTCGGGCTGACTTTTATAGTGAGTCCATCAGAAAAATCAATGCTTGGTTGATTTTAGATTTAGTGTAAATTAACTGACAAAAAGGGATCCATCTGGAGAGAGGGCTGAAGTTACAATACTGAGCAGGTCAGGGATCTGAGAGGCTGGCTTCCGTCAGGAGAGAGGAGGGAAGGGGAAGCAGTGATTGGACAATGAGAATGCCTGAGCCTGGGGCTGACGGAAGGGTGGGAACTACAAGCCCAAAGCCACAAGCCAACCTCCTGCAGATCAGAGTGTCTATGCACTGCCCAGTTGTGCTGTGGACAACAGGGAACATAAACCGCCAAACACCCAGCTTGATTTAGAATCACTGGTACAAAAGGGTGCCATTGGTCTGTGCTAATGCTGGGGTTACTTTGCCTACCGGAATGATCTACTGGTATATGTGTGAAGGCCAACAGCTACACCTGGTTTACTTTAGGTGCACACTCCACAAGACATCTCTTGGGTCTGGAGCGCCACGTTGCTCCATGAATGATTATTGCGTTCAATGCTGGACCATTTCCAAACTATCCCAGGAATTTGGTCTTCCATTGTACAGCAGGACAGCGCCGAAACCTGATCTGCCTCGGGATGTTGCCATGCGGTGTGCTTCTGATTCTCCCGTGCAGTGAGTTCCCAATCTCAGCCAGGACAGCAATGGGGAGTCGTTCAGGCCAGGAAACTCTCTGCCAGTAACGAGAGTAGGAAAGTCTCTGGATGGGTCACCCCTGACCCCAGAACATTCTCGCTCAGCTCCCGGCCTCTCATGGTGCAGCAAGGCAAAGATGATGAAATCAATGCGCTGGAGGACGGGGAACTAGTGAGGAGAAAGGTGAAAGGTGAATAGGATTTAGAGCAGGATAGGGCCTGGGCAGATGAGTTTGAGTTTGATGTGGATCCAGAGGAAATGAGTAAAACATCTTGCCTATGTTGGCCTGTCTTTGTCAGCTGTGGCTCAGTGGGTCGCACTCTCTCGCCTCTGAGTCAGAAGGTTGTGGGTTCAAGTCCCACTCCAGGAGACTTGAGCACATAAATCCAGGCTGACACTCCAGTGCAGTGCTGGGGGAGTGCTGCACTGTCAGAGGTGCCGCCTTTTGGATGAGACGCTAAACCGAGGCCCCGCCTGCTCTCTCAGGTGGATGTAAAAGATCCCATGGCACAAACAGCAGGGGAGTTCTCCCTGGTGTCCTGGTCAATATTTATCCCTCAATCAACATCACTAGAAACAGATTATCTGGCCATTATCACACTGCTGTTTTTGAGAGCTTGCTGTGTGCAAAATTGGTCGGCGCATTTCCCACATTACACGGCCACCATCCACACCTTACTCACCTTCCAGGCTTGACGCAAAAAACAGAAAATGCTGGAAATACAAAACAGGCCAAGTTCCAACCTATCCTTCTTGGAAAAGAAAGACTTGCATTTCTGTAGCGCCTTTCACAACCTCAGGACGTCTCAAAGCGCTTTACAGCCAATGAAGTACTTTTGAAGTGTCATCACTGTTGTAATGTGGGAGACAGGGCAGCCAATTGTGCACAGCAAGCTCCCACAAACAGCAATGTAATAATGACCAGAACATCTGTGTTTGTTACGTTGACTGAGGGATAAATATTGGCCACTACACCGGGAGAACTCCCCAGCTCCTCTTCAAAATAGTGCCATGGGATCTTTTACATCCACCTGAGAGAGCAGATGGTTTAACGTCTCATCTGAAAGACAGCACCGCCGTCTCCTTCGGCTCCTTCAGCACTGCACTGGAGTGTCTGCCTGGACTTTTGAGAGGGTATGAGAATAGATTGGCAGCTAACATAAAAGGAAATTCAAAAGTCTTCCATGGGCACATAAATAGCAAATGGGTAGTAAGAGGAGGGGTGGGGCTGATTAGGGACCAAAAAGGAGACTTAAGCATGGAGGCTGAGGGTATGGCCGAGGTACTAAATGAGTACTTTGCATCAGTCTTCACCAAGGAAGAAAATGCTGCCAGAGACATAGTGAAGGAGGAGGTAGAAGAGTTAATGGATGGGATAAAAATTGATAAAGAGGAGGTACTAGAAAGGCTGTCTGTAGATAAGTCAGCAGGACCAGATGGGATGCATCCTAGGATGCTGAGGGAGGTTAAGGAGGAAATCGCGGAGGTACTGGCCATAATCTTCCAATCCTCCTTAGGTACGGGGGTGGTGCCAGAGGACTGGAGAATTACAAATGTTACACCCTTGTTCAAGAAAGGGTGTAAAGATAGAACCAGCAACTACAGGCCAGTCAGTTTAACCTCAGTAGTAGGGAAGCTTTTGGAAATGATAATTAGGGACAAAATTAACAGTTGCTTGGACAAGTGTGGATTAATTAAGGAAAACCAGCATGGATTTGTTAAAGGCAAATCGTGTATAACCAACTTGATCGAGTTTTTTGATGAGGTAACAGAGAGGGCTGATGAGGGTAATGCGGTTGATGTGGTGTACATGGACTTCCAAAAGGCGTTCAACAAAGTGCCACATAATAGGCTTGCCAGCAAAGTTGAAGCCCATGGAATAAAAGGGACAGTGGCAGCATGGATACGAAACTGGCTAAGTGACAGGAAACAGAGAGTAGTGGTGAACGGTTGTTTATCGGACTGGAGGAAGGTGTACAGTGGTGTTCCCCAGGGGTCGGTTCTAGGACCACTGCTTCTCTTGATATATATTAATGACTTGGACTTGGGTGTACAGGGCACAATTTCAAAATTTGCAAATGACACAAAACTTGGAAATATAGTGAACAGTGAGGAGGATAGTGATAGACTTCAAGAGGACATAGACAGGCTGGTGAAATGGGCGGACATGTGGCAGATGAAATTTAACGCATGAAAGTGCGAAGTGATACATTTTGGTAGGAAGAACGAGGAGAGGCAATATAAACTAAAGGGTACAATCCTAAAGGGGGTGCATGAACAGAGAGACCTGGGGGTATGTGTGCACAAATCGTTGACGGTGGCAGGGCAGGTTGAGAAAGCGGTTAAAAAGCATACGGGATCCTGGGCTTCATAAATAAAGGCATAGAGTACAAAAGCAAAGAAGTTACGATGAACCTTTATAAAACACTGGTTCGACCTCAACTGGAGTATTGGGTCCAATTCTGGGCACCACACTTTAGGAAGGATATGAAGGCCTTAGAGAGGGTGCAGAAAAGATTTACGAGAATGGGATGAGGGACTTCAGTTACGTGGACAGGTTAGAGAAGCTGGGGTTGTTCTCCTTAAAGCAGAGAAGATTGAGAGGAGATTTGATCGAGGTGTTCAAAATCATGAGGAGTCCTGACAGAGTAGATAGAGAGAAACTGTTCCCATTGGTGGAAGGGTCGAGAACCAGAGGACACAGATTCAAGGTGATTGGAGTAAGAACCAATGGCGACATGAGGAAAAGCTTTTTCACACAGCAAGTGGTTAGGATCTTGAATGCACTGCCTGACAGGGTGATGGAGGCAGATTCAATTGTGGCTTTCAAAAGGGAATTGGATAAGTAACTGAAGGAAAAAAAATTGCAGAGCTATGGGGAAAGGGCAGGGGAGTGGGACTAGCTGAAGTGCTCTCGCAGAGAGCCGGCACGGGCTCGATGGGCCGAATGGCCTCCTTCTGTGCTATAACCATTCTACGATTCTATGAAATTTCTAAACTGGGACTTGAACCCACCATCTTTTGATTCAGAGGTGAGAGTGCTATCCATTAGGCCACAGCTGATGCCGGGGGATATCATCAACTTAATGGCAGCTGATATTAAATGGAAAGGCTACTTTTTGTGTTGTGGGCCAATAAGAACTGGGTTGAGGTTGGGCAAACTCACTTCACGTAGGGAGCTTACAACCAACAGGGACACATTTATCGTATCAGTCTGGGTTGGAATTGAACCCAGGTCCCAGAGGTGAAAGGGTTCACCCGCTGCTCCACCCAGTTCCTTCCATAGTAAGATTCAATAAGGTTCTCTGGACTGACATGTTCTTAACTAAAGGACACATCTTTGAGTCTTCATTCAATCCTGACTACTGTGACGTTGAATGTTCATCATTCAAACCCAAACACAAGTCTCCTTTCCATTGGTAAAACAGTTACAGTGAGGACTGGAGACTTTTAGAATTTGGATGAGGGAAATGGATTTCTCAATGGGAATCCCACTCTTCCTGTGTTATGAATAGGAGGATGAGGAAATAGAAGAGGCTACATTGTGGGATCTTAGTGTGAGGAATTACAAAAGACGTTTGTTTCCAACACTTACACGACTCAAAATGCTTACTTAGATTTCTCAGCCATCAATGCTTCAGAAAGGCTGCGCTTCCCCTCCCCCCACACCCCCACCCCCAGCGGCTACTGGGGAGTCATATCAACTGCGACCCACTTCCACCAGGACCATAACATTGTCTGTAGCAGTGTAAGTTGTAATGTATATACCTTTAAGGGGGGAACTACTTTTTACAGCTCATGTATACTGTAGTACCGGCAGTGACCACACCTGTATATAGCACTGAGTAGTAATCTGTACAGGCAGTTGCAGTGTGAGCCACGTTGAGTAAACACCTGTTGTACCGTTCTCCGCAGTCTGTGTCTTATTATATACGGACGCAACATTGGCGACGAGGCAGGTTCGAACCTACCTGCAACTCTGCATCACCTCCCGGGGATTCGTTCCTGGAGATCAGTGGATTGGAGGTCAAGGCCAGAGACTCGGGCGTCGACCACGGGCAACCGCCCAGTCATCCAGCAGAGACTCAAGAATTGCGGGGGAGGCTGTCGAGAGCCAGGCTTGGCTTTCCAGTCAAGGTGGTCCAGCGAAACGGGCTGGCAACAGGTAGTGCACAGACCCTTGCTGGACAGCGGCGGGCTAGAGCCCGACCGAGCGGCACAGCAAAGGGCCGAGCAGCGTCGATGGGGGAGAGAGAGAGAGGGCAGAGCGCACAGGGCGCAGCCGGTGTTCAGGGGCCGAGCAGCGTCGGAGAGAGGGAGAGAGAGACGCGCAGAAACCCGCGAGGCGCCGCCATTGCCACGAGAACCGCCGGGAGAGGCGTTGGCAGCAGCGGGGGAGGAAGGAAAGCGCGGGAGACGCCATTTTAAACCACACCCAAAATGCCGAAGAGTGGCAGTATCACCGCATTTGACAATGAAGTCGAAGATTGGACTACATATGTCGAATGAATAGAGGCATACTGCAAGGCAAATGAGGTGTCAGATGACAAGAAAGCGTCGGTATTGTTAAATTTAATGGATGCAAAGACGTATGGTTTATTACGAAATCTAGTAACCCCAATGAAGCCAATGGAAAAGAGTTTTGAAGACATAGTAACGATACTAAAGGAACATTTAAACCCCACACCGCTGCTGATAGCAGAAAGATTCAAGTTTCACAAACGGAACCAGCATAAGGATGAAAGCAATGCTGATTATTTAACAGAACTGTGCAAACTATTGAAACACTGCCAGTTTGGAGCGTGACTGGCAGATACCTTAAGGGACAAGTTTGTGTGTGGGCTTCAAAGTGAAGGAACCCAGAAACGGCTTTTATCTGAAAAGGACCTTACGCTGGAAAAGGCTTTCAGCATTGCGGTATCATATGAAGCAGCAGCACGGGGCGCTGCAGAGATACAACAGAGACCGCAAGAATATGGCACAAACGAAATGTCATATGGAACAGAGAAGTGCTATCGCTGCGGCAGAAAAACACACGACAAGAATGATTGCTGGTTCAAAGACAAAGTGTGCAGACAGTGTGGAAAAGTAGGACACATAGCACGAGTCTGCAGGTCGGGAAAGAGAACCAGCAATAAGAAACCTACCAAAGGAAAGTACAAGAAGGTACATAAGATGACGGAGAATAGTTCAGACGAACAAAAGAGTGATAACGACTCCGAAAGCAGGGAACTGAGTTGTCTGAAACTACATAATGTGATCACAACGGAGGATCACCGAACCATTTGGGTCACTCTCAAGATAGCAGGAGTCCAGGTAAAGATGGAATTGGACACATGATCAGCCCTAACAGTCATAAACCGACGGGACTACGAGCGGCTATTCTCATACATACCCTTGAGAGACACAAAAATTATTTTGAAGACGTACACGGGGTAAAAAGTCTACCCCAAAGGAAAAATAAGGGTGACCGTTATATATAACGGTAAGGAAACACCAAAACTAGACCTGTATGTTTTGCAAGATGGAGGACCACCATTACTGGGACGTGAATGGATCCGGAAAATACAACTGGATTGGCATTCCATACAGGCACTGACTGTGGCTGACAAAAAGGATGACGACGTCACAGCTGGGCGACTGTCAAAGATCCAAACTGACGCGAAAGAAGTGTTCCAGCAAGGACTCGGAACACTAAAAGACATGACAGCAACGATTAAAATTGAAGAAAACGCAAGCCCAAAATTTTTTAAGGCCAGACCAGTACCTTATGCGATCCGCCCAGCCGTCGAAGCAGAGCTGGAGAGCCTGGAACGTTCAGGCGTACTGTCCAAGGTAGACTGGAGCGAGTGGGCTACACCCATCGTCCCTGTGATGAAAAAGTCGTTGAGCAGCACGCCTGGGGAACCAAAGAAGGTTCGCATCTGTGGGGACTTTAAGGTAACAGTGAACCCGGTCCTTCACACCGTACAATATCCACTTCCGCGGATTGAAGATATTTTCGCCTCGCTATCTGGAGGGAAACGCTTCACTAAGATTGACCTGGCCCAGGCGTATCTGCAAATGGAGGTAGAAGAAGCATCAAAAAAATACCTCACAATCAACACCCATAAAGGTCTCCACCAATACAACTGGCTGGTATTTGGGGTAGCATCAGCTCCGGCTATTTGGCAGAGGGCAATGGAACAACTCCTGCAAGGGATCCCAGGGACCCAGTGTTATTTGGACGACATCCTGGTCACGGGCGAAAATGACAGTGATCACCTTGCCAACCTGGAGCAGGTGCTCACTAGATTGCAGGAATATGGGCTCCGAGCTAACCGCCCCAAATGCGAGTTTTTTAGAAAACAGATCTCGTATTGTGGCCACGTTATCGATAAAGAGGGGTTACATAAGTCCCCAGAGAAGATTGAGGCAGCAGTCAAGGCTCCAGCACCGGAAAATGTGTCACAACTGAGGTCGTTCCTCGGGCTGGTAAACTACTACCATAAGTTCTTGTCAAATTTGTCTACAATATTACACCCACTGAACACCCTACTGCAAACTGGGGTGCCATGGAAGTGGAATGACGAATGTAGACAAGCTTTCCAGAAGAGCAAAACACTAATCACATCGAAAGAGGTATTGGCCCATTACAACCCGGCATTACCAATTCGGTTGGCATGTGATGCGTCACCCTACGGCATTGGAGCGGTGCTGTCGCACAAATTCTCGGACGGCTCAGAGAGGCCAATAGCCTTTGCGTCACGATCACTAACCTCAGCCGAGCGTAACTACGCCCAGATTGACAGGGAGGCCCTCAGCCTAGAGTGGGGAGTGAAAAAGTTCAATCACTATCTGCACGGGCAGAAATTCACCTTGCTGACTGATCACCAGCCTCTTGTCTCCATTTTTAATCCGAAGAAGGGCGTTCCGGTGATGACTGTGCAACGGCTACAAAGATGGTCATTTTTTCTAGGGGCGCACCACTATGAGATTGAATATAACGGCACGAAACAACATGGAAATGCTGATGGGCTATCACGCCTGCCACTGCCTACTGTGGAGGAAGCACCAGCAGTGGATCCTGTCGAAATATTCCATTCGACTACAGTTGAATACCTACCGGTAACTAACGCTTGTATCGTAAAGGAAACCCGAAATGACCCGACACTGTCTCGGGTATATGATTTGACAGTGAAGGGATGGCCAGCACATGGCGACTCACTGTTGCCAGCATTCTCGACAAGGAGAGAACAGCTGTCAGTGTGCCAGGGGACCTTGATGTGTGGATCCCGAGTGGTAACTCCACCCAAGTTAAGGGATAGAGTGCTCAATGAGCTTCATGAGGGTCATCTGGGAGGGGTAAAAATGAAAAGCCTAGCCAGGGCTTATGTGTGGTGGCCGGGAATCGATAAACAAATCGAGGACCTGACCAAGAGCTGCTCAGGATGCCAGAAAGTCCAAAATGCACCACCACAGGCCCCTCTACACCCATGGGAGTGGCCCTCATCTCCATGGCAATGGGTGCATATTGATTTTGCTGGTCCATTCATGGACTCAATGTTTTTAATAGCCGTGGATGCGCACTCGAAATGGCCTGAGGTCATCAAAATGTCCTCCACTACCACGGAGAAAACTATTGCAGTCCTACGGACCATTTTTGCCAGGAATGGCTTGCCAGAACAGATTTGCTCCGACAACGGACCACAGTTTGTGTCCGAAGAGTCCCGGAGGTTCTTGAAAAAGAATGGGGTAAGGCATTACACATCCGCCCCGTATCATCCAGCCACAAATGGATTGGCTGAGAGGTTCGTACAAACCTTTAAGAAGGCAATAAAGGCTATGTACAATGACAACATTCCGCTGCAGCACAAGGTGGACAATTTCCTGTTCGCCTACCGGAATGCGACACATGCAGTCACCAACCAGGCCCCAGCCATGATGTTCTTTAACCGAAGGTTAAGATCTCGCCTGGATTTGCTCAGACCAAACGTACGAAGAGATGTTGAGAGTAAGCAATTCCAGCACATCCATGAGAAGCCAACAAGGAGCTTCAATGTAGGGCAACCAGTCTTGGCCCGCGACTACCGAACAGAAAAATGGCAGCCAGGAATGATATGCACACGGCAGGGCCCACTAATGTACACAGTGGACGTTGGGGAGAGCATCGTGAGATGCCATGCTGACCAGATCCTAGAGTCACAGGAACAAGTCAACCCCATGCCTCGCCAATATGTACCTGGTAATGAACCCGATGTACAGGTCGCATCTACCCCAGAAACAGTAGCATCGGAAGCTGATGAACCAACCGACGACAGGGAGCCAGAATCGCCTCCGCACCAAGAGCAAAACACTCGGGAAAGGCGCTATCCAGAAAGGATCAGGAAGCCTCCCCAAAAACTGAATATATAAATAGACTATTTTCAGCTAATTTTGCATGTTAAAAGTGTTAATTGTAATTAGTTTGATATTTAATTGTTAAATGAGTGTTATGGTACTGTTAATCTAAAAGGGGAGGAATTGTAATGTATATACCTTTAAGGGGGAACTACTTTTTACAGCTCATGTATACTGTAGTACCGGCAGTGACCACACCTGTATATAACACTGAGTAGTAATCTGTACAGGCAGTTGCAGTGTGAGCCACGTTGAGTAAACACCTGTTATACCGTTCTCCGCAGTCTGTCTCTTATTATACATGGACGCAACATAAGTGACTACTGCCTACTCCCTCGTGGGGAAATCCAGAACGTGGGGTCACAGTTTTAGAATGAAGGGTTGCCCTTTTAGAACTGAGATAAGGAGGAATTTCTTCTCTCAGAGGGTCGTAAATCTGTGGAATTCTCTGCCCCAGGGAGCCGTGGAGGCTGGGTCATTAAATACATTTAAGGTGGAGATAGACAGATTTTTGCAAAATAAAGGAGTAAAGGGTTATGGGGAGCGGGCGGGGAAGTGGCTTTGAGCCCAAGATCAACCATGATCTTATTGAATGTCGGAGCAGGCTCAACGGGCCAAGTGGCCTATCCCTGCTCCTATTTCTTATGTTCTTATGCCTTGAATTTTATTTGCCATCAGATCTTTCCAGGCAGCCTCGGGAGGTTTTGTTTTTGTCAGGCAGCAGCACATAACTGAATAAATAAAGGCGGTCCTTGTAATTTATTGCCTTCTCAATGCAACCCGCAGAAAGAGCGAGCGAGCAGTCCATTCCTACAGACTAGCACAGCACCCACAGGTGCAAGGAGCAGATGAAGCATGTGTGGCCTTGAAAGCCCTATATGACAAGCCAATCAATTTCATTAGTAAGAAAGGATTTCAGTCCATCAAAGTCCAGCTCTTGTGCGATGCCAATCCCCCTCTCCTGCACATTGATGTCTGCTCGCCACGCACCTTTGGTGATACTTTTGCCACATTCTAATCCACCAAGCCAGCTACGATAACGCAAGTCAGGATGGCTGATTAGAGATCAGGCCTGTCCCTGCGGTGATGGCTAATGGCTCCAGTACAGCATCTCCAGACAGAGGAGTGCAGCAAATATACTGAGGCTCATGGCACTACATGAAGTGAGAGCGAGCCCATTGCTGACATCCCAAGGTCTCATTTAAGATGTTTGGACTAGGTGCTGGAGCCTAGCCAGAGTCCCCGGAATTATAGCAGCTGACGAGTGCTGCATAATGTTGCTGTGCCGAAAGGATGATCCCTTCCTGAAGCTGGAGATGATGACGGTGATGAAGAAGAGAAAAAATGGGTCTTCATCCCGCACATGAGGAGGATATCGCAGCCGGAGAGACAGCAACCTGCGGCCAAGGAAAGATCGGGACAACTTACAGCCGAGTGCTTTCAATAAATAAAAGTTCAGAAGACCAGTAAAAGCGCTCCAGCCGCACCCCCCACCCTCCACCCCCCACCCTCCACCCCCCCACCCTCCACCCCCCACTCTCCACCCCCCCACCCTCCACCCCCCCCACCCTCCACCCCCCACCCTCCACCCCCCCACCCTCCACCCCCCACCCTCCCCCCCCCACCCCGCACAACGGCCTTGTCACCACCTGCTGTTCCAAAGGGAGCTGTGCCTTGCAACAGTAACAGGAACCTCACATTTCATCACCGCTAAGCTGAATATAGCCAGAGAAATGAGCGTTGAAGTCTCTGTAGTCAACAGATTTTTACTTTTTTGGTGTAATATTTTCCAAGTGATTCCAATAATTTTGAATTCTTACCCTTCATGCCAGATGAATTGCTCTTAAACAAAAACGAAATCCTGCGGATGCTGGACATCTGAAATAAAAAACAGAAAATGCTGGAAACACTCAGCAGGCCAGGCAGCATCTGTGGAGACAGAAACAGAGTTAATGTTTCAGGTCAGTGACCCTTCATCAGGTTCATCAGGTTCTGACGAAGGGTCATCGACCTGAAACGTTAACTCTGTTTCTCTCTCCACAGACGCTGCCTGACCTGCTGAGTGTTTCCAGCATTTTCTGGTTTGATTTTTTATGCCGTATTTGCTCTCTTCCCTAATTCTCCAAGTTGGTTCCTGAATGATGTGGGGTTGCAAGGTGGGTGGCTGGGAAATGTTCTCTGGAGCCTCCGAGGGCTGAGGTGCCCCCGGTCTCAGTTGTGCGAGCCATTCTCCGGCAATGCCAAAGGGAGCTGGGCCCAGGTCTCAACGTCCCACATGTGCTGGTTTTGGAAAGAAGTCGGCTCATTGTCACTCTTATGAGAGACAGCAACATCTGCGGCCACGCTTTGCAGCCACTGGTGCTGGACACAGGCTCAGATCTGCTTGTGGTCAGTGGGAGAACAGACGTAACTGTCCCAATTATGTCTTGGAGCCCCTGTGAATGTGTTGTATTAGTCTCAGAAACAAGTCAAGCACCCGGCAGCAGAGCAAACCTGCTGGGTTTGAAAAAGAAAGTTATGGAAGACATCAGGGAGAAAGAAAGGGCGTATAAAATTCTGAAATGAACGGTGAGGGAACAGGACCAAGCAGGGCAAGGCCAGCAAACTGCAAAGAGGGAACTCGAGAGGGAAACCTAAAGGACAATTAACAAAATGTACTTTAAGTATATAAGGAGCAAGCGATGGGTACAGAGGACTGTGCATAGTGGCAGTGGGGAACACATGCCTGTTGACAAGCAAGTGGTGGAATGACTAAATCATGGCTTTGTGACTGTTTTGAACCATTGAAAGGAGGGCATGGATGCCTGAGTTAATAGAGGAGAGTAAGGGAGAGAGCAGACTGGAGACTCTTAGTGTGACAGGAGATGGCATAGTAGAAAAGTTTAGAAGTTCAGACAATTTCCATCCAAGGTGCTGAATCAACTGCGCTGAGGAGTTTGGAAATCTTTCAAAGTTCCCCGGAATAGGATAACACAATGCACTGGGAGAGAAGTATAAATTGGGCAATCAGTTAGTCCAGGGTTAGCTCTTACAATCAATAGTCCAAGATAAAATTAGGAAGAATTTAGAAATTCATGTCTTAATCAAAGTTTGGCAAGCTGTGTCTACCAAACTTCATAAGAGATTTTTCAAGAAGTGACCAATTTTATAGATAAAGGGAATTCAGTAGATGTAGTGCATATAGAAAAGCAGAAAGGATTCGCAAAGGTGTCTCACAAGAGGCTGGTTAGAAAAGTCCTGTCTGGTATCAGGGGAAATAAGCAGCATATGTAGAAAGCTGGGTGACGGTCAGGATGCAAAGGGTTGGGGTAAATGGGTGTTCCTCGGACTGGAGAAGGGTTGGAAGAGCTGTACCCCGGGGGGCAGTGCTTTTGTACAGATGATTTGGCCTTGGGCATAGGAAGCACAATCTTGAAACTTGCTGATGTAAGGAGTTTGGCAAGCAGTGAGGAGGACTATAAAAGACTTCAGGAAGATACAGACAGGTTGGAGTATTGTGTCCAATTCTGGGCACCACACTTTAGGAAGGATCTCAAGGCTTTGGAGAGGGTGCAGAGGAGATTTACTACAATGGCACCAGGGATGATGGATTTCAGTTTTGTGGAGCGACTGGAGAAGCTGGGGTTGTTCTCCTTAGAGGAGAGAAGGTTAAGGGGAGGTTTAATAGAGGTTTTCAAAATTATGAGGGGTTTTGATAGAGTAAAAAGGGAGAAACTGTTTTCAGTGGCAGGAGGGTCGGTAACCAGAGGACACAGATTGAAGATAATTGGCAAAAAAAAGTCAGGGGGGAGATGGGGAGAAACTTTTTTATGCAGCGAGTTGTTGTGATCTGGAATGCACTGCCTGAAAGGATGGTGGAAGCAGATTCAATAGTAAGTTTCAAAAGAGAATTGGATAAATACTAGAAGGGAACATTTTGCAGGGCTATGGGAAAGAGCAGGGGGGAGTGGGACTAATTAGAGAGTTCTTTCAAAGAGCCGGCACAGGCACGATGGGCCAAATGGTCTCCTCCTGTGCTGTATGATTCTATGATTATATTCTATGAAGTTAGTGGATTGAGCTGACAGATACGGTGAATAGGGAAAGAAAATTTCCTTTTTCTGGGGAGTTGTTGAGGGGTCAACTTAAAACGGTCATTACGAGAGTGATGAGAGAGGTTAAGAGGAATGTATTTACACCTTGAATCTGTCGGATTGTTGCAAAAACCCAACTATTCAGAAAAAATAGCTGGAATTAAAATGTGATAATTTAATAGTTTGCCAATGCCCTTTAGTGAAGGAAAGCTGCTGTCCTCACCTGGTCTGGGTCTATAGGTGACTCCAGTCCCACACCAAAGTGGTTGGCGCGTAACTGCCCCCTGAAGTGGCCGAGCGAGACACTCCGGTGTATCAAACGTGGGTAACTCGGGATGGGCAATAAATGCCGGCCTTGCCAGCGACGCCCACCTCCCAAGAATGAATTGAAGAAAGGAGAAAGGTGAGGAGGTGGGGTAGATCTATCTAAAAGAGAGACGCTCGTTGGTCCGAACGGCCTTCGATCTTAAAGGTTCCTACTTGAGTCGAAATTTTTCTCACACTCCATCCTCGCTCGCCTCACCTTTCCAACACAAGGGCCTTATCGCTTCCTCGGCATAAATTATGCAAACAGGGAACCAGTTTCCTCCCCAGCTGCAATCGAGCCTGTCTGGCATCTATATATATTTAAAAAAGAAAGAAAATAACATTACAAATATATAATGGATGGGTTTAAAAGGTTCGAAAAAATAGCTGGAATTAAAATGTGATAATTTAATGATTTGGGGAATAAATGGTTTCCAATATAATACCTGTGCAGCTCACTGGAGCCCAGGCTGTCCCAGGATTATTGAGTGTAATTACCACTTTAACTGAAATTCCCTTTGACAGGCAGTCACAATACTGACCTAACAGTCTGATACCTGACAGACAAATTACAGCTCTCATATTGAAAAGCAAGTGCAGCTCTTGATTTCACTGTTAAAAAAACAGTTTCTCTCTGTCAGAAACTCAAATGGAATAATTTACATTTAGATATAAAAAAGAGACAATCTTAGGCGCATATTTTCTCTTCTTGTGTGACTTGTCACTCGATTTGCATAAAACTAGAGATTAATAACAATAGATCGCACGGTACCCGGTGTGTGAACGCACTGCCCGACATCTTACTGTGCGAGGCAGGCCAGCAAAGACCCAGCTTCCAATATTGAGCTTGGCCAAGTGAGCCTGGCTGGAAAATGCCCCCGTGTGGAATTCAGGAGTGGAGAGGAACGGACTCGAGCTGTCAGACAACCCTCATCAGGTTGGTTTACAAGGCAAGGCACTGGAGAGCTACAAACACTAGAAGCCTCGTCCAGCGAGTCAGCACTTTCAGGAGCAGGGAAGGGAAAGAAGAGGTGAAGGAAAACTAAATCATAACAGAAAGAAGAAAAGTTCCTCCTTAATGGGATTAAATGATGTACAACATGGCAGCCACTGCACTGGATCAAGTCGTGGGTAACCCACACACAATAGGTGAGCAGGAACATTTAACTGGATACGCCACTGATCTGTATTACATTCTCTGAGAATATGTACGTTAGTGATTGGGGAAATCAGAAGCACAGGAACAGACTCATGTCCCATCACCGTGTGGGGGACTCACAGGAACAATCCCCTGTCCCATCAGCATGTGGGGGACTCACAGGAACAATCCCCTGTCCCATCACCGTGTGGGGGACTCACAGGAACAATCCCCTGTCCCATCACCATGTGGGGGACTCACAGGAACAATCCCCTGTCCCATCACCGTGTGGGGGACTCACAGGAACAATCCCCTGTCC
This sequence comes from Somniosus microcephalus, assembly GCF_052327205.1. Lineage (NCBI taxonomy): Eukaryota > Metazoa > Chordata > Chondrichthyes > Squaliformes > Somniosidae > Somniosus > Somniosus microcephalus. Next base: position 3,333,334 of record NC_141004.1, read on the forward strand.
CATCACCGTGTGGGGGACTCACAGGAACAATCCCCTGTCCCATCACCGTGTGGGGGAATGACAGGAACAATCCCCTGTCCCATCACCGTGTGGGGGAATGACAGGAACAATCCCCTGTCCCATCACCATGTGGAGGACTCACAGGAACAATCCTGTTGGATCCGTGATTCAGAGGATATGTTGTTATTAAATAATCACACGGATGCTGTACATCAACAATAAACAGGTCTTTACTGGAGGAGGGTAGTCTCAGGACTGGGGGTACAGAGGCATGCGCAAAGCTTATATACAGGTGTGGTCACTGCCGGTACTACAGTATACAGGAGCTGTAAAAGTAGTTCTGACTTAAAGGCACATACACTACAATTCCTCCCCTTTTAGATTAGTAGTACCCCTAATATTCAAATAACAACTAACATTTCAACATGTACATTAAACAACAAAAGTCCATTTATAGATTCAGTCTTTGGGGCGGCTTCCTGACCCTTTCGGGATAGCGCCTTTCCAGAGGTTCTTGTTCTTGGTGCAGAGGCGATTCTGACCCCTTTTCATCGGGTAGTTCATCGGGTTCCACTGCTACTGGGTCTGAGGTAGATGCTACCGGTATGTCGGGTTCATCCCCAGGTACTCGAGACATGGGGTTGACGCGTTCCTGTGACGCTAAGATCTGATCGACGTGGCGTCTCACAATGTTCTCCCCGACATCCACTGTGTACATTAATGGCCCCTGCCTTGTACATATCGTTCCGGGTTGCCATTTCTCTGTTCGATAGTCATGGGCCAAGACTGGTTGCCCTACATTGAAGCTCCTTCTCGGCTTCTCATTGATGTGCTGGAATTGTTTGTCCTCAACATTTCTTCGCACATTTGGTCTGAGCAAGTCCAGACGAGATCTCAACCTTCAGTTAAAGAAAATCATGGCCGGGGTCTGGTTGGTAACTGCATGTGTCGCGTTTCGGTAGGCTAATAAGAAATTGTCCATCTTATGCTGTAGTGGAATTTCATCATCGCACATGGCCTTTATCGCCTTCTTAAAGGTTTGTACGAACCTCTCAGCCAACCCATTTGTGGCTGGATGATATGGGGCGGATGTGTAATGCCTTACCCCATTCCTTCTCATAAATTTTTGGAACGCATTGGACACAAACTGTGGTCTATTATCAGAGTAAATCTGCTCTAGCAAACCGTTTCTAGCAAATATGGTCCGTAGGACTGCAATCGTTTTCTCTGTAGTGGTTGAAGACATTTTTATCACCTCAGGCCACTTTGAATGAGCATCCACTGCTATTAAGAACATTGAGTCCATGAATGGACCAGCGAAATCAATATGCACCCGTTGCCATGGAGAGGAGGGCCACTCCCATGGGTGTAGAGGGGCATGTGGTGGTGCATTTTGGATCTTCTGGCATCCTAAGCAGCTCTTAGTTAGGTCTTCGATTTGTTGATCGATTCCCGGCCACCACACATAAGCTCTAGCAAGGCTTTTCATTTTCACTCCCCCCAGATGACCTTCATGTAGCTCCTTTAGCACTCTCTCCCTTAACTTGGGTGGAATCACCACTCTGGATCCACACATCACTGTCCCCTGGCATACTGACAGCTGTTCTCTTCTGGATGAGAATGCTGGCAACAGTGAGTCGCCATGGGTTGGCCATCCCCTCACCGTCAATTCATATACCCGAGACAGCGTCGGATCATTGCGGGTCTCCTTCTCTATATCCGCGTTCGTTACTGGCAATCGTTCAATTATTGACGAATAAAATATCTCGATAGGGTCCACTGCTGGTGCTTCCTCCACAGTAGGCAGTGGCAGGCGCGATAGCCCATCAGCGTTCCCATGCTGTTTTGTGCCTTTATATTCTATTTCATATTGATTCGCCCCTAGAAACAGGGACCATCTTTGTAACCGCTGAGCAGTCATCACTGGAACGCCCTTCTTAGGATTAAAGATGGAGACAAGTGGTTGGTGGTCAGTCAGCAAGGTGAACTTCTGCCCATGCAGATAGTGGTTGAATTTTTTTACCCCCATACTAGGCTGAGGGCCTCCCTGTCAATCTGGGCGTAGTTGCGCTCAGCTGAGGTTAGTGACCGAGACGCAAAGGCTACTGGCCTCTCCAACCCGTCTGGGAATTTGTGCGACAGCACTGCTCCAATATCATAGGGTGATGCATCACATGCCAAACGAATTGGTAGTGCTGGGTTGAAATGGGCCAACACCTCTTTTGATGTGATCAATTCTTTACACTTCTGGAAAGCTCGTCTACGTTTGTCATCCCACTTCCAGGCTACTCCAAACATCAGCCGGTTGTATTGATAGAGACCTTTATGAGTGTTGATCGTAAGGCATTGTTTCGAAGCTTCTTCTACCTCCATTTGCAAGTACGCCTGGGCTAGATCAATTTTGGTGAAGCGTTTACCTCCAGATAGCAAGGTGAAAATATCCTCAATTCGTGGAAGCGGATATTATACCGTGTGAAGGACTGGGTTCACTGTCACCTTAAAATCCCCACAGAGGCGGACCTTCTTTGGTTCCCCAGGCGTATTACTCAATGACCTCTTCATTACAGGAACGATGGGTGTAGCCCACTCGCTCCAGTCCACTTTGGACAGTACTCCTGAACGTTCCAACCCTTCCAGCTCTGCTTCAACAGCTGGTCTAATCGCATAAGGCACTGGTCTGGCCTTCAGAAACTTTGGGCTTGCATTTTCCTCTATTTTAATCGTTGCTGTTATTCCTTTTAGTGTTCCTAGTCCCTCCTGGAACACTTCTTTTGCGTCAGTTAGCATTTTTGACAATCGTCCAGGTGTGACGTCGTCATCCTTTTTGGCATCTACAGTCAGTGCTTATATGGAATGCCAATCTAGCTGTATCTTCCAGATCCATTCACGCCCTAGTAGTGGTGGTCCTCCATCTTGCAATACATATATATCCATTTTAGGTATCTCCTGGCCTTTATATTTCACTTTCACCCTTATTTTTCCTTTGGGGTAGACTTTTTGCCCCGTATACATCTTCAAGACAATCTCTGTAGCTTTCAAGGGTATGTGTGAAAGTAGCCGCTTGTAGTCTCTTTGATTTATGACTGTTAGAGCTGACCCTGTGTCCAATTCCATTTTCACTTGGACTCCGTCTATCTTGAGTGTAACCCAGATAGTCTGGTGATCCTCCATTTCGGTTACCTTATGTAGTTTCAGACAACCCAACTCCTTGCTTCCGGAGTCTGTGTCACTTTTCTGTTCGTCTGAACCACTGTCCATCACCTGGTGTACCTTTTTGTACTTCTCCTGTGGAGATTTCATACTGTTGGTTTTCTTCCCAGACCTGCAGACTCTTGCTATGTGTCCTGCTTTCCCACACTGTCTGCACACTTGGTCTTTGAACCAACAATCTTTCTGGTCATGTGTTGTTCTGCCGCAGTGATAGCACTTCCCTGTTCCATAGGACATTTCATTGGTGCCATATTCTTGCAGTCTCCGTTGTATCTCTGCAGCGCCCCTTGCGGCTGCTTCGTGTGATACTGCCATACTGAAAGCTTTGTCCAGCGTAAGATCCTTTTCTGATAGAAGCCGTTTCTGAGTTCCTTCACTTTGTAGCCCACACACAAACTTGTCCCTTGACGTATCTGCTAGTCCCGCTCCAAACTGGCAGTGTTTCAATAGCTTGCGCAGTTCCGTTAGGTACTCAGCATTGCTTTCGTCTTTGTGTTGGTTCCTTTTATGGAACTTAAATTGTTCTGCTATCAGCAGCGGTGTGGGGTTTAAGTGGTCCTGTAGGATTTCTACTATGCTTTCAAAATTCTTGTTTACCGGCTTCTCTGGGGTTATTAGATTTCGCAGTAACCCATAAGTTTTTGCACCCATGGAATTTAACAGAACCAGTGCTTTATTAGCATCTGGCACTTCATTCGCCCTGCAGTACACCTCAATACGTTCCACATATGTCGCCCAATCTTCGACTTCATTGTCGAACGTAGAGATACTGGGCTAAAAATTCACTTTGGGGCGCCAAGCTCGCCTGGGCGCCGGAATTACCGCTGCGCGCGGAGCCACTTGCGCCATCGGGATATTCAGTTTCTGTGCCCCAAATGGAAGCCGGCCGCTATACAAGGCTTCCCGCGCCCCGCTTGGGGCGCTGAAACTGAATATCGGCGCGCAAAGTGCCGGAGCACCACCCGCTGCGGCACGGCACGCTGCGGTACTGCAGGCCTTCCTCCCACTGTTAAGGGGGAGGTGCCTGCAACAGCGCGATCCACGCTCGCGAGTACCGGCAAATGAGCCCGGCACCAAGGAGAAGTGCCGGGCTCTCGGGAAACAGCCGGCAATGCCGCGGGGGGGGGGGTGTAGGAGGCCGGGGACAGAGGTGCGGGCAGGCGGCCACCGAAAAAGCGGCCGGCCGCACCTCCACCTTAACTCACGCCACTACCGCCACAGGTAGGCCCCTATTTGCGGCTGGCGCGGAAGAGGCGGCCGCGACCTAATATGGCGTTCGGGGCGGTAGCGGGGCGTTGCGCACACCTATGATGTCATCGGTGGCGGCGCAGCGCTACAGGCTACCGCTGCCATTAGCGCCCCGCTAAATATCGCAGTGGTTGCGGCCAGTGGCGCTAAAGCCTCTGAGTGGCCTCTTTGGGCGCAAACTGGTGGTGCAAGCAACTGAATTTCTAGGCCACTGCCACTCTTCGGCATCCTTGGGTGTGAGTTAACTGTCAAAAATGGCACCTCCTGCGCTTCCCCTTCTTCTCCGCTGGCACAAAATGGCGTGTCGCGCGCTTTCCTTCCTTCCCGTGCTCGCCCTTCTTCTCCGCTGCGGCTTCTAAAAATGGCGTCTCCCGCGCTCTTCCTTCTTCTCCGCGGCTCAATGGCGTCTCCCGCGCTCCCCTTTCTTCGCCCCGCGGACCCTGTTCAGCCTGTGAGCCCTGGCTGTGCACTGCGTGTTCTTCTTTTTATTTATTATTTTTTTTGACGCCGCTCAGTCTAGAACCCGGCTGTTTCTTTACCCTCTCTCTCTCTGGTTTGTTTTCTTTTTCTCGACGCCGCTCGGTGTCCAACCCCCGGCTGCGCCCTGCGCTCTTCACCCTTTTTCTTACCCCGTCGACGCTGCTCGGCTTTCTCTCCGCCATCGGTCAGCTCCAGCCGCCGCTGCTCGGGAAGGGTCTGCGCTGGACCTGTCGTCGGTCTCTTGCTGCTCGTCGTGGCTGGGGAACCAAGCCCGGCTCTCCACAGCCTCCCCTGTGAAGTTCAGTCTCTGCCTGACGGCTGGGCGGTTGCTCGTAGTCGACGCCCGTGTTCCTGGCCTCGACTATTTTTAAAAAAAAATTTATGTGGCAGGTAGATTCGAATCGCCACTCGTCGCCACTGTTGGATCCGTGATTCAGAGGATAAGTTGTTATTAAATAATCACACGGATGCTGTACATCAACAATAAACAGGTCTTTACTGGAGGAGGGTAGTCTCAGGACTGGGGGTACAGAGGCATGCGCAAAGCTTATATACAGGTGTGGTCACTGCCGGTACTACAGTATACAGGAGCTGTAAAAGTAGTTCTGACTTAAAGGCACATACACTACAAATCCCCTGGCCCATCACCGTGTGGGTTAATCACAGGAACAATCCCCTGTCCCATCACCGTGTGGGGGACTCACAGGAACAATCCCCTGTCCCATCACCGTGTGGAGGACTCACAGGAACAATCCCCTGTCCCATCACCGTGTGGGGGACTCACAGGAACAATCCCCTGTCCCATCACCGTGTGGAGGACTCACAGGAACAATCCCCTGTCCCATCACCGTGTGGGGGAATCACAGGAACAATCCCCTGTCCCATCACCGTGTGGGGGAATCACAGGAACAATCCCCTGTTCCATCACCGTGTGGGGGACTCACAGGAACAATCCCCTGTTCCATCACCGTGTGGGGGACTCACAGGAACAATCCCCTGTCCCATCACCGTGTGGAGGACTCACAGGAACAATCCCCTGTCCCATCACCATGTGGGGGACTCACAGAAACAATCCCCTGTCCCATCACCGTGTGGAGGACTCACAGGAACAATCCCCTGTCCCATCACCGTGTGGGGGAATCACAGGAACAATCCCCTGTTCCATCACCATGTGGGGGACTCACAGGAACAATCCCCTGTCCCATCACCGTGTGGAGGACTCACAGGAACAATCCCCTGTCCCATCACCATGTGGGGGACTCACAGGAACAATCCCCTGTCCCATCACCATGTGGGGGACTCACAGGAACAATCCCCTGTCCCATCACCATATGGGGGACTCACAGGAACAATCCCCTGTCCCATCACCATGTGGGGGACTCACAGGAACAATCCCCTGTCCCATCACCATATGGGGGACTCACAGGAACAATCCCCTGTCCCATCACCGTGTGGAGGACTCACAGGAACAATCCCCTGTCCCATCACCGTGTGGGGGAATGACCCCCTGTCCCATCACCGTGTGGGGGAATGACCCCCTGTCCCATCACCGTGTGGAGGAATCACAGGAACAGACCCACATCCCATCACCCCATACTCTTGTAATCCTGAAAGTGTCCTTTGAGCAAGGGTTGGAATTGAACATTATTGAAGCACTTTGCCCCATCAATCTCTGCTTTCAAAAGCAGTTCCCAACCCTTCTGTTCAACTGTGCTCCGTTCTTTCACAACCTCGGGATGTCCCAAAGCGCTTCACAACCAACAAAGTACTTTTTGAAGTGTGGTCACTTTTGTAATGTAGGAAACGCGGCAGTCAATTTGCGCACAGCAAGCTCTCACAAATAGAAATGTGATAATGACCAGATCATCTGTTGTAGTGATGTTGGTTGATAGTTAAACATTGGCCCCAGGACCCCGGGGAGAACGCCCCTGCCCTTGCCCTTCTTCGAAATAGTGTCACGAGATCTTTTAAGCCCACCTGAGAGAACAGATGGGGCCTCGGTCTAACATCTCACCCGAAAGACAGCTCCACCGACAGTGCAGCACTCCCTCAGTGCTACACTGGGAATGTCAGTCTAGATTTTGTGCTCAAGTCTCTGAAGTGGGAGCGTGAACGCCAAACCTTCTAACTCAGAGGCGAGTGCTGCCCACTGAGCCACCGCTGACACTGTGAGGGGCACTATGGAGATACAAGTTGTTGTTGTAACACTGACGCGTGCCATATATCTTCCCCTGGTGAGTGTGTATGTGTATGTTGTTGACAGTCTGCAATCTGCCTTAAGTCCCAATGCGAAGTACAGTGCAGTTATTTATAAAACCCCTGGTGACCCAGAAAAGCATCTGTCACCCGATCAATACGACAGAACATTTGTAAGTGAGCGATTTGTAAAGCGATAGAATCCTATGTTTTTATCACCCAATTCTGACTAGACACCCTCCCGTGTGGGAATAGGAAAGTTCCCTTCAATAAAATACCGTGGGCATGTGGACAGAGGATGGCCCCTCCCCCTCCCAGGACCCATGGGTCCATCTGCAATTTGTTGTCCAGTTTTGCACCGAGGAGGACTTGGCTTTTATCTTCACTTTGTGTCGAGTTAGCTGGTCTTAGTTGGGGTGACATTAAGGGAAGTACAATTAGCTTCAGAAGGTCTGGGTTGGGGAAGGGGGAGGAATCATTCAGTGTTCCTGCTCCTGATCCCTATCCAGTGGCTCCTATGGGAAAGTATTCCTGTGTGGAGGTGGGGGAGAGTGGGATTGGCTTGGATGTGATGCCCCCCTCCTGGTAGCTGACAATCACTATCTAGAATCTCTAGGTCACTTGGGTGAGGTTCTGGTGCGAGGTCAATGCCCATCAAACCCGGACCGCAGCAAAATGTCAGCACCTTCCCCCGAGGAACATGGAGCAGGAAGCCATTCAGCCTATTCCGCCATTCAATCAGATCATGGCTGGTCTGCACCTCAACAGCATTTCCCTGCCTTTTCTCCATATCCTTTGACACCCTTAACTAATAAAAATCTATTGATCTCAGTTTTGAAAATTTCAATTGTTCCCCTAGCACCCGCAGCGTTTTGGGGGAGAGAGTTGCACATTTCCACGACCCTTTGTGTGAAAAAAGGGCGTCCTGATTTCACTCCTGAATCACTTGGCCGTGGCTCAATGGGCGGCACTCTCGACTCGGAGTCAGAAAGTCATGGGTTCATAGTCCCACTCCAGAGACTTGAGCACATAATCCAGGCTAATACTCCCAGTGCAGTACTGAGGGAGTGCTGCATTGTCGGCGGTGCTGTCTTTCAAATTAAATGTTAAATCGAGGTCCTATCTGCCTGTCATGTAAAGATCCCATGGCACTATTCAAAGAAGAGCAGGGGAGTTCTCCCTGGTGTCCTGGTCAATATTTATCCCTCAACCAATTCCATTAAAACAGATTATCTGGTCATTATTACAATTCTCTCTCCACAGATGCTGCCTGACCTGCTGAGTATTTCCAGGGTTTTCTGTCTATTTTGTGGTACTTAGCCTGTTGCCTTTTCAAAGTCCATTAACACATCAACCCTCTCTGTTACTTCATTAAAGAATTCAATCAAGTTAATCAAACACGATTTGCCTTTAACAAATCAGTGCTGGCTTTCATGTATTAAGCCATATTTTTCCAAATGCCAATTAATTTTGTCCCAGATTAATACTGTCTCTAAAAGTTTCCCTGCCACTGACGTTGGGCTGACTGGCCTGTAGTTGTCAGGTTAATTCCCTCTCCCCTTTTTTGAGCAGGGGTGTAACATTTGCAATCCTCCAGCCCTTTGGCACCACCCCTGAATCTGAGGAGGATTGGGAGATTGTGGCCAGCACCTCCGCAATTTCCACCCTCACTTCCCTCAGTAACCTCGGATGCTTCCCATCCGGAATGGGTGACTTTTGTCTACTTTGAGCGCTGCCAACCTTTCAAGTACCTCTTCTTTATCCTTTTATCATTTAAACACCTTGATTAAATTACCCCACAATCTTCTAAACTCAAGCGAATAAAAGCAAATTTTATGCAACCTGTCCTCAAAATTTAACCCCTTTAAGTCGGCTCATATTGTCAACGCTGCTTTGCTTCAAGCGACAGCTGGACCTGTTTCTGGCTGGAATGCAGATTACCTTGATCTCATTGGATGATCAGCCATGATCTCATTGAATGGCGGAGCAGGCTCGAGGGGCCGAATGGCCTACTCCTATCTTCTATGTTTCTATGTTTACTTTGTACAAGAAGTAGGTACAATATAGCACTAATCAGTGCCAGAGTGATCACCTGGACTAGTTTTGATCGCCTAAGAGAGTCAGACAGGAATTTTGCAGATTTTTTCCCGAATTGGTCTGGGTTTTTATCTGTTCTTTTGCCTCTCCTAGGGATCACATTGTTTTGGGTGTGGTGGGGGGCGGTGGAGTGGATATATTGCGGTGGACAAGCTATCGGAGTAGCGTGGGACAGGCTGGATGGACCAGAGTGTCATTTCCTGTCGGTCATTGTTCGTATGTTGGTATGTATTATTCTGATGATTCTGCACTGCACTCCCTCCAAGACCAATATATCCCTGTGAGGTGCGGAGCCCAGAACTAAATGCAATACACCAGATGGGGTCTGACCCAGGCTCTGTACAGCTGAAGCATCACTCCCTCCGCATTGTATTCCAGACCCCTTGAGACAAAGGCCGATGTCCCATTAGCCTTTTAAATTATTTTTTGTACCTGTCCACTGGCTTTTAGTGGTTTGTGTACATGGACTCCTAAATATCTTTGCTTCTCCACAGCTTCTAGCTTCTCGCCATTTATAAAATATTCCAATTTGTCTTTCTTGGGTCGAAAGTGGATGACTTCACAATTCCCCACACTGAACTCCATCTGCCACAGTTTTGCCCACTCACTGAATCTATCAATGACCCTTTGCAACTTTCTGCTTTCATCTACTCTATTTACTGAGCCTCCAAACTTAGTGCCATCAGCAAACTTGGATATGCAGCTCGCTATTCCTTCATCTAAGTCATTGATAAATATGGGAAAAAGCTGAGATTCCTGTAACATAAGAACACTACTCGGCACTTGGTCTAAGCGTTAAACAAAGCTTGAATCAACTGTTTATAAAATGTAGGTCTAGTTGTGTCCTTCACTAGTTCCTGTTAAGAATGTCCTGCACAAGCTGGGCCCATGCCCGAGTATTTATACTCTCCCTGGACAGCGCCACCAGCAGGCCACTCAGTATTATTTCATAAGTCTTTCTTTCATGAATGGCTGATTCATGTCACCCAGTACAGATCCACTTGTCATATCCTGCCTATCCAAGTGCATTCCTTGTAAACCTACTCGCTCCTCCCAACCAATTCCCCACCTCTGTTGTAGGGTTGCCTCCAACTCTGTGTGCTTTTATTCTGCTAATAATCTCATGTGAGGAACCTTATGAAATGCCTACTGGAAGTCTATATGGACAACATCCAGAGTTGTTCCCTTACCCACCAAGGTAGTGACCTCCTCAGAACATTCAACTAGGTTAGTCAGATTTGACCTAGCCTTCAAAAATCCGTGCTGGCTCTCTCTGATCAGCTGATTCTTGTCCAAGTGCTCCGTCACTCTGTCCCCAATGACAGATTCTAGTAACTTCCCCACAACTGACGAGAGTCTGTCAGACCTGTAGTTACCTGGTTTCTCTCTCTCACTCTTCTTAAATGACGGCGTGACATTTACAATTCCCCAACACAATGGCACAATTCCATGAGAAAGTTGCAAAGCCTTAACAGACACAAACATTCAATGACCTTAAAAATTACTTTGAAAGTTACATGTGATTTATTTGCTTGTATTTTGTGCATCTAAAGTGTAATTAAATTAATTTAACAATAAAAATAAACCGTCGGAAGACTGAATTGCCAGCACCAATTAATCAGCGTACAGCAAATGCCCTTCAGTTATTTTTGTTACTTTGTTTTCTGAATTTCGTGCTCATCAAGGTGAGGGGTGTTACTGCTGGAAAATGGAACTGTTCCTATTTCAAGCAACCTGTGTTGCCGTAACAAACTCCCAGGGCAGGTCCAGCACGGGTTAGATCGAGAGTAAAGCTCCCTCTACACTGTCCCATCAAACACTCACAGGGCAGGTGCAGCACGGGTTAGATACAGAGTAAAGCTCCCTCTGCACAGTCCCGTCAAACACACCCAGGGCAGGTTCAGCACGGGTTAGATACAGAGTAAAGCTCCCTCTACAATGTCCCATCAAACACTCCCAGGGCAGGTACAGCACAGGTTAGACACAGAGTGAAGCTCCCTCTACACTGTCCCATCAAACACTCCACGGGCAGGTACAGCACGGGTTAGATACAGAGTAAAGCTCCCTCGACACTGTCCCATTCAACATGCTCAGGGCAGATACAGCACAGCTTAGATACAGAGTAAAGCTCAGTTTACACTGTCCCATCAAACACTCCCAGGGCAGGTACAGCACGGGTTAGATACAGAGTAAAGCTCCCTCTACACTGCCCCGTTGAACACTCCCAGGGCAGGTACAGCACGAGTTATATACAGAGTTAATCTCCCTCTGCACTGTCTCATCAAACACTCCCAAGGCAGGGACAGGAAGGGTTAGATACAGAGCAAAGCTCCCTCTAAACTGTCCCATCAAACACTCTTGGGCAGGTATAGCAGGGGTTAGATACAGAGTAAAGCTCATTTTACACTGTCCCATCAAACACTCCCAGGGCAGGTACAGCACGGGTTAGATACAGAGTAATATCCCTCTACACTGTCCCATCAAACACTCCCAGGGCAGGTACAGCACGGGTTAGATACAGAGTAAAGCTCCCTCGACACTGTCCCATTCAACATGCTCAGGGCAGATACAGCACAGCTTAGATACAGAGTAAACCTCACTTTACACTGTCCCAGCAAACACTCCCAGGGCAGGTACAGCACCTGTTAGATACAGAGTAAAGCTCCCTCTACACTGCCCCGTCGAACACTCCCAGGGCAGGTACAGCACGAGTTATATACAGAGTAAATCTCCCTCTACACTGTCTCATCAAACACTCCCAGGGCAGGGACAGGAAGGGTTAGATACAGAGCAAAGCTCCCTCTAAACTGTCCCATCAAACACTCCCAGGGCAGGTATAGCACGGGTTAGATACGGAGTAAAGCTCATTTTACACTGTCCCATCAAACACTCCCACGGCAGGTACAGCAGGGGTTCGATACAGAGTAATGCTCCCTCTACAGTGACCCATCAAACAATCCCAGGGCAGGTACAGCACGGGTTAGATACAGAGTAAAGCTCCCTCGACACTGTCCCATTCAACATGCTCAGGGCAGATACAGCACAGCTTAGATACAGAGTAAAGCTCACTTTACACTGTCCCATCAAACACTCCCAGGGCAGGTACAGCACGAGTTATATACAGAGTAAATCTCCCTCTACACTGCCTCATCAAGCACTCCCAGGGCAGGGACAGGAAGGGTTTGATACAGAGCAATGCTCCCTCTAAACTGTCCCATCAAACACTCCCAGGGCAGGTATAGCACGGGTTAGATACAGAGTAAAGCTCATTTTACACTGTCCCATCAAACACTCCCAGGGCAGGTACAGCATGGGTTACATACAGATTAAGATCCCTCTACACTGTACCATCAAACACTCCCACGGCAGGTACAGCAGGGGTTTGATACAGAGTAAAGCTACCTCCACACTGTCCCATCAAACACTCACAGAGCAGGTACAGCACAGGTTAGATACAGAGTAAAACTCCCTCTACACTGTCCCATCAAACACTCCCAGGGCAGTTACAGCACGGGTTAGATACAGAGTAAAGCTCCCTCTACACTGTCCCATCAAACACTCCCAGGGCAGGTACAGCACGGGTTAGATACAGAGTAAAGCTCCCTCTACACTGTCCCATCAAACACTCCCAGGGCAGGTACAGCACGGGTTAGATACAGAGTAAAGCTCCCTCTACACTGTCCCATCAAACACTCCCAAGGCAGGTACAGCACGGGTTATGCAGTGTCCGCGTATCAATAACACACGGACTGCAGGAGAACAATAATAACAGGTGTTTACTGAACAGAGGGTATGCTGGAACTGAAAGTACAGAAGCCTGCTATGGCTTTATATACAGGTGTGGTCACTGCCGGTACTACAGTACAAAAGCAGTTCTCTCTTAAAGGTACATACACAACAATTCCTCCCCTTTTAGATAAACAGTACATAACATTCATTTAACAATTAAATAATAAATAATTACAATTACAATTTTCTCTGTACTATATACATCAACTGAAGTAATCATTTATAAATTCAGTCTTTGAGGAGGCTTCCTGATCCTGACTGAATAGCGCCTTTCTCGAGTATCCTGTTCTTGCGGCAGAGTCGATTCTGGCTCATTGTCATTGGTTGGTTCGTCAGCTTCCAATACCACTGATTCTGAGGTAGACGCAATCTGTACTTTGGGTTCATCACCAGGTGCGCATGCTCGTGGTATGGGTTTGACTTGCTCCTGTGACTCTAGAATCTGGTCAGCATGGCATCTCACGATGCTCTCTCCAACGTCCACTGTGTACATTAGTGGTCCCTGCTGTGTGCATAACGTTCCTGGCTGCCATTTTTCTGTTCGGTAGTCGCGGGCCAAGACTGGTTGCCCTATCTTGAAGCTCCTGGTTGGCTTCTCATTGATGTGCTGGAATTGCTTATCCTCAACATCTCGTCTTATGTTTGGTTTGAGCAAATCCAGGCGACATCTTAGCCTTCGGTTGAAGAACATTATGGCTGGAGCTTGGTTGGTGATTGCATGTGTCGCATTCCGGTAAGCAAACAAGAAATTATCCATCTTGTGTTGTAGTGGTATGTCGTCATTATACATCATCTTTATTGCTTTTTTAAAGGTCTGAACAAACCTCTCAGCCAATCCATTTGTGGCTGGATGATATGGGGCAGATGTCTAATGTTTTACCCCATTATTCCTCAAAAACCTCCGGAAATCCTCGGACACAAACTGTGGTCCATTGTCGGAGCAAATCTGTTCTGCCAAGCCATTTCTGGCGAAGATGGTCCATAGGACTGCAATAGATTTCTCCGTGGTGGTGGAGGACATTTTGAAAACCTCTGGCCATTTCGAATGTGCATCCACGGCGATTAAAATGAGTCCATAAATGGAGCAGCAAAATCAATGTGTACCCGCTGCCATGGAGATGAGGGCCACTCACATGGGTGAAGCGGGGCCTGTGGTGGAGCGTTTTGGACCTTCTGGCATCCTGTGCGTCTCTTGGTCATATCCTCGATTTCTTTATCGATTCCCGGCCACCACACAAATGCCCTGGCTAGGCTCTTCATTTTTACCCCTCCCAGATGACCCTGATGAAGCTCATTGAGCACTCTATCTCTCAACTTGGGTAGAATTACCACTCGGGATCCACACATCAAGGTCCCCCGGCACACTGACAGCTGTTCTCTCCTTGGCGAGAATGCTGGCAACAGTGAGTCGCCATGTGCTGGCCATCCCTTCACCGTCAAATCATAGACCCGAGAGAGTGTCGGGTCATTTCGGGTTTCCTTCTCTATACTTGAGTTTGTAACAGGTAGACATTCGACTATGGTCGCATGGAATATCTCAACAGGGTCCACTGCAGGTGCTTCCTGCACCGTAGGCAACGGTAGGCGCGACAGCCCAGCAGCGTTTCCATGCTGTTTCGTACCCTTGTACTCTATGTCGTATTGATGTGCCCCTAGAAAAAGTGACCATCTTTGCAGCCGTTGCGCCGTCATCACCGGAACGCCCTTCTTAGGGTTAAAAATGGAGACCAGAGGCTGATGATCAGTCAGTAGGGTGAATTTCTGCCCGTGCAGATAGTGGTTGAACTTCTTCACCCCCCACACCAGGCTGAGGGCCTCCCTGTCAATCTGGGCGTAGTTACGCTCAGCTGAGGTTAACGAGCGCGACGCAAAGGCTATTGGCCTCTCTGCACCATCAAGGAATTTGTGTGACAGCACCGCTCCAATGCCATAGGGAGACGCATCACATGCCAACCGAATCGGTAGTGTTGGATTGTAGTGGGCCAATACTTCTTTTGAAGTGATTAGGCATTTACATTTCTGAAAGGCACGCTTATACTCAACACTCCATTTCCATGTTACTCCAGTTTGTAGCAGGGCATTCAGTAGGTGCAGAATTGCAGATAAATTCGGCAAGAACTTATGGTCGTAGTTCACCAACCCGAGGAACGACCTCAGTTGCGACACATTTTCCGGTGCTGGAGCCTTGACTACTGCCTCAATCTTGTCTGGGGACTTATGTAACCCCTCCTCATCAAGAGCTGCCTTGAGGATGAGTTCATTGAGTGTATTAGGGATGGGTTTCTTGAGCAGTATGTAACTGAACCGACCAGGGGGCAAGCAATCTTAGATCTGGTCCTGTGTAATGAGACAGGATTAATTAAAAATGTCCTAGTAAAGGATCCCCTTGGAATGAGTGAGCATAACATGGTTGAATTCCATATTCAATTAGAGGGTGCGAAGGTTGGATCTCAAACAAGCGTGCTAAGCTTGAATAAAGGAGACTATGAAGGTATGAGAGCGGAATTGAGTAGAGTGGATTGGGAAAATAGATTAAAGGGTAAGACGATACATGATCAGTGGTGTACATTTAAGGAGTTATTTTACAACTTCCAAAAAATATATATTCCACTGAAAAGAAAAGGGTGTAAAAGAAAAGACAGCCATCCGTGGCTAAGTAAAGGAATTAAGGATAGTATTCGACTAAAAACAAGGGCATATAAGGTAGCCAAATCTAGTGGGAGGATAGAGGATTGGGAAAACTTTAAAAGACAGCAAAAAATAACAAAAAGATTGATTAAGAAAGGGAAGATAGATTATGAAAGTAAATTAGCAAAAAATATAAAAACAGATAGTAAGAGTTTTTATAGTTATATAAAAAGAAAAAGGGTGGCTAAAGTAAATGTTGGTCCCTTAGAGGATGAGACCGGGAAATTAATGGTGGGAAATATGGAGATGGCAAAAACACTGAATAAATATTTTATATCAGTCTTTACAGTAGAAGACACTAAGAATATCCCAACACTGGACAAACAGGGGGCTAAAGGGGGGGGAGGAGCTAAACACGATCAAAATCACTAAGGAAGTGGTACTCGGTAAAATAATGGGACTCAAGGCAGATAAATCACCTGGACCTGATGGCTTACATCCTAGGGTCTTGAGGGAAGTGGCGGTAGGAATTGTGGATGCATTGTTAATAATTTTCCAAAGCTCCCTGGACTCGGCAATGGTCCCGGCAGACTGGAAAACTGCTAATGTAACACCCTTATTTAAAAAGGGCAGTAGACAGAAGGCTGGAAACTATAGACCGGTTAGCCTAACATCTGTGGTAGGCAAAATTTTGGAGTCCATTATTAAGGAGACAGTAACAGGACATTTGGATAATGATAATTTAATAGGACAAAGTCAGCATGGTTTTATGAAGGGGAAGTCATGTTTGACAAATTTGCTGGAGTTCTGTGAGGAAGTAACATTTCGGGTGGATAAAGGGGAACCAGTGGACATAGTGTATTTAGACTTCCAAAAGGCATTTGACAAGGTGCCACACAAAAGATTATTGCTTAAGATAAAAAATCACGGGATTGGGGATAATATTCTGGCATGGATAGAGGATTGGCTATCTAACAGAAGGCAGAGAGTTGGGATAAATGGTTCATTCTCAGACTGGCAATCAGTAACTAGTGGTGTTCCGCAGGGGTCAGTGCTGGGTCCCCAACTCTTTACAATCTATATTAATGATTTGGAGGAGGGGACCGAGTGTAACATATCAAAGTTTGCAGATGATACTAAGATGGGAGGGAAAGTAGTGAGTGAGGAGGACATAAAAATCCTGCAAGGGGACATAGACAGGCTAAGTAAGTGGGCAGAGATTTGGCAGATGGAGTACAATACTGGAAAGTGTGAGGTTATGCACTTTGGCAGGAAAAATCATAGAGCAAGTTATTATCTTAATGGCAAGAAACTGGAAAGTACTGAAGTACAAAGGGATCTGGGGGTCCTGGTGCACGAAACTCAAAAGGTTAGTATGCAGGTGCAGCAAGTGATTAAGAAGGCCAATGGAATGTTGGCTTTCATTGCTAGGGGGATAGAATATAAAAATAGGGAGGTATTGCTTCAGTTGTACAAGGTATTGGTGAGACCGCACCTGGAATACTGCATACAGTTTTGGTGTCCATACTTAAGAAAGGACATACTTGCTCTCGAGTCAGTACAAAGAAGGTTCACTCGGTTAATCCCGGGGATGAGGGGATGGACATATGAGGAGAGGTTGAGTAGATTGGGACTCTACTCATTGGAGTTCAGAAGAATGAGAGGCGATCTTATTGAAACATATAAGATTGTGAAGGGGTTGGATCGGGTGGATGCGGGGAGGGTGTTCCCGATGATGGGTGAAACTAGAACTAGGGGGCATAGTCTTAGAATAAGGGGCTGCTCTTTCAAAACTGAGATGAGGAGGAACTACTTCACTCAGAGGGTGGTAGGTCCATGGAATATGCTGCCACAAAAAGCTGTAGAAGCTACATCATTACATAAATTTAAAACAGAAATAGACAGTTTCCTAGAAGTAAAGGGAATTAAGGGTTACGGGGAGCGGGCAGGAATTTGGACATGAGTCTAGGTCCGGATCGGTCATGGCCCTGTGGGTAGCGAAGCGGGCCCAGGGGCTGTGTAGCCTGATCCTGCTCCTATTTCGTGTGTGTAATTCTGTTAGATTCAGGAGATGGTTCTGTGATGGTGGATTGGCGGTTAGGATCAGATCAGCCATGATCTTATTGAATGGCGGAGCAGGCTCGAGGGGCCGATTAACCTACTCCTGCTCCTATTTCTTATATTATTATGTTCTTTTGTTCAATCCTGTGGCCACAATACGAGATTTGTCTCCTGAAAAACTCACATTTGGGGCGGTTGGCTCGTAGCCCATATTCTTGTAATCTAGTGAGCACCTGCTCCAGGTTTGCAAGGTGTTCACTGTCATTTTCGCCCGTAACCAGGATGTCGTCCAAATAACACTGGGTCCCCGGGATCCCTTGCAGGACTTGTTCCATCGCCCTCTGCCAAATAGCCGGGGCTAATGCTACCCCGAATACCAGTCGGTTGTTCTGGTAAAGACCTTTGTGAGTGTTTATCGTGAGGTATTTCCTAGATGCTTCTTCCACCTCCATTTGTAGATACGCTTGGGCCAGATCAATCTTCGTAAAGCGTTTCCCTCCAGATAGTGAGGCGAAAATATCTTCTATCCTGTGTGCAGGACTGGGTTCACAGTTACCTTAAAGACCCCACAGATGCGAACCTTCTTCGGCTCCCCAGGCGTGCTGCTCAATGATTTCTTCATTACAGGAATGATGGGTGTGGCCCACTCGCTCCAGTCCACCTTGGACAGCACACCCGAATGCTCCAGACTCTCCAGCTCTGCTTCAATGGCTGGGCGGATCGCGTACGGTACCGGTCTGGCCTTAAAAAATTTTGGGTTTGCGTTATCTTCGATTTTTATCGTTGCCGCTACTCCTTTTAGCATCCCAAGTCCTTGTTGGAACACCTCTTTCGCGTCAGTTAGAATTTTTGACAGTCGTCCAGGTGTGACGTCGTCATCCTTTTTGTCAGCCACAGTTAGCACCTGAATGGAATGCCAATCCAATTGTATTTTTCGGATCCATTCACGTCCCAATAATGGTGGTCCTCCATCTTGTAGTATATATAGATACAGTTTCTGTGTTTCCTTGCCGTTGTATTTAACGGGCACCCTTATTTTTCCTCTGGAGTAGACTTTTTGCGCTGTGTATGTCTTCAATACAATGGACGTGTCCTTCAAGGGTATGTGTGAGAATAGCCGCTCATAGTCTTGTCGATTCATGACAGTTAGGGCTGATCCTGTGTCCAATTCCATCTTTACTTGGGACCCTGCTATCATGAGGGTGACCCAAATGGTTTGGTGATCCTCCTTTGCGATCACGTTGTGTAACTTTAGACAACTTCGTCTCCTGCTCCCGGAGTCATTATCACTCTCCTGATCTTCTGAACAACTGTCTGTCATTTTTTTTACTTTCTTGTACTTTTCCTTAGTAGTTCTTTTAGTGTTGGTTTTCTTTCCCGATCTGCAGACTCTTGCTATGTGTCCCACTTTCCCACATTGCCTGCATACTTTGTCCTTAAACCAGCAGTCCTTCTGATCATGGGTTGTTCTGCCGCAACAATAGCACTTTTCTGCTCCATATGCCATTTCGTTAGTGCTATATTCTTGTGGTTTCTGTTGTATTTCTGCAGCTCCCCGTGCTGCTGCTTCCTAGGATACTGCCACGCTGAAAGCCTGTTCTAGCGTCAGGTCCTTTTCCGAAAGTAGTCGTTTCTGGGTTCCTTCATTCTGGAGCCCGCAGACAAACTTATCCCTTAAGGTATCTGCTAGTCCTGCTCCGAACTGGCAGTGCTTTGATAACTTGCGTAGTTCCGTAAGACAGTCAGCATTGCTCTCATCTTTGTGCTGGTTTCTTTTATGGAACTTGAATCTTTCTGCTATCAGCAGCGGTGTAGGGTTTAGCTGTTCCTGTAAGATATTGACAATCTCTTCAAAGCTTTTCTCCATTGGTTTAGCTGGGGTAATTAAATTTCGCAATAGGCCGTACGTTCTCGCGCCCATCAAATTTAATAATACCGACGCCTTCTTTCCATCGGCCACCTCATTTGCCTTGCAGTACACTTCAATTCTTTCCACATACGTTGTCCAGTCTTCTATTTCGTTGTCGAAAGCAGTTATACTGCCACTCTTCGGCATCTTGGGTGGTTTAAAATGGCACCTCCCGCGTTTTTCTTTCTTCCCCAATGGATTAAATGGCGCCTCCCGTGCTTTTCCTTCTTCCCCAATGGAATAAAATGGCGCCTCCCGCGCTTTTCCTTCTTCCCCTTGCTGCCAACGCTGCTCCTAGCGTTCTAAAGGGTAATGGCAGTGCCCCGCGGCTTCGGCGCGTCTCCCTTTTCCTTCCCCTCGTTTTATTTTCTCTACGCTGCCCGGTTCTTGAGCACCCTGTGCGCTCCACCCTCTCTCTTTTCCTTCCCGACGACGCTGCACGGCCCCTTTGCAGAGCCGCTCGATCGAGCTCAAGCCCGCCGCAGTCCGGAAGGGTCAGTGCACTACCTGCTACCAGCACGATTTGCTGGAACACCTTGACTGGATAGCCAAGCCCAGCTCTCCATAGACTCCCCTGCGATTCTCTGAACTCCGATGGATCACTGGGCGGTTGCCCGCAGTCGACGCCTGTTGCTCTGACTTCGACCTCCACGAAGCTTCTTTTCAGGGATGGATCCCCGTGAGGTGATGCCGTACTGCAGGTGAGTTCGAACCTGCTCGTTGCCAGTGTAGTGTCCGCGTATCAATAACACACGGACTGCAGGAGAACCAGAATAACAGGTGTTTACTGAACAGAGGGTATGCTGGAACTGAAAGTACAGAAGCCTGCTACGGCTTTATATACAGGTGTGGTCACTGTCGGTACTACAGTATAAAAGCATGTTCTCTCTTACAGGTACATACACAACAGGTTAGATACAGAGTAAAGCTCCCTCTACACTGTCCCATCAAACACTCCCAGGGCAGGTACAACACAGGTTAGTTACAGAGTAAAGCTCCATCTACACTGTCCCCATCAAACACTCCCAGGGCAGGTACAGCACGGGTTAGATACAGAGTAAAGCTCCCTCTACACTGTCCCATCAAACACTCCCAGGGCAGGTACAGGACGGGTTAGATACAGAGTAAAGCTCCCTCTACACTGTCCCATCAAACATTCCCAGGGCAGGTGCAGCACGGGTTAGATACAGAGTAAAGCTCCCTCTACACTGTCCCATCAAACACTCCCAGGGCAGGTACAGCACGGGTTAGATACAGAGTAAAGCTCCCTCTACACTGTCTCATCAAACACTCCCAGGGCAGGTACAGCACGGGTTAGATACAGAGTAAAGCTCCCTCTACACTGTCCCATCAAACACTCCCAGGGCAGGTACAGCACGGGTTAGATACAGAGTAAAGCTCCCTCTACACTGTCCCATCAAACACTCCCAGGGCAGGTACAGCACAGGTTAGATACAGAGTAAAGCTCCCTCTACACCGTCCCATCAAACACTCTCAGGGCAGGTACAGCACGGGGTTTGATACAGAGTAAAGCTCCCTCTACACTGTCCCATCAAACACTCCCAGGGCAGGTACAGCACAGGTTAGATACAGAGTAAAGCTCCCTCTACACTGTCCCAGCAAGGTGCCTCAGCCACAATCTCGGACGAGTGCCCTCCTACTACATCAGAGACTTGCTTTCTATTTTATACACTTGCCATTCCTTGACTTCAATGAGGGAGATTGCCAACGCTGCCTCCTGTGTCACCAGGGGCCGAGTGCTGACTGCTGATCCCATTTTGGATCTTTACACTGAGCAGAGTGGGCAGACTTTCACCGCCCGAGTCTCAGCCGTGGTTTCTAAACCAGCCTGTCCCCTGAATATCCTCTAGTCCTGTTTGTTGCTCAGTTCCTGCTGTCCGGACCCAGTGAGTGTCAGGAGCAAAACTTGAATGATATCCTTTGAAGTGTCATGACTTCCGTCAGCTTTCAAAGCACCCAAAATAAATGTAGACAAAAAGAGTGTCAGCGATCTCTCAAAGATCGACTGTCACATTTGGAAATCATCCCGTGAAATTGAAATGACCTCCCATCAATCAAAAGATGTCTTTTAAAACAGCGAGATGAGAAATCATCTGATGACCTTTTGCAGTATTTCAAAGAAAGATTTGAATACTTCTGATTGTTTGATGACTCTGATGACTACAAAGGGTGGGGAAACGAAATAAGACAGTGGAACTGCGAACATGGAATTAAAGGACAGAGAAGTTGTAATCATTTCAAAATTTCCCTTACTTACACTTTGACTTTCATCTTCCTCACTCCTGCAAGAGTACAGGTCCCCTCTACATCTGAAGGTACGGACTCTCACTGGGGTACAGTTCCTGAAGGTGCTGACTCTCTCTGGGGTACAGTTCCTGAAGCTGCTGACTCTCACTGGGGTACAGTTCCTGACGGTGCGAACTCTCACTGGGGTACAGTTCCTGAAGGTACTGACTCTCACTGGGGTACAGTTCCTGAAGGTGCGGACTCTCACTGGGGTACAGTTCCTGAAGGTGCTGACTCTCACTGGGGTACAGTTCCTGAAGGTGTTGACTCTCACTGGGGTACAGTTCCGGAAGGTGCTGACCCTCACTGGGGTACAGTTCCTGAAGGTGCTGACTCTCACTTGGGTACAGTTCCTGAAGGTGCTGACTCTCCCTGTGGTATAGTTCCTGAAGGTGCTGACCCTCACTGGGGTACAGTTCCTGAAGGTGCTGACTCTCACTGGGGTACAGTTCCTGAAGGTGCTGACTCTCACTGGGGTACAGTTCCTGAAGGTACTGACTCTCACTGGGGTACAGTTCCTGAAGGTGCTGACTCTCACTGGGGTACAGTTCCTGAAGGTGCTGACTCTCACTGGGGTACAGATCCTGAAGGTGCTGACCCACACTGGGGTACAGTTCCTGAAGGTGCTGACTCTCCCTGGGGTATAGTTCCTGAAGGTGCTGAATCACACTGGGGTACAGTTCCTGTGAATGGATAATTACAAATTCTAGCCCTTCCCGAGCTACCCCAGATCAGGTGTATTTCCGAGACATTCACCTTCAACTTAAGTTAGAGATAGCTGAATTCTATAAGACGCTTAAATGGGTCTAAAGGTTCAGGCTATCTCTCCCTAAGTAAAGGAACATCTGAAGATGTTACCGTCCTCCAGATAGTACTTTTAATATGTTTAACTAGACTGTAACCTTCCGGATATTATGAGGGTCCGGAATACCCCTCAGAATTCTGCAACTCCTTACAAAAGAGTGTACAGAAATTGGGTTCACGAGTTTATACAGCAATACTCTTCGAGACAATTCTAACAATATATAGTTTTATTTAAGAGCTCACATTCATTTAACAGCTGCTGAACCAGTCACAACATTAACAATTCAAAATGCAGATAGCTTACATGTCTTATTTCTCAGCGTTCCTTTTTCTCAAATCATTACTTCGTTACATTACTTATTTCTTACTTATTTCTAAAACCAGATTATCCACCAAAATCAATTAATTTGATTACCCGAGACTCAAAGTTAAAAACTTACAGATCGTGCCTGTGAAGTTGAGAAACACTTGGCCCGTTCAGCGAGTTCTGACTTTCTGTTTGAAAAGCACTTATTTTTATACCCTTTTTGCAGTGGTTTATTCTTTGAAGTTCTCTGCTGATGTCAGCTAATTGTCTTTATTGATACCTCTGTTGAATGCTTCCTATCTTACTGTCAATTCAACTATTGCATGCATAATTATGTCTCTAACTTTAGGTGTTTCAAAAACTATCATAAAAACAATATGACAGCTATGGTTTCTGTTTGATGCCATTCTTACAAAATTCTTTCATTCAATTCGTAATATTGGCTTAACTGTTTCTTAGCAGACATTGTGACTCCGTGGTGTTCCAAGTTAAATACAAACACAATGTAATTGCTTGGTGCATCTGTTGAAGTCATATCTTCAAAGTGTTCTTGTTGGTATCATATTTACTATGTATAAATTAATGACACTTCAACTAGGATGGTTCATACATTTCTAGCTATCTCAATTGTTTGCATATTTAATCGTGTTTCCTGTCTTCCAAGTTTAACATAAAAACGATTTGACCAGCAGGTGTTCCTTTTACTTGATGTCATCTTTTCAAAGGCATATGCCTCCGTTAATGTTTGTGTTTCTGTTTACATGTTAGTTCTTAACACTTTAAACTGGACATTTTCATTGTGTTATTCCCAAACTCCAGACCTTTCGGAAGCACCAATCTGTCATTTCAATAGGATAATTGTTTTAGTATATTTAACTAAATCCCATTTCCAAAATTGTTTGGTTTTTACATCTTTGTTAAACAACTGATCTTTATCTCAGAAGCCTGTTTTCTGTTTACAGCCTGTGTCTCCAAGGCTTTCCAGACTTTTAAATCCAGTTTCTCGTGTATTAATAATATTGTGGCAAAGCCACTAACAGACTCTCACAGTGACTTGTATAATTGCCTTTAATCATGTTTATTACCTTTCAGTGTTGGCTCTGGTTAAACAGAGCTAGATCGACAAAATCGTGATCTGACGCGATGGCGTCATCACGTGGGTCATGTGACGTCCCCAACAGCGGGAAACGTCATGACGTCATGACGTCAGAGGTAGAGGGTGTGGCCAGCCAGTCCTCGTGTGGAGTGATAGTGAATAGACCTGTTTAGAGCTTCTCCTGCATTTTCTTGTTTTGTAAAGTTTTAATACATTAAACTCAGTTTGTTAACTACTAGTGAGTTTATAGATTCTTTGCGAGGAGTGCAGAGACTCCTACATTGGTGACCCCGAATCCTCGTGATCGTTTTTCGCGGTGAACGCAGAGAACCTGCCAGTAATGGAGGCCAATGCAGTGGCCTTGAAGCTCCCCCAATTCTGGGAACAACAGGTGGCCTCTTGGTTTGAGCAAGCCGAGGCGCAATTTGAGCTCCGCAACATTGTACAGGACCAGACCAGATATCTCCACGTGGTCTTCGCCCTCGAGAGCTCGACGGCGTCGAGAATCATCAGCCTTCTGGAGAGTCCCCCGAATGCTGACAAGTATGTCGCCATCAAGACACGATTGTTGCAGGTATTTGGTCTTACCAAAGCGGAGCGCGCTCGCCGTTTACTGACGCTACCAGGGTTAGGTGACTCCAAACCCTCGGAGCATATGAGCCATATGCTGACTCTCCTGGGGTCCGAGCCCCAGTGCTTTCTGTTTCGCGAGCTGTTCCTTACTCAACTCCCCGAGCAAGTCCAGGCGGCCCTCGCCCGGGCAGAAACCGCAGACTGCGTTGCGCTCGCCGAAGAGGCGGATAAGATTTACGCGGTCCGGCAACAGTACTGCACCCTCGCGTAACGCCCCGCCACGAGGAGCCCGGCCCCGGCTCTGACCACGGCGCCTCTGATGACCGGTTACTGCTACTACCATGCTCGTTTCGGACCGAAGGCCCGCTGCTGCCACCCACCGTGCAGTTTCGTTACCAGACCGTCGAATAGACCGCCACGAGTCAAGCACGCTGGTCCCAGTACTTCCCCCGCGGCCACGATGGCGATCGGCGCTTCCGGGAATTTAGGAGTCGGTCCAACAGACTTGTCCGACCTCCTCAGCGATTGACTCTTTTCGTTAAAGACAATTCTGGGGGGGCGTATCTGGCAAAGCCACTAAGAGACTCTCACAGGGACTTGTACAATTGCCTTTAATCATGTTTATTACCTTTCAATGTTGGCTCTGGTTAAACAGAGCTAGGTCGACAAAATCGCGATCTGACGCGATGACGTCATCACGTGGCGGTTAGGATCAGATCAGCCATGATCTTATTGAATGGCGGAGCAGGCTCGAGGGGCCGAATGGCCTAGTCCTGCTCCTATTTCTTATGTTCTTATGTTCTTATGTCATGTGACGTCCCCAACGGCGGGAAACATGATGACGTCATGACGTCAGAGGTAGGGGGTGTGGCCAGCCAGTCCTCGTGTGGAGTGAGAGGGAAAAGACCTGTTTAGAGCTTCTCCTGCATTTCTTGTTCTGTAAAGTTTTAGTACATTAAACTCAGTTTGTTAACTTCCAGTGAGTTTATAGATTCTTTGCTAGGAGTGCAGAGACTCCTACAATATCAGTATTCTGTTCATATTATGGTGTATCTTTTTGAAATATGGTGTATTCCTTCATACCTGAGGGTGCTGACTCTCACTGGGGTACAGTTCCTGAAGGTGCTGACTCTCACTGGGGTACAGTTCCTGAAGGTGCTGACTCTCACTGGGGTACAGTTCCTGAAGATGCTGACTCTCACTGGGGTACAGTTCCTGAAGGTGCTGACTCTCACTGGGGTACAGTTCCTGAAGGTGCTGACTCTCACTGGGGTACAGTTCCTGAAGGTGCTGACTCTCACTGGGGTACAGTTCCTGAAGCTGATGACTCTCACTGGGGTACAGTTCCTGAAGATGCTGACTCTCACTGGGGTACAGTTCCTGAAGGTGCGGACTCTCACTGGGGTACAGTTCCTGAAGGTGCTGACTCTCACTGGGGTACAGTTCCTGAAGGTGCTGACTCTCACTGGGGTACAGTTCCTGAAGGTGCTGACTCTCACTGGGGTACAGTTCCTGAAGCTGATGACTCTCACTGGGGTACAGTTCCTGAAGGTGCTGACTCTCACTGGGGTACAGTTCCTGAAGGTGCTGACTCTCACTGGGGTACAGTCCCTGAAGCTGCTGACTCTCACTGGGGTAGAGTTCCTGATGGTGCTGACTCTCACTGGGGTACAGTTCCTGAAGGTGCTGACTCTCCCTGGGGTACAGTTCCTGAAGGTGCTGACTCTCACTGGGGTACAGTTCCTGAAGCTGCTGACTCTCACTGGGGTACAGTTCCTGAATGTGCTGACTCTCACTGGGGTACAGTTCCTGAAGCTGCTGACTCTCACTGGGGTACAGTTCCTGAAGGTGCTGACTTTCACTGGGGTACAGTTCCTGAATGTGCGGACTCTCACTGGGGTACAGTTCCTGAAGGTGCTGACTCTCACTGGGGTACAGTTCCTGAAGGTGCTGACTCTCACTGGGGTACAGTTTTTTTTTATTCATTCCTGGGCTGTGAGCATCGCTTGCAAGGCCAGCATTTATTGCCCATCCCTACTTGCCCTTGAGAATGTGGTGGTGAGCTACCTTCTTGAACCGCTGCAGTCCGTGTGGTGAAGGTGCTCCCACAGTGCTGTTAGGAGGGAGTTCTAGGATTTTGACCCAGTGACAATGAAGGAATCAGCGATAAATTTCCAAGTCAGGATGGTGTGTATCTTGGAGGGGAACTTGCAGGTGATGGTGCTCCCATGCATCTGCTGCCCTTGTCCTTCATGGTAGAAGAGGTCGTGGGTTTGGGAGGTGCTGCCGAAGAAGCCTTGGCAAATTGCTGCAGTGCATCTTGTAGATGGTACACACTGCAGCTACGGCACACCGGTGGTGGATGTTTAAGGTGGTGGATGGGGTGCCAATCAAGTGGGCTGCTTAATCCTGGATGGTTTTGAGCTTCCTGATTGTTTTTGAAGCTACACTTATCCAGGCAAGTGGAGAGCATTCCAAAACACTCCTGACTTGTGCCTTGAAGGTGGTGGCAAGGTGCTGACTCTCACTGGGGTACAGTTCCTGAAGGTGCTGACTCTCACTGGGGTACAGTTCCTGAAGGTGCTGACTCTCACTGGGGTACAGTCCCTGAAGGTGCTGACTCTCCCTGGGGTACAGTTCCTGAAGGTGCTGACTCTCACTGGGGTACAGTTCCTGAAGGTGCGGACTCTCACTGGGGTACAGTTCCTGAAGGTGCTGACTCTCACTGGGGTACAGTTCCTGAAGGTGCTGACTCTCACTGGGGTACAGTTCCTGAAGGTGCTGACTCTCACTGGGGTACAGTTCCTGAAGGTGCTGACTCTCACTGGGGTACAGTTCCTGAAGGTGCTGACTCTCACTGGGGTACAGTTCCTGAAGGTGCTGACTCTCACTGGGGTACAGTTCCTGAAGGTGCCGACTCTCACTGTGTTACAGTTCCTGAAGGTGCTGACTCTCACTGGGGTATGTATTGATTTGTATGTGGGTTCAATGACGACACATTCATGAAAGAGAATGTCTTTTTATCTAAAGTATGTTCAACTCAGTTAACAGCATTACAGGAGACACCATCTTAGAGATCCATCTAAAACGAAACTAAAACTAAACTCCCTCTCTCACATGCCCTCTGCTGGTAAGGCATAAATAATCAAACAGGCAAATATGCTGGTAAGGCATAATAATCAAACAGGCAAATACCATCACTATTTGCTGATATCATTACAGGGTACATTTCCTGAAGGTGCTGACTCTCACTGGGGTACAGTTCCTGAAGGTGCCGACTCTCACTGGGGTACAATTCCTGAAGGTGCCGACTCTCACTGTGTTACAGTTCCTGAAGGTGCTGACTCTCACTGGGGTACAGTTTCTGAAGGTGCTGACTCTCACTGGGGTACAGTTCCTGAAGGTGCCGACTCTCACTGGGGTACAATTCCTGAAGGTGCCGACTCTCACTGTGTTACAGTTCCTGAAGGTGCTGACTCTCACTGGGGTACAGTTCCTGAAGGTGCTGACTCTCACTGGGGTACAGTTTCTGAAGGTGCTGACTTTCACTGATATACAATTGGGCACTTTAAACTCCCAGGCACTTGGCTGGCAGATTGTCCAGCGGCAGTTTGCAGGAGGTTTATTCCATTCTAATGGCTGGGCTTTATCTAAATGGTGACAGCGAGTTTGCTGATGATCCAGAGCCCGCTCTCTGGATTAGTGACGGCTTTATATCAAATCTAACCCGGCCAATTACCGCCCCATCAGTCTACTCTCAATCATCAGCAAAGTGATGGAAGTTGTCATCGACAGTGCTATCAAGCGGCACTTACCACTGTCAACCGTGAGGGATTATGGAGTGTCCTCCTCAAATTCGGCTGCCCTCAAAAGTTTGTCACCATCCTCCGCCTGCTTCACGATGACATGCAAGCCATGATCCTGACCAACGGTTCTACCACAGACCCAATTCATGTACGAACCGGGGTCAGCAAGGCTGTGTCATTGCACCAATGCTCTTCTCGATCTTCCTTGCTGCAATGCTCCATCTCACCCTCAGTAAGCTCCCCACTGGAGTGGAGCTAATTTACAGAACAAACGGGAAACTGTTCAACCTCCGTCGCCTCCAGTCCAGATCCAAGGTCGTCCCTTCCTCTGTCATCAAATTACAGTATGCAGACGACACTTGCGTCTGCGCTCACTCAGAGGTCGAACTCCAAACCATCGTTAACACCTTCACCGAAGTGTACGAGAGCATGGGCCTTACACTAAATATCCGTAAGACAAAGGTCCTCCACCAACTTGCCCCGCCACACAGTACTGCCCCCCGATTATCAAAATCCATGACAAGGCCTTGGACAACGTGGACCACTTTCCATACCTCGGGAGCCTACTGTCAACAAGGGCAGACGTCGATGACGAAGTGGAACACCGCCTTCAGTGTGCCAGTGCAGCCTTCGGTCGCCTGAGAAAGAGAGTGTTTGAAGACCATGGCCTCAAACCCAGCACTAAGTTCATGGTCAAAAGAGCAGTAGTGATACCCGCCCTGCTGTATGCCTCAGAGACATGGACCATGTACAGCAGGCACCTCAAAGCACTGGAGAGGTACCACCAACGCTGCCTCCACAAGATCCTGCAAATCCATTGGCAGGATAGGTGCACCAACGTCAGTGTTCTTGCTCAGGCCAACATCCCCAGCATCGAAGCTTTGACCACGCTCGATCATCTCCGATGGACGGGCCACATCGTCCGCATGCCCGATACGAGACTCCGAAAATAAGCGCTCTGCTCGGAGCTCCGACATGGCAAGAGAGCCCCAGGTGGGCAGAGGAAACACTTCAAGGACACCCTCAAAGCCTCCTTGAAAAAGTGCAACATCCCCACCGACACCTGGGAATCCCTGGCCCAAGACCGCACAAAGTGGAGGAGAAGCATCCAGGAAGGCGCCAAATACCTCGAGTCTCTTCTCTGAGAGCAAGCGGAAACCAAGCGCAAACAGCGGAAGGAGCGCACGTCCACTCAAGCACCCCACCCACCCACCCCTTCAACCACCATCTGCCCCACCTGTGACAGAGACTGTAGGTCCCGCATTGGACTCATCAGTCACCTGAGAACTCATTTTTAATGTGGAAGCAAGTCATCTTCGGTTCCGAAGGGCTGCCTAAGAAGAAGAAGAACTCACCAATAACCTGCTCACTGATGTCCAGTTTGGGTTCCGCCAAGACCACTTGGCTCCCGACCTCATTACAGCCTTGGTCCAAACATGGGCAAAGGAGCTGAATTCCAGAGGTGAGGTGAGAGTGATTGCCCTTGACATCAAGGCAGCATTTGACTGAGTGTGGCATGAAGGAGCCCTAGTAAAAGTGAAGGTCAATGGGAATCAGGGGGAAAATGCACCACTGGCTGGTGTCATACCTAAAACAAAGGAAAATGGTTTTGGTGGTTGAAGGTCAATCATCTCAGCCCCAGGACATCGCTGCAGGAGTACCTCAGGGCAGAGTCCTAGGCCCAATCATCTTCAGCTGCTTCATCAATGACCTACCCTCCAACATAAGGTCAGAAATGGGGATGTTCGCTGATGACTGCACAGTGTTCAGCGCCATTCACAACTTCTCAGATAATGAAGCAGTCCATGCCCACATGCAACAAGACCTGGACGACGTTCAGACTTGGGCTGATAAGTGGCAGGTAACATTCACGCCACAGAAGTGCCAGGCAATGACTATCTCCAACAAGCGAGAGTCCACCTCCCCTTGACATTCAACGGCATTATCATCGCCAAATCCCACACTATCAACATCCTGGGGGTCACCATTAACCAGAAACTTAACTGGACCAGCCACATAAATACTGTGGCAACAAGAGCAGGTCAGAGGCTGGGTATTCTGCGGCGAGTGTCTCACCTCCTGACTCCCCAACGCCTTCCCACCATCTACAAGGCGCAAGTAAGGAGTGTGATGGAATACTCTCCACCTGCCTGGATGAGTGCAGCTCCAACAACACTCAAGAAGCTCGACACCATCCAGGACAAAGCAGCCCACTTGATTGGCACCCCATCCACCACCTTAAACATTCACTCCCTCCACCACCGGCGTACCGTGGCTGCAGTGTGTACCATCTACAAGATGTACTACAGCAACTCGCCAAGGCTTCTTCGGCAGTACCTCCCAAACCCGCGACCTCTTCCACTGAGAAGGACAAGGACAGCAGGCGCATGGGAACACCACCACCTCCAAGTTCCCCTCCAAGTCACACACCATCCTGACTTAGAAGTATATCGCCGTTCCTTCATCGTCGCTGGGTCAAAATCCTGGAACTCCCTCCCTAACAGCACTGTGGGAGTACCTTCACCACACGGACTGCAGCGGTTCAAGAAGGCAGCTCACCACCACCCTCTCAAGGGCAACTAGGGATGAGCAATAAATGCTGGCATTGCCAGCAACACCTGGATCCCATAAAACGAATTTTTAAAACATTTTAAAAAATATCAGATGGCTGGGTGTCCAGCCAGTTGGCAGTGCGTTGAGGATGGTTGTGGAAGTGGGTAGGGGGTGAGTCAGGAGCTTTTCTGACTCAGTTGGGCGGGGAGCCTGGGGCAGCAGTTGGTCCGGAGGAACGCCTCCCGTGTCTCCTGGCCCTCTACAACTTACCTTGAATGTCCTCCACCTCCGATCCGACTGAAGTGGGGCTTCCACAACGGACATTCCACCCAGTAGTGACAGTAATGTCCTCCAGACCCCTCGCTACATTCAATTCAAATCGCTTTATTGGCATGACAAGGTACATCTTATGTTGCCAAAGCATCGAAAAACATTTATGGTTGAACACATAAACGCAGGCCTATCCATACAGTGTATAAACAGATATATCCCTGAGTGTATAAATATACATTCATATAATTTGTATATACTCTTTTCTTAGATTTAATGGTTGTCCCTCTGTTTATGGCAAGCTGTAACATAGTGTGCCGCTAAGGTTACACAATTTCTCTCTTCCCCTAGTAGGTATGGGAGTTTTTGGTCGTCATTCAAACTTCTGAATTCAGGGCATATTTTTGTGAATTTTGGGTAGAAATTCTCCCTTATGCCCTGATATTTTCTACAAGCTGTGAGGAAGTGCATCTCTGTCTCCAACTGGACCGTGATTAGCATGAATTCATGAGGGTCCCTCCTGAGTGAGTCGGGAAGCTCAGTGGCCTGCGATTGATGGCTACGAGATGGAAGAGAGATGAGATGGTAAGTGGACCAGCTGTGTACAGAACGCCCCCGTACCTCCTTCGAGCAACTATTCTTTACGTGAGAGATAGTGAGTGTTGGTGAGCTATTCGGCTGTGGGAGGCGAGCAGATACTGCAGCAATTGAACAAATGAACAGCAGCAACAAACAAATCACATGAACAGATTTCATAAAACAAGACGGCGGTCCTGTTCCTTCCCACCAGATACACACGTTTGGGGTTTTGTTTTGTTCTTTTAAATTCTTGTGGCAGAAACCATTTTGCTCCACTTCAGGTTAGAGTGAGGTCTTGTTCCTCAAAGCAGGGCTGAGTTTGGAGGCTGACCACTGCATACATGAAGCTGTCGGGGAAATTAAGAGCAAAGATTTACATTCCAGAGAGTTCCATAAAGGCGGCATATCTCTGAAAATGATACAATATCAGAATTGTGAGCAATGCCGAGGAATAATAAACCATCAACTTTTGGCAGATCGTGCAGCCATGCAACCGGCTAATAACCAGAGTAACCGTGGGGTCGGAGAGGCGGGCAATCTGGTTTCATCACCTTACACAAACATGAAGTCGGCACTCTCAGCGAAGGTGCAAGTTGTTTCTTTTCTCTCGCTCAAGGTTTATGCTCACCGTGGGCCAGGCACGCTGCAGCAAGGGTCGGGTAGGCAGGGTCTGCTTGGATTGGCCCTGTTAGTCCTGGCTCTCAGGCTCTGGGTCCCATCCTGGCTTTATGTGGTGATCAGACAGCCACACAAACCAAAGTTGCAAAGTTCAAATGTTGGGGTTCTGTGTTGAACTTTATGGCACTGTTTTTGCTTTGATTCAATGGATGGGTTGGGAGGGAGGGGAAGAGTTTGCACATACCAGCAATGAAAGATAGACTTGTATTTATACAGCGGCTTTCATGACCTCAAGATGTCCCAAAGCACATTACAGCCAATGAAGTACTTTCGAAGTATAGTCGCTGTTGTACAAAACCACTACCTCAGCACACGCAGGCGTCTTGCAAATGTTGGTGCTCCAGTTCAGGTTAGTTAGTGTGGCCCAGAGCAGTGATGGAGCCTGGGACTCTCCTGGTCTGTATGGCTGAGACAGTGGCCTCGCTGGAGGGAGTCTCACCATTTGTCCCGTCCCCATTAGGCAAGTTGTTCGCCCCACTTATGAAAAACCAGGAAAAACTTTGTAAGCCTTAAGATAGGAAGCAGAGAGTAAATTCCAGCATTAACCAAGAATCAAAAATACAAGGAACTGACTGAACTAACCAGAATTCAATCTCCCGGCATCAATAGAAGCTCAACACCATACAGGATGAAGCAGCCTGTCTGATTGGCATTTCATCCACCACCTTAAACATTCACTCCCTCCACCACCGGCGCACCGTGGCTGCAGTGTGTACCATCTACAAGATGCACTGCAGCAACTTGCCAAGGCTTCTTTGGCAGCACCTCCCAAACCCGCGACCTCTTCCACCTAGAAGGACAAGGGCAGCAGGTGCATGGGAACACCACCACCTCCAAGTTCCCCTCCAAGTCACACACCATCCTGACTTAGAAATATATCGCCGTTCCTTCATTGTTGCTGGGTCAAAATCCTGGCACTCCCTCCCTAACAGCACTGTGGGAGCACCTTCACCACACGGACTGCAGCGGTTCAAGAAGGCGGCTCACCACCACCTTCTCAAGTGTGAATTGGAGGGGAACTTGGAGGTGGTGATGTTCCCATGCATCTGTTGCCCGTGTCCTTCTAGGTGGTAGCGGTTGCGGGTTTGGGAGGAGCTGTTGAAGAACTTGCCCTGTCACCTTCAAGGATTTGTGAATCTGCACCCCCAGGTCCCTCAGCTCTTGCACCCCCTCAAAATAGCACCATTAAGATTATACCGACTCTCCATGTTGTTTCTCCTAAAGTGCATCACTTCACACTTATCCACATTAAATTACATCTGGCATGTGTCTACCCATTTCACCAGTCTGTCTCTGTCCTTCTGAAGTCTGCTACTATCCTGTTCACAGTCTTGACAAAGGGTTTCGACCTGAAACATGAACTCTATTTCTTTCTCCACAGGTGTTGCCTGGCCTGCTGAGTTTTTCCAGCATTTTCTGTTGTTATTTCGGATTTCCAGCATCTGCAGTATTTTGCTATCGTACTATCCTGCTCACTATTTGCTACATTGCCAAGTTTTTTTTATCCACAGATTCGTAATTGTTCTCCCTATACATGCGTCCAGGTCATTTCTATACAACAAGGAAAGCAATGGTCCTAATACCGACCCCTGGGGCACCTCACTGTGTACTTCCCTCCACTACTCTTGGCCTCCTATCCCTCAGCCAATTTCGTACCCAAGTTACCACCGTCCCTTTAATGCCGTGTGCTTATATTTTCCCCATAGCCCTCTTCTCATTTTTTCCTAAACTGCCTGAATTCAAACTCCTGGCTGGGATGAAAAAGGAGGCAATTGTTCTGCAGAGGGTTACACCACTAAACTCTCCATCTCCCGAGTTTATTTAATGGAGATTCTTTCAATAACATTCCTTAATATTCCAAAATGTTTCTGTGCCAAAAAAAAAATCTAAAGCATTTTTAAAATCAGAACTTTACACCTGCTTTCCACGTGAGGCCGGAGCGGAGAGAAGAAAGACGCCTCTGTCTGCATCTGCTGCGCTTCGACATGAAGTGACTTTAGCCAGTCTCATCCTAGTTCCGAATGAGATTGAGTTCACGAAATACCCCCAGTGCAGCCCTAAATAGACAGTATTTGAGGGTCTAATTAGGATGGCTGGTGTGGGAAGTGAGACTGTTCCACTCATTCACTCGGGGTCCTCTTAGAATCATACGAGGAGGCCAATCGGCCCATCGTGCCTGTGCCGGCTCTTTGAAAGAGCTCTCCAATTAGGCCCACTCCCCTGCTCCTTCCTCAGAGCCCTGCAAATTTTTCCTTTTCAAGTATTTATCCAATTCCCTTTTGAAAGTTACTATTGAATCTGCTTCCACCGCCCTTTCAGGCAGCGCGTTCCAGATCACAACAACTCGCTGCGTAAACAAAGTTCTCACCTCCCCCCTGACTTTTTGCCAATGATCTTTAATCAGTGCCCTCTGATTACCAGCCTTCCTCGGGACCTTTCGGATAGGGATGGGAAAAATCAGCCCCGATCTTTGCTTCCGATCGCTACCCAAGGACCCCTGCTGGAAGAACGTGTTGTCAGGGCACTAGAAGTAGCCATTGACGCTCACTTTCTGTGCTCAGGCGTGAAGATTGGTGAGGTGAGGTCAGGGGTTGGTCGTCACCCGTGGAACTATAAACGAGTACGGCTCAGCACCTTAAGGAGAGGAGGGGAGAAATTGAAGAGAACAAGCACCGTTTAATGTAATCGTGTAACTGAGTTTGTGTTATTTAGCAGCAAAATTAGATAAACAATTGAAGATGGAAAAAGTACCAAAAGGTGCAGAGTAGAGAAATTGGATTAAACTAGACAGTTCTGGTAGAGAGTTAGCGCTGGCACAGATTAACGGGTTAACCATTAGTTTAGTGAGATATGGCGGGGAGTTAGCACTGGCGCAGGTTAACCATTAGTTTAGTGAGTTATGGCGGGGAGTTAGCACTGGCGCAGGTTAACCATTAGTTTAGTGAGTTATGGCGGGGAGTTAACACTGGCGCAGGTTAACCATTAGTTTAGTGAGTTATGGCGGGGAGTTAGCACTGGCGCAGGTTAACCATTAGTTTAGTGAGTTATGGCGGGGAGTTAGCACTGGCGCAGGTTAACCATTAGTTTAGTGAGTTATAGCGGGTAGTTAGCACTGGCGCAGGTTAACCATTAGTTTAGTGAGTTATGGCGGGGAGTTAGCACTGGCGCAGGTTAACCATTAGTTTAGTGAGTTATGGTGGGGAGTTAACACTGGCGCAGGTTAACCATTA
Source organism: Somniosus microcephalus (assembly GCF_052327205.1). Lineage (NCBI taxonomy): Eukaryota > Metazoa > Chordata > Chondrichthyes > Squaliformes > Somniosidae > Somniosus > Somniosus microcephalus. The sequence continues at coordinate 3,369,155 of NC_141004.1, forward strand.
GTTTAGTGAGTTATAGCGGGGAGTTAGCACTGGCGCAGGTTAACCATTAGTTTAGTGAGTTATAGCGGGGAGTTGGCACTGGCACAGGTTAACCATTAGTTTAGTGAGTTATGGCAGGGAGTTAGCACTGGCGCAGGTTAACCATTAGTTTAGTGAGTTATAGCGGGGAGTTAGCACTGGCGCAGGTTAACCATTAGTTTAGTGAGTTATAGCGGGGAGTTGGCACTGGCACAGGTTAACCATTAGTTTAGTGAGTTATGGCAGGGAGTTAACACTGGCGCAGGTTAACCATTAGTTTAGTGAGTTATGGCAGGGAGTTAACACTGGCGCAGGTTAACCATTAGTTTAGTGAGTTATGGCAGGGAGTTAGCACTGGCACAGGTTAACCATTAGTTTAGTGAGTTATGGCAGGGAGTTAACACTGGCGCAGGTTAACCATTAGTTTAGTGAGTTATGGCAGGGAGTTAACACTGGCGCAGGTTAACCATTAGTTTAGTGAGTTATGGCAGGGAGTTAACACTGGCGCAGGTTAACCATTAGTTTAGTGAGTTATAGCGGGGAGTTAGCACTGGCGCAGGTTAACCATTAGTTTAGTGAGTTATGGCGGGGAGTTGGCACTGGCGCAGGTTAACCATTAGTTTAGTGAGTTATGGCAGGGAGTTAACACTGGCGCAGGTTAACCATTAGTTTAGTGAGTTATGGCAGGGAGTTAACACTGGCGCAGGTTAACCATTAGTTTAGTGAGTTATGGCAGGGAGTTAACACTGGCGCAGGTTAACCATTAGTTTAGTGAGTTATGGCGGGGAGTTGGCACTGGCGCAGGTTAACCATTAGTTTAGTGAGTTATGCCAGGGAGTTAGCACTGGCGCAGGTTAACCATTAGTTTAGTGAGTTATGGCGGGGAGTTGGCACTGGCGCAGGTTAACCATTAGTTTAGTGAGTTATGGCAGGGAGTTAGCACTGGCACAGGTTAACCATTAGTTTAGTGAGTTATGCCAGGGAGTTAGCACTGGCGCAGGTTAACCATTAGTTTAGTGAGTTATGGCGGGGAGTTGGCACTGGCGCAGGTTAACCATTAGTTTAGTGAGTTATGCCAGGGAGTTAGCACTGGCGCAGGTTAACCATTAGTTTAGTGAGTTATGGCGGGGAGTTGGCACTGGCGCAGGTTAACCATTAGTTTAGTGAGTTATGGCAGGGAGTTAACACTGGCGCAGGTTAACCATTAGTTTAGTGAGTTATGGCAGGGAGTTAACACTGGCGCAGGTTAACCATTAGTTTAGTGAGTTATGGCGGGGAGTTGGCACTGGCACAGGTTAACCATTAGTTTAGTGAGTTATGCCAGGGAGTTAGCACTGGCGCAGGTTAACCATTAGTTTAGTGAGTTATGGCGGGGAGTTGGCACTGGCGCAGGTTAACCATTAGTTTAGTGAGTTATGGCAGGGAGTTAGCACTGGCACAGGTTAACCATTAGTTTAGTGAGTTATGGCGGGGAGTTGGCACTGGCGCAGGTTAACCATTAGTTTAGTGAGTTATAGCGGGTAGTTAGCACTGGCGCAGGTTAACCATTAGTTTAGTGAGTTATGCCAGGGAGTTAACACTGGCGCAGGTTAACCATTAGTTTAGTGAGTTATGGCAGGGAGTTAGCACTGGCACAGGTTAACCATTAGTTTAGTGAGTTATGGCAGGGAGTTAACACTGGCACAGGTTAACCATTAGTTTAGTGAGTTATGGTGGGGAGTTAACACTGGCGCAGGTTAACCATTAGTTTAGTGAGTTATGGCGGGGAGTTGGCACTGGCGCAGGTTAACCATTAGTTTAGTGAGTTATGGCAGGGAGTTAGCACTGGCACAGGTTAACCATTAGTTTAGTGAGTTATGGCAGGGAGTTAACACTGGCACAGGTTAACCATTAGTTTAGTGAGTTATGGCGGGTAGTTGGCACTGGCGCAGGTTAACCATTAGTTTAGTGAGTTATGGCAGGGAGTTAGCACTGGCGCAGGTTAACCATTAGTTTAGTGAGTTATGGTGGGGAGTTAACACTGGTGCAGGTTAACCATTAGTTTAGTGAGATATAGCGGGTAGTTGGCACTGGCGCAGGTTAACCATTAGTTTAGTGAGTTATGGCGGGTAGTTGGCACTGGCAGGGGTACAATGGGTGAATGGGCTCCACTGTATTGGAATTTTCATGATTCTATGAGCCACAATTGCGAGGAACAGTCACTGCGTTAAAAGTAATTTATTTGCAGCTTGAAGTTTTCTTCTAATCAGCTGACCCAGCTTCAAGAATGTGCGGCCGTTAAATATTTAGAAAATCTTCTTTGTAATTGCATTTTAAAAATTTATAATGCAGATAAATTATGCTATTTTAACAATATGACCTTTGAAACTGTGACGCCATTGTGTGACTGGCTATAGAGAAGGAAGGGAGTGAGAGACAGTCAAATATTTCTTAATGTAATGGCATTTATTAATGTAATGGCACTGCTTATTAAATATGAAAATGCAGTTTGATTTCCATCCTTTTGTTTGAACTGTCTCAATATGGTATTAAATATATTACTAATCTACTCTGCGTTGAATCATATTTCGAGCTAGCAGGATATTTAAGAAATTAACAGGCAGGATTACAAAATCTGCATTAGTATCGCGTTACTTTTCTTTTCTTTGATAAACTAGGTGAATGGCCGATGCCCAGAGTGCAGGACGGAACCAAGTTTGGAAAGAGTAGGACAGAAGGTCAATTAAATCAAGAAGTAATGGTTAACTGATAGCTAGTGAGGGTTTTAAAAACCTGTTGATTCTAGAGAGGGGCATAGACTGAAGAAGGCGAGGAAGTGAGGAGATGAGGTGAGGAGGTGAGGAGATGAGGAAGGAGGAGATGAGGTGATGAGGTGAGGAGGTGAGGAGATGAGGAAGGAGGAGATGAGGTGGTTAGGAGCTGAGGAGGTGACGAGATGAGGTGATGAGGAGATGAGTGGACTATGGGAAGCCTCATGACATAGTGTATCTTGACTTCCAAAAGGCTAATAACAACAGTCCACAACAAAGGCTTAAAGCTGTAGCGATACTGAATAAAGCTTCATAAAACAGCGAGGTTAGAGTTGTTGTGTCAGAGTGGGGGGTGGGTGGTTACTGGCTGGGGTGTCTCCCAGGGCTCAGTGTTGGAACCACTACTGTTTATAATTTGCATAAATGACCTGGGTTCAGAAACTCAACCCAAAGTGTTGAAATTTGCAGATGATGCCACACCAGGAGGAGCAGGAGAACCAGAGGAAGCAACTCAGAAATGATAGAATTAGTTGAACAGATCTGTATGGAGGTAGAAAAATGGGAAATGAAATTTAATACAGAGAAGTGTAAAGTGGTCCACATAGGAAGGGAAAATGGGCGACACTAGCGATGCAGAAATGGTTTTGTAACAACTAACGATAAAGTCAAAAGAGACCGAGGATCCCTGGGAGACTTTAGACTCAGCATTTCCAACCAATAAAGAGCGGCAATCAACAAAGTCAAAGGAGGTTGAACTCCACAGGACCAAATCAGAGGAAGGCAAGACCAAACTGTCCAGACTCTGGTCAGACCCACCGTGAGCACTGTGTCCAGTCCTAGTCAGACCGCACCAGGAGCACTGTGCCCAGTCCTGGTCAGACCCACCATGACCAAACTGTACAGACTCTGGTCAGACCTCACCATGAGCACTGTGTCCAGTCCTGGTCAGACCCACCATGACCAAACTGTACAGACTCTGGTCAGACCTCACCATGAGCACTGTGTCCAGTCCTGGTCAGACCCACCGTGACCAAACTGTCCAGACTCTGGTCAGACCCACCGTGAGCACTGTGCCCAGTCCTGGTCAGACCGCACCGTGAACACTGTGCCCAGTCCTGGTCAGACCGCACCGTGAGCACTGTGTCCAGTCCTGGTCAGACCGCACCATGAGCACTGTGCCCAGTCCTGGTCAGACCGCACCGTGAGCACTGTGCCCAGTCCTGGTCAGACCGCACCATGAGCACTGTGTCCATTTCTGGTCAGACCCACCATGAGCTCTGTGTCCAGTCCTGGTCAGTCCCACCAAGAGCACTGTGCCCAGTCCTGGTCAGACCGCACCATGAACACTGTGTCCAGTCCTGGTCAGACCGCACTAGGAGCACTGTGTTCAGTCCTGGTCAGTCCCACCATGAGCACTGTGTCCAGTCCTGGTCAGACCCACCGTGAGCACTGTGTCCAGTCCTGGTCAGTCCCACCTTGAGCACTGTGTCCAGCCCTGGTCAGTCCCACCTTGAGCACTGTGTCCAGTTCTGGTCAGACCCACCTTGTGCACTGTGTCCAGTTCTGGTCAGACCCACCTTGAGCACTGGGTCCAGTTCTGGTCAGATCCACCTTGAGCACTGTGTCCAGTTCTGGTCAGACCTCACCGTGAGCACTGTGTCCAGTTCTGGTCAGACCTCACCGTGAGCACTGTGTCCAGTTCTGGTCAGACCCACCATGAGCACTGTGTCCAGTTCTGGTCAGATCCACCTTGAGCACTGTGCCCAGTTCTGGTCAGACCCACCGTGAGCACTGTGTCCAGTTATGGTCAGACCCACCTTGAGCACTGTGTCCAGTTCTGGTCAGACCCACCTTGAGCACTGTGTCCAGTTCTGGTCAGACATACCGTGAGCACTGTGTCCAGTTCTGATCAGACATACTGTGAGCACTGTGTCCAGTTCTGGTCAGACGCACCTTGAGCACTGTGTCCAGTTCTGGTCAGACCCACCATGAGCACTGGGTCCAGTTCTGGTCAGATCCACCGTGAGCACTGTGTCCAGTTCTGGTCAGACCTCACCGTGAGCACTGTGTCCAGTTCTGGTCAGACCCACCATGAGCACTGGGTCCAGTTCTGGTCAGATCCACCTTGAGCACTGTGTCCAGTTCTGGTCACACCCACCGTGAGCACTGTGTCCAGTTCTGATCAGACATACTGTGAGCACTGTATCCAGTTCTGATCAGACATACCGTGAGCACTGTGTCCAGTTCTGATCAGACATACTGTGAGCACTGTGTCCAGTTCTGGTCAGACGCACCACGAGCACTGAGCCCAGTTCTGGTTAGTCCCACCTTGAGCACTGTGTCCAGTTCTGGTCAGTCCCACCTTGAGCACTGGGTCCAGTTCTGGTCAGACCCACCTTGAGCACTGGGTCCAGTTCTGGTCAGACCCACTGTGAGCACTGGGTCCAGTTCTGGTCAGACCCACCTTGAGCACTGTGTCCAGTTCTGGTCAGACCCACCTTGAGCACTGTGTCCAGTTCTGGTCAGACCCACTGTGAGCACTGTGTCCAGTTCTGGTCTGATACACCTTGAGCACTGTGTCCAGTTCTGGTCAGACCCACCTTGAGCACTGTGTCCAGTTCTGGTCAGACCCACCTTTAGTATCGGGCCCAGTTCTGGGCACTGAGACAGGAGGAAGAGATTCTAGCACTGGACGCTGAGCAGAGAGGAGCCACGAGACTGATCCCCAGGGTCAAAGGTCGGCGTTATGAGAAAACATTGTAGAAATTTGGAAGTTTCAGGCTGGAAAAGAGGCATCTGAGAGGTGATCTTATAAATGGATACAAAATAGCTAAAGGAATGGAAAAGCTAAACCAGAATATTACTTGAAGTTAAATAGCTAGAGTAAAACAAGGGAACATGGATTCAAACTGGTAAAAAGCAAATTTAAGACTAACTTCAGGAAGTTCTTTACACAAAGAGTGATCAAATGAATAAGTTTCCAGGAAGAGAAGTGGAGACCAGGACCCTGGAATTAAATGGTGTATCGGGGTGGATCCTTCTGCATGGATGAAAGAAGATGGGCCGAATGGCCTCCCTACTTGGTAATTAACTTGTGATTTTCTGAGAAACAAGAGAGGAAAGTTCAACGAGGACAGTCAATAAAACAGAGAGAGATCAGACAAGGTGTGACAGAGAAAGAGGAGAGTGGGGATTCGAAAGGGTTCGCCCATCAGATCACAAACATTTCGTTTTATCCTGTTTAACATTGCAAGAGAATTGCTAAAGCACCTCTCCCAAAATGGAAGCAAATTCAAATCATGGATGAACTTGGGCTTTTTAGAGAGTTACCGATTCCTGATGGGAAAGGAAGTGGCTTATGGTTTGAAACTACACGATTATAGAATTGGAAGCAGTGGTCACGTAACCCCAGCCACAGTCTGTTCGCCCTCCTGCCATCTGGGAGACGCTACAGATGCATTCGCACCCGTACAACCAGATTTAGGAACAGCTTCTTTCCCAGGGCTGTCATCCTACTGAACTCCACAAATAAACTCTAAAGCCTGCACATCTGCCAATGCACTTTATTATGGTTATGTTTATGTTAATGTATGTGGAATGTTTAAATGTCTTAATCTAAATGTACACTCTCGGGAGCCGCAAGCCTACATTTCGTTGTACTGCACTTGTGCACTAACAATGACAATAAAAGTTGATTTGATTTGATTTGATTTGATTACACAGGATTACATCGGATATCCGGCACAGAAACAGGCCATTCGGCCCAACCAGTCCATGCCGGTGTTTATGCTCCACTCGAGCCTCTTCCCGTCTTTCCTCATCTAAATCTATCAGCATAACCCTCTATTCCTTTCTCCCTCCTGCTTGTCTAGCCTCCCCTTAATAGTATCTTTACTATTTACCTCAACCACTCCCTGTGGTAGCGAGTTCCACATTCTCACCACTCTCTGGGTAAAGGAGTTTCTTCTGAATTCACTATTGGATTTCTTGGTGACTATCTTATATTGATGGCCTCTAGTTATGCTCTTCCCCACAAGTGGAAACATTCTCTCTGTATCCACTCTATCAAAATTTCACCCCTCAGCCTTCTCTTTTCAAGTGAAAAGAGACCCAGCCTGTTCATCCTTTCCTGGCTCTGCATTCTCTGACCATATTCATTTGTCTATTATGTTGTACCTTATCAAAGGCCTTTTTAAAATCTAGATAAATTACATCTACTACATTACCCTTGTCTATTCTTTCTGTTACCTCTTCAAAAAATTTAGTGAGGTTGGTCAAGCAAGATGTTCTTCTATTATCTCCTTTAGAAGGGATTCCATTATCTATTTCACCCACCACCGATGTTAAGCTGACTGGTCTATAGTTCCCTGGACATGTTCTATCTCCCTTCTTGAATATAGGTATTACGTTAGCTATCCACCAGTCTTCTGGCACTACACCTTTTTTGATTTATTAAATATACAAGCCTACATTGTGGGCTTGAGTCTCAATCTGGCCGCTGGACTAGGGATGGGATTCATGTGGAAGTTCTCGGCAATAAAAACATTAATCGCCTCACCTTGGAAAAGGAAGATTGGGAAACTGCCAGAAAATTGGACAGGTTGTCTCGTAGAGTTGTGCATGAATCTAGTCCTGTAATTTGAATTTATTTTTAATTTGAGCAGATGTTAAAGCTGATTCTTGTTTGGTGCAACAATCATGAGTTTGGGGGTGGGGGGGATTGGCCTGGAATTAGGAAATGCCACTGAACCAATCTAACAACTCATTGGCCTGTACCTTGCTTGACCTGGGCTTACACTTGACCTGGGTAATGATAGGAGTTTGCTTGGATTTAACTTGGATTTAGGACTGAGATGAGGAGGAATTTCTTCACCCAGAGAGTGGTGAACCTATGGAATTCTCTACCACAGAAGGCAGTAGAGGCCAATTCATTAAATATATTCAAGAAGGAGTTAGATATATTTCTTAAGGCTAAAGGGATCAAAGGATATGGGGAGAAAGCAGGGACCGGGTACTGAACTTGGATGATCAGCCATGATCTCATTGAATGGCGGAGCAGGCTCGAGGGGCCGAATGGCCTACTCCTGCTCCTACCTTCTATGTTTCTGTGTTTCTATTTCACTCAGATATACTTTGCAAATTTGTGTTCTCAACTTTGCAATGTTTTACCTTGAAAAGTATATGCTGCAAGTTTCTATGATTTCTGTGAAAAATCACCTCTTATGGTGCAGATAATAATGATCTAATTGTTCACCGCCCCCACCTCCCCACCCCCTGCATCCCCCCCCCCGCCCCGCCACCGTGTATCGCCCTATGTTATTTATTTTTGGATGATGCTTATTTTGGCGCTGTTTTTGCCTAAAACACAGTTAAAGACATTGGCCTAGAAATTCATTGTAGCCACTTTTGGGGCGTTAAAGTCGGGCGGCCGCTAAAGTTTGCGCCCGCCGCCAAATCGAGGCCACTTCTGCGATATTCATCAGCTTCGCCCTAAGAGTTTGCTCGAGCGCTAAAACTGGTGCTGGACGCCTCTCTTTAGGCGCTAAGCCGGAGGTGCTGAGCGAGAGCTCCCAGGCCGGGCGCAGCGCAGGTGCAGCCATCTCGTGATTGACAGCAGACACCCTGGCGCCGGCCAGCTCTTAAGGGGGAAGGGTCGACTTGGTCTGCTGCCACGCCCTGGATAGTGGAGCCCTCCAGCTAGGCCTGAACACTGCTGCTGGACCCAAATAGCGCCTGAAGCCATGCAGAGGGCCCGTGAATGAGCGCAGCGCTTCTCAGAGCGTGATCTGAGTGTGCTGGTTGGTGGTGTGGAGAAGAGGCGGCATATTTTGTACCCGGACAATGGGAGGAAGGCGCCGGTCCGCGCCTACCGGAGAGCCTGGAGGCATGTCGCCAGCAAGGTGTCAGCCAACAGCGAGGTCCCCAGGACCGGTGTCCAATGCCGCAAAAAGTTTAATGACCTCACGCGGATTGTCAGGGTGAGTACCCTTTCCAGTGACCTCCTCATCCTTGCATGTGCACCTCACATTATGGGCAAAGGGACCTGAAAGCCCTAATGGCCAGCCCTCATCCAGCAGCTATGGGACAGGCATGAACATCAATTGCACATTCTGCACTTAACACACTGGCCAAGCTATTCCACCATGGGAGGCAGTGCACACAAGATCAGGGCGACACACTGGCCAGGCTCTTCCACCATGGGAGGCAGTGCACACAAGATCAGGGCGACACACTGGCCAGGCTCTTCCACCATGGGAGGCAGTGCACACAAGATCAGGGCGACACACTGGCCAGGCTCTTCCACCATGGGAGGCAGTGCACACAAGATCAGGGCGACACACTGGCCAGGCTCTTCCACCATGGGAGGCAGTGCACACAAGATCAGGGCGACACACTGGCCAGGCTCTTCCACCATGGGAGGCAGTGCACACAAGATCAGGGCGACACACTGACCAGGCTCTTCCACCATGGGAGGCAGTGCACACAAGATCAGGGCGACACACTGGCCAGGCTATTCCACCATGGGAGGCAGTGCACACAAGATCAGGGCGACACACTGTACTTAGAGGCCATCCTTTCTCTTGCAGGCCAAGCTGGCTAATAATCGGAAGAGCCGGACTGCGACTGGGGGAGGCCGACCCCAGATCCAGCCGCTCACCGAGCTTCAACATCGCGTGGAGCGCATCATGGGTGGTCGGGTGATTGGGCCCGTTGCATGTGGAGATGCCGACCCTGTTCTGGGCACCAATGGTAAGGACATCCACGTTTGGACCTCTCTCGTCCCACTTGCGCATCAGATCTACATCCTTTGCCACTGTCCGACCAATGCGCTGAATGCCACCACTCATGCATCCCTCGCTGATGCCCACTCCTCACTCTAAAGCTACTCTTGTGCCTTCCTGCTTTCAGATGGTGAGGAGGAGGTCCCTGAACTTGCCAGTGACAGCCCCTCAGAGGAGGAGGAGGAGGAGGAGCAAGAGGAAGGCGGCCCATCAGGGGAACCCTCAGCCGTGGCAACCCATGCCAATGTAGGGGACACGTCTTCCCTGGAGGGGAGCGTCGCGGAAGTGTCGGAGGGGAGGGGAGCTCATGGGACCTGCGGCTTGCAGAAACGCGGGAGGGGGGGTGCCAGCTCGGCGGCCTTCTCCCCAGAGGGGGGAAGAGTCGGAGGGGAGTCCAATTGCTGGGCCCAGCGGCCTCCAGCAACGCAGGAAGGTTCGGCCAGCTCGGCGGCCTTCTCCCCAGAGGGAGAGTCCGGCCTCCAGTCCAGAGATGGTCTTCGCCGAGGAGATGGAACGCCTCGAGGACTTGTCCGCGGACTCGGAGCGCCGGCACACGGAGCTCATGGGGGTAGTGGCACGGTTGCCTGAGGCCATCGAGTCCCTCTCTCGGAGTGTCACCGACATCGGGGCCTCACAGGCCATCAGTTTGGCGGAATTTGGGGCAGAGCAGGCTGCGAGTCGGGTGGCATTCGGGGCAGATCAGGCAGCGAGTCATGCGGCATTCGGGGCAGCTCAGGCAGCGAGTGGGCAGCTGATCAGTGGTGCCATGCAGTCACTGGGTGCTCTGATGAGGTCACTGAACAGGTCAACACGGGCACTCACTGCTGCCACACTCGCTGTGTCAGCCAGGCATCGCCAGGGCACCCGGCGCGCTGCAGCAGCACAGCGGTCTGTCCCTCGGCAGATTGGTGCGCATGCTGCAGTGCTGGCCCGGGCGAGTGCCAGTGTCTCAGGCGACCAGCGAGCGCCTGCCATCCGCCAGCTTGCCCCCATTCCTCCAGCCGCCACTGCCACTCCCCCAGTGGAGCTGCCAGGAGCTGCTGCAGCGACTGATGCTGGCCAGCCACAGCTGCAGCATTCAACAGCCGCCCGCTCGACGGCCAGACCTCGACTAGGCCGACCCCCAAGGGCATCTGCCGTCATGACATGTGCCCCTCTGGAGCCTGCCCCCAGCCTTGCAGCAGCCAATGGCCTTACTTTGAGGAGGAGCAGCAGGGCGGGCAGGGGCCACACAAAGATGGCCAAGGCATCGACCTAGCGGGCCAAAAAGTCGAATGTGTGGCCAGTTGTGTTTGTTTTTTGAGGCCGAGAATTGGATGTTTGTTTTTTGAGGCCGAGAATTGGATGTTTGTTTTTTGAAGGCCGAGGATGTGATGTTTGTATTTTACGAAGTCCGAGGATGACGGCCATTTTAGTTGCACTGTTTTGTTAATCCTCTCCAGGTTGTGGGAGCGAGTAATGTGTTTGAGTGTTTTTTGGGGGTTTCGTCTGTTTTTGGTTTTCATGTGGGAAGGGCCCTGAGTTTGTACAATAAAGCATTTTATTTATTAACATTGTCCATGTTTGATCTTTGAAGTGTTTGTTGCCTTAACCGGCTGAGGGCTTGCGGAGCGGCTGCAATCATGTTCTTTCATTGGCACAAGCCATTCCCTGACAGGGGGCCTAGAAGTGACGTTCAATAAGCCGCCGACGGGCGGCCCTTGGACCTTGTGCCTCCCTCCTGGGCTGGTACTCCTCGTCCTCCTCCTCCTCACGCTCCTCCTGCTCCTCCTCCTGAGGTGGGGGTCCAACGTGAGGTGGCAGTGCCTGAGTCCCGCGGATAGCCAGGTTGTGCAGCATGCAGCAAACGACGACGAATTGGGAGACTCGGTCCTGCGAATACTGGAGGGCTCCCCCGGAGCGATCGAGACAGCGGAACCGTTGCTTGAGGACGCCGATTGTTTGTTCTATGATGTTCCTAGTCGCTTGATGGCTCTCGTTGTATGCCTCTTCAGCAGGGGTCGTGGGCGCGCGGAGCGGGGTCATGAGCCAGGTACACAAAGGATAGCCTTTGTCCCCGATAAGCCATCCTCTTGGGGGAGGCTGTGCCTGGAACATGTCAGCCACAGTTGTCTGTCGCAGGATAAAGGCATCGTGGCTGCTGCCTGGAAAGCGGGCATTGACAGCTAGGATGCGCTGCCTGTGGTCACACACCAGCTGTACGTTGAGGGAATGGTAGCCCTTCCGGTTGCGGTAATCCTCGGCATGCTCCAGAGGTGCCCGCAAAGCCACATGCGTGCAGTCAATGGCGCCCTGCACCATGGGGAAGTCCGCTATTCTTGCAAATCCCACTGCACGCTGCTGCTGCTTGTCCAGGGTCATGGGGAAGGAGATGAATTGATGTCTCCTTGTGAAAAGGGCTTCGGTCACCTGGCGGATGCAGCAATGCACGGCGAACTGGGAGATGTTAGCGATGTCCCCAGCAGCGGATTGGAAGGAGCCGGTGGCATAGAAGTTGAGAGCCACCGTCACCTTCACTGCCACCGACAGAGACGTCCTGCGCATCAGCTGTGGCTGCAGATCTCTCTGAAGCAGCTGGCAGATGTCTGCAACCACCTCCCTTCTGAATCGCAGCCTCCTTACACACATCGCGGCAGACATGGTCAGATAGGAGGACTGCTGGCGTTATACCCTGGGTGGGTAAGGCCTCAGTTGGCGACGCCTGTTGCCCCCTCTGCGTCTAGCCAGGGCTGCCACTCTCTCACGGCGTCTGTAAGCCCTTCTGGCATAAGGCTGAAAGTCAGCGTTGGCACCCAATGCAGCCCCCATTATATGCTGGGAAACAATGAGCTCTCAATGAAGGCAAAGATAATTGCTAAGCTCTGGCCTGAGCCAAAAATACCTGTCCTAGTGTTGGTCCAAACCAGTAAGCTCTTCTCCTTGGCCTCTCTCCAAAAAACCGTTGCACAAGAGTGAATGCTGCAAAATGGCTGCCCTTTATAGTGCAGGGTAAGTGCCCTTTAATTAGTGCTCCCCGCGACCCGCCTCGGCTGTGTACCGTTCCACTTCACAGTCGTTCGGGCCGCCCGGCGCACAATGGGGCGGCGCGAGTGAAGTTCCGGTTCGGGGCGCACAAAGGGCGTTGCACTAGTAAATGACGTCATGATCTGCGCGCGCAGCAGGGCGCGCACTAAGACTTTGCGCCGGCGCTAAATGTGTACTGAAGTTGGGGCGAGGCGCAGATCGCGCTGCGCCCGGGCGCTAAGCGCCTAGCGCTCGAGATCTACTCCTCCTAAGGCGCTAACGGCTGGCGCGCCCAACTGAATTTCTAGGCCATTTTGTTTGCTTATTCCAAACATTCTGGTGGCCAAGCAGCAAATACACGTGACATTGACCTTGAGAACAGGTCTTCACTGAAGAAGCTGCTGGCCTCAAATGACAGGAGACGATATGGCGAACTCGAGTCTGTTGCTGAGATGAAACTTGTTATTCCCAGAGCCACAAAATTTGATGGGAATCTCCTGGGAAACAGCCATTGACTTGACAACTCAACATGGCCTCCACATCTGCCATATTCTGATGTGTCACGAACCATAATAAAAATGGGGTTCATTTCTATATGAATAGAATTGAAATGCAGGAAAGTTATGTTAAACTTATATAGAACCTTGGTTAGACAACACTTGGGGCATTGTGCACAGTTCTGGTATCCATATAACAAAAAGGATATCTTCTTCTCTTCTCTTAGGCAGTCCCTCGGAGCCGAGAATGACTTGCTCCCACACTAAAAATGAGTTCTCAGGTGACTGATGAGTCCAATGCGGGACCTACAGGGGTCGATTTTCATTGACCCGTGGAGTCGGGATTGGAGGCGTGCGGGGGGTTAAAATCCTGAAATCGGGGGTCCCGACCCCATCCCATCCCCAACCCGCCTCCATGCCAGTTTCAAAGGAGGCGGGTACCCGCCCCACACTGGGACCCGCCTCCCCGACGCGGGAAGGGGATTAGTGCCAATTAACTGTTAACAGGCAGTTTTTAGCCTAATCCCTATTTTTAAGGTTGAACTGTGGGATTCCCGACAGCTCCAAACCACGCCAAGTTAGAGGAGTCGGGCCGTTGGGTTGAAGGACTTGGAGGCGTCGAGATGTCGGTGTTCAGGTGAGTGATGTGTGCATGAGTGCAAAGGTAAGTGTGTTTGGTGTGTCTAAAGTGATTAAAGAAGTTTAAATTACTTTTTCTTACCTTTTCAGCCTTCCTTCCTTTAGGTTCCGGGAGTCCCTCATCTCACCGGCACAGAAAGCAGAATGGCTGCGAACTGTCAAAAATGACAGCCTTCAGCTTTCTGTGCAGCAGAGATTTCTAACTGAGCCTGTGTAGAAGGACTCAGGTTAGAAGTAAGACTGTCAGTGTTTGACAGCTTCAAACAGCTGTGAAACATTGATATTTCATCTGTCAAAACGTCTTGACAGATGAAATTTCAGTCTGTGACATCACCTGTTGCCGGGTGGCCCTTAATTGGCCTGCTGAGCCCGCTGGGTGGGCTCAACAAGGTTAATGAAGTTAAAATTATGTGGATTGGCCACATCTCGATGGAGGTGGGACTACAACCCAGAGAGTTGTAGTCCCGCCTCCAACCCGACTCCTGAATGAAAATCCAGCCCACAGTCTCTGTCACAGGTGGGACAGACGGTGGTTGAAGGGGCGGCTGGGTGGGGTGCTTGGGTTGACGTGCGCTCCTTGCGCTTGGCTTCCGCTTGCTCCCAGCGAAGAGACTCGAGGTTTTCGTCACCTTCCCGGACGCTTCTCCTCCACTTTGTGCGGTCTTGGGCCAGGGATTCCCAGGTGTCGGTGGGGATGTTGGACTTTTTCAAGGAGGCTTTGAGGGTGTCCTTGAAGTGTTTCCTCTGCCCACCTGGGGCTCTGTTGCCGATTTGGAGCTCCGAGTAGAGCGCTTGTTTTGGGAGTCTCGTATTGGGCATGCGGACGATATGGCCCACTCATCGGAGCTGATCGAGCGTGGTCAAAGCTTCGATGCTGGGGATGTTGGCCTGAGCGAGAACACTGACGTTGGTGCGCCTATCCTGCCAATGGATTTGCAGGATCTTGCGGAGGCAGCATTGGTGGTACCTCTCCAGTGCTTTGAGGTGCCTGCTGTACATGGTCCATGTCTCTGAGGCATACAGGAGGGTGGGTATCACTGTTGCTCTGAAGACCATGAGCTTGGTGCTGGGTTTGAGGTCGTGGTCTTCAAACACTCTCTTCCTCAGGTGACCGAAGGCTGCACTGGCGCACTGAAGGCAATGTTGGACTTCATCATCAATGTCTGCCCTTGTTGACAGTCGGCTCCCGAGGTATGGAAAGTGGTCCACGTTGTCCAAGGCCTCATTATGGATTTTGATAATCGGGGGGCAGTACTGTGTGGCGGGGGCAGGTTGGTAGTGGACTTTTGTCTTACGGATATTTAGTGTAAGGCCCATGCTCTCGTACGCTTCGGTGAAGGTGTTGACAATGGTTTGGAGTTGAACCTCCGAGTGTGCGCAGACGCAAGCGTCGTCTGCATACTGTAATTCGATGACAGAGAATGGGATGACCTTGGATCTGGACTGGAGCTGACGGAGGTTGAACAGTTTCCCATTTGTTCTGTAAATTAGCTCCACTCCAGCGGGGAGCTTACTGAGGGTGAGATGGAGCATTGCAGCAAGAAGATCGAGAAGAGCGTTGGTGCGATGACACAGCCTTGCTTGACCCCGGCCTCTCTGTCCTTGATGAGTACCTCTCCGTTCTTGGCCCGCAGTGGGGTAGGGCCTTGGGTGCTTGGGCCATAGATGTTCTTGACTGCGCTAAAGAATCCACGCACGTTGTGTTTGTCGGCTAGCTGCTGGACCTCCTGCGCTTTCTCCACCCATCACCTGTTCTTTAGGTCGCGAGTTTTTTGTTGGACCTCGGCCTTCAGGCATCTGTAGAGCTGCTTTCTTGCTCTCGAGTTCTGTTACCGTTTCCAGATCAGGAATGCCTTGCGCTTGCGGCTTATTAGCTCCTGGATCTCCTGGTCGTTCTCGTCGAACCAGTCTTGATGTTTCCTGGTCGAGTGACCGAGCGTCTCTTCACAGGTGCTGATTATGGAGGCCTTGTGTGCAGACTAGGTGCTGTGGACTCTCTGGGCTCGATTTTAACTCAGGTGCAGGCTGTTGTCGTGTTAGCTCAATTTCATGTTTCCCACACGAATCTAAATGGATGTGGGAGATTGATGCAATTTTAACTCAATTGGCTAATTGATTTCCAACGTGTGGGAAGCCTTTGCAAAGGGGTTTTTCATGACTGAAAGTCCCCTCCGATGATGTCATCATTGCTGCTGCATTTAAGCTCCACAGCAAGCCTTGCTTCTTCTGCAGGCTTCCAAGCTTCCTCCATTTGGTGTCAGAGGGACCTGCAGGAAAGATGACAAGTGGGAGGGCAAGAGCAGCTCCTCATTTTGACGAGGCGGCACTGCAGGCATTGGTGGATGGAGCTAGGGCCAACAGGGAGGTCCTGTTCCCTTCATCAGGGAGGAAGAGGCCTCCCACTCAGACCAAGGCAGTGTGGATGCAGGATGAGGAGGTCAACTCCTTGGGAGTCACCCGCAGAAACTGGATACAGTGCAGGAAAAGATTTCATGACCTTCAGCGCACTGGAAAAGTGTGTATGAATTTCCCATCACAAAGGTAGTCACTTGGGTGAAATGTTGTGTTTATTTTTAAAATGCCATCAGTTGGGTGGATGTATTGTTAGAAAAAGCCATCAGATTAATAATGTTAATTAAAAATCTGATGGTTACTGCTGTAGTTGTGGCATGTGTCACACTGAGGGCTTAGGATTACTTGGAATTGTCAGTATGCTGGTCAAATAGCTAGGAATCTGCAGGGTCTTGGCCATTGTCGATGCTCAGGTAAGAAGCTGCGAGGCAAAAGTGTTTGATTGACT
Source organism: Somniosus microcephalus (assembly GCF_052327205.1). Lineage (NCBI taxonomy): Eukaryota > Metazoa > Chordata > Chondrichthyes > Squaliformes > Somniosidae > Somniosus > Somniosus microcephalus. The sequence goes on from NC_141004.1 coordinate 3,385,644, forward strand.
AGGCTAAGCAAATCTGGCCATGATGAGTACGTTCCTTGCATCCCGGGCAGCAATGTTCTCGCGTACTGCTGCCGCTGGTTGATGGGCCTCTGCAGGATGTTCGATTTTGCTCTCCTCCTCCTCCTCCTCCTCCTCTGAGGAGGAGGAGGAGGATATGTGAGGAGCCACTTGGTCCTCAGGAATCTGCAAGCCACGACGCTGTGCCATGTTGTGAAGTGCACAGCAAACCACGACGATTCTGGAGACCCTGGCTGCTGAGTACTGCAGGGCTCCACCTGATCTATCCAGGCATCTGAAGCGCATCTTCAGCATGCCGATGGTTTGCTCGATAATGGATCTGGTGGAAATGTGGCTGGAGTTGTAGCGCTCCTCAGCTTTGTTGGCTGGCCTCCTCAACGGCGTCATCAGCCATGTCCTCAGGGGATAGCCCTTGTCTCCAAGTAGCCATCCGTTAAGTTGGTCTGGTGGACTGAATAGCGGAGGCACACTAGACTGGCGCAGTATGAAGGAGTTATGGCAACTGCCAGGGTACATGGCACAAACATGCAAAATCTCCTTCTTGTGAACGTTGAGGGAGTGGAAGCCCTAAATACCTGGATTGCGATGGGGTGCCCTAAGGGCCACATGTGTGCAGTCAACGACGCCCTGCACCCTTGGAAAGCCTGCCAGATGAGCTAATCCAACTGCTCGCGCCATGACACTTGCTTGATCCTTGGTGAAATGGATGTGATTGTGCGCGAGGGCAAAGAGGGCATCGGTTACCTGCGTGATGCAAGTGTGTGCGGCCGCCTGGGAGATGTCGCTGATGTCTGCTGCTGATCCCTGGAATGAGCCTGAGGCAAAAAAGTTGACTGTGGTGGTGACTCTGTTGGCCACTGGTAATGCTTGTCCACCTGGTCCTCTGGGCAGCAGGCCTTGCTGTAGCATTGCGCAGATGTCAGTCACTACCTCTCGCGAAATTCAGAGCCGCCTTTGGCACTGCTGCTCAGACATGTTGAGATAGGTGACCCTGCATCTGTAGACCCTGTTTGGGGGGTATCTTCTGCGCCGACGGGCTTCCAGGCGCTGGCCCCTTCTGGCCTGTGCAGCTTCAGGTGGGTGAGCAGCAGCCTGGCGCTCCTGCTGCTGCTGCTGTTGCTGCTGCTGCTGTTGTTCCTGGTTCTGCTGCTGCCACTGCTGGTGCTCGAGCTCCTCTAATGCCCAGATGGGAAGGAAATAAATGGCTCCCATGCTTCTGGTATATGCCTCCGTTGAGGAAGCGCTGAGTGAAGGTGGCGAGAGGGGTTTCCCAGGAGGTCACAATGGAGATGGGTGTGAGGCTCCAACCTTCCACAGGTGTGAAATAAAGCTGTTGGACTATAACCTGGTGTTGTGTGACTTCTTACATTTGTCCACCCCAGTCCAACTCCGGCATCTCCACACCAGGTGTGGTTAAGCCTTGTAAAAGTTGCCCCAGACCTGAGCCCACGAAGTCCTGCCACCTGCAAATGATGGCTGATCAAATCTCCTCTTTAATGGTTGACCTGCAGTTGATAGTCAGCAATCCAATAGTGCTCCCGCCAGGTTTCACATTCGTGATTCCCACCAGGCGTGTTTTACATGGGAAAAGGGTTAAAGTTGCAAGGGCCTGTCAAAATAGGATTATAGAGGCCATTTAGTAGTAATTAAGGGCCTTAAAGACCAGTCCCGCCTGTTGGATGCGGGACGGAGTCGGGACCCTCAGGCACGCCTGAGGTAAAATTGCTCGGAGTCGGGAACCAGGCAGGAGGGGTTCCGCCCGCCAGTTTTTGCGATTTTAACCCCTCACTGCCTCCAAGCCCGACTCCACAACTCAATGAAAATCGAGCCCTCTGTGCCTCTGAATCACTGGGAGTCGTCAGGTTGTTTGTGAGGCGCAGGCTGAATAGGGCTTTCTTAGCGGGGTCTTTGAGTGCTCCAGCATTGATTTTCCTGCAGCATTGCTTCTGTTGCCGCTGCTGTTTTGGGGCTACATTGATGGAGATGACAGAACGGATTAGGCGGTGGTCTTTCCAGCAGTCACCAGCTCCTGTCATGGCGCGGGTGATGCGGACGTCCTTGTGGTCCCTCGCTCAGATGATGACGTAGTCCAGCAGATGCCAGTGCTTGGAACGAAGGTGCTGCCATGAAGCCTTGTACTTGTCTCTGTGATGGAACAAGGTGTTGGTTATGACAAGGCCATGTTCTAAGCATTTCGTCAGGAGGAGGGTACCGTTGGAGTTGGCTTTCCCTACCCCATCTCTGCTGATCACACCTCTCCAGAGGTCTAAAGGCGAGAAGGTGCAAAAAACATTTACAAGGATTATACCAGAACTGAGAGGTTATAACTATCAGGAAAGATTGAACAGGCTGGGGCTCTTTTCTCTAGAAAAGAGAAGGTTGAAGGGTGACCTGATAGAGGCCTTTAAAATTATGAAGGGGTTTGATAGGGTCGATGTAGAGAAAATGTTTCCACTTGTGGGGGAGGCCAGAACTAGAGGCCATAAATATAAGATAGTCACTAATAAATCCAATCGGGAATTCAGGAGAAACTTCTTTATCCAGAGAGTGGTGAGAATGTGGAACTCGCTGCCACAGGGAATGGTTGAGGCGAATAGTATCGATGCATTAAAGGGGAAGCTGGATAAACATATGAGGGAGAAAGGAATAGAAGGATATGTTGATGGGGTGAGATGAAGAGGGTGGGAGGAGGCTCGTGTGGAGCAGAAACACCGGCACGGACCTGTTGGGCCGAATGGCTTGCTTCTGTGCTGAACATTCTATATAATACTATGCAGATATTTATCCAAATGGTTAGCAAGTATGGACCCTGAGACCCTCCTGGTGCGCAAGGTTCATTTCTATGATGGGAAGGACATTGATCAACTGAGCGATTGAGTTCATGGACACTCCTAGTGATCAAGAAGGCCAATGGAATGTTGGCTTTTATTGCTAGGGGGATAGAATATAAAAACAGGGAGGTATTGCTGCAGTTATACAAGGTATTGGTGAGACAGCACCTGGAATACTGCATACAGTTTTGGTGTCCATACTTAAGAAAAGACATACTTGCTCTCGAGTCAGTACAAAGAAGGTTCACTCGGTTAATCCCAGGGATGAGGGGGTGGACATATGAGGAGAGGTTGAGTAGATTGGGACTCTACTCATTGGAGTTCAGAAGAATGAGAGGCGATCTTATTGAAACATATAAGATTGTGAAGGGGCTTGATCGGGTGGATGCGGTGAGGATGTTCCCAATGATGGGTGAAACTAGAACTAGGGGGCATAATCTTAGAATAAGGGGCTGCTCTTTCAAAACTGAGATGAGGAGAAACTTCTTCACTCAGAGGGTAGTAGGTCTGTGGAATTTGCTGCCCCAGAAAGCTGTGGAAGCTACATCATTAAATAAATTTAAAACAGAAATAGACAGTTTCTTAGAAGTAAAGGGAATTAGGGTTACGGGGAGCGGGCAGGAATTTGGACATGAGTCTATGTTCGGAACGGTCATGGCCCTGTGGGTAACGGAGCGGGCCCAGGGGCCGTGTAGCCTGGTTCTGCTCCTACTTCTTGTGTTCTAATTATGTGTTAGATTTCAGGAGATGGTTCTATTCCTGTTCCTGGCTGGGGTGGAGATCACCTTTTACAGAAGGTAAGTACTGTAGAAAATATAGGGACAGTGATCTCCTGGACGAGTTTCGATCGCCTAGATGGTTCGGAGAGGAATTTCCCAGATTTTTTTCTCCCAAATTGGCCATTGGGTTTTTTATCTGGTTTTTCGCCTCTCCCGGGAGATCACTTGGTTTCGGGAGGGATGTAGAGTGATAGTAGATTTGAGGTTAGGATCAGATCAGCCATGATCTTATTGAATGGTGGAGCAGGCTCGAGGGGCCGATTGGCCTACTCCTGCTCCTATTTCTTATGTTCTTATGTTCTTATGTTCTTATGTTCCCATGCGCTGGGTGAGTGGCAGACAGTGGTCGTGCAGTAGATGTGTGGTCATTGGGAACTGAGGGACCGCTTGCACTCACGTTTGAAATTTAAGTTCCATGTAAACAAAATCTGAATAAGCAACAAGGTAACACCAGTAATCTCTGGCACCCAAGTGCACAGCCTTGGTGTTTCTCTCCTCTCTGGGGATTTATCCCTGCGACGACAATGTCTGTCTCACAAACAGCAGAGAACGTGCTGCGATATTCGCGCCTTCGCATAGCTCTATTGTGTTCTCTCAACCACAATGCTAGGGGCGTTCAGAGGGCCAAATATTTGAAAGGCATCAATCACAGATACCTGTCTGGCAGACTTCCCATGCCTTATTGTTTTCTACTGTGCAAAGAAACTAGTCTGTAAAATGAGAACAGTGAAAGTTCCATCAATGTCTAAACTCATGGGGAGACTATAATTAGTTGATTAATTGTCCATTAATTAATCATAAGTTATCTATTATACGTACAGCAGCAGTCGGATAGCAAAGTGGAAAGGCAATCACTTCACACCTCCCTCAGTGAGATGAAGGGACCTCGGTAATGGGGACAAATCACAGCTTCAAGCTGTTTAATATAGAACATCCTTTTGTATATTTGGAACGACAAGGTCCACTTTAACTTTCCCGAGAATGGGATTGCTTGGTATTCCTGAACACAACACACAAGACTTTTCTTAAACCTGTACTTCGAAGGAGAAAACTCAAAGATAACAGAACTTTGGAGTTCTCTACCTCAGAGGGCTGTAGACGCTCAGTCGTTGAGTATAGTCAAGACTGAGATCGATAGATTTTTGGACTAAGGGAATCGACGGACTTGGAGATCGTGCGGGAAAGTGGAGTTGAGGTTGAAGATCAGCCATGATCTTCTATTGAATGGTGGAGCAGGCTCGAGGGGCCGTAGGGCCGACTCCTGCTCCTAATTCTTATGTTCTTTGATTGGATCAGCCTCCTGAGCAATTCATGAGCTTGGACAGTGTTATGGTGAAAGTCACTCGTGGATTGATGCTTGCAGGCTTGCGATTCTTGGCAATGGTTATCGAAACAGAGATTTGACAGTAACTGCATTATCAGCTGATCTAGACCACTGTCTACTATAGGCCGATAAACTGGCTTTGATTACTGTAATGTCTAGAAAATCCAACCCGCTAATGACCAGAACAATATCACCGGGGTGTCCTGCACTGATAGCTGATGGACTGAGCCACGCAAACACAGGAAGATCCCAGGGCCAATACCCAGTGTAATATTGACTGTGTATACACAGGAAGATCCCAGGGTCGATCCCCAGTGTAATACTGATCGTGTATACACAGGAAGATCCCAGGGTCGATCCCCAGTGTAATACTGACCGTGTATACACAGGAAGATCCCAGGGTCGATCCCCAGTGTAATACTGACTGTGTATACACAGGAAGATCCCAGGGTCGATCCCCAGTGTAATACTGACCGTGCACACACAGGAAGATCCCAGGGTCAATCCCCAGTGTAATATTGATCATGTATACACAGGAAGATCCCAGGGTCGATTCCCAGTGTAATACTGATCATGCACACACAGGAAGATCCCAGGGTCCGAACCCCAGTGTAATACTGGCCGTGCTGAGATGTGGAGTTTTCCTGCCAAGGTGAGATGTTGGTGTCCATGGAAACAGACCCCAGTGAGAGTCAATGCCCCAGGAGAGATGGGGTAGAACTTGACGGGGGAGTGGAATTTGTGATGAACATGTGGCAGATTGCATTCAATGCCATATCAGTCTAATATCTCAGAAAGTCAGTCTAGTGTGAAGATGCAGTGTTTTGGAAACAGTAGAATACGGGATGCGGAGTTTCAGACAATGAAAGTGCTGATTTTCCACCATTCCCCTGTTTGGCGTGAGATAGTATCACACACAGGGACAGGGCACACCTAATGTGGGCTGCCTGAGGCTGCTTCCACTCTGTGGCAAGTGTAATCAAATCTGCTGCTTGCATTTCAGGCAAGTATTTGTTTGGTGGACCCTGCTACACAATACTGGGCTGTGCAGGTGTCAGTAATGTAGACATCACAATCCCAGATAGGGACAACAGCCCTTGACAGTCACAGCTCTCGCCTTTTGCCAAGTACAATTCAATCTTGGGTTTGAGTTCTAATGTTTCCTTACATAGGGTTACAGAGGATATACAGCACAGAAACAGGCCATTCGGCCCAACCAGTCTGTGCCGGTGTTTATGCTCCACTCGAGCCGCCTCCCGTCTTTCCTCATCTAACTCTATCAGCGTAACCCTCTATTCCCTTCTCCCTCACACACTTGTCCAGCCTCCGCTTAAATACATCGATACTATTCACCTCAACCACTCCCTGTGGTAGCGAGTTCCACATTCTCACCACTCTCTGGGTAAAGAAGTTTCTTCTGAATTCACTATTGGATTTCTTGGTGACTATCTTATATTGATGGCCTCTAGTTATGCTCTTCCCCACAAGTGGAAACATTCTCTCTGTATCCACTCTACAAAACCTTTCATAATTTTAAAGACCTCTATTAGGTCACCCCTCAGCCTTCTTTTTTCAAGAGAAAAGAGACCCAGCCTGTTCATCCTTTCCTGATATGTATACCCTCACATTTCTGGTATCATCCTTGTAAATCATTTTTGCACCGTCTCCATTGCTCTAATCTTTTTTATAATATGGCGACCAGAATTGTATGGAGTATTCCAAGTGTACCCAAGTATAACCAAGGTTCGATACAGGTTTAGCATAACTTCCCTACTTTTCAATTCTATCCCTCTAGAAATAAACCCTAGTGCTTGGTTTGCTTTTTTATGGCCTTGCTAACCTGTGTCGCAACTTTTAGTGATTTGTGTATTTGTACTCCGAGATCCCTTTGTTCCTCTAACCTGCTTAGATTCACATTTTCCAAATGATAAGTGACCTCCTTGATCCTCCGACCAAAATGTAATACCTCACATTTATCTGTGTTGAACTTCATTTGCCAATTATTTGCCCAATCTGCAACTTTATTAATGTCTTCTTGTAATTTGTTGCAGTCCTCCTCAGCATTGACTATTCCCCCCAATTTTGTGTCATCCGCAAATTTAGAAATTGTGTTTTTGATGCTAATGTAAATCCATTGAAGATTTTCATCATCTCAATAACTAATTGCATCTGGAATGCGCTGCCTGAAAGGTCGGTGGAAGCAGATTCAATAGTAACTTTCAAAAGGGAATTGAATAAATACTAGAAAAGGAAAATCGTCAGGCTCTGGGGAAAGAACGGGGGAGTGGGACTAATTGGAGAGCTCTTTCAAAGAGCCAGCACAGCACGATGGGCCGAATGGCCTCCTTCTGTGCTGCATCATTCTATGAATGTATGATCATGAGATGAAGAGTAATTGTAAAAAAAAAGGCATATCTTTTTAAAAATGCACGAATGATTAAATCTTTCCATTGTCTCATCCCTGTTTCTGTTTCATCATCCAGCCCTACATCCCCCTTCCCAAACTCTGCATTACTCTGTCTCTGGCCTCTTGTCCATCCCCCCCTCCCCTTATTGGTGGCCGTGCCTTCAGCTGCCAAGGCCCCAAGCTCTGGAACTCGCTCCCTAAATCTCTCCGCCTCTCTACCACTCTCTGCTCCTTTAAGATGCTCCTTAAAATATAGAAACATAGAAACATAGAAGATAGGAGCAGGAGTAGGCCATTCGGCCCCTCGAGCCTGTTCCACCATTCAATGAGATCATGGCTGATCATCCAAATTCAGTACCCCGTCCCTGCCTTCTCCCCATGTCCCTTGATCCCTTTAGTCTTAAGAAATATATCCAACTCCTAAAACTGACCTCACTGACCCAGCTTTTGGTCACCTGCCCTAATATCTCCTTGTGTGGCTCAGTGTCCATTCTGTGAAGCGACTTGGGATGTCTCACTGCATTAAAGCCATTGTTGTTGTTGTTTGGAGTCCGGTTTATCTTTCAGAATGTTCCAGAGAGCCAGTGGGCAGGTGCCATCGGCCCTAAGGACACCTCAGGGCCGACCGTAGGGCCGGGAGGCTCGTCCAGCGGCCACGCACATTGGGAAAGGCGATCCCGGTTTCAGATATGGGCAGCTAGGGGAGGGCGTGTTTGGACAAATCAGCCCTTTATGGACAGAAATGATCATTGTTGGGTTTTAGCAAATGTTTCTCTTTTTGGAAATGAGAAAAGGTATTTTGGAGAGGGTGAGGAGGGAGAGGGTGAGGAGGGAGAGGGTGAGGGTGTGGAGGGAGAGGGTGTGGAGGGTGAGGGTGTGGAGAGTGAGGAGGGAGAGGGTGAGGAGGGAGAGGGTGAGGAGGGAGAGGGAGTGGAGGGTGAAGGTGAGGAGGGAGAGGGTGAGGAGGGAGCGATGTGGAGGGAGAGGTGAGGAGGGAGAGGGTGAGGGTGTGGAGGGAGAGGGTGTGGAGGGTGAGGGTGTGGAGGGTGAGGAGGGAGAGGGTGAGGAGGGAGAGGGTGAGGAGGGAGAGGGAGTGGAGGGTGAAGGTGAGGAGGGAGAGGGTGAGGAGGGAGCGATGTGGAGGGAGAGGTGAGGAGGGAGAGGGTGAGGAGGGAGCGATGGAGAGGGTGAGGAGGGAGAGGGTGAGGAGGGAGAGGTGAGGGTGAGGAGGGAGAGGATGAGGAGGGAGAGGGTGAGGAGGGAGAGGGTGAGGAGGGAGCAATGGAGAGGGTGAGGAGGGAGAGGGTGAGGAGGGAGAGGGTGAGGAGGGAGAGGGTGAGGAGGGAGAGGGTGAGGAGGGAGAGGGTGAGGAGGGAGAGGGTGAGGAGGGAGAGGTGAGGAGGGTGAGGGTGTGGAGGGAGAGGGTGAGGAGGGAGAGGATGAGGAGGGAGAGGGTGAGGAGGGAGCGATGTAGAGGGTGAGGGGGGAGAGGGTGAGGAGGGAGAGGGTGAGGAGGGAGCGATGTGGAGGGAGAGGTGAGGAGGGTGAGGGTGTGGAGGGAGAGGAGCGGAGGGAAAGGAGAAACATCCCAAACCCACTGAAAGATTGAACATTGAAGTCTGCTGATTCCCCCAGTCCAGCCCACACAGGCCCACAGTCCATTCTCACAACTTCAGTTTGACTCACTTTCCACTTGTGGGAGATTCCTGAACTCAAGGTCATCAATATAAGATTGTCACTAATAAATCCAATCGGGAATTCAAGAAAAACTTCTTTACCCAGAGAGTGGTGAGAATGTGGAACTCGCTACCACAGGGAGTGGTTGAGGTGAATAGTATAGATGGATTTAAGGGGAGGCTGGATAAACACATGAGGGAGAAAGGAATAGAAGATTATGCTTATAGGGTGAGATGAAGAGGATTACTGTACATAGGATATACGGCACAGAAACAGGCCATTCGGCCCAACCAGTCCGTGCCGGCGTTTATGCTCCACGCAAGCCTCCTCCCATCAAGAGGGGCTGGAGGAGGCTCGTGTGGAGCATTAACACCGGCATGGACTCGTTGGGCCGAATGGCCTGTTTCTGTGCGGTATATTCTATGTGTTAAGTCCGTGTATCTTGATGTTGTGTGTCCTTCAATAACTAGACAAGAGACTGAAGAGAACAATCAACAGGTGTTTACTGGATGAGGGTTACTCTAAAACTATCTGTACAGATCCCTACTCAGGGTTATATACAGGTGTGGTCACTGCCGGTACTACAGTATACAGGAGCTGTAAAAAGTAGTTCTCCCCTTAAAGGTACATACACTACACTATGCATTCCTCTCAGTCTGTCCCTCCCAGACCCCAGTAATTTCTGTAAATATTCTCACTATTCCTGGGACCAAACCTCTGCCCAACATCAGTTCAAACCAGCTCATCTGTTAGGAACTTGGGAGCTTTTATTGACTTGGCCAAAAAGCTGGATCGAGCCCAGGGATTTTACAAGTTGGTTTGATGTAGATTCCCTGTTCACTTCAGTATGTACAGAAGCAGCTTAGTTACTTATTTATAAAGATCTTCCCACTGCAGAGAGATATTGCGCATCTACCTTTCTTGCTGCTCTCTCGCACGGGGCTGGCATTTCACGCAGCCTCTCACTAACTTCCCCGAGCGAGCACGTTTCCGGTGTCAACGGACTATTTGACTGTGGGGGGGTAATCAGGCCAGGGAAAGTGGCCTGCAGTCTCCTGACACCAAAACACACCCATTTGCCAGCAGGGTCTGCAGATGTCAATCGAACGGCGCCTGCTTTTTTGTCTCCGCGGTTCTGAGGCCAAGTGAAGACCTCCCTTCCCCCGACTGCTGCCCTGGAGGAGCTCCGATGACTGAGCATCAATATTCCCTCATTTTTTTTTTGGCGCCACGTGGCTCCTTTAAGGGACTGCGTGGCTCCTTTAAGGGGTTGCGCGGCCCGTTCTAAATACCGCGCATGCACGGTTTCTGTATTGAAAAGCCGGCAAGGTGACTGCATGGTTCCCTGGAGCGCTGCGCAGTCGCGCAGCTTAAAGGGAGCATTGCTCAGCGCATACCTGGAATTGGCACTGGACTGTGTGCGCTGTAGGGCTCAGTACCTCGTCAAGTAGCGCATCGACCCAGCTGGGCATTGCGGAGCTGCGATACAGGCTGTGGGGGTGATTGTGTGATCTGGAGGTCCCAGTGACGCAGGCGCTGAGCACAGGGTGAGAAATCCAGGGTCTGCAGCCAGTGGTTCCCCCCCAGTGCTCGCTGGGTGCGCCGTGTCCCAGAATCACCTCTTACAGGACATCAGCCAAGATTTCTCATAGTTTCATTGTATCTGTTGGCTATCGGGCCAGATCACAGGTGGGTACAAAACCCTCCCACTCACCTGTATACAGGTGTGTCGTTAGCATTCAGGTAAAAGTGGATCTTGAGCAAGGACAACCCTTCGATTGTGTGGTGTTACAGAACCAGCTGACGTAGACACAGGTTGTCGGTGCTGTTGTCTCCAAGCGGTCACATTGCATTCCAGATTCCAGCGCACCAACACTGAGTGTGTCCAGTCCAGGGCAAATGGGAACTTTCACCAGATTGTCACCAGGGCTCCAAGGGTTAGATTATGAGGAGAGATTACGTAAACTAGGCTTGTATTCACTGAATATAGAAGCTTAAGGGTCGATTTGATTGAGTTGTTTAGGATGAAGGAATTGATAGGGTAGAGAGAAACCTTTCCCGCTGGTGAGGGCGTCCAGGACTAGAGTGCATAACCTTAAAATCAGAGCCAGGCCATTCAGGAGATGAGTTGGGAAACACTTCTTCACACAAAGGGTGGTAGAAGTGTGGAACTCTCTCCCACAAAGAGCAATAGATGCTGGGGCTCAGTTAATAATTTAAAAATCTGAGATCGATAGATTTTTGCGAGCCAAGGAGCCAAGGAAACTAGGAGCAGGAGTAGGCCATTCGGCCCTTCGAGCCTGCTCCACCATTCAACGAGATCATGGCTGATCATCCAAACCCGAGCACCCGGTCCCTATACCGACAGCCATCCTACCCAAGCCCTATCCCCGTAACCCCACGTATTTAATCCCCCCCTAACACTAAGGGCCAATTTTTTATCATGGCCAATCAACCTAACCCGCACATCTTTGGACTGTGGGAGAAAACCGGAGCACCCGGAGGAAACCCACGCAAACACGGGGAGAATGTACAAACTCCACACAGACAGTCACCCGGGGCCGGATTTGAACCCGGGTCCCTGGCGCTGTGCGGCAACAGTGCTAACCACTATGCCACCATGCTGCCCAGGTCAGTCAGGTCACAGATCAGATGATCTCACTGAATGGCGGAACAGGCTCGAGGGGCTGATGTCCTCCTCCTGTTCCTGTGCTCATTCCTGGTTGTCTCACAATTCCAGAAAGGAAAGAAAGACTCGCATTTCTATAGCGCCTTTCACGACCACCGGATGTCCCAAAGCGCTTTACAGCCAATGGAGAACGACTTGAAGTGCAGTCAAATGTTTTAATGTAGAGGCTGAACTGCACAGGTCAGCAAGGGGGAGGGGGGGCTCCTCAGTGCCGGCCTGTACAAACAGGCCGAGTGGTCAGCTACCAGAGGCGGTCATTTACACTGCTGTGTCTTGAGCCCGCTGTGATTCACTTCGTCAGGTTGTGCTCCCAGATGTGGCAACAACAACAACTATCCGGCGCCTTTAACAAAGTAAAACGTCCCAAGGTGCCTCACAGGAGCGATTATCAAACAAAACCTGGCACCAAGCCACATGAGGAGATATTAGGGCTGGTGACCAAAAGCTTGGTCAAAGAGGTCGGTTTTAAGGAGCATTTTAAAGGAGGAGCGAGAGGCGGAGCGGTTTAGGGAGGGAATTCCAGAACTTAGGGCCCAGGCGGCTGAAGGCACGGCCGCCAATGGTGGAGCGATGGAAATCGGGGGATGCTCAAAAGGCCAGAATTGGAGGAGCGCAGAGATCTCGGAGGGTTGTAGGGCTGGAGTAGATTACAGAGATAGGGAGGGGGCGAGGCCACGGAGGGATTTGAAATTAAAAGATCACTTGGAGAAGAAAAATGGAGGCAAGAAGCTGGAATGAAGCTGGAATGAAGGTGAAGGGAGAAGGGTGATGGGGATTAGAGGGGGAATGAGAGAATTGGAGACTTGGAGAGAAATGGCACTAGTGAATGCTATTTCTGCACCTCTTCCAAAATATGTCCGACCGGCCTATTGACAGGAAGTATGAAGAGGAAAGAATGTAGAATGAACAGGAAAATCTGCTCAGAACCTGGCACCTCTTGGTTTGCAGACGGCCTCTTTCTTGAGAGAAAGTTGAGCTGTTTTCACAGGTACTTAAATAAACAACGGCTCCATGTCACAGATTACTGGTAAACCGTCCGGGCTCAACTCCAGGATGCTGGGCTGTCGAGTCAGCAGAAATGTTCAGATTTCCTAACAGAAGGTCGAGTAAATGCCAAGTGCGTCTTAAGATTGTTCCTGGACCTCTCACTGCAATTGGCCATCCAAAAAACAACCTCCCGTCCCACCTTAAATAAATGAGGGAGTGCAATTGATTATACGGCTTAGAGTCAAAAATTAATCGTGGAAAGTCTGTATATAAAATACTGAAGTTGTGTTCCGCTGTTTGCACACTGACATCAGACAGCCAAAGGAGAGGAAACGTTACTTTAATCTCCCTGAACTGTCTGAAATAACAACTTATTTTTTACTTTAATGAGAGTTTGAGGGTTTTGGCATCGATTTGAGGACATGGCCTTTCAGGGGTGAAGATGTGGGCAAGGCAGCAAGTTTAAACAGAACAAGGAAAAGAGTTTAGTTGGGGTGGGGCAAGGGGACTCTGCATAGGAACAGGGCATGAGGGTTGGGATAGGGGCAAGGAAGGGAGGTTGGGATAGGGGCAGGGAGGGTTTAGGGGGGCAAGGGAGTCGGGATAGGGACAGGCCTCAGGGTTTGGGATAGGGAAAGGGCAGGGAGTTTACCTAAGGCAGGGCAAGGGGGTTTGGTTAGGAGCAGGCAGGAGTGTCTGCGGTAGTCACACTGAGATGGCACAGGGCAGTTACACACCCTCATTACGCATTACAGGAAGGATGTGATTGCACCAGAGAGGGTACAGAGGAGATTTATGAGGATGTTGCCAGGACTGGGGAATTTTAGCTATGAGGAAAGATTGGATAGGCTGGGGTTGTTTTCTTTGGAACAGAGGAGGCTGAGGGGAGACTTGATTGAGGTGTATAAAATGATGAGGGGCCTAGATAGAGTGGATAGGAAGGACTTACTTCCCTTAGCAGAGAGGTCGATAACCAGGGGGCAGAGATTTAAAGTAATTGGTAGAAGGATTAGAGGGGAGTTGAGGAGAACTTTTTTCACCCAGAGGGTGGTGGGGGTCTGGAACTCACTGCCTGAAAGGGTGGGAGAGGCAGAGACCCTCATCACATTTAAAAAGTACTTGGATATGCACCTGAAGTGCCGTAACCTACGGGGCTACGGACCAAGAGCTGGAAGGTGGGATTAGGCTGGATAGCTCTTTGTCGGCCGGCATGGACACGATGGGCCGAATGGTCTCCTTCTGTACCGTAAATTTCTATGATTCTGTGATCTTCCCGACGCAAGGGCAGCACGGTGGCATAGTGGTTAGCACTGTTGCCTCACAGCACCAGGGACCCGGGTTCAAATCCGGCCTCGGGTGACTGTCTGTGTGGAGTTTGCACATTCTCCCCATGTTTGCATGGGTTTCCTCCGGGTGCTCCGGTTTCCGCCCACAGTCCAAAGATGTGCGGGTTAGGTTGATTGGCCATGATAAAAATTTACCCTTAGTGTTAGGGGGGATTAAATATGTGGGGTTACGGGGATAGGGCTTGGGTGGGATGGCTGTCGGTGTAGGGACCGGGTGCTAGGGTTTGGATGATCAGCCATGATCTCGTTGAATGGCGGAGCAGGCTCGAATGGCCTACTCCTGCTCCTATCTTCTATGTTTCTATACGCACATTCCCACAGGGATCAGCGGGTAGTGATGGAATCCTGGCTGCCTTTCCCTATTTAATCCCCATTTTTCCCTACTTAGTCCAGGTCAGATAAAGCCAAATGCCCCACTTCAGATACGGTAACTCAGTGCAGACTGACGACCTAACCTGTTACCTTCAAATCTGTATGTCGCAGTTCGACAGCCGGTCACTGCTGGGAGAAACCCATCCATCAAACCACCTCAGACTGGGCTTGTACTGCCTCCAGTTTAGAAGATTAAGGGGTGATCTAATCGAGATGTTTAAGATGATGAAAGGATTTGAGAGGGTGGATAGAGTGAAACTATTTCCTCTGGTGGGGGGAGTCCAGAACAAGGGGGCAGAACCTTAAAATCAGAGCCAGGCCATTCAGGGGTGATGTCAGGAAGCACTTCTTCACACAAAGGGTGGTGGAAACCTGGAACTCTCTCCCCCAAAAAGCCGTTGAGGCTAGGGGGGGGTCAATGGAAAATTTCAAAACTGAGATTGATAGATTTTCGTTGGTAAGGGTAACGAGGGTTACGGAACCGAGGCGGGTAGATGGAGTTAAGATGAATGGCTCGAGGGGCTGAATGGCCTTTTCCTGTTCCTTTGTTTCTAGAATTCACTGGAAGCAGAAGGGAATAATTCAACAGAATATGGGGTCACCCATAAAAGTGCATGACTGCTCGCAGGGCTGAAATCCACAGCCAACCATCCCATCTCAGTCTGCTTCTAATCCGCATACTCACCACTTCACTACACAAAGCAACCCAGAACACAAGCTATCAGAATTCGGGTGACAGATTATAAATTACAATTACTGCCAATATTTAATAATATATACACACACAGTATTAAAATCAAAGGACATTTTTTATTCTCCAACGGTTCAAATGTGAATTTCTCTTTCCTACTGCTAATTGTAAAGGTGACGTATTTTGTACAAAGCTACTTTTCCCAGATTGTATAATCATAAAAAAAACCTTGCATTTGATTTACAGGCTTCATATATACAGCCTAATTTTAGCAACAGAAAGGGGGCCAGGGCAGAGGGTATACGAGAGAATGTGCTGAGAAAATAAATGCTGGAAATTGGGAAGCTGAGAGAAATAGGACAATGCGTTCAGAGAGTATATATAAAAAAACTGGAATTGAAAGCACAAGACCAGAGCAAGGCAAAGCAAGGGAACTCTGTGATTCAGTGGTTACAGTCACAAAAGGAATATTTGTTAGATCATTCTGTCAAAAGGATTTCATTTCGATAAAGGAAAATATCAAATACTTTTGAAAGTTTTGGGCAATATATGATGTAAACCTTGAATGTTATACCACTGAATCCAGAGACTTGAGCACTTAATCCAGGCGGACACTCCCAGTGCAGTACTGAGGGAGCGCTGCACTGTCGGAGGGGCAGTACTGAGGGAGTGCCGCACTGTCAGAGGGGCAGTACTGAGGGAGCGCCGCACTGTCGGAGGGGCAGTACTGAGGGAGCGCTGCACTGTCGGAGTGGCAGTACTGAGGGAGCGCTGCACTGTCGGAGGGGCAGTACTGAGGGAGCGCCGCACTGTCAGAGGGGCAGTACTGAGGGAGCGCCGCACTGTCAGAGGGGCAGTACTGAGGGAGCGCCGCACTGTCGGAGGGGCAGTAGTGAGGGAGCGCTGCACTGTCGGAGGGGCAGTACTGAGGGAGCGCCGCACTGTCAGAGGGGCAGTATTGAGGGGGCGCCGCACTGTCGGAGGGGCAGTACTGAGGGAACGCCGCACTGTCGGAGGGGCAGTACTGAGGGAGCGCCGCACTGTCGGAGGGGCAGTACTGAGGGAGCGCCGCACTGTCGGAGGGGCAGTACTGAGGGAGCGCCGCACTGTCGGAGGGGCAGTACTGAGGGGGCGCTGCACTGTTGGAGGGGCAGTACTGAGGGAGCGCCGCACTGTCGGAGGGGCAGTACTGAGGGAGCGCCGCACTGTCGGAGGGGCAGTACTGAGGGAGCGCCGCACTGTCGGAGGGGCAGTACTGAGGGAGCGCCGCACTGTCGGAGGGGCAGTACTGAGGGAGCGCTGCACTGTTGGAGGGGCAGTACTGAGGGAGCGCCGCACTGTCGGAGGGGCAGTACTGAGGGGGCGCTGCACTGTTGGAGGGGCAGTACTGAGGGAGCGCCGCACTGTCGGAGGGGCAGTACTGAGGGAGCGTCGCACTGTCGGAGGGGCAGTACTGAGGGAGCGCTGCACTGTCGGAGGGGCAGTACTGAGGGAGCGCCGCACTGTCGGAGGGGCAGTACTGAGGGGGCGCTGCACTGTTGGAGGGGCAGTACTGAGGGGGCGCTGCACTGTTGGAGGGGCAGTACTGAGGGAGCGCCGCACTGTCAGAGTTGCTGTCTTTTGGATGCAACGTTAAACTGAGGCCCCCTCTGCTCTCTCGGGTGGATGTTAAAGATCCCATGGCACTATTTCGAAGAAGAGCAGGGGAGTTCTCTGTGGTGTCCTGGGGCCAATATTTATCCCTCAACCAACATCACTAAAACAGATTATCTGGTCATCATCGCATTGCTACTTGTGGGAGCTTGCTGTGCGCAAATTGGCTGCCATGTTTCCTACATTACAACAGTGACCACACTTCAGAAAGTACTTCATTGGCTGTAAAGTGCTTTGGTACGTCCGGTGATCATGAAAGGCGATATAGAAATGCAAGTCTTTCTTTCTTTCAATGCGGCCGAACAGATTAACGTATTAAGAGGTGATCACCTGCGTGGCCCAGAAAGAGCCAGGAGCAAACCAGCAGCTGTTGGCATCGAGACCAAAGCTGAAGGGCCCCAAAGGGCTTCCCAGCCAACGCCTGCTTCGGGTGGGCTCTGGATTATCTCCAAACACATCAGGGGCCAGCCACAATTCGCTTTCAAGTCTGGCTGGGCGGGAGTCTAGTGGTTTGCTGGCAGTTCAGGATCACCTCGACATATAATGAAAGAATGATACAGCACAGTAGGAGGCCATTCAGCCCATCGTGCCTGTGCGGGATGGACAAGAGGCCAGAGTCAGAGTAATGGAGAGTTGGGGAAGCGGGGGGGGGGGGGTGGTTACAGAAACAGGGATGAGGCCATGGAGGGATGTAAACATTCGTCCAATTAAAAAATATATATTTTTACACTTACTGTCCATCTCACGATTATTGAATCATAGAATCATGCAGCACAGAAGGAGGCCACTCAGCCCATCGTGCCTGTGCCGGCTCTTTGAAAGAGTTGTACCCTGTGCACCAGTCACTTGACAATCCTTCCATTACCAGCAACCAGAGCACGGGCAGTCTGTGAGCAGTATCAGTGCACAGGTACAATTGGATGGCGTTATACTGCTATTAATGAGGTTACTGACCCACTTATTGTGAACTGATCAGTGACTCCATTAGAATAACAGACAAAGCAACAGAGCATCCGCAGTATTTTGCTAAAGTAACAGAGTTTACCATTTGCACACTATTAGTGAACAGAGTCAGCTGGGATCACCTCATGAGTCAGAAAATTGTGGGTTTAAATCTCACCCCAGCACCTGAGCACGGGCTCCAGACTGGCACTTCAGCGCAGTACCAAGATAGAGCCGTCTTTCACTGATAATAAAATTCTCACTCATGCGAAGGACATCCAGCGGGGGAGGAGGGTGTCAGATGCTATCTGGGCAGAGCGCACTTGCCTTGTTTACCAACAGTGAGGGGACTTGGTGATAGATTCTTGTTGGGTATCAAGGGATACGGAGCAAAGGCGGGTAAATGAAGTTGAGGTGCAGATCAGCCACGATCTAATGAGCCATTAAACCTGTTCTGATGGTTCAGGTGGATGCTGAAGATCTCATGGCACTATTCAAAGAATAAAGGGAACACGGTTATGTGCAGAGGTTGGAGAAGTTGGGGTTGTCCTCCTTAGAGCAGAGAAGGTTAAGAGGAGATTTGATTGACGTGTTTAAAATCATGAAGGGTTTAGATAGAGTAAATAAAGAGAAACTGTTTCCAATGGCTGAAGGGTCGGTAACCAGAGGACACAGATTTAAGGTGATTGGCAAAAGAACCAGAGGCGAGATGAGGAAAAACTTTTTTACACAACGAGTGGTTAGGATCTGGAATGCGCTGCCTGATAGGGCGGTGGACACAGATTCAATAGTAGCCTTCAAAAGGGAGTTGGATAAATACTTGAAGGAGAAAAGATTGCAGGGATATGGGGAAAGAGCGGGGGAGTGGGACTGACTGGATTGCTCTTCGAAAGAGCCGGCGCGGACTCGATGGGCCGAATGGCCTCCTTCTGTGCTGTACTATTCTATGATTCGAAGAGCAGGGGAGTTCGCCCCGCTGTCTTGGCCAACAATCCTCCCTCAACCAACATCATTAATGTAAGAAGTCACACAACACCAGGTTATAGTCCAACAGTTTTATTTGAAGTCACAAGCTTTCGGAGTGCTGCTCCATCGTCAGGTGAAGTGTCAGATGCTATCTTCACCTGACGAAGGAGCAGCGCTCCGAAAGCTTGTGATTTCAAATAAAACTGTTGGACTATAACCTGGTGTTGTGTGACTTCTTACATTTGTCCACCCCAGTCCAACACCGGCATCTCCACACCATGGCAACATCATTAAAACAGATTAACTGGTCATTCATCTCATTGCTGTCTGTGGGACATTGCTGTATCCAAAATGGCTGCTGTGCTTGCCAGTGTGACAACGATTGCTGCGCTTCATTGCGTGTGAAGTGTCTTGGGGCATCCTGAGAGCGTGCTGAGGAGCGAGATAATTGCAAATAATGGGTCATTCTTCGAACAGTAAGTTCTAGGCTGCGGTTACATTGCTACTGACTTTGTTTCATTTTCTCACCAATGCCTTTGTACCTCGAGACTTGACTGTTCCAACGCACTCCTGGCTGGCCTCCCACATTCCACCCTATGTAAACCTGAGGTCATCCAAAACTCTGCTGCCCGTGTCCTAACTCGCACCAAGTCCCGTTCGCCCATCTCCCCTGTGCTCGCTGACCTACAATGGCTCCCGGTTAAGCAACACCTCGATTTTAAAATTATAATCCTTGTTTTCAAATCCCTCCATGGCCTCGCCCCTCCCTATCTCTGTTACCTCCTCCAGCCCCACAACCCTCCGAGATCTCCGCACTCCTCTAATTCTGCCCTCTTGAGGATCCCTGATTATAATCACTCAACCTTTGGTGGCCGTGCCTTCTGTTGCCGAGGCCCTAAGCTCTGGAATTCCCTCCCTAAACCTCTCTGCCTCGCTACCTCTCTTTCATCCTTTCAGACGCTCCTTAAAACCTACCTCATGGACCAAGCTTTTGGTCACCTGCCCTAATTTCTCCTTATGTGGATCGGTGTCAAATTTTTTGATTAAAATACTCCTGTGCAGCGCCTTGGGACGTTTTACTACGCTAAAGGCGCTATATAAATGCAAGTTGTTGTTGTTGAAAGCCCTATTGTTAACCCTAGAGCTAAAAGGACAGGTTAAATCGCCAGAGCAGAGTTCCTTGTTCAGACACCTCGATTCCTCGCAAGATTACACCGTCGCCTGGGGATATTGAAGCTCCGATCTTTACCGATCACTGGTGTGCTCGATGATTAAGCAAAGGAGATTGATATGATTTTAATGATGTTACCAGATTGGCTGACTGCATTCCCCACCTATGGACCAAGCAGGAAAGAGAGAACAGGCCTTGGGCAAGGTGGAGAGATCAACCCACTTAAGGTACAGGAGAGATCGGCATTGAATTGAAATACATAGCAAGGGACTGTGCTGCTCACAGGGCTGCTCTCTGGAAGCCCCCAGGGCACTCTGCCACTTAGAGCAGGGAGAGCACCAGCAATATTTTCCGTGAGTGATATGTTACAAGCAGAGAGTCATTATTTTGTGCAGCACACGTATCACTGTTTCCAAACGCTTTGTAGTCTGGTTCATCTATTCTAAATGTCTAGCGGGAGAGTTATCCTGCAGCACAGCACAGCCTGCTAACCAGATACTCCAGCATTATAGGACATAAAGCCTGCAGCAAGTAACAGCCATTCGGCCCCTCAAGTCTGTGTATAATTTTTCCATCATTAGTGTCGGCCGCGACTCAGTGGGTAACTCTCTCTCTCGTCTCTAAATCAGAAGGTTGTGGGTTCAGAGTCCCACTCCATGAGACTCGAAATCAAAAATCTAGACCGACACTCCCAGTGCAGTACTGAGGGAGTGCCGCACTGTCGGAGGTGCCGTCTTTCGGATGAGATGTTAAACCGAGGCCCCGTCTGCCCTCTCAGGTGGATGTAAAAGATCCCATGGCCACTATCTGAAGAAGAGCAGGGGAGTTCTCCCCGGTGTCCTGGGCCAATATTTATCCCTCAATCAACATCACTAAAACAGATGATCTGGTCATTGTCACATCACTGTTTGTGGGAGCTTGCTGTGCGCAAATTGGCTGCTGTGTTTCCAACGTTACAACAGTGACTTCAGAAAGTATTTCCTTGGCTGTAAAGTGATTTGGGATGTCTGGTGGTTGTGAAAGGCACTGGAGAAATGCAAGTCTTTCTTTTATTTTTTCTTTCTATCAAGGATATTATCACCACTACCTATTGCTGCCCTATAAGGTAGCGGAGAGAGTTGGCTGAGGTCCAGCACACAGCGGTGACACTGGAAGCAGCGACAGACCCTTTCCCTCCCTCTCACCTTTGGGGAATCCTATCTCACTGTGAGCAGCCGAGGAGGTGCGGACCTAGCTGCGAACCGGAGCAGAGGCCAATAAATAAAGAGCGCAGTCGGAGAGGGGCCTGTGAACTCACTGTGAGAGGAGAGAGAGAAGTAAAAAGTAATTGAAGTGTGACATCACCAGAAAGCAGGTAAGTGATTGGTTGGTGAGTATTTCTCTCTATTTCGCTTTCTTCCAAACTTAAATTTTGTGGTTTATACTTTCTAAGGTCTCTGTTGTGTAGCGGGGTCTGCTGGTAAACAAGTTCCTTGAGTATATCATTTAATTATAGTGTAATTGGTGGGGTTGATTTGATTTAATTTAATTTCAATTAATTAAAGGGTAAGTCATGGCAGTACAGCTCGGCGCTGTGGTATGCTCCTCCTGCACTATGTGGGAAATCAGGGACACTTCCTGTGTCCCTGACGACTATGTGTGCAGGAAGTGTACCCAGCTGCAGCTACTGGCAGAGCGCATTGCGGCACTGGAGATGTGAATGGATACATACTGGAGTATTCGTGATGCCGAGGACATCATAGATAGCACGTTTAATGAGTTGGTCACACCACAGGTAAAGGCTGCACTGGCAGGAAGGGAATGGGTGACCACCAGGCAGAGTAGTAGGTGCAGGCAGGTAGTGCAGGGGTCCCCTGTGGCCACACCCCTCTCAAACAGATATACCGCTTTCGATATTGTTGGGGAGGATGGCTTATCGGGGGAAGGCAGCAGCAGGCAACTTCCTGGCAGCATGGGTCATTTTGCTGCACAGGACGGGAGGAAAAAGAGGGGTAGAGCTTGAAATAAAGAATAGATTTGCCTTCCAAAGCTAGGCTTTATTAACTTTAAAATCTGCAGAACATCTTCCCACATCCAGTCCCAACCAAAGCTGGAAAAGAACTGAATTTAAGGTGGCCACAACACATCATGTGATCATCAACTACCAATGAGATTACAACATATATCCCAAGGCAGTTAACAAACAACCAATCACAATACTTTTACTAAACAAGGAATAATCACCACATTCACCCCTCCTTTTAAAATATACTCCAACCTAAATAACCTTTACAATTTATAATTAATTATTTACAACTAAAACTATGCACAACAAGAATAAAACTGTTCACATGACACAATACTAAGTGAACAACAACAAATAGTAACATTGCACATAAGTATTAAGTATCTCTCAACTAAAAAAATATACTATAATATTTCAACAATTTTAAAACATTACTATCAATTTAAAAGTCCATTTTCAATCGGTCGACCGGATATCTTGTTCGTGTCGACCTTCTTAACCTTGGTGAAATTCCTTGCCCTCCCACACCAGAAGGCACAGAAGTATCTTCAGCAGGAAGGCTATCCATATCCCGATTTTCAATGGTTTCCGGATTAGAAATCCCATCAGAAGGTAAACTGGGACGGTCATAAACATCTATCAAGGGCTGACTAATAGAAGTATAATTATCTGCAATCGGATTGGAAATATTCGTAGTATCTGTAACAGCATCCACATTATCTGAATCATGACTATTGTTAATATCCTCAGAAGAGGGTTGGCCCCCACAAGGAGCCAAGTCTTTAATTGAAACGGTACTTTCTTTCCCATCTTGGAATCGAATATGAGCATATTGGGAATTTGCCTCCAACAGCTCCACCTCCTCCACCAAAGGATCATATTTTGACAATCTAACATGGCGTCGAAGCAGCACAGGTCCCTGCATAGTAAGCCATGAAGGTACCGAATATCCCATAGTAGATCTCCGCGGATAGTTAAAGAGCCTTTCATGAGGGGTCACATTAGTAGCTGTTGAAAGCAATGATCTAATGGAATGCAGGGCATCAGGCAGTACCATTTCCCACTGTGTATTCTTAAGGTTCCGGGATGTCAAAGCCAACATAACTGCCTTCCAGATCACCCCATTGTATCGTTCGCACTGTCCATTACCCTGGGGATTATACGGGGTAGTTCTACTAGTAGAAATTCCCCGACTCTGAAGGTATTCCTTCAACTGGGAAGACATAAAAGAACTTCCCTGATCTGAATGGATATACGCAGGCATCCCAAAGATGACAAAAAGTTGAGTCAGACATTTAATAACTGTAGCAGCTGATACATCTGCACAAGGAAAAGCAAAAGGGAACCTTGAAAACTCATCCACAACAGTAAATATATATCGGTTTTGAGTAGTTGAAGGAAGAGGCCCCTTAAAATCGACGCTCAAACGTTCAAAAGGAGAAGTAGCCTTTATAAGATGAGCTCGTTGAGGCTTAAAGAAATTCGGTTTACACCGAGCACAGATAGAACATGATGAAGTCATCCGCTTGACGTCTTCAACTGAAAAAGGCAAGTTCTTACTGCGTACAAAGTGTATCATCCTCGTAACCCCAGGATGACATAAGGCATTGTGAAGATTAATAAGCGTATCTCCGTGAATCACAGAACAATAAGCCCTCGACAGTGCATCAGCAGCAACATTATCCTTCCCCGGACGATAAACTATGTCAAAATGGTAACATGCCAACTCAATCCTCCATCTCATTATTTTATCATTTTTGATCTTTCCAAAATGTTTAAATCAAACATAAAGGACACAGATTTTTGATCAGTTACCAACGTGAAATGTCGCCCCGATAAATAATGTCTCCATTTACGCAATGCTTCTACTATTGAAGAATGTCTTTTTTCACTATTGTTCAAAGTACGTGAGAAAAAGGCCACAGGTGTTCCATTTTGGTTCAGAGTAGCCCCAATTGCAAAATCCGAAGCATCCGTCTCGATCACAAAGGGAACCTGCTCATCAATAGAATGTACAACTGCTCCTAAAATATCCTTTGTAAAATTCTCAAAACATGTCCTGGCCTCCCATGATAGAGGATATGTCGTAACCCGAATAAGAGGCCGGATCTTCCGTGAAAAATTTGCAATCCAATTAGAATAATAAGAAAACAGTCCAACAACTCGTTGCAAAGCCTTAGAATTAGTAGGACAAGGTAAATCAATCAGTGGTCGCAGACGTTCTGGATCTGGTTTAATCTTTTTTCCCGAGACAATATACCCCAATAGATTTACCTCAGTAGTCGAAAAAATACATTTCTCTTTGTTAAAAGTTAAACCAACTTTTTCCGCAGCTTGAAGGAATCTTTTTAAATTAGAATCATGCTCCACCCTTGATTTGCCACACACTGTGATGTCATCTAAGTATGAAAAGGTGTCAGAGAGGGAGTTATCACTTATAAAAGCATCCATTGCCCGTTGAAAACAAGCAACACCATTAGTAACACCAAATGGTATTCGGCAAAACTGATACAGCTTTCCACCAGCCTCAAAGGCCGTATATGGTTGATCCTTCTTAACAATAGGAATCTGATGATGAGCACTCTTTAAATCAATAGTGCTAAAAACCTTATACTGAGATACTTTGTTGATAAGCTCATCAATCTTAGGCAAAGGGTACGCATCTAATTGAGTATACCTATTAATAGTTTGGGAATAGTCTATCACCATTCGTTTCTTGTGTCTCTCGTTAGTCGTGACCAGCGAGCAGCGAGGAGGAGCTCGGGAGAAAACCCGGCGACCAGCGAGGCCCGAGACCAGTCGGGAGCAGCGTGGTGAGACCGGTATAAAAACCGGAGAGAGGCGAGGCCCGAGACCAGTCGGGACCAGCGGGAGCAGCGAGGAGGAGCTCGGGAGAAAACCCGGCGACCAGCGAGGCCCGAGACCAGTCGGGAGCAGCGTGGTGAGACCGGTATAAAAACCGGAGAGAGGCGAGGCCCGAGACCAGTCGGGACCAGCGGGAGCAGCGAGGAGGAGCTTGGGAGAAAACCCGGCGACCAGCGAGGCCCGAGACCAGTTGGGAGCAGCGTGGTGAGACCGGTATAAAAACCGGAGAGAGGCGAGGCTTACCAACTCAGCAGCGGGGAGAGAGGTAAAAAGTAATCAGTGTGTGACGTCACCAGGGAGCAGGTAGGTGATTGGTTGGTGAGTATTTCTCTTTTTTCAATACAAGCTTGAATTCTGTGGTGTTAAATTTCTGTGGTGTAGTGGGGATAGTTGGTAAATAAAGCGCCCTAGAGCATACCTGTAACTGGGGTATTGAATAAATTTTTTAAAGTAATTAAAGGGGTAAGTCATGGCAGGAGAGTTCAGACCCATGCTCTGCTCCTCCTGCTCTATGTGGGAAGTCAGGGATGCTGCCAGTGTCCCTGACGACCATGTGTGCGGGAAATGCATCCAGCTGCAGCTACTTGTAGACCGCATTGCGGCGCTCGAGCTGCGGGTGGATGAATTTTGGAGCGTGCGCGATGCTGAAAGGCTCGTGGATAACACGTTTAGCGAGTTGTGCATGCCTCAGGGTAGGGCAGCACAGGGGGTGACCATCAGGCGGAGCAACAAAGGCAGGCAGGTAGTGCAGGGAACCCCTGCGGACATCCCCCTTTCAAACAAGTATACCGCTTTGGATACTGTTGAGGGGGATGACTCACCAGGGGAAGGCAGCAGCAGCCAACTTCCTGGCACAGGGGGTGCTCCTGCTGCCCAGGAAGGGGGGAAAAAGAGTGGGAGAGCAATAGTGGTAGGGGATTCTATAGTAAGGGGAACAGATAGGCGTTTCTGTGGCCGTAGACGTGAATCCAGGATGGTTTGTTGCCTCCCTGGTGCCAGGGTCAAGGATGTCACTGAGCGGCTGCAGGGCATTCTGGAGGGGGAGGGAGAACAGCCAGTGGTCGTGGTCCACATTGGTACCAACGACATAGGTAAAAAAAGGGATGAGGTCCTGCAGCAAGAATTTAGGGAGCTAGGTGAAGGATTAAGGAGCAGGACCTCAAAGGTTGTAATCTCTGGATTACTCCCGGTGCCACGTGCTAGTAAGTATAGGAATAGGAAGATAGAACAGATGAATGCGTGGCTAAAGGGATGGTGCAGGGGGGAGGGCTTTAGTTTCCTGGATCACTGGGTCTGCTTCTGGGAAAGGTGGGACTTGTACAAGTCGGACGGTTTACACCTGAACCAGGGGGGAACCAATATCCTTGCGGGGAGGTTTGCTAGCACTGCTGGGGAGGGTTTAAACTAACTTGGCAGGGGGTTGGGGTACAGAGTGGAGCTATAGTAGGGGGTGATTTACGGCCAAATACAGAGGGAAAAACAAGTCAGCTGGGAAGGCAGAGCAAATATGTGAAGGCAAAAGAGAATATGGCAGGGCTGGAAGGCATTTATTTTAATGCAAGGAGTCTTGCAAATAAGGTGGATGAACTGAAGTTGTTGTTGAACACATGGGAGTACGATATTGTTGCTATCACGGAGACATGGTTGAGGGAGGGTCAGGACTGGCAGCTCAATATTCCGGGGTATAGAATCTTCAGGCGAGACAGAGGGGGGTGTAAAAGGGGAGGGGGTGTTGCAATATTAATTAAGGAGTCAATTACTGCTGTAAGGAGGGATGATATATTAGCGGGTTCCTCTAATGAGGCCATATGGGTAGAACTTAAAAACAAAAAGGGGGCAAGCACTTTGCTGGGAGTGTACTATAGGCCCCCAAACAGTCAGGGGGAGATAGAGGAACAGATATGTAGGCAAATCTCAGAGAAGTGCGAAAATAATAGGGTAATAATAGTGGGGGATTTCAACTTCCCCAATATAAATTGGGACAGTCAGAGTGTGAAAGGCTTAGAGGGTGCAGAATTCTTAAAGTGCATCCAGGAGAGCTTTTTGAGCCAACATGTAGAAAGTCCTACAAGAGAGGGGGCGGTACTGGACCTAATTCTGGGGAATGTAGCGGGGCAAGTGGTGGAAGTGTCAGTAGGAGAGCATTTTGGCGACAGTGACCATAATTCGGTGAGTTTTAAGGTGGTCATGGAAAAAGACAAAGACGGCCCGGAAATAAGGGTTCTAAATTGGGGGAAGGCCGATTTTAATATGATAAGGCAGGATCTGGCCAAAGTGGACTGGGAGCAGCTGCTTATAGGAAAATCCACATCAAAACAGTGGGAGACTTTCAGAAGGGAAATAGAGAGAGTACAACGCCAACATGTTCCTGTAAAGGTCAAGGGTGGGACCAACAAGCAAAGGGAACCTTGGATGACAAGGGATATACAAAAATGCATTAGAAATAAAAGGGGGGCTTTTGGCAGTTACAAAAGACTAAAGACAGAAGAAGCCCTAGAGGAGTATAAAAAGTGCAGGGGCATACTTAAAAAAGAAATTAGGAGGGCGAGGAGGGGCCATGAAATAACACTGGCGAGCAAAATAAAGGAAAATCCTAAGATGTTTTATAAGTATATTAAGGGCAAGAGGATAACCAGGGAAAGGGTAGGGCCCATTAGGGACCAAAGTGGCAATCTGTGTGTAGAGCCAGAGGATGTAGGCGGGGTTTTAAATGAATTTTTTGCATCTGTGTTCACTATGGAGAAAGACGATGCAGACATAGAAATCGGGCAAGGGGACTGTGACATACTTGAACATATTAGCATCAAGAGGGAGGAGGTGCTAGCGGTTTTAGCGGGCCAAAAAGTGGATAAATCCCCAGGCCCGGACGAGATGTATCCCAGGCTGCTGTGGGAGGCAAGGGAGGAGATTGCAGGGGCTCTGACACTAATTTTCAGAACCTCTCTGGCCACAGGGGATGTACCAGAGGACTGGAGAACAGCTAACGTAGTACCATTATTCAAGAAGGGTAGCAGGGATAAACCAGGGAATTACAGGCCAGTGAGTCTAACATCTGTGGTGGGGAAATTATTGGAAAAAATTCTGAGGGACAAAATTAATCTCCACTTGGAGAGGCACGGATTAATCGGGGATAGTCAGCATGGCTTTGTCAAGGGTAAATCATGTCTAACAAATCTGATCGAATTTTTCGAGGGGGTGACTAGTGGGGTGGATGAGGGAAATGCTGTGGATGTGGTTTACATGGACTTCAGTAAAGCGTTTGACAAAGTCCCGCATAGGAGACTGGTCAAGAAGGTAAGAGCCCATGGGATCCAGGGTGCCTTGGCGCGTTGGATCCTAAACTGGCTGAGTGGCAGGAGGCAGAGGGTGATGGTCGAAGGTTGCTTTTGTGACTGGAAGCCTGTGTCCAGTGGGGTACCTCAGGGATCGGTGCTGGGTCCCTTATTGTTTGTGATCTACATAAATGATTTGGATGAGAATGTAAAAGGTATGATCAGTAAGTTCGCAGATGACACGAAAATTGGTGGGGTGGTAAATTGCGAGGAGGAAAGCCTTCGGCTACAGGACGATATAAATGGGTTGGTCAGATGGGCGGAAAAGTGGCAAATGGAATTTAACCCTGAAAAGTGCGAGGTGATGCATTTTGGACGGACAAATAAGGCAAGGGAATACACAATGAGTGGTAGGACCCTAGGAAGTACAGAGGGTCAGAGGGACCTTGGTGTACATGTACATAGATCCCTGAAGGCAGCGGAACAGGTAGATAAGGTGGTTAAAAAGGCATATGGGATACTTGCCTTCATTAGCCGAGGCATAGAATATAAGAGCAGGGAGGTTATGATGGAGCTGTACAAAACGCTGGTGAGGCCACAGCTGGAGTACTGTGTGCAGTTCTGGTCGCCTCACTATAGGAAGGATGTGATTGCTTTGGAGAAGGTGCAGAGAAGATTCACCAGGATGTTACCTGGGATGGAGCGCCTCAGCTATGAAGAGAGGCTGGACAGGCTGGAGTTGTTTTCCTTGGAGCAGAGAAGGCTGAGGGGGGACCTGATTGAGGTGTACAAAATAATGAGGGGCATAGATAGGGTAGATAAAGAGGAACTTTTCCCCTTAGTGGGGGGGTCAATAACAAGGGGGCATAGATTCAGGGTAAGGGGCAGGAGATTTAGAGGGGATTTGAGGAGGAACTTTTTCACCCAGAGGGTGGTTGGAATGTGGAACTCAATGCCTGAAAGGGTGGTGGAGGCAGGAACCCTCACAACATTCAAGAAGCATTTGGATGAGCACTTGAAATGCCATTGCATACAAGGCTATGGACCAAATGCTGGAAAATGGGATTAGACTGGACAGGGATGGATGGGCGGCGCAGACACGATGGGCCGAAGGGCCTCTTTCTGTGCTGTAAAACTCTATGATTCTATGACTCTATAACTACCTGTGCTCGCCAAGGCGAACAACTAGGTTCAATGATTCCTTTCAATAAGAGACGTTGGACTTCAGAATTAATAAATTCTCTATCCTGACTACTATATCTTCTTGACTTGGTAGCAATTGGCTTACAATCCGACATCAATTTGGAAAAAAGTGATAATGGAGAAATAGATAAAGAGGTTAATCCACAAATAGATAAAGGTGGCTTAGTCCCTCCAAATGAAAGACTAAGAGACTCGTGTAACTGAAGCACATCATGTCTAATCAAAATGTCCGCACAGAGATTAGGCAAAACAGATAGGCATATATCAGTATACGTATTACCTAGAAGAATCATTTTCACAAAGCAACAACCAGCTATTTGTGAAGTAAGGGTCGTCTGAGCCATACACACCTGATACGTAACAGGCGAAATTTTCAAATGCTTCTCCTTCGCAAACTGAAGACTTATAAAACTCTCAGTACTGCCCGTATCTATAAGGGCCTTCACTTCCAACCCATTAACTTGAGCCGTAACTATAGCTTTGTTTAGGCCATGAGCAAATGCAGCAGAAATTGATGCAATAAACGCCCTATCTAAAGGCTGAATAGTCACAGAGGAGGTGGTGGAGGAGGGCCCTCCCACACCAGGAGAGGAGGAGGTAATTGAACCTGATGATTTACACACGCGTGCATAATGACCTCTCTTGCCGCATTTACTGCACACAGCCTCCCGAGCAGGACACTTCAGACGAGGGTGCCGGATATTCCCACAAAAATAACACTTCTGAATCCTAGAGGCAACAGCCGCCGAAGTAGAAACTGTTTCAGAATCTAGTAAACCACTCCCATTAAGTCCACATAATTCCTTTTCATCTGAAACTGCCGAAACCATAGTCGCAGGCCGATTAAAAAGAGCATAAGAATCCGAACTTCTCTGAGCCACATCCAATGTAGAAGCTTGCTCAAAAGCACTTTTAAGATCCAAAGTCTTATTTTCTAACAACCGCTGACGAATTGATCTGGACAGTAATCCATTAATAAAAGCATCCCGTACCGATTCTTCCTTATATTCTTCAGCCGTCACGGCCTTATAATTACAGTTAACACTAAGGCACCGAAGTGCTTGTAAATAAGTATCCAAAGATTCTCCCACCTGCTGCCTACGGGCAGATAGAAGGTGACGTGCAAATACCTCATTCTTTGGTTTAACAAAAACCTTTTCCAATGTAGAAATAGCCACTTCATAAGTTTTACAGTCCAAAATATATTTATATACATCCGGAGCAATGTAGTTGATCAGCATATTCAGCTTATTTAGAGACTCTTGATCCAACACGCCCAAAAAGTTTTTAGATGTACAATACCAATGTTTCCATTTATCATCCGCTCCAGCAGAATTGGGGTCAGCCTTGAATCGTTCTGGTTGAAGATATCGCTCCATTCTAACTTAAAGTTAATAAATTGAAATAAAGAATAGATTTGCCTTCCAAAGCTAGGCTTTATTAACTTTAAAATCTGCAGCACATCTTCCCACATCCAGTCCCAACCAAAGCTGGAAAAGAACTGAATTTAAGGTGGCCACAACACATCATATGATCATCAACTACCAATGAGATTACAACATATATCCCAAGGCAGTTAACAAACAACCAATCACAATACTTTTACTAAACAAGGAATAATCACCACAGATCTATAGTAACAGGGGATTCTATTGTAAGGGGAATAGATAGGCATTTCTGCAGCCGCAAACGAGACTCCAGGATGGTATGTTGCCTCCCTGGTGCAAGGGTCAAGGATGTTTCAGAGCGGCTGCAGAGCATTTTCGAAGGGGAGTGTGAACAGCCAGTTGTCGTGGTGCATATAGGTACCAATGATATAGGTAAAAAGCAGGATGAGGTCCTAAAAGCTGAATATAGGGAGTTAGGAGGTAAATTAAAAAATAGGACCTCAAAGGTAGTAATCTCAGGGTTGCTACCAGTGCCACATGCTAGTCAGTGTAGAAATAGAAGGATATTTCAGATGAATACGTGGCTAGAGGAATAGTGCAAGGGGGAGAGATTCAAATTCCTGGGACATTGGAACCGGTTCTGGGGGAGGTGGGACCAGTACAAACTGGACAGTTTGCATCTGGGCAGGACCGGGACTGATGTCCGAGGGGGAGTGTTTGCTAGTGCTCTGGGGGAGGGTTTAAACTAAAATGGCAGGGGGTTGGGAACCTGTGCAGGGAGACCGAGGAAAGGGAAACAAGGATAGAAGCAAAAGACAGGAAGGAGAAAAGCAAAGGTGGCAGTCAGAGAAATCAAGGGTTTAAATCAAACACGGCCACAGTAAATAATAATTCTAAAAGGTCTAAGAGCGTTAAAAAAACAAGCCTGAAGGCTTTCTGTCTTAATGCGAGGAGCATTCGTAATAAGGTGGATGAATTAGCTGTGCAAATAGAGGTAAACGGATATGATATGATTGGGATTACGGAAACATGGCTCCAGGGTGACCAAGGCTGGGAACTCAACATCCAGGGGTATTCAATATTCAGGAAAGACAGGCAAAAATGAAAAAGAGGTGGGGTAGCATTGCTGGTTAAAGAGGGGATTAACACAATTGTAAGGAAGGATATTAGCTCTGATGATGTGGAATCTGTATGGGTAGAACTGAGAAATACCAAGGGACGGAAAAAGTTAGTGGGAGTGGTATATAGACCTCGAAACAGTAATGCGGAGGTTGGGGATGGCATTTAACGGGAAATTAGATACGCGTGCAATAAGGGCACAGCAGTTATCATGGGTGACTTTAACCTACATATAGTTTGGGCCAACCAAATTAGTAACAATACTGTGGAGGGGGAATTCCTGGAGTGTATACAGGATGGTTTCCTGGAACAAGATGTCAAGAAACCAACTAGAGATCAGGCCATCTTAGACTGGGTATTATGTAAAGAGAAAGGATTAGTTAGCAATCTTGTTGTGCAAGGCCCCTTGGGGCGGAGCGATCATAATATGATAGAATTCTTCGTTAAGATGGAGAGTGAAGTAGTTGACGCAGAGACTAGTGTCCTGAATTTAAATAAAGGAAACTACGATGGTATGAGGCGCGAGTTGGGTAGGATTGATTGGGGAATGTCACTCAAAGGGTTGACGGTGGATAAGCAATGGCAAACATTCAAAGATCGCATGGATGAACTACAGAATTTGTTCATCCCTGTTTGGCATAAAAATAAAACAAAAAAGGTGACTCAACCGTGGCTAACAAGGGAAATTAGGGATAGCATAAGATCCACGGAGAGGACATATAAATTGGCCAGATAAAGCAGTTGACCTGAGGATTGGGAGCAGTTTAGGATTCAGCAAAGGAGGAAAAAGGGATTAATTAAGAGAGGAAAAATAGTGTATGAGAGTAAGCTTGCAGGGAACATAAAAACTGACTGTAAAAGATTTTATAGATATGTGAAGAGAAAAAGATTGGTGAAGTCAAGCATAGGTCCTTTGCAGTCAGAATCAGGGGAATTTATAATGGGGAACAAAGAAATGGCAGACCAATTAAATACATACGTTGGTTCTGTCTTCACAAAGGAGGACACAAATAACCCCCCAGAGATGTTGGGGAATATAGGGTCTAATGAGAGGGAGGAACTGAATGAAATCAGTATTTGTAGGGAAATGGCATTAGGGAAATTGACGGGATTGATGGCCGATAAATCCCCAGAGCCTGATAATCTACATCCTAGGGTACTTAAGGAAGTGGTCCTAGAAATAATAGATGCATTGCTGGTCATCTTCCTAAATTCTATAGACTCTGGAACAGTTCCCATGGATTGGAGGGTAGCTAATGTTACACCACTGTTCAAAAAATGTGGTAGAGAGAAAACGGGGAATTATAGACCGGTAAGCCTGACATCGGTAGTGGGGAAAATGCTAGAGTCCATTATAAAAGATGTAATAGCAGAGCACTTGGAAAACAGTGACAGGATCGGACAAAGCCAACATGGATTTACAAAAGGTAAATCGTGCTTGACTAATATACTGGAATTTTTTGAGGATGTAACTGGTAGAATAGATAAGGGAGAACTAGTGGATGTGGTGTATTTGGACTTTCAGAAGGCTTTCGATAAGGTCCCGCATAAGAGATAAACGTGTAAAGTTAAGGCACATGGGGTGGGGGCAAGGTACAGACTTGGATAGAGAACTGGTTGGCAGACAGGAAGCAAAGAGTTGGAATAAATGTTTTTTTTTCCGAGTGGCAGGCAGTGACTAGTGGGGTACTGCAGGGATCGGTGCTGGGACCCCAGCTATTCACAATATATATTAATGATCTAGACGAGGGAACTAGATGTAATATCTCCAAGTTTGCAGACGACACAAAGCTGGGTGGGCGTGTGTGCTGTGAGGAGGATGCCGAGAAACTGCAGTACGATTTGGACAGGTTGGGTGATTGGGCAGATGCATGCCAAATGCAGTATAATGTGAATAAATGCGAGGTTATCCACTTTGGTGGCAAAAACAGGAAGGCAGATTATTATCTGAATGGCAATAGAGAAGGGGAAGTGCAACGAGGCCTGGGTGTCCTTGTGCACCAGTCGCTGAAGGTAAGCATGCAGGTGCAACAGGCAGTTAAGAAGGCAGATGGTATGTTGGCCTTCATAGCGAGAGGATTTGCGTATAGGAGCAAGGATGTCTTGCTGCAGTTGTACAGGGCCTTGGTGAGACCACACCTTGAGTATTGTGTGCAGTTTTGGTCGTCTTATCTGAGGAAGGATGTTCTTACCATGGAGGGAGTGCAGCGAGGATTCACCAGACTGATATCTGGGATGGCAGGAATGATGTATAAGGAGAGATTGGTTCGATTGGGCTTATACTCGCTGGAGTTTAGAAGAATGAGGGGATCTCATTGAAACTTATAAAATTCTAACATGACTTGACAGACTAGATGCAGGAAGGATGTTTCTGATGGCGGGGGAGTCCAGAACCAGGGGCCACAGTCTAAAGATAAGGGGTAAGCCATTTAGGACTGAGATGAGGAGGAATTTCTTCACCCAGAGAGTGGTGAACCTGTGGAATTCTCTACCACACAAGGCAGTTGACGCCAATTCATTAAATATATTCAAGAAGGAGTTAGATATGTTTCTTAAGGCTAAAGGGATCAAGGGATATGGGGAGAAGGCAGGGACAGGGTACTGAATTTGGATGATCAGCCATGATCTCATTGAATGGCGGAGCAGGCTCGAGGGGCCAAATGGCCTACTCCTGCTCCTATCTTCTATGGTTCTATCACAGTCAATACTCCTTTGCTCTCCAGAATTCCTTCCCTAGATCCACCAGCCACCACCCTCCCTAATTTCAAAATCACCCTCAAAATCCTTCTCTTCAACTATCCTCACCCCAATAAATTGTGTACACTCTATTCCTTTCCCTTCCTCTTGATGTTCATTGTTTTCCCTCCGGTTTGTAAAGTGCTTTAAGACATTTCTCTGTGAACAAGGAACACTCTGGAAATTCAGCTACAGTGTCAGCAATAGCCCAAGGGGGTATTAGCAATAGCCCGGGGGGGGGGGTTATTAGCAATAGCCCAGGGGGGTATCAGCAATAGCCATGGGGGGTATCAGCAATAGCCCAGGAGGGTATTAGCAATAGCCCGGGGGGGGTATTAGCAATAGCCCAGGGGGTATCAGCAATAGCCCAGGGGGGGGTATTAGCACTAGCCCAGGGGGGTATTAGCAATAGCCCAGGGGGATATTAGCAATAGCCCGGGGGGGGGGGTATTAGCAATAGCCCAGGGGTATCAGCAATAGCCCAGGGGATATCAGCAATAGTCCAGGGGGGGTATCAGCAATAGCCCAGGGGGGGTATTAGCAATATCCCAGGGGGGGTATCAGCAATAGCCCAGAGGGGTATCAGCAATAGCCCAGGGGGTATCAGCAATAGCCCAGGGGGGGTATTAGCAATAACCCAGGGGTGTATCAGCAATAGCCCGGGGGGGTATCAGCAATAGCCCAGGGGGTATCAGCAATAGCCCAGGGGGTATCAGCAAGTTTCCTTATGGAAGGTACATTTGATGAAGAGGAGCAGCAGAGGGGGATCAGGAGCTTCAAGGTCATGAGAGGAGGACCTCCTGAAACCATTGCTACCAAAGGCAACGTGATGGGAGATCCACCATAACCCTGCCCAGGAGCGAGGAGTGAGAAAAGTACTTAGCAATTTGGAAGCCGTGAACCAAACCTGCAGCCACGGAGGGACAGCAGCATCTTGCTCCCCATCGTGGTAAATGTGACCAAAGCTCTCGTTTCTGTAAGTTCCTCCCAACCAATAGTCGGGGACCTGGCAAGGATCAGGTGATTTTGGTTTGCCATTTCATAACCACAGCCATCGATGCTCTGCTTTGAAATGTTTTGGGCTGGTTTCCAAGGATGGGCCATTTCATGAGGGTTTCGGCCGCCATGAACCTCATTGATTTTTAGAGTTGAGCCCCAGGAGCACTGCTTCCCTTTAATGTGATCAGCATGAGGCAGGCATCTGGTTTAAGGATAGACTCTCTGGTCTAACTCCCTCTCCTATCAGACTAACTTTCAACGACAATGAGTTTTAAAGCACCTGCAGCATATTAAGTTCTAAAGTGCCTCATTCAGGTGAAATTTGGCACCAAGAGTTAGGGAGATGACTGAAGGTCAAATAAATTGGCTTTGAGAGGGTGATTGAAGGAGGGGAGCGTGATGTGGAAGGGATTTAGGGAGAGACCGCCAGGTCGTGGGGTCAAGAGAGCTGAAGGTTCTGCCAGAGAAAGTGGGAAAAAAGGGAAGTGTAACAGGCAAAGCTCGTCAGAGGTGCAGAGGGTGTTGCTTCTGTGGCAGTAGTTTGTGGGCTAATCCGTATTAGCGAAGGTGATTGAGGGATAAATATTGGGCAGGACACTGGGGAGAACTTCCATGCTCTTCTTCGATATAGTGCCGT
Source organism: Somniosus microcephalus (assembly GCF_052327205.1). Lineage (NCBI taxonomy): Eukaryota > Metazoa > Chordata > Chondrichthyes > Squaliformes > Somniosidae > Somniosus > Somniosus microcephalus. Next base: position 3,421,721 of record NC_141004.1, read on the forward strand.
GGGATCTTTTATTTCCACCTGAAAGAGCAGAGGGGGCCTCGGTTTAACATCTCATCTGAAAGACGGCACCTCCGACAGTGTAGCGCTCCCTCAGTACTGCCCCTCCGACAGAGCGGCACTCCCTCAGTACTGCCCCTCCGACAGTGCAGCACTCCCTCAGTACTGCCCCTCCGACAGTGCAGCACTCCCTCAGCACTGCCCCTCCGACAGTGTAGCACTCCCTCAGTACTGCCCCTCCGACAGTGCGGCATTCCCTCAGTACTGCCCCTCCGACAGTGCAGCACTCCCTCAGTACTGCCCCTCCGACAGTGCAGCACTCCCTCAGTACTGCCCCATGACAGTGCAGCACTCCTTCTGTACTGTCCCTCCGACAGTGCAGCACTCCCTCAGAACTGCCCCTCCGACAGTGCAGCACTCCCTCAGTACTGCCCCTCCGACAGTGCAGCATTCCTCAGTACTGCCTCTCCGACAGTGCAGCACTCCCTCAGTACTGCCCCTCCGACAGTGCAGCACTCCCTCAGTACTGCCCCTCCGACAGTGCAGCACTCCCTCAGTACTGCCCCATGACAGTGCAGCACTCCCTCAGTACTGCCCCTCCGATAGTGTGGCACTCCCTCAGTAATGCCCCTCCGACAGTGCAGCACTCCCTCAGTACTGCCCCTCCAACAGTGCAGCACTCCCTCAGTACTGCCCCTCCAACAGTGCAGCACTCCCTCACGTATGCCCCTCCGACAGTGCTGCGCTCCCTCAGTACACCCCTCTGAGTGCAGCACTCCCTCAGGACTGCCCCTCTGAGAGTGCTGCGCTCCTTCAGTACTGCCCCTCTGACAGTGCGGCACTCCCTCAGTACTGACCTCCTACAGTGCGGCGCTCCCTCTGTACTGCCCGTCCGACAGTGCAGCGCTCCCTCAGTACTGCCCCTCCAACAGTGCGGCACTACCTTAGTACTGCCCCTCCGACAGTGCGGCACTCCGTCAGTACTGCCCCTCCGACAGCGAAGCACTCCCTCAGTACTGCCCTTCCGACAGTGAAGCACTCCCTCAGTACTGCCCCTCCGATAGTGAAGCACTCCCTCAGGACTGCGTCTCTGACAGTGCAGCGCTCTCTCATCCAAGTGTCAGCTTGGATTACGTGCTCACGTCTCTGCAGTGAGACTTGAACCCACAACCGTTTGCCTCAGAGGTGAGAGTGCTACCCACGGCTACCGATAATCTGGGACAAAATTAACAGTCATTTAGACAGATGTGGATTAATTAAGGAAAGCCAGCACGGATTTGTTAAGGCAAATCTTGTTTAACCAACTTGATTGAGTTTTTTGGTGAGGTAACAGAGAGGGTTGATGAGGGCAATGCCAGTTGCTGTGGTGTACATGGACTTCCAAAGGGCGTTCGACAAAGTGCCACATAATAGGCTTGCCAGCAAAGTTGAAGCCCATGGAATAAAAGGGACAGTGGCAGCATGGATACGGAATTGGCTAAGTGACAGGAAACAGAGAGTAGTGGTGAACGGTTGTTTTTCAGACTGGAGGAAGGTATACAGTGGTGTTCCCCAGGGGTCGGTACTAGGACCACTGCTTTTCTTGATGTACATTAATGACTTGGATGTGGGTGTACAGGGCACAATTTCAAAATTTGCAGATGACACAAAACTTGGAAGTATAGTGAACAGTGAGGAGGATAGTGATAGACTTCAAGAGGACATAGACAGGCTGGTGGAATGGGCGGACAAGTAGCAGATGAAATTTAACACAGAAAAGTGCGAAGTGATACATTTTGGCAGGAAGAACAAGGAGAGGCAATATAAACTAAAGGGTAGAATCCTAAAGGGGGTTCATGAACAGAGAGACCTGGGGGTATATGTGTACAAATCATTGAAGGTGACAGGGCAGGTTGAGAAAGCGGTTATAAAAGCATACGGGATCCTGGGCTTCATAAATAGAGGCACAGAGTACAAAAGCAAGGAAGTTATGATGAACCTTTATAAAACACTGGTTCGGCCTCAACTGGAGTATTGTGTCCAATTCTGGGCACCGCACTTTAGGAAGGATGTGAAGGCCTTAGAGAGGGTGCAGAAAAGATTGACGAGAATGATTCCAGGGATGAGAGACTTCAGTTACGTGGATAGACTGGAGAAGCTGGGGTTGTTCTTCTTAGGGTAGAGAAGGTTGAGAGGAGATTTGATAGAGGTGTTCAAAATCATGAGGGACCCAGAGTAGATAGAGAGAAACTGTTCCCATTGGCGGAAGGGTCGATAACCAGAGGACACAGATTTAAGGTGATTGGCAGAAGAACCAAAGGCGACATGAGGAAAAACATTTTTACGCAGCGAGTGGTTAGGATCTGGAATGCACTGCCTGAGAGGGTGGTGGAGGCAGATTCAATGGGGGCTTTCAAAGGGAATTGGGTAAATACCTGAGGGGAAAACATTGCAGGGCTACTGGGAAAGGGCGGGGGAGTGGGACTAGCTGAAGTGCTCTTGCAGAGAGCCGGCACGGGCTCAGTGGGCCGAATGGCCTCCTTCTGTGCTGTAACCATTCTATGATTCTAACAGTGATGAGCTCCGTCATGAAATATCGGAAAGTGTTGGCCTTTACTAGCTGAAAGAGACTATGATGAGTGGTTGTCATGGGAGATAGAGGGGGATCAGCAGGAAATACGCCTTGGAGAAAATTTATGAAGTGTAACATCACTGAGGAGAGGGGCAGTGGGAATGTGAGTCAGTTCACCATTCATACACATCTGACATATGTTTGTCCCTGACTGTGCAACGAGACACCCAGCCGTGCTCTGATGATGATTGTGATGGGTGTGTATTGTTGTATCGCCCGGTTACTCTCTGCACCCTGAGCTGCCAGCAACCAGCATCTTCCTTTCAATTCTCTGATGAAGTAATGGATCCCTTTCCAATGCCTTTGCCGTGATTATGACTCTTGCTGATGGTTTCATAAACATGCTGGAAGTTATGTAGGGTGGAATAGGCAATGAGCTGCGTAACCAAACCAAAAACAGTTCTGGTTCGAATCCGAGGGCTTTACAGTTACTCTGTACAAGATATAATAATCAGCTGAGCCAGTTTTTATTTTACTTTGTCAATTTGTCTCTGTTCATTTTCTCCCCCTGGTGTCTTGCCCAAGTAACCTTGCTTCAATAGGAGGTTTGGGAGTCCAGTAGACCACAGAAGCCTCGTACCTCAGCTCAATCCTGTCCCTATCTGGAGTCCGCACATGTGCCATTTGCAGCCAAGGTGTCTGGATAGTGATCAGGAGGGGAAACCTGGGTTGATTAACTTTTCCCTAACTAGGAGTTCCAAGGTTATAGACTCTGGAACAGTACCCATGGATTGAAGGGTAACTAATGTAAACCCACTATTTAAAAAAGGTGGTAGAGAGAAAACGGGGAATTATAGACCGGTAAGCCTGACATCGGTAGTGGGGAAAATGCTAGAGTCCATTATAAAAGATGTAATAGCAGAGCACTTGGAAAACAGTGACAGGATCGGACAAAGTCAACATTGATTCACAAAAGGTAAATCATGCTTGACTAAACTACTGGAATTTTTGAGGATGTAACTGGTAGAATAGATAAGGGAGAACCAGTGGATGTGGTGTATTTGGACTTTCAGAAGGCTTTCGATAAGGTCCCACATAAGAGATTGGCGTGCAAAGTTAAAACACATGGGATTGGGGGTAAGGTACTGACTTGGATAGGGAACTGGTTGGCAGACAGGAAGCAAAGAGTTGGAATAAACGGGTCTTTTTCCGAGTGGTAGGCAGTGGCTAGTGGGGTACCGCAGGGATCGGTGCTAGGACCCCAGCTATTCACAATATATATTAATGATCTAGATGAGGGAACTAGATGTAATATCTCCAAGTTTGCAGATGACACAAAGCTGGGTGGGCGTGTGCTGTGAGGAGGATGCAGAGAAACTCCAGTATGATTTGGACAGGTTGGGTGATTGGGCAGATGCATGGCAGATGCAGTATAATGTGGATAAATGTGAGGTTATCCACTTTGGTGTCAAAAACAGGAAGACAGATTATTATCTGAATGGCAATAGATTGGGAAAAGGGGAAGTGCAGTGAGACCTGGGTGTCCTTGTGCACCAGTCGCTGAAGGTAAGCATGCAGGTGCAGCAGACATATAAGAAGGCAAATGGTATGTTGGCCTTCATAGCGAGAGTATTCGAGTACATGAGCAAGGATGTCTTGCTGCAGTTGTACAGGCCCTTGGTGAGACCACACCTTGAGTATTGTGTGCAGTTTTGGTCACCTTATCTGAGGAAGGATGTTCTTGCCATGGAGGGAGTGCAGCGAAGATTCACCAGGCTGATACCTGGGATGGCAGGAATGACGTATGAAGAGAGATTGAGTCGATTAGGCTTATATTCGCTAGAGTTTAGAAGAATGAGAGGGGATCTCATAAAAACTTATAAAATTCTAACAGGACTAGACAGACTAGATGCAGGTAGGATGTTCCCGATGGCGGGGGAGTCCAGAACCAGGGGTCACAGTCTAAGGATAAGGGTTAAGCCTTTTAGGACTGAGATGAGGAGGAATTTCTTCACCCAGAGAGTGGTGAACCTGTGGAATTCTCTACCACAGAAGACAGTTGAGGCCAACTTATTAAATATATTCAAGAAGTATATATACTTCTTAAGGCTAAAGGGATCAAGGGATATGGGGAGAAAGCAGGGACAGGGTACTGAATTTGGATGATCAGCCATGATCTCATTGAATGGTGGAGCAGGCTCGAGGGGCCGAATAGCCTACTCCTGCTCCTATCTTCTGTGTTTCTATGTTAACTACAGTACACCCTTACCCCTGAGATCAGATGATCAGCATAGAGGGGAAACAAGGGATATGGGGATCGGGCGGGACAGTGGAGTTGAGGTCGAATATCTGCCATGATCTTATTGAATGGCGGAGCAGGTTCGAGGGGCCGTAAGGCCGACTCCTGCTCCTATTTCTTACATTCTTATGAGCGGAAACTGAGCCAGGGACTCTGTTGGTCTTTGTGACTCCGTTACTCAACTACCGGAGCTGACCTAGGACAGTTTTTAACTGATTGCTGATTCTTCACTCTTCTTTGACTTTGAACTTTCTCTGCTGTGACCTTTCCTTCCACTCTCTAATTTGTTGATAAGGTTATCGTTCTGTTGACTCCTCCTAATTTCTTCCCAACATCCTCACTGAGTTTGAGATCAGGATTTATCCCACCATCTCTAACTCTTACTTACCCTTTGACCACTTAATTATAGACCTCTTTCCCTAGGTTCCTCCCCAAGCTCAGCATCAACTAATCGCTACTTCTCGTTTTACCCTGCCTTGTCCCCTCGCCTGTTTTTCTAACCTTCTTGGCACCCGCACTGTGATTATTGACCCTTCACCTAGCGTGCGGAATAAAAAACAACCAGAAAAATTCTGAACGTGCAAGAGCCTCGGATCGGAATTTACATCCCTAAAAATAGAAGAAGTGCTGAGCTCCTAATTACCGGTGCTTGTATAATGGGCCTATTCATTGGGGCCTGTTCAAAATAACCATGTTGGTGGTGATTTCCAATCAGTCTTCATACCAAAGAGGTTGGAATGCTTCATCTATTCCAGCTGTTGTAGAATTTTTAGTTTTGTGAATCACTCAAGTGAAGGTTGAATTCCACAAGGTTCAGCCGGTCATATTAACGAACGGACACTGAATATGTTTAGCTAACGTTCTTCTCTCTACTTCTAAAATGAGGATATCAACTGGTTTATTTTAAACGGGGTTAGCACGTCTGTCAAAACCTTTAGGTAGGTGGAGCTTCAACTCAACTTCTGGGCTGAAGGATGGTGTGACAAAGATGAAATATTTTTTGTCTAGCATTTAGTTTGCTATTAGCGTCTTTAATTCCGTCACATTTAAATGAAGGATCAAAATCAGCTTCATTCCGAGAAATCAGGCTCTAGTTTCACTCCATACATTGTTGTGACGATTGCTCGGATAGTTGTAACAGACTGGGCTCAGGGAACACAGGTCCTAGAGGTGAAGGGATGGGGGGGAATTTCTTCACTCAGAGGGTTGCGAACCTTTGGAATTCTCTACTCCACAGGGCTGCGGAGGCTCAGTCGTTGAGTATATTCAAGACAGAGATCGATAGATTTTTGGATATTGAGGGAATCAAGGGATATGGGGATAGGGCAGGAAAGTGGAGTTGAGGTCGAAGATCAGCCATGATCTTATTAAATGGCGGAGCAGGTTCGAGGGGCCGAATGGCCTACTCCTGCTCCTAATTCTTATGTTCCTATGAAGGGTCAGTGCCTAATCCACCGTGTCTTTGTTTTAACCCATTCTTCCCCCTGCCCTGTCATTAGGTGCCAATGTGTCGGTCACTTTGCCATTGCACCGTCTTCCTGTGAAGGTTGCTTCTTTTCCCAAGATTGGGTTGCTCTGGTTCAGCTCCTGGATCGATCCAAACTCACTGATCACAGTGAATGAAGCCTCTCTCAAACACACGGGCTGCTCCCAGTCAGAAGGGTTTCGGGAGCATACTGGAGACTACAGGAACCCGACACTGTGGGTCTGTACAGGTGTTAGAAGTCTGAAAAACATGGCTAGGAATAAATTGATAAAAAGATTTTTGTAATAAATGTTTTACTTTCAATGCTCACTGATTATACCGGCCCTTCAATAATTATCGTCCTTATTTGAGCTCCATTCCCTTCAACGCTTAAGGTTGATTAAATGTTCTTTTTGAGGCCAGGGGTTCAGAACAAGACATTTCTTTATCGTTGAAGATATTGGCAGATCTCCCATGGCATTGCTCATGGTTAATGTGTTAATACATGGTTTCATGAGAACAAGAGGTTTAAAAAAGGGAGAACCAGTGGATGTGGTGTATTTGGACTTTCAGAAGGCTTTCGATAAGGTCCCGCATAAGAGATTAGTGTGTAAAGTTAAGGCACATGGGATTGGGGGCAAGGTGTTGACCTGGATAGAGAACTGGTTGACAGACAGGAAGCAAAGAGTTGGAATGAACGGCTCTTTTTCCGAGGGGCAGGCAGTGGCTAGTGGGGTACCGCAGGGATCGGTGCTAGGACCCCAGCTATTCACAATATATATTAATGATCTAGACGAGGGAACTAGATGTAATATCTCCAAGTTTGCAGATGACACAAAGCTGGGTGGGTGGGTGTGCTGTGAGGAGGATGCCGAGAAACTCCAGTATGATTTGGACAGGTTGGGTGATTGGGCAGATGCATGGCAGATGCAGTATAATGTGGATAAATGCGAGGTTATCCACTTTAGTGGCAAAAACAGGAAGGCAGATTATTATCTGAACGGCAATAGAGTGGGAGAAGGGGAAGTGCAACGAGACCTGGGTGTCCTTGTGCACCAGTCGCTGAAGGTAAGCATGCAGGTGCAGCAGGCGGTTAAGAAGGCAAATGGTATGTTGGCCTTGGTAGCGAGAGGGTTTGTGTACAGGAACAAGGATGTCTTGCTGCAGTTGTACAGGGCCTTGGTGAGACCACACCTTGAGTATTGTGTGCAGTTTTGGTCGCCTTGTCTGAGGAAGAATGTTCTTGCCATGGAGGGAGTGCAGCGAAGATTCACCAGACTGATACCTGGGATGGCAGGAATGACGTATGAGGAGAGATTGGGTCGATTGAGCTTATACTCGCTGGAGTTTAGAAGAATGAGAGGGGATCTCATTGAAACTTATAAAATTCTATCAGGACTAGACAGACTAGATGCAGGAAGGATGTTCCCGATGGTGGGGGAGTCCAGAACCAGGGGTCACAGTCTAAAGATAAGGGGTAAGTCATTTAGGACTGAGATGAGGAGGAATTTCTTCACCCAGAGAGTGGTGAACCTGTGGAATTCTCTATCACAGAAGACAGTTGAGGCCAATTCATTAAATGTATTCAAGAAGGAGTTAGATATATTTCTTAAGGCTAAAGGGATCAAGGGATATGGGGAGAAGGTAGGGACAGGGTACTGAGTTTGGATGATCAGCCATGATCTCATTGAATGGCGGAGCAGGCTTGAGGGGCCAAATGGCCTACTCCTGCTCCTATCTTCTATGTTTATATGTTTCTATATCAGGTAATGCACACATTACTTTCCTGCTAAAGTGGGACTGTTTCTCATTAATGGACTCGGGTCAATCTGTGGTTAATTGTACAGATATGCAGCTTTTATTTGACTGACAGGCCGTTTAATGAGACCACGTCGAACTGGTGTCTTCTTGGAGAGAGGGAAATGACACACAGATTTCAAGATTACTTGCCATCTGTAAGAAGAGCAGAGTATGGGAAATGGAAGGTGCAAATGATCCAAACTGCATTGTTTAAAGAGTTTGAACAATCCGACATTTACACCGAGTTCAGAGCGGTTCAGTTCTTTACAAAAGCAAAATACTGCGGATGTTGGAAATCTGAAATAAAAACAGAAAATGCTGGAAATACTCAGCAGGTCAGGCAGCATCTGTAGAGAGAGAAACAGAGTTAACGTTTCAGGTCGATGACCTTGCGTCAGAACTGGAAAAAGTTAGAGATGGAACCGGTTCAGTTCTTCAGTCTGTTTTAAGTCACTTATCTACAGTCTGCCAGGGCTCTTGGGAAAGTGGGAGTCAATGCGTGAGGAAGAGTGATCCAATCAGGTGTAGTGCAATAAATTTGGCGAGTGATTTTACCTAGGTTAGAATAAATTTGCTTATGATTAAGAATAACATAAAAGTGTAACAGGAAGTGTGTGATAGTGTGCATCATCCGTAAGACTTTTAATCTGTTTTGGGAGTATTTGTTGGTTTTTCACTGGTAGCACACGAGGGGGAGAGAAGTGTAATTGACATATATGAGGACTTGACATTCCTCACACTGATTAATGCGTACACCAAACATACACCAAACAGCCTTAGCTCAGGTCAGATCAAAGGGATGAAAGTATCTGATCCTGGGCCAACTTAATATAGATCCATTCTTCTGTCCATCCCAACAACAGACACACATAACACAGTAAAAAGGGAGTTTATTGTGCAACCCTTGTTTTATATAAACAATACTTCATTAAAGCAGTTTTTACTTTTTTTTAGACTGTTTAAGCTTTAGGGCAAAATACCAACCAGCCCATTTTAATGAAAGACTGGCGTTCTGAAATCCAACCTTCAATCCCCACCCACTCTATAACCCCCCACCCCCGCCCTGCCATGTCTCAGGTACTTGCTGTGCAATGCCCTGAGGGGCTCGGCAAAGATTAGTTCCACTCCAGCACAAATTTTTATCCCATTCATTGTCAAAAACTTTATTTTCTCTGTGAAAATGATTTGATGGAATATTGGCTCAATTGAGAAAAAGTCTCATATCTGTAATGTCCCAATTGACAATCTATTCACGCCAAGTCCCGTTTGCCCATCACCCCTGTGCTTGCGGACCTACATTGGCTCCCGGTTAAGCAGCGCCTTGATTTCAAAATTCTCATCCTTGTATTCAAATCCCTCCATGGCCTCGCCCCTCCCTATCTCTGTAATCTCCTCCAGCCCCACAATGCCCCCCCCCCCCCGAGGTATTTCCGCTCCTCCAATTCTGGCCTCATGTGTATCTCCGATTATAATCGCTCAGTTTGGTGGCCGTGCCTTCTGTTGCCTGGGCCCTAAGCTCTGGAATTCCCTGCCTAAACCTCTCCGCCTCTCTTTCCTCCTTTAAGATGCTCCTTAAAACCGCCCTCTTTGACCAAGCTTTTGGTCACCTGCCCTAATTTCTCCTTATGTTGTTCAGTGTCAAATTTTTTGCCTTTTAATACTCCTGTGCAGCGCCTTGGGACGTTTTACTATGTTAAAGGCGCTATATAAATGCAAGCTGTTGTTGTTGGGTCCCAGTGGAGGTGCTGAAGCTCCGTAGATACATTTTACTTTTGAAATGCAAAGCAGTATTTAACTTTCTGCTTGTCCATCAAACAGACGGGACAGGGCGGGTGGGGGCTGGGGGGCAGTGGGGTCAATGTGGTGGGGGTCAGAGTGGTGGGGGGTGGGGGTCAGTGTGGTGGGGGTGGGGGTGGTGGGGGGTGGGGACGGTGGGGGGGCGGTGTGGTGGTGGGTGGGGGTCAGTGTGGTGGGGGTGGGGATGGTGGGGGGGCGGTGTGGTGGTGGGTGGGGGTCAGTGTGGTGGGGGTCAGAGTGGTGGGGGTCAGAGTGGTGGGGGTGGGGGTCAGTGTGGTGGGGGTGGGGGTGGTGGGGGGTGGGGATGGTGGGGGGGCAGTGTGGTGGTGGGTGGGGGTCAGTGTGGTGGGGTGGGGGTGGTGGGGGGTGGGGGTCAGTGTGGTGCGGGTCAGTGTGGTGGGGGTGGGGGTCAGTGTGGTGGGGGTCAGTGTGGTGGGGGTGGGGTCAGTGTGGTGGGGTGGGGTCAGTGTGGTGGGGGGTGGGGATGGTAGGGGGGCGCTGTGGTGGTGGGTGGGGGTCAGTGTGGTGGGGGTCAGTGCGGTGGGGGTCAGTGTGGTGGGGGGTGGGGATGGTAGGGGGCGCTGTGGTGGTGGGTGGGGGTCAGTGTGGTGGGGGTCAGTGCGGTGGGGGTCAGTGTGGTGGGGGTCAGTGTGGTGGGGGTGGGGTCGGTGTGGTGGGGGATGGGGGTCAGTGTGGTGGGGGGTGGGGATGGTGGGGGGGCGCTGTGGTGGTGGGTGGGGGTCAGTGGTGGGGGTGGGGTCAGTGTAGTGGGGTGGGGTCAGTGTGGTGGGGGGTGGGGATGGTGGGGGGGCGCTGTGGTGGTGGGTGGGGGTCAGTGCGGTGGGGGTCAGTGTGGTGGGGGTCAGTGTGGTGGGGGTCAGTGTGGTGGGGGTGGGGTCAGTGTGGTGGGGGATGGGGGTCAGTGTGGTGGGGGGTGGGGATGGTAGGGGGGCGCTGTGGTGGGGGGTGGGGTCAGTGTGGTGGGGGTCAGTGTGGTGGGGGTCAGTGCGGTGGGGGTCAGTGTGGTGGGGGTCAGTGTGGTGGGGGTGGGGTCAGTGTGGTGGGGGATGGGGGTCAGTGTGGTGGGGGGTGGGGATGGTAGGGGGGCGCTGTGGTGGTGGGTGGGGGTCAGTGTGGTGGGGGTGGGGTCAGTGTGGTGGGGGTGGGGGTCAGTGTGGTGGGGGGTGGGGTCAGTGTGGTGGGGGGTGGGGATGGTAGGGGGCGCTGTGGTGGTGGGTGGGGGTCAGTGTGGTGGGGGTCAGTGCGGTGGGGGTCAGTGTGGTGGGGGGTGGGGATGGTAGGGGGGCGCTGTGGTGGTGGGTGGGGGTCAGTGTGGTGGGGGTCAGTGCGGTGGGGGTCAGTGTGGTGGGGGGTGGGGATGGTAGGGGGCGCTGTGGTGGTGGGTGGGGGTCAGTGTGGTGGGGGTCAGTGTGGTGGGGGTCAGTGTGGTGGGGGTCAGTGTGGTGGGGGTGGGGTCAGTGTGGTGGGGTGGGGTCAGTGTGGTGGGGGGTGGGGATGGTAGGGGGCGCTGTGGTGGTGGGTGGGGGTCAGTGTGGTGGGGGTCAGTGCGGTGGGGGTCAGTGTGGTGGGGGTCAGTGTGGTGGGGGGTGGGGATGGTAGGGGGCGCTGTGGTGGTGGGTGGGGGTCAGTGTGGTGGGGGTCAGTGCGGTGGGGGTCAGTGTGGTGGGGGTCAGTGTGGTGGGGGTGGGGTCAGTGTGGTGGGGGATGGGGGTCAGTGTGGTGGGGGGTGGGGATGGTGGGGGGGCGCTGTGGTGGTGGGTGGGGGTCAGTGTGGTGGGGGTGGTGGGGGGTGGGGTGCGAGGGTACGGCACTCTTTCATTACTGAGGAAATCTTCTTTCCTTATCTTGTTTCTTTCCTTTCCTTGATGGCGCTGACTCGTGCGGTACCAGCCCCTCCCTCCATCAGCTCACCCACATGGCCTAAGCAATCCTAGCTGGGATGCTGCCAACAGCTACATGGCAATAGATAGTGTTACCCCGGAGCCCCGAGCGGGCGGGGGTATCTGCACATGCAGCAGGAATCACTGGATGCCGATCGGCAGAGAATTCCTCCTCCTCAGCCCATGGGAATTGAGGCCGATTACAAGCCCTCCACTGCCACCCGACTGAGCTGAGCTCACTCCAAGAGATACAGGGGGGATGTGAGGAAAAACACAGCGAGCGGTGAGGACCTGGAACTCACTGCCGACGGAAGTGGTGGAAGCGGAGACACTCAGGCCTAGAAATTCAGTCTGGACACTTTTGGGGCGCTAAAGTCGGGCGTTCGCTAAAGTTAGCGCCCGCCGGAAAGTGTAGGCCACTTCGCCGAAATTCAGTAGATTTGGCCAAGAGTTTGGGCGAGCGCTGAAACTGGCGTTGCACTGCTATCTTCAGGCGCTAAGCCGGAGATGCGGCCTGATAACGCCGAGGCCGGGCGCAGCGCAGGTGCGGGCATGTTTTGATTGACAGCAGACACCCTGACGCCGGCCAGCTCTTAAAGGGGGAAGGGTCGACTTTGACTGCTGCCACGCCCTGCATAGTGGAGCCCTGTAGCTAGGCCTCAACACTGCTGGTGGGCCAAAATAGCGCCTGAAGCCATGGAGAGGGCCCGTGAACGAGCGCAGCGCTTCTCAGAGCATGCTCTGAGGGTGCTGGTTGATGGTGTGGAAAACAAAAGAGAGATCTTATGCCCGGACAGTGGCAAGAAGGCTCCCAGGAGGCAGTACAGGAAAGCCTGGAAGAAAATCGCCCGCAGGGTGTCATCCACCTGCGATGTCCCCAGGAGTGCGGACCAATGCCGGAAGAAGTACAACGACCTCACTCGGATGGTGAAGGTGAGTACCCTTTCCAGTGTCCTCCTCATCCTTGCATGTGCACCTCACATTATGGGCAAAGGGACCTCAAAGGCCTAATGGGCAGCCCTCCTCCCGCAGCTATGGCACTGGCATGATCATCAATAGCACTTTCTGCACTTAACACACTGGCCAAGCTATTCGACCATGGGAGGCAGTGCACACAGCAACAGGGCACCACACTGGCCAAGCTATTCGACCATGGGAGGCAGTGCACACAGCAACAGAGCACCACACTGGCCAAGCTATTCCACCATGGGAGGCAGTGCACACAGCAACAGGGCACCACACTGGCCAAGCTATTCCACCATGGGAGGCAGTGCACACAGCAACAGGGCACCACACTGGCCAAGCTATTCCACCATGGGAGGCAGTGCACACAGCAACAGGGCACCACACTGGCCAAGCTATTCCACCATGGGAGGCAGTGCACACAGCAACAGGGCACCACACTGTACTTACAGGCCGTCCTTTCTCTTGCAGGCCAAGCTGGCGCAGAATTTGAGGAGCCAGTCTGTCACCGGTGGAGGCCGTCCCGAGTACCAGGCGCTCAGTGAGCTGGAGGAGAGCGTGGCTCGACTCATGCGTGGCCGGGTGACTGGCCCTGTTGCCATCGGAGATGCGGACCCTGTACTGGGACCCACTGGTAAGGACATGACCGGTTGGACCTCTCTCGTTGCCCTTGCGCTTCAGACCTACATCCTTTCCCACTGTCCGACAAATGCGCATAATGCCACCACTCAGGCCTCCCTCGCTGACGCCCTGTCCTCACTCTAAAGCTACTCTTGTGCCTTCCTGCTTTCAGCTGGTGAGGAGGAGGTGGTCCCTCAAGCTCAGAGTGCCAGGCCCTTGGAGGAGGAGGACGACGAGGACCAGGAGGAAGGCGGCACATCGGGGGAACCCTCATCCGCGCCAGGGGATGGCAATGGAGGGGAGACGTCTGGCCTGCAGGAGAGCCAGGGTGAAGTGTTGCAGGGGAGGGCAGTTCCTGGGCCCAGTGGGGTTGACGCACGCGGGAAGGGTCGGGCAGCTCGGCGGCCTTCTCCCCAGAGGGAGAGTCCGCCCTCCAGTCCGGAGACGGTCCTCGCCCAGGAGGTGCGCCTCCTCGATGAGATGTCGGCGGCGTCGGAGCGGCGCCACCAGGAGTTCATGGGGGCTGTGCAACAGATGCCTCAGGCCATTGAGTCCCTGGCTCATAGTGTGGTCGCTTTCGGCGAATCACAGGCCAGGGGGGTCGAACAACTCGCGGCAGCGCACGACAGGGGTGTCCAGCAACTCGCGGCAGCACAGGACGCGAGTCGCGAGTACATGAGTGGTGCCGTCCAGACACTGGCAGAGCTGATGCGGGCACATACCAGGGCAGTTCGGGCACTCACTTCTGCCACACTCGCTGTGACGCAGAAGCATCGCCAGGGCACCCGCCGCCCTGCTGCAGCACAGCGGTCTGGCCTCCACCAGCTTGCTGCGCTTGCTGCACTGCCAGCCCGGCCGAGTGCCAGTGTCTCTGGCGAACAGCGCGTGCCTGCCATCAGCCAGCTTGCCCCCATTGGTGCAGCCGACACTGCCACTCCCCCAGCCAAGGTGCGACGAGCTGCTGCTGAGACTGATGCTGGCCAGCCACAGCTGCAGCAGTCACCAGCCGGCCCCTCCCGGGCCGGGCCTCGTCTAGGCCGACCCCCAAGGGCATCTGCCGACACGCATTGTCGCCCTCATGAGCCTTCCCCCAGCCTTGCCACAGCCACAGGGCCCAGGTTGAGGCGGAGCAGCAGGTCGGGCAGGGGCCGGAGAAGCCTGTCTAAGGACTCACCCTCTCGGCACACCCAGTAGAGTGTGGTGATAGCGGTTTTTTTTATATGGGGGGGCTTGTGTTCTGGGGGGGGATTATTTTGGTAAGGCCGAAGATCAAGGCATTTTTTGTTTTTATGGGGGTGTTTGTGTTGTGGAGGGGGGGGGCTTATTTTTGTAAGGCCGATGATGAAGGCCATTTGGATGGACAAGTTTTGTTAGTCCTCCCCAGGTTTTGGGAGTGACAGATGTTTTTGACTGTTTTTTGGGGGTCTTGTCTGTTTTTCTGTTTCATGTGGGAAGGGCCCTGAGTTTGTGAAATAAAGCTTTTTATTTATTCAGCATGTCCAGGTGTCATGTTTCAAGTGGTTGTTGCGTTAACCGGCTGAGGGCTTGCGGAGCGGCTGCCTTCAGGTGCGTTCATTGCTACAGGCCATTCCCTGACAGGGGGCCTAGAAGTGTCGTTCAATAAGCCGCCGGCGGACGGCCCTTGGACCTTGTGGCTCCCTCCTGGGCTGGTACTCCTCCTCCTCCTCCTCCTCATGGTCCTCCTGCTCGTCCTCCTGAGGTGGTGGTGCAATCTCATGTGGCAGTGCCTGAGTCCTGCGGATAGCCAGGTTGTGCAGCATGCAGCACACGACGACGAACTGGGAGACTCTATCCAGCGAATACTGTAGAGATCCGCCGGAACGATCCAGGCAGCGGAACCGTTGCTTGAGGATGCCTATCGTTTGCTCTATGATGTTCCTTGTGGCTTGATGGCTTTCGTTGTATGCCTCCTCCGCTGGGGTCCTGGGCGCGCGGAGCGGGGTCATGAGCCATGTACACAAAGGGTAGCCCTTGTCCCCGATAAGCCATCCCCTTGGTGGAGGCTGTGCCTCGAACATGTCAGCCACAGTAGTCTGGCGCAGGATAAATGCATCGTGGCTGCTTCCTGGAAAGCGGGCATTGACAGCTAGGATGCGCTGCCTGTGGTCACACACCAGCTGTACATTGAGGGAATGGTAGCCCTTCCGGTTGCGGTAATCCTCAGCATTGTCGATAGGTGCCCGCATAGCCACATGCGTGCAGTCAATGGCGCCCTGCACCATGGGGAAGCCCGCGATCCTGCCAAATCCGACTGCACGCTGCTCCTGCCTCTGTAGGGTCATGGGGAAGGAGATGAATTGGTGTCTCCTCGCGAAAAGTGCATCGGTGACCTGCCGGATGCAGCGATGCGCGGCGAACTGGGAGATGTTCGCTATGTCCCCAGCAGCGGCTTGGAAGGAGCCGCTTGCATAAAAGTTCAGAGCCACCGTGACCTTCACTTCCACCGAGAGAGACGTCCTGCACATCAGCTGTGGACGCAGATCTCTGTGAAGCAGCTGGCAGATCTCTGCAACCACCTCCCTTCTGAAGCGCAGCCTCTTAACACAATGCGCCGCAGTCATGGTGAGATAGGACACCTGCTGCCGGTATTGCCTGAGTGGGTAAGGCCTACGTTGCCGACGCCTGATGGCCCCTCTGCGTCTAGGCATGGCTGGCCCTCTCTCACAGCGTCTGCGAGCCCTTCGCACATAATGCTGCAACTGAGGGTTGGACCCCCATACAGCCCCCATAATAAAGTTGCAAACAGTGAAATCACAATGATTCAAATGTCAAAGCTCTGGCCAGAAGCCAAAAATACCTCTCCTATGTTGTCCCAAATCAGTTAGCTCTGTCCCTTGGTCTTTGTCCAGAAATCCAAAGCAGTAAAGTCATTGCAGCAAAATGGCTGGGCTTTATAGGTCAGTGTAAGTGCCCTTTAATTAGCGCTCCTCGAGGCCCACAGGGCCTCTGTTGCGTTCCACTTCACAGTTCTTAACAGCGCCACGCCCACATTGGGCGGGCGCCACTGAATTTCCGGTTTGGGGCGCACAAACAGCGTTGCACGACGAAATGACGTCATAAGCTGCGCGCGCAGCTGAGCGGGCGCAAACACTTTGCGCCGGCGCTAAATGTCAACTGAATTTGGGCGTAGGCGCAGATCGGTCTGCGCCCGGGCGCTAAGTGCCTAGCGCTGGAAATATACCCCTCTTATGGCGTTAACGGCTGGCGAACGCAACTGAATTTCTAGGACTCAATGTTTTCAAAGGGAGGCTGGATAGACACTCGAGGGAAATAAACTCGCAGGGCTACAGGGATAGAGCGGGGGAATGGGACTGACTGGATTGCTCTACAGGGAGCCGGCACAGGCTCGATGGGCCAAATGGCCTCCTTCTGTGCCATTATGACTCCAAGACATAGACAAGGGATTGAAGCTGGGATCTCCCTGAATAGCTCAGAGCCACACTGGACAGTGCGTCTGTCCGCGAAACCACATGTTCGGACTGAAGTAAATAATTTTTATATTCAGCAGTTGAGAATTTTGTTATCCATTTTTATCCTCCCCTTGCACCTAAGTGGAGCAGGTAGCTGCAATAAACCGTTTGAGTCTCAGTGCTTACAAGCTAGAGTAAGTAAGCAATCCTTGTCATATATCCTCCCCATATCTTTAATCTCCAGTATCTAGTCTACTACAAAATACTTGTCAGATCAGATAAATACATTTATACTCAACTCGCCAGTGATACCTATCTGATTTAGGCTGGTTTGGAAGCAGCACTGTCAACAACGAGATTAGAAGAATGCAATTTAACGCGAATCTCCATGCTAGGTGATGAAGAGCACACTCTTAAAGTACTGACAAGTAATGGCCCTCTTGTTATTACAAACGCATTGTTCGGGAGCCTTAATGCATGCCTTGAACGGTACGTAGGATGCATTACGCTCACATGCTGGGCAGATCTTTTCCACTTATGGCATCAAAAGCCAAACAATTGCAGTGTCAGTCTCGCTGCTCACAGCAATCTCCTTTGATTTATGATCTCATCCGCACAGCGATTCATTGGAAAATAGGGTAGAAATGTTGGTTTTATAATTGGGAGGTCAATTTTCTGATTTAATGGAAGGGAAGTTGTGCAGGTGGGGAATCGGGCATGCCGATCTCCACGTGCAACTTCCCACCACCAAACGTATCTTCCCCTCCCCTCCCCTTTCAGCATTCCGTAGGGACCGCTCCCTCCGAGACACCCTAGTCCACTCCTCTATCACCCCAAACAGCCCTTCCCCTTCGCCTGGCACCTTCCCGTGCAAGCGGAGGAGATGTAACACCTGCCCCTATACCTCCCCCCTCCCCACTGTCCAGGGCCCCAAACACCCCTTCCAGGTGAAACAGCGATTTACTTGTACTTCTCGCAATCTAGTATACTGTATTCGCTGCTCACGATGCGGTCTCCTCTACATTGGGGAGACCAAACGCAGATTGGGTGACCGCTTTGCGGAACACCTCCGTTCAGTCCGTAAGGGTGACCCCGAGCTTCCGGTCGCCTGTCATTTTAATTCACCGCACCATTCCCACTCGGACCTCACCGTCCTTGGCCTCTTGTACTGTTCCACGGAAGCTCAACGTAAACTCGAGGAACAGCACCTCATCTTCCGATTAGGCAGTCTGCAGTCTTCCGGTCTCAATATCGAGTTCAACAATTTCAGATCATAACCTCGGCCCCTATTTCATTTTTACTTATATTTTTCCACTCCTTTCCTCCCCCCCCCTTTCCTTTTGTTTCTCTCTCACACCTGGCAGCTATCTTTTGCCCTGCCAGTACACTTTACACCTAATCCCAGCCTATTACCATCTCGTCTAGTTTCTAATCTCTTTTACTTCTTTTGGTTCTTTTATTCTTTTGTCCGATCGCAGCCCTGCCTTCGATCTAGTTCCTTTTCTCTCCAGTTTTGAAGAAGGGTCAAACCCGAAACGTCAACTCAAATTTCTCTCCACGGATGTTGCCTGACCTGCTGAGTTTTTCCAGCATTTTCTGTTGTTATTCCTGATTATATGTTGTCCTCGTGCAAAATCTGGTGCTGGAAGTACAGAAGTCGGCTGATTTACCTTATTTTAAAGGGGGGAGGGGGTGAAATTCAGCTTCGGCAGTGATGCAGATTGGGCAACAGCAGATCGACTGCCCGTTATAGACTCCACCCAATTTGGAAAATGCTGGCAATGGGATGTTTGATGGGCCGACGATTCGCTATCGTCTGTTCTGTGCCAGCGCCGAAGTGGAATTTCATCCCTGGAATTTCATCCTTGTGTTCCAATCCCTCCATGGCCTCGCCCCTCCCTATCTCTGTAACCTCCTGCAGCCCTACAACCCTCCCAGATCTCTGCGCTCCTCCAATTCTGGCCTCTTGAGCATCCCCGATTTTAACCTCGCCACCATTGGCGGCCGTGCCTTCAGCCACCTGGGCCCCGAGCTCTGGAACTCCCTCCCTAACCCTCTCCGCCTCTCTCTCCTCCTTTAAAACGCTCCTTAAAACCGCCATCTTTGACCAAGCATTTGGTCGCCTGTCCGAATATCTCCTTATGTGGCTCGCTGTCAAATTTTGTTTGATAATCGCTCCTCTGCAGCGCCTTGGGATGTTTTACAATGTTAAAGGCACTATATAAATGCAAGTTGTTGTTGTTGAATCTTCCCCACAGGTCCTCTTTTGAAGAGGAAGTCCAGCTGATGCATCCTGCACCCCAGGGAGGGGGTAGCCATCAGGTCGTCTATCACAGATGGGGACTTGCCATTGGGACCCTTCCATCACCACTCATACAAGATTGCAACATTGCTTCCCTACAGTGAGACATGCAACTCCTGCCAAGGTGTGCCACTGATGGACAATGGAAAATCTCAGCCCACATGCTCCCACTCACACATCTGAAGGAAGAAATGCATCAGACAGAGGCAACGGGATAGGAACTAGAATTAGAAGAGAAAGATTAATTTACAGCATCATGATTACATTAACTGGATTTTCTTGGTCAAAAATATTAATAACAGGTTTTACAGAACTGTTGTTACCACAACATGAAGAGTATTCCCTAGACCACTGCATGAAAACGTTACAGGAAATCATTCCAGACTTCAAAGGAGAGTACTGTTCCACACAATACACAAGCATGAGTGTTAGTTTAATAAACGGTTTGATATTTGTCTGAGAGGAAATCCCCAACCTAACCGTATACATTTGTAAACTATTGGGTCGGTTATTACCTGTGTCAGCTTGGCACAGTTGGCAGCACTATTGTCTCTGTCAGCATGTTGCAGGTTCAATTCTACTTCAGCACATAATCCAGGCTCACACTTCACTGCAGTACTGAGGGAGCTCTGCATTGTTGGAGGGACAGTACTGAGGGAGCGCCGCACTGTCGGAGGAGCAGCACTGAGGGAGTGCTGCACTGTCAGAGGGTCAGTACTGAGGGAGTGCTGCACTGTCGGAGGAGCAGTACTGAGGGAGTGCTGCACTGTCAGAGGGTCAGTACTGAGGGAGTGCTGCACTGTCGGAGGGTCAGTACTGAGGGATCGCTGCACTGTCGGAGAGACAGTACTGATGGAGCGCCGCACTGTCGGAGGGGCAGTACTGAGGGAGCGCAGCACTGTTGGAGGGGCAGTACTGAGGGAGCGCTGCACTGTCGGAGGGACAGTACTGAGGGTGCGCTGCACTATTGGAGGGCCAGTACTGAGGGAGCGCTGCACTGTCAGAGGGGCAGTACTGAGGGAGCGCTGCACTGTCGGAGGCCAAGTACTGAGGGAGTGCTGCACTGTCAGAGGGGCAGTACTGAGGGAGGGCCGCACGGTCAGAGGGATAGTACTGAGGGAGCGCCGCACTGTCGGAGGGGCTGTACTGAGGTAGCGCCGCACTGTCGGAGTGACAGTACTGAGGGAGTGCCTCACTGTCGGAGGGGCAGTACTGAGGGAGCGCTGCACTGTCGGTGGGGCAGTACTGAGGGAGCGCCGCACTGTCAGTGGGGCAGTACTGAGGGAGCGCCGCACTGTCAGTGGGGCAGTACTGAGGGAGGGCCGCGCTACGGTCATCAGTGTGTACGCCCCAACACTGGAAGCCACAGACGAGACCAGAGAGGAATTCTCCTCCAGCCTCGAACAATCCCTGTCCCGAGTCCCAACGAGCGACAAGCTGATCCTCCTTGGCGACTTCAATGCCAGAGTTGGAAAGGACACCCACCTCTGGAGAGGTTTGATCGGCAGAGACGGGGTAGGGAAAGCCAACTCCAACGGTACCCTCTGTGATAAAAATAATAACTTCCGGGAAGTTATGTCATCACTTCCTGTGAACTGTGAACTATGAACTGTGTACATACCTCACTTCCTGTCATGTGTCACTTCCTGTTGGACTGGTATAAATACTGGTCTGTTCAGTATTGTAAGAGGCTTCTACCAGAGGCATGGTAGAGACCTCTCTTGTATATAGTGTGTTTATAAGTTACTTAAAGCTTACTTTAAAGTTACTTGATGGTAAGCCTCCTTTTTCTTACATCAATTTAAGTAACTTAGTATTTACACTCACGAATACTAGACCTTCGGACAAACTCGGAATTAAGGATCCAGGGAACCACCCATCATGGAGAAAATCCTTAGACCTATTCGTCTGGACTTGGACCCGAATGCACCAGCAGCTGGCAGGGTATGGAAGCATTGGTACCGTACTTTTGAGAATTTTCTGGATGAATGTGAAGCGGATGCTCCTGCTAGATTGAAGATACTTATCAATTATGTGACCCCAAAAGTGTTCGAATATGTTGATGAATGGGATAATTACGATGAGGTGATTCGGGCACTTAAGAAACTGTATGCCAAGACCCCAAATGAGGTCTATGCTAGACATCTACTGGCCACAGCCCGACAAGGGCCAGGGGAATCAATTGACGAATTCCTGCAAGAACTTCGCAGGCTCAGCGTAGATTGTAACTTTCAGGCAGCCTCAGCTGAGCTGTACCGCCAAGAAATGATTCGTGATGCTTTCATCTGCGGGATTGCCTCTCCATTTATACGCCAGCGTCTACTAGAAAGTAAAACACTTGAGCTACAAAAAGCTTTTGACCTAGCTTGTTCACTGGATTTGGCAAAGAGAAATGCAGACCTCTATCAGCTGCCCAGATCTCGATCTGCTGCTGTAGCTGCAACCAGACAATTCAAGCGGTCTCAGGTGAACCCTATCATGGGGGAATCTAATTCTGATAATTCTGATGAAGAAGAGGAGGACGACCCCACTTTAGCAGCCTCTTGGCAATCTAGGAAGGAATGCTTCTTTTGTGGAGATGCTTTTCACCCTAGGAAAACCTGCCCTGCTCGCAATGCAATCTGCAGTTATTGCGGGAAAAAAGGACACTTTGCTAAAGTTTGCCTATCAAGGGCCTCTACGAGGGCCAATCCAGCTAAGGCCTACCGAACTGCCCCAATTAGGGCCTATCAAGATGCTCCAGCTAGGACCTATCAAGCTTCCTCTCGAGCTCTCTCCCGAAGAAGCACACCGAGAGTTTTAGCCACTCTCTGTGCAACGACACCAATTACAGCTGCTTGCCCACAAAACCTGTCTCATGCTGCCACAAAAATTTCAATTAAAGGGCATACCTTAGATGCCTTAATTGACTCAGGAAGTACTGATAGTTTCATTAAGGAACAGATTGTTGCGAAATTGAAACTACATGTCTTCCCATCGGACCAGGCAATTGCGATGGCCCAGTCATCACTTAATACCAGAATCTCCGGCTTTTGTGTTGTTGATATGACACTTCATGGTCGTATGTATCCCTCCACCTGACTTTCGGTGCTCAAGGACTTATGTAGTGATCTCCTCTTAGGACTGGACTTCCAAAAACAGCATAAGAAACTCACCATTGAGTTTGGTGGATCCAAACCCGGTCTTACTATTTCTAATATACCGTCTAAATTACCATTTTGTGCATTATCAGCAGCTTCACTTGATGAACCCTCATTATTTGGCAGTATTCCGCCTCAATGCCAACCGATAATAACAAAATCGCGGCGCTTTAATCAGGAAGACCAATCTTTTATTGCGGCTGAAATCTCTCGACTTCTAGCAGAGGATATCATTGAACCATATTCGTCGCCCTGGCGGGCTCAAGTCGTCATTGTCAAGAACCCTCTAAAACCTCACAAACAGCGACTATGCATCGATTATTCGCAAACCATCAATCAATATACCGACTTGGACGCCTACCCATTGCCACGCATTGATGATATGGTTAATAAACTGGCCGAATACAAAGTGTTCTCAACTTACGATTTAAAAAGTGCCTATCATCAGTTACCCTTGAAGGTCTCAGATAAGCAGTACACAGCCTTTGAGGCTAATGGACGGCCGTACCAATTTCGTCGCCTCCCATTCGGGGTTACTAATGGAGTGGCTGTCTTTCAACGGGCAATGGATGGCCTGGTTAAGCAGGAAAACCTAAGGGACACTTTTCCCCATCTTGATAACATTACCATTGCAGGTCACGATCAACAGGAACACGACTCCAACCTCAAAAATTTCGGGATGCCCTCCATCGCCGTAATTTGACCCTGAATGAATCTAAATCTGTTGAGTCGCAACCGACCATCAACATCCTTGGCTACTGCGTAGGCAATGGTATCATTAAGCCAGACCCAGAAAGACTTCGCCCGCTCCAAGAGCTCCCGTCACCTAAGAATCCGGCTTCTTTACGTCGGGCTCTCGGTCTGTTTGCATACTACGCTAAATGGATTCCTCATTTTTCGGACAAAATCCAACCCTTGCTGCATGCTAGATCATTTCCACTGGGAACAGCGGCTGTTGCAGCCTTTAACCTTCTCAAAAAACAGTTGGAGAAAGCGGCTCTTCACTCCATTGATGAGAATCTCCCTTTCGTGGTTGAATGTGATGCCTCGGAGGTGGCGATCTCGGCTACTCTGAATCAGGAAGGTCGTCCTGTAGCATTTATGTCCAGGACCTTACAAGGTGCCGAGCTACATTATCCTCCGGTTGAGAAAGAAGCCACAGCCATCATAGAGGCAGTACGGAAGTGGAACCATTTTCTAGCTCGCCAGCACTTTACATTGATCACGGACCAACGATCAGTCGCCTTCATGCTCGATAATCGAAAACGAACCAAAATTAAGAATAATAAAATACAACTTTGGAGGATGGAACTGGCCCCTTTTGGTTATACCATTCTCTATCGGCCTGGCAAGGAGAATGTGGCCCCGGACACCCTCACACGGGCATTCTGCTCCACTATGTCATCCTCCACCCTCATGGATGTCCACAATGGTTTGTGCCATCCTGGCGTTACGCGCATGCTACATTTCGTACGATCACGGAATCTCCCTTTTTCCACTGGAGATGTAAAGAAAATATGCTCAGAATGCCGGCTTTGTGCGGAATTAAAACCTCAGTTCTTCCGCCCCTCAGATGGTATACTCATACATGCAACCCAACCGATGCAACGACTTAGCATCGATTTTAAGGGCCCAGTGCCCTCTTCAACTCGGAACACATATTTGCTCGCCATGATCGACGAATATTCACGTTTTCCATTTGCCTTCCCCTGCTCCAATATGCTGGCGTCCACAGTAATCTGCTGCCTTGAGCAGGTATTTTCTCTCTGTGGCATGCCGGCTTATATTCACTCAGATCGGGGTCCATCCTTTATGTCGAGGGAACTCAAGGACTACCTCTCAGAACGGGGAATTGCTACAAGCAAAACAACACCATACCATCCCATCGGAAATGGGCAGGTAGAGAGGTATAACGGTATCATCTGGAATTCCGTACGTCTCGCTTTAAGATCTCGGGGCCTACCAGACCAGCAATGGGAAACAGTGCTTCCGGATGCATTGCACTCTATACGGTCCCTGCTTTCTACAGCCACAAATACTACACCTCATGAGCGGTTCTTTGGATTCCAGCGTCGCTCATCTCATGGGACATCACTCCCGTCATGGCTAACTACTCCTGGACCTGTATTACTCCGAAGATACGTTCGGACGTCTAAAAATGACCCTCTTGTAGACGAGGTCGAACTAACCGATGCCAACCCCACCTATGCAAACATACGATATTCCGACGGCCGAGAATCTACCGTATCATTACGGGATCTGGCTCCCTGCCCACCAGGACCTAGTGGGACATCGGGTGATGGCATTTCACCAGGAAACTCTTGGGACCTATCGGGTACCCCTCTCCAGGATCCTGATCAGATACCAACTAGCTTGGTGCCGGTAGAACCCCGTGCTCAAGGTTGCGACCCTCCCAGTACCACGCATGAAAGTACTGGTCTGCCACAGACCAGTTCTGCACCTCCCTCTGAACAGAGGCAGTCTGACTTTGAACCTATTGGGGCTCGTACTCAAAGCCATGATCTCCCCGACCCTTCACAGGGCAATCCAGGCCACACGGACTCTGGCCAATGGCCAACCGCATGTAAGCGGACCAGCGACCCTCTACGACGGGAATCCAAACGGGTGCGACTCTTCCTTGTTCGGCGGCTGCGGACCAAAAGGTAGACCACAGCCTCCAAAAACTGCAGGAGGGAAGAATGTGATAAAAATAATAACTTCCGGGAAGTTATGTCATCACTTCCTGTGAACTGTGAACTGTGAACTATGAACTATGAACTGTGTACATACCTCACTTCCTGTCATGTGTCACTTCCTGTTGGACTGGTATAAATACTGGTCTGTTCAGTATTGTAAGAGGCTTCTACCAGAGGCATGGTAAAGACCTCTCTTGTATATAGTGTGTTTATAAGTTACTTAAAGCTTACTTTAAAGTTACTTGATGGTAAGCCTCCTTTTTCTTACATCACCCTCCTCCTGTCGAAATGCTTAGAACATGGCCTTGTCATAACCAACACCTTGTTCCGGCAGAGAGACAAGTACAAGGCTTCATGGCAACACCCTCGCTCCAAGCACTGGCATCTGCTGGACTACGTCATCATCCGAGCGAGGGACCGCAAGGACGTCCGCATCACCCGCGCCATGACAGGAGCTGATGACTGCTGAACAGACCACCGCCTAATCCGTTCTGTCATCTCCATCAATGTAACCCCAAACAGCGGCAGCAACAGAAACAATGCCGCAGGAAAATCAACGCTGGAGCACTCAAAGACCCCGCTAAGAAAGCCCTATTCAGCCTACGCCTCACAAATAACCTGACGACTCCCAGTGATGCAGAGACACAGAGTGTCCACAGCACCTGGTCTGCACTCAAGGCCTCCATAATCAGCACCTGTGAAGAGACGCTCGGTCACTCGACCAGGAAACACCAAGTCTGGTTCGACGAGAATGACCAGGAGATCCAGGAGCTAATAAGCCTCAAGCGCAAGGCATTCCTGATCTGGAAACAGCAACAGAACTCGAGAGCAAGAAAGCAGCTCGACAGACGCCTGAAGGCCGAGGTCCAACAAAAAACTCGCGACCTAAAGAACAGATGGTGGGTGGAGAACATGCAGGAGATCCAGCAGCTAGCCGAAAACCACGACATGCGTGGGTTCTTTAGCGCAGTCAAGACCATCTACAGCCCAAGCACCCAAGGCCCTTCCCCACTGTGGGCCAAGAACGGAGAGGTACTCATCAAGGACAGAGAGGCAGTCAGTGCCCGCTGGAAGGAGCACTTCGAAGATCTCCTTAACCACGACTCTGCCTTCGACACGAGCGTCCTCAACTCCATCCCGCAGCATGCTACCCGCCACCATCTCAGCACAACCCCAGCCCGGCATGAGGTTGAAAAGGCCACCCAACAACTGAAGAACAACATGGCCTCAGGAGCAGATGGAATCCATGCCGAGGTGCTAAAGCATGGTGATATACCTATCAATTCGTCCAATAAAAAGCGACGAGTTAGGAACGTAACTAAAGGTTTTTATTGACTAAATAACAGAGCCCACCCTCGTGGGTGATCGGGTCCAACAAGGAGGAATACCAGCCAGTCGACTACCTTTATACCTGGGCAGGTAGGTGGAGCCATGGGCGGAGTCGGAGGTGGTCAGCCCAGGTATAACAGCGCGACAAGAGGCGACCTCGTATCGTGATACAACAGTGATAACGGTGATAACAATACAACAGTGATAACTATAGTGTAACGATAAAAGTGGTTTACCACATTCACCCCTTGTTTAGATTTGGATCTCTGCGGGGCGCCGGATTCTTCCAGGTAGGATTCGAAGCAGTCCAGCCAGTGTTTGAAGTTGAGGGCTGCGTTTGCTGCCTGTGGGTTTAGATCCAGGTACGGTGGTTTGAGGGCTTGTAGCCAAGCCGGCTGGTGTGGCTGTGCTTCTGGGAGGGCTTCTGGCTGGCCAGTAGTAGACATCTTTAAAATTTAGTCAATAAAATTGATATACCTATCAATTCGTCCAATAAAAAGCGACGAGTTAGGAACGGTGATAACTATAGTGTAACGATAAAAGTGGTTTACCACATTCACCCCTTGTTTAGATTTGAGTCCGGCGGGGTGAAGTGTACTACCAGTTCTGGTATGTCAGTCTGTCCGGAGGCCTCGTAAGCCTCTCCGATCGTTGCAGCGGCGGTGCTGCATTATCCGGTGTTAGTGCTGGTGTCTGCGTGGTCGGCGAAGGCTCGTGGGGTTCCGGCATGCCGTCTACCTGGGCTGGAATTGGGGGGGTGGTGGGGGGGGGTAAAGGTGGTGTCTCCGGAGTGCCCGAGGGTGCGAGGTCTCGTAAGGAGACAGTGTCCTCCCGCCCGTCTGGGTAAGCCACGTAGGCGTACTGGGGGTTGGCGTGCAGGAGGTTCACCCTCTCGACCAGGGGGTCTGTTTTATGGGCCCTCACGTGCTTTCGCAGCAAGACGGGCCCCGGAGAGGTCAGCCAGGTTGGTAGAGTGGTTCCCGT
Source organism: Somniosus microcephalus (assembly GCF_052327205.1). Classification (NCBI taxonomy): domain Eukaryota; kingdom Metazoa; phylum Chordata; class Chondrichthyes; order Squaliformes; family Somniosidae; genus Somniosus; species Somniosus microcephalus. The sequence continues at coordinate 3,448,997 of NC_141004.1, forward strand.
AGTCGACTTCCTGGGGAAAACAAACATTCGTTCATGGGGGGTGGCGTTAACGGCAGTGCAAAGTAGTGACCGGATGGAGTGCAGCGCTGTCGGGAGGACTTCCTGCCAGCGGGAGGTTGGGAGGCCCTTAGACTTTAAGGCTAAGAGGACGGCCTTCCATACCGTCGCGTTCTCTCTTTCCACCTGGCCGTTCCCTCGGGGGTTGTAGCTGGTGGTCCTACTTGCTGCAATACCTCTCGCTAGTAGGAACTGACGGAGTTCCTCGCTCATGAAAGAGGAGCCCCGGTCACTATGTATATAGTTTGGGAACCCGAACAAGGCGAAGAGGTCGTTCAGGCATTTAATGACCGTGGTACTGGTCATGTCTGGGCAGGGGAAGGCAAAGGGGAAACGGGAGTACTCATCAACAATGTTGAGGAAGTACACATTACGGTCAGAGGACGGGAGGGGCCCCTTAAAGTCGATGCTCAGGCGCTCGAAGGGGCGGGTGGCCTTGATCAGGCTTGCTCTGTCCGGCCTAAAGAAGTGCGGTTTGCACTCGGCGCAGGTCTGGCAGTTCCTGGTTATGGTCCTGACCTCCTCGATGGAGTAGGGCAGGTTGCGGGCCTTAATGAAGTGGTAAAGTCTGGTGACCCCGGGGTGGCAGAGGTCGTTGTGGAGGGTCTGAAGTCTATCACTTTGCGCGCTGGCGCATGTAATTCGTGACAGAGCATCGGGGGGTTCATTCAGCTTACCTGGCCGGTACAAGATATCATAATCGTAGGTGGAGAGCTCGATTCTCCACCTCAAGATCTTGTCATTCTTGATTTTGCCCCTCAGCTTGTTATTAAACATAAAAGCGACCGAACGTTGGTCGGTAAGGAGGGTAAATCGTTTGCCTGCCAGGTAGTGCCTCCAGCGTCGTACCGCCTCCACAATCGCCTGGGCCTCCTTCTCGACCGACGAGTGTCGGATCTCAGGGCCCTGTAGGGTCCTTGAGAAGAAGGCCACCGGTCTCCCCTCCTGGTTAAGGGTGGCGGCTAGGGCGAAGTCGGATGCATCGCTCTCGACTTGGAAGGGGATGGACTCATCCACTGCGTGCATAGTGGCCTTGGCAATGTCTCCCTTAATGAGGGAGAAGGCTGCGCACGCTTCCTCCGTAAGGGGGAAGGATGTGGACTTCATGAGGGGTCTGGCTTTGTCCGCATAATTGGGCACCCATTGGGCATAGTAGGCGAAGAGCCCCAGGGTTCTCTTAAGTGCCTTAGGGCAGTGGGGGAGGGGTAGCTCCATGAGGGGGCGCATTCTTTCGGGGTCGGGGCCGATGAGTCCGTTCTCTACTACACAGCCAAGGATGGCAAGGCGCGAGGTGTTAAACACACATTTCTCCTTATTGTAGGTGAGGTTCAGCCGTTGGGCTGTACGGAGGAATTTCTCCAGATTCACGTCGTGGTCCTGCCGGTCGCGGCCGCAGATGGTGACGTTATCTAGGTAGGGGAATGTGGCCTGCAGTCCGTTCTGGTCAACCATCCGGTCCATCTCCCTTTGGAAGACCGAGACCCCGTTGGTGACACCGAAGGGGACCCTAAGGAAGTGGTATAGGCGCCCATTCGCCTCGAAGGCGGTGTACTGGCGGTCCTCGGGGTGGATAGGGAGTTGGTGGTAGGCCGACTTAAGGTCGATGGTCGAGAATACACGGTATTGTGCAATCTGATTGACCATGTCAGATATGCGGGGAAGGGGGTATGCATCCAGCTGGGTGTATCTGTTTATGGTCTGGCTGTAGTCGATGACCAGGCGATTTTTATCGCCGGTCTTAACGACCACGACCTGGGCACGCCAGGGGCTGTTGCTCCCCTCGATGACGCCCTCCTTCAGGAGACGCTGCACCTCAGAGCTAATGAAAGCTCTGTCCCCAGCGCTGTACCGCCTGCTCTTGGTAGCGACGGGTTTGCAGTCGGGGGTGAGGTTAGCGAACAGGGAAGGTGGCGGCACCTTGAGGGTGGATAGGCTGCAGGTGTTACGCGGTGGGCGGTTTAACCTTCGCTGGTTGTCGACTGTGAGTGGGGGGAGGGGTCCACCGTATGCTAGGGTTACACTTTGGAGGTGGGATTGGAAGTCCAGCCCTAGTAGGACGGCAGCGCAGAGCTGGGGGAGGACGAGGAGTTTAAAGTTTTTATACTCTGTACCCTTAACCGACAAGGTCACAGCACAGTAGCCGCTAATGTCCGTGGTGTGGGACCTCGATGCCATCGAGATTCGGTTGCGCGTTGACAGGACAGGGAGGGAGTAGTGGCTCACCGTGTCTGGGTGGATGAAGCTCTCCGTGCTTCCGCTGTCGAACAGGCAGGTCGTGGCGTGGCCGTTTACTTTGATGTCCATCATCGACTTGGACAGGTGGTGTGGGCGGGCTTGATCCAGAGTGACGGAGGCTAGCGTGTAGGTAAGCGAGTCGTTGTCGTCTGCGGGCGAGGCGGTCGTCGGGTCCGGGGGCCCGGTGGCAGTCGGGCGTGGTGGGTAAAATGGCGTCTCCCACGAGGTAGGACAAAATGGCGGAGAAGATGGCTGCCCCCATAACTCACATGAGGCACTATTGGGGTCGGTTGCCTTGATCAAAGATGGCCGCCCCCATGACTCACGTGTGGGGATACTGGCCTCAGTTGCCGTGAAAGAAGATGGCCGCCCCCACAGTTCGCATGAGGCACTGCTGGCCTCTGAAGATCCGCTCCTGCAGGCCTTAGAGAAGTGGCCTTTCTTCCTGCAGGTTGTGCAGGTAGAGTTCCTGGCTGGGCAGCGCGACCTCGGGTGCTTCTCCTGGCCGCAAAAGAAGCAGCCGGCGGCCCGATCGCGGGTGCCCGATGTCGGAGCCGGTACCGGGGGTGGCGGGCCCGGTCGGGTCCGGGACGCTGACGCTGAGGTAGGTCCCGGGGGCGGCGCTGCGAAGGGTATTGCGGTAGGGGTCGGGCCCGAGTCCCAGGGTCGCGAGCAGTACCTGGAAAACGCCTCCTGGTCCTGATGGGCCACCTCCAGGGAGAGAGCGAGGGCTTCAGCTTTGTCCAGGTCGAGGTCTTTAGCTTCAAGCAGTCTTTGCCGTGAGTAGTCGGACCGTAGGCCTTTCACAAAGGCATCGCGGATATTATCTTCCGTATTTTCAACAGCCGTCACCGCTTTAAAGTCACAGTTCCTGCCGAGTGCTCTTAGCGCCCGTAAAAATTCAGCTACAGACTCTCCTGGCTGTTGCGGGCGGGATCTTAGGAGGTGCCTGGTGTACATGTAATTTACCGGGCTGCGGTACTGCTGTTTCAGTAGGTTGATAGCGGCCTCGTACGTAGTCGTGTCCTGGATGAGTGCGTATACTCTCGGGCTCGCTTGGGCGTTCAGAAGTCTTAGTTTGGATCTCTGCGGGGCGCCGGATTCTTCCAGGTAGGATTCGAAGCAGTCCAGCCAGTGTTTGAAGTTGAGGGCTGCGTTTGCTGCCTGTGGGTTTAGATCCAGGTACGGTGGTTTGAGGGCTTGCAGCCAAGCCGGCTGGTGTGGCTGTGCTTCTGGGAGGGCTTCTGGCTGGCCAGTAGTAGACATCTTTAAAATTTAGTCAATAAAATTGATATACCTATCAATTCGTCCAATAAAAAGCGATGAGTTAGGAACGTAACTAAAGGTTTTTATTGACTAAATAACAGAGCCCACCCTCGTGGGTGATCGGGTCCAACAAGGAGGAATACCAGCCAGTCGACTACCTTTATACCTGGGCAGGTAGGTGGAGCCATGGGCGGAGTCGGAGGTGGTCAGCCCAGGTATAACAGCGCGACAAGAGGCGACCTCGTATCGTGATACAACAGTGATAACGGTGATAACAATACAACAGTGATAACTATAGTGTAACGATAAAAGTGGTTTACCACACATGGCGGAGAAGCACTACTGGCACGAATTCATGAACTAATTTCTCTTATCTGGAAGGAGGAGAGCATGCCAGGGGATCTCTGAGACGCCGTAATTGTGACCATCTTCAAGAAAGGTGACAAGTCCGATTGCGGTAATTACAGAGGAGTTTCCCTGCTGTCTGCCACAGGGAAAGTCATCGCAAGAATCCTCCTCAATCGCCTTCTCCCAGTGGCCGAAGAGCTCCTCCCAGAGTCAAAATGCGGATTCCACCAAGGGGCACAATGGACATGATCTTCACCGCACGTCAATTACAAGAGAAATGCAGGGAACAGCACCAACCGCTGTGCATGGCCTTCTTTGATCTCACAAAGGCCTTCAACACTGTCAACCGTGAGGGATTATGGAGTGTCCTCCTCAAATTCGGCTGCCCTCAAAAGTTTGTCACTATCCTCTGCCTGCTTCACGACAACATGCAAGCCGTGATCCTGACCAACGGTTCCACCACAGACCCAATTCACGTACGAACCGGGGTCAAGCAAGGCTGTGTCATCGCACCAACGCTCTTCTCGATCTTCCTTGCTGCAATGCTTCATCTCACCCTCAGTAAGCTCCCCACTGGAGTGGAGCTAATTTACAGAACAAACGGGAAACTGTTCAACCTCCGTCGCCTCCAGTCCAGATCCAAGGTCGTCCCATCCTCTGTCATCAAATTACAGTATACAGACGATGCTTGCATCTGCGCTCACTCAGAGGTCGAACTCCAAACCATCGTCAACACCTTCACTGAAGCGTACGAGAGCATGGGCCTTACACTAAACATCCGTAAGACAACGGTCCTCTACCAACCTGCCCCCGCCACACAGTGATGCCCCCCAATTATCAAAATCCATGACAAGGCCTTGGACAACGTGGACTGTACTGTATGTGCTTTAAGTCAGAACTACTGTTTACAGCTCCTGTATACTGTAGTACCGGCAGTGACCACACCGGTATATAAGCTGTACGCATGCCTCTGTACCCAAGTCTAGAGATTACCCTCCTCCAGTAAAGACCTGTTATTTGTTTATGTACAGCATCCATGTAATTATTTATCCACTGAACCACGGATCTAACAGTGGCGACGAGTGTTGATGCGAATCTACCTGCAACATAAAAAAAATAAAATAGTCGAGTCCAGGAACACGGGCGTCGACCGCGAGCAACCGCCCAGCAGTCAGGCAGAGATCCAACTTTGCTGGGGAGGCTGTGGAGAGCCAGGCTTAGTTCCCCAGCCACAACGAGCAGTAAGAGACCGACGACAGGTCCGGAGCAGACCCTTCCCGAGCAGCGGCGGCTGGAGCCGACCGACGGCAGAGAGAGAGAGCCGGGCAGCATCGACGGGGTAAGAAAGAGGGTGAAGAGAGCAGGGCGCAGCCGGGGGTTGATCACCGAGCGGCGTTGAGGAACAATACTGCAAACCGGAGAGAGAGAGGGTAAGAAACAGCCGGGTTCTAGACTGAGCGGCGTCGACAAATATCAAGAGAAGAACGCGCAGAGCACAGCCAGGGATCACGGGCTGATCAGGGTCTGCGGGGCGAAGCAAGGGGAGACGCCATTGAGCCACAGAGAAGCAGGGAGAGCGCGGGAGACGCCATTGAGCCGCGGAGAAGCAGGGAGAGCGCAGGAGGCGCCATTGAGCCGCGGAGAAGAAGGAAGAGAGCGGGAGACGCCATTTTGCGAAGCCGCAGTGGAGAAGACGGGCGAGCGCGGGAAGGAAGGAAAGCGTGGGAGATGCCATTTTGTGCCAGCGGAGAAGAAGGGGAAGCGCGGGAGGCGCCATTGGTGATAGTTAACGCACAACCAAGGATGCCGAAGAGTGGCAGTATCTCTACGTTCGACAATGAAGTCGAAGATTGGGCGACATATGTGGAACGTATTGAGGTGTACTGCAGGGCGAATGAAGTGCCAGATGCTAATAAAGCACTGGTTCTGTTAAATTCCATGGGTGCAAAAACTTATGGGTTACTGCGAAATCTAATAACCCCAGAGAAGCCGGTAAACAAGAATATTGAAAGCACAGTAGAAATCCTACAGGACCACTTAAACCCCACACCGCTGCTGATAGCAGAATGATTTAAGTTCCATAAAAGGAACCAACACAAAGACGAAAGCAATGCTGAGTACCTAACGGAACTGCGCAAGCTATCGAAATACTGCCAGTTTGGACCGGGACTAGCAGACACGTTAAGGGACAAGTTTGTGTGTGGGCTACAAAGTGAAGGAACCCAGAAACGGCTTCTATCAGAAAAGGACCTTATGCTGGACAAAGCTTTCAGTATGGCAGTATCACACGAAGCAGCCGCAAGGGGCGCTGCAGAGATACAACGGAGACCGCAAGAATATGGCACCAACGAAATGACCTATGGAACAGGGAAGTGCTTTCGCTGCGGCAGAACAACACACGACCAGAAAGATTGTTGGTTCAAGGACCAAGTGTGCAGACAGTTTGGGAAAGCAGGACACATAGCAAGAGTCTGCAGGTCTGGGAAGAAAACCAACAGTAAGAAATCTCCACAGGAGAAGTACAAAAAGGTACACCAGGTGATGGATAGTGGTTCAGATGAACAGAAAAGTGACACAGACTCCGGAAGCAAGGAGCTGGGTTGTCTGAAACTACATAATGTAACCGAAATGGAGGATCACCAGACTATCTGGGTTACACTCAAGATAGACGGAGTCCAAGTGGAAATGGAATTGGACACAGGGTCAGCTCTAACAGTCATAAATCAAAGAGACTACAAGCGGCTATTTTCACACATACCCTCGAAAGCTACAGAGATTGTCTTGAAGACGTATACGGGGCAAAAAGTCTACCCCAAAGGAAAAATAAGGGTGAAAGTGACATATAAAGGTCAGGAAATACCTAAAATTGATATATATGTATTGCCAAATGGAGGACCACCACTGCTAGGACGTGAATGGATCCGGAAGATACATTTAGATTGGCATTCCACACAGGCACTGAAGGTGGAGGCCAAAAAGGATGACGACGTCACACCTGGACGACTGTCAAAAATGCTAACTGACGCAAAAGAAGTGTTCCAGGAGGGACTAGGAACACTAAAAGGAATAACAGCAACAATTAAAATAGAGGATAATGCAAGCCCAAAGTTTCTGAAGGCCAGACCAGTGCCTTATGCGATCAGACCTGCGGTTGAAGCAGAGCTGGAAGGGTTGGAACGTTCAGGAGTACTGTCCAAAGTGGACTGGAGTGAGTGGGCTACACCCATCATTCCTGTAATGAAGAGGTCGTTGAGTAATACGCCTGGGGAAAAAAAGAAGGTCCGCATCTGTGGGGATTTTAAGGTGACAGTGAACCCAGTCCTTCACACGGTGCAATATCCGTTTCCACAAATTGAGGATATTTTCGCCTCGCTATCTGGTGGTAAACGCTTCACCAAAATTGATCTAGCCCAGGCGTACTTGCAAATGGAGGTAGAAGAAGCTTCGAAACATTACCTTACGATCAACACCCATAAAGGTCTCTATCAATACAACCGGCTGGTGTTTGAGTAGCCTCAGCTCCGGCTATCTGGCAAAGGGCGATGGATCAGGTCCTGCAAGGGATTCCAGGGACCCAGTGTTATTTGGACGACATCTTGGTCACGGGCGAAAATGACAGTGATCACCTTGCTAACTTGGAGAAGGTGCTCGCCAGATTAATGGAATATGGGCTACGAGCTAATCGCCACAAGTGCGAGTTTTTCCAGAAACAGATCTCGTATTGCGGCCACGTCATCGATGAAGAGGGGTTACATAAGTCCCCTGACAAGATAGAGGCAGTAGTCAAGGCTCCAGCACCGGAAAATGTGTCACAACTGAGGTCGTTCCTCGGGCTGGTAAACTATTACCACAAGTTCTTACCAAATTTGTCTACGGTATTACACCCGCTGAACACCCTACTGCAAACAGGGGTACCATGGAAGTGGGATGACGAACGTAGACGAGCTTTCCAGAAGTGTAAAGAATTGATCACATCAGAAGAGGTGCTGGCCCATTTCAACCCAGCACTACCAATTCGTTTGGCATGTGATGCATCACCCTACGGCATTGGAGCGGTGCTGTCGCACAAATTCCCAGACGGGTTGGAGAGGTCAGTAGCCTTTGCGTCTCGGTCACTAACTTCAGCCGAGCGCAACTACGCCCAGATTGACAGGGAGGCCCTCAGCCTAGTATGGGGAGTAAAAAAATTCAACCACTATCTGCATGGACAGAAGTTCACCTTGCTGACTGACCACCAACCACTTGTTTCCATCTTTAATCCTAAGAAGGGCGTGCCAGTAATGACTGCACAGCGGTTACAAAGATGGTCCCTGTTTCTAGGGGCGAATCAATATGAAATAGAATATAAAGGCACGAGACAGCATGGGAACGCTGATGGGCTATCGCGCCTGCCACTGCCTACTGTGGAGGAAGCACCAGCAGTGGACCCTATCGAGATATTTTATTCATCGATAATTGAACGATTGCCAGTAACAAACGCGGATATAGAGAAGGAGACCCGCAATGATCCGACGCTGTCATGGGTATATGAATTGACGGTGAGGGGATGGCCAACACATGGTGACTCACTGTTGCCAGCATTCTCATCCAGAAGAGAACAGCTGTCAGTATGCCAGGGGCAGTGATGTGTGGATCCAGAGTGGTGATTCCACCCAAGTTAAGGGAGAGAGTGCTAAATGAGCTACATGAAGGTCATCTGGGGGGAGTGAAAATGAAAAGCCTAGCTAGGGCTTATGTGTGGTGGCCAGGAATCGATCATCAAATCGAAGACCTAACTAAGAGCTGCTTAGGATGCCAGAAGGTCCAAAATGCACCACCACATGCCCCTCTACACCCATGGGAGTGGCCCTCCTCTCCATGGCAACGGGTGCACATTGATTTTGCTGGTCCATTCATGGACTCAATGTTCTTAATAGCAGTGGATGCTCATTCAAAGTGGCCTGAGGTGATAAAGATGTCTTCAACCACTACAGAGAAAACGATTGCAGTCCTACGGACCATATTTGCCAGAAACGGGTTGCCAGAGCAGATCTGCTCTGATAATGGACCACAGTTTGTGTCCGACGAGTTCCAAAAATTCATGAAAAGGAATGGGGTAAGGCATTACACATCCACCCCGTATCATCCAGCCACCAATGGATTGGCTGAGAGGTCCATACAAACCTTTAAGAAGGCGATAAAGGCCATGTGCGATGAGGAAATTCCACTACAGCATAAGGTGGACAATTTCTTATTAGCCTACCGAAACACGACACATGCAGTTACCAACCAGACCCCGGCCATGATGTTCTTTAACCGAAGGTTGAGATCTCGTCTGGATTTGCTCAGACCAAATGTGTGAAGAAATGTTGAGGACAAACAATTCCAGCACATCAACGAGAAGCCGACAAGGAGCTTCAATGTAGGGCAACCAGTCTTGGCCCGGGACTATCGAACAGAGAAGTGGCAACCCGGAACGATATGTACAAGGCAGGGGCCATTAATGTACACAGTGGATGTCGGGGAGAACATTGTGAGACGCCACGTCGATCAGATCTTAGCATCACAGGAATGCGTCAACCCCATGTCTCGAGTACCTGGGGATGAACCTAAAGAAATTAAGGATAGTATTCGACTAAAAACAAGGGCATATAAGGTAGCCAAATCGAGTGGGAGGATAGAGGATTGGGAAAACTTTAAAAGACAGCAAAAAATAACAAAAAGATTGATTAAGAAAGGGAAGATAGATTATGAAAGTCAATTAGCAAAAAATATAAAAACAGATAGTAAGAGTTTTTATAGTTATATAAAAAGAAAAAGGGTGGCTAAAGTAAATGTTGGTCCCTTAGAGGATGTGACCGGGAAATTAATGGTGGGAAATATGGAGATGGCAAAAACTCTGAATGAATATTTTGTATCAGTCTTTACAGTAGAAGACACTAAGAATATCCCAACACTGGACAAACAGGGGGCTATATGGGGGGAGGAGCTAAACACGATCAAAATCACTAAGGAAGTGGTACTCAGTAAAATAATGGGACTCAAGGCGGATAAATCACCTGGACCTGATGGCTTACATCCTAGGGTCTTGAGGGAAGTGGCGGTAGGGATTGTGGATGCATTGGTAATAATTTTCCAAAACTCCCTGGACTTGGCAAAGGTCCCGGCAGACTGGAAAACTGCTAATGTAACACCCTTATTTAAAAAGGGCAGTAGACAGAAGGCTGGAAACTATAGACCGGTTAGCCTAACATCTGTGGTAGGTAAAATTTTGGAGTCCATTATTAAGGAGACAGTAACAGGACATTTGGATAATCATCATTTAATAGGACAAAGTCAGCATGGTTTTATGAAGGGGAAGTCATGTTTGACAAATTTGCTGGAGTTCTTTGAGGAAGTAACATATAGGGTGGATAAAGGGGAACCAGTGGATGTAGTGTATTTAGACTTCCAAAAGGCATTTGACAAGGTGCCACACAAAAGATTATTGCTTAAGATAAAAAATCACGGGATTGGGGGTAATATTCTGGCATGGATAGAGGATTGGCTATCTAACAGAAGGCAGAGAGTTGGGATAAATGGTTCATTCTCAGAATGGCAATCAGTAACTAGTGGTGTTCCGCAGGGGTCGGTGCTGGGTCCCCAACACTTTACAATCTATATTGACGATTTGGAGGAGGGGACCGAGTGTAACATATCAAAGTTTGCAGATGATACTAAGATGGGAGGGAAAGTAGTGAGTGAAGAGTACATAAAAAGCTGCAAGGGGACATAGACAGGCTAAGTAAGTGGGCAGAGATTTGGCAGATGGAATACAATACTGGAAAGTGTGAGGTTATGCACTTTGGCAGGAAAAATCATAGAGCAAGTTATTATCTTAATGGCAAGAAACTGGAAAGTACTGAAGTACAAAGGGATCTGGGGGTCCTGGTGCACGAAACTCAAAAGGTTAGTATGCAGGTGCAGCAAGTGATTAAGAAGGCCAATGGAATGTTGGCTTTCATTGCTAGGGGGATAGAATATAAAAATAGGGAGGTATTGCTTCAGTTGTACAAGGTATTGGTGAGACCGCACCTGGAATACTGCATACAGTTTTGGTGTCCATACTTAAGAAAAGACATACTTGCTCTCGAGTCAGTACAAAGAAGGTTCACTCGGTTAATCCCGGGGATGAGGGGATGGACATATGAGGAGAGGTTGAGTAGATTGGGACTCTACTCATTGGAGTTCAGAAGAATGAGAGGCGATCTTATTGAAACATATAAGATTGTGAAGGGGTTGGATCGGGTGGATGCGGGGAGGATGTTCCCGATGATGGGTGAAACTTGAACTAGGTGGCATAGTTTTAGAATAAGGGGCTGCTCTTTCAAAACTGAGATGAGGAGGAACTACTTCACTCAGAGGGTGGTAGGTCCATGGAATATGCTGCCCCAAAAAGCTGTAGAAGCTACATCAGTGCATAAATTTAAAACAGAAATAGACAGTTTCCTAGAAGTAAAGGGAATTAAGGGTTACGGGGAGCGGGCAGGAATTTGGACATGAGTCTAGGTTTGGATCGGACATGGCCCTGTGGGTAGCTGAGTGGGCCTAGGGGCCATGTAGCCTGATCCTGCTCCTATTTCGTGTGTCTAATTCTGTTAGATTCAGGAGATGGTTCTGTGCTAGTAGATTGGCGGTTAGGATCAGATCAGCCATGATCTTATTAAATGGCGGAGCAGGCTCGAGGGGCCGAATGGCCTACTCCTGCTCCTATTTCTTATGTTCTTATGTTCTTATAACCCGACATACCGGTAGTATCTACTTCAGACCCAGTAGCAGTGGAACCCGATGAACTACCCGATGAAAGGGGGTCACAATCGCCTCTGCACCATGAACAAGAACCTCCGGAAAGGCGCTATCCCGAAAGGGTCAGGAAGCCGCCCCAAAGACTGAATCTATAAATGGACTTTTGTTATTGAATGTACATGTAAAAATGTAATTGTTATTTGAATATTAAGGGGGTATTATTAATCTAATAAGGGAGGAATTGTAGTGTATGTGCTTTAAGTCAGAACTACTTTTTACAGCTCCTGTATACTGTAGTACCGGCAGTGACCACACCGGTATATAAGCTGTGCGCATGCCTCTGTACCCCAGTCTAGAGATTACCCTCCTCCAGTAAAGACCTGTTATTTGTTTATGTACAGCATCCGTGTAATTATTTATCCACTGAACCACGGATCTAACATGGACCACTTTCCATAGCTCGGGAGCCTACTGTCAACAAGGGCAGACGTCGACGACGAAGTCCAACACCGCCTTCAGTGTGCCAGTGCAGCCTTCGGTCACCTGAGGAAGAGAGTGTTTGAAGACCAGGACCTCAAACCCGGCACTGAGCTCATGGTCTACAGGGCAGCAGTGATACCCGCCCTGATGTATGCCTCAGAGACATGGACCATGTACAGCAGGCACCTCAAAGCACTGGAGAGGTACCACCAACGCTGCCTCCGCAAGATCCTGCAAATCCATTGGCAGGATAGGTGCACCAACGTCAGTGTTCTTGCTCAGGCCAACATCCCCAGCATCGAAGCTCTGACCACGCTCAATCAGCTCCGATGGACGGGTCACATTGTCCGCATGCCCGATACGAGACTCCCAAAACAAGCTCTACTCGGAGCTCCGGCACGGCAAGAGAGCCCCAGGTGGGCAGAGGAAACACTTCAAGGACACCCTCAAAGCCTCCTTGAAAAAGTGCAACATCCCCACCGACACCTGGGAATCCCTGGCACAAGACCGCACAAAGTGGAGGAGAAGCATCCGGGAAGGCGCCGAACACCTCGAGTCTCTTCGCCGGGAGCAAGCGGAAGCCAAGCGCAGGCAGCACAAAGAGCGCACGTCAACCCAAGCACCCCACCCACCCGCCCCTTCAACCACCGTCTGCCCCACCTATGACAGAGACTGTAGGTCCCGCATTGGACTCATCAGTCGCCTGCGAACTCATTTGTAATGTGGAAGCAAGTCATCCTCGGTTCCGAGGGACTGCCTAAGGAGAAGGAAGGCAGGTTCAATTCTACTTCAGCACATAATCCAGGCTCACACTTCAATGCAGTACTGAGGGATCGCTGCACTGTCAGAGGGGCAGTACTGACGGATCGCCTCACTGTCGGAGGGGCAGTACTGAGGTAGAGCTGCATTGTCGGATGGGCAGTACTGAGAGAGTGCTGCACTGTCAAAGAGGTAGTACTGAGCAAATGCTGCACTGTCAGAGGACCAGTACTGAGGGAGCGCTGCTCTGTCGGAAGGGCAGTACTGATGGACTTCTGCACTGTCGGAGGGGCAATACTGAGGTAGCGACGCACTGTCGGAAAGGCAGTAATGAGGTCGTGCTGCAATGTTGGAGGGGCAGTACTGAGGGAGCGCTGCACTGTCAGAGGGGTAGTACTGAGCGAATGCTGCACTGTCAGAGAACCAGTACTGATGGAATTCTGCACTGTTCCAGGGGCAATACTAAGGGAACACTGCACTGTCGGAGGGGCAGTACTGAGGGTGCGCTGTACTGTCGGATGGACAGTACTGAGGGAGCCCTGCACTGTCAGAGGGGCAATACTGATGGAGCACTGCACATTCGGAGGGGCAGTACTGAGGGAGCGCTGCATTGTTGGAGGAGCATTACTGAGGGAGCGCTGCACTGTCGGAGGGGCAGTACAGAGGGAGCGCTGTAATTTCAGAGGCGCAGTTCTGAGGGAGCGCCGCACTGTCAGAAAGGCAGTAATGAGGTAGTGCTGCAATGTTGGAGGGGCAGTACAGAGAGAGCACTGCACTGTCGGAGGGGCCTTCCTTATGATGAAATGTTAAACCGCAGCCCTGTCTGCCTGTTCAGTAGAAACATAGAAGATAGGAGCAGGAGTAGGCCATTCGGCCTCTCGAGCCTGTTCCACCATTTAATGAGATCATGGCTGATTATCCAAACTCAGTACCCTGTGGTTACTGGTGGTTAGAACAGATCACATACCACTATTTGAAGAAGTGCAGGGAATTCTCCTGGTGCCCCGACAATCATTTCTCCATTAACCATCTCCACTAAAAACAGATTTATTACTCATTCATTTTAATGTTGTTTGAGCAATTTTACTGAGTGCAAAATGGCTGCAGCTGAATTCTGTTCTCTTTACATGAAGTGTTTCGAGTGGTGTGGTCAGGGTGAGATATAACTGAAAGGATTTCTCTTCTATTAAACCCGTGTGTTTAAAAGCTCAATGTTTTCTGTTGTGTATGTAATATGTGTGCTACTTTGAACCTATGGACAGGACTGCACTACTTGTTGGGCGTAGTGATACGCAGTACCACTCCTGGCCATAGGGGTATAAATAGTACTGTGGGTACTGATCCCCCTCAGTTCCCGCCTGTGGGCATGAAGTAAAGACCTACGTATAGTCCCTACCTCCAACCAGTAAAGACCTGTTTTATTGTTACTGATTAAGTCTGAGTATTAATTACTTGAACAACTCACAGATTTAACACTGGCGACGAGTCTGATTCGGACCCTGCGGCAGTCACTCCACGGCAGCTTCGTCCACAGCCAGGACGTTGCAGAGAGGTTTCCACCCTCTCCACCCCACTGGAAGACATCCTGACCTCGGAGCCTCCATCGGCGACCGTCAGCTTCTTCTCCAGCTTGGTGGTGGGTAAGCCGTTGTCTGAGCCGGGCAGCGACGCGACAGGCAGTCGACCGCGTTGGCCGCACGAACGGGGCTGGGGGAGCTGGAGGAATAGGGCGCGAGAGCCGCTTCGAGCGGGAGGCGTTTCAACAGAGCGATCGCATCTCCTGATAAGAGCCGAGAGCCGCTTCGCGATCCAGCGATCGCATCCGCTGATAAGGGCCGCACTCGGGCGATCGCGGCGAAGATAAGGGCCGCACTCGGGGGCTGAAGGGAGACGGCGTTGGGGGACGGGTGAAGACCGCCAAGCGCGGGAAAACCGCCATTTTGTGGGCGGAGGACGACGGCAAGAGCGGGAAGCCGCCATCTTTGATAACAAGTAAACAAAATAAAATCTGAGAAATTGCAAATCTACAATGCCTAAACACGGGAATATTAGCACCTTTGATAGTGACCTCGAAGATTGGGCCATATATGTTGAAAGAGTAAAAAATTATTGTAAGGCCAATAAAATTCGTGACCAAGATAAAGCTCTAACATTATTAAATTTAATGGGTGCGAAGACATACGGGCAATTGAAACACCTGTTATCACCAGATGAACCGGCGGATAAGACGTTCGATGAGATTGTTACTGTCCTGAAAGATCATCTAAACCCCACGCCGCTGATGCTAGCGGAACGATTTAAATTTTATGACAGAAGGCAGCTACAGCATGAAAGCAATGCTGATTATTTGCTGGAATTGCGTAAATTAGCGAAATATTGCCAGTTTGGAACGGGACTGACAGAGGCACTTCGAGACAAATTTGTGTGTGGTTTATTTAAACAGGATACACAAAAGCGACTGCTCGAGGAGAATGAGCTGACGCTTGAGAAGGCGGTCACTATGGCAGCAGCACACGAAGCCGCAGCGAGAGGCACGGCAGTAATGCAGCTACGGTCACCGGAGCTCAGTGCACACAAATTGGGTGTGAGTTCTGGCAAATGTTATCGTTGTGGAAAGACAACGCATGATCAGAACCAGTGTTGGTTTAAAAACCAAGAATGTAGAACTTGTGGTAGGCTTGGACATATAGCTAGAGTATGCAGGTCAGGGAAGAAGACCAGCAACAAGAAGTCACCGCAAGGAAAATACACAAAGGTACACAAGGTGACCGAACAGGAGTCCGATTCAGACGCTTGCAGTAATGAACTGGCTAGCTTAAGCTGTAATGAACTGGCTAGCTTAAGAGTACTCAACGCTGGTAAGGGTGCAGACCTCCAGACAATTTGGGTCACTCTTCAGATAGAAGGAGTCCAAGTAAAACTGGAATTGGACACTGGATCGGCATTGACGGTCATAAATAAGAAAGATTACGGAAAGTTATTCCAACATATTCCCCTACAGGATACGGGGATTATATTGAAAACATACACTGGGCAAAGTGTGTACCCCATCGGGAAAATAGAGGTTGCAGTGGTCCACAAGGGCGAAGACAGTCAAATAATGGACTTATATGTGATATCTGAAGGAGGTTCTCCACTACTAGGATGGGAGTGGATTAGGAAAATGAATATGAACTGGCATTTCCTACAAACAATAACGAGTGAGAACTCGGTGAAGATAGTCGGCTCAGACTCTGGAACGGATGATGGTAAGCCCAACTCAGGTGCAAAAGACAAAGTTTCAGCACAGAATTCCACTGAGCAACAACAACATAGTTTAACTGTGGATTCTGAGTCTGGCAAGTCTACTGATGTGCCCATTTCTGAGGGACACCGGGCTCGAACTCAACTCCATTTCAAACTACAACAGCAATTAGAACAAATGCTTCGCCGTTGTGAGCAAGAGTTGAATGCAACGAAAGAGTTCTTTGATATAGAGTTGGAGAATCTGGAAAGACAACAGAAGCAGCTGATGGAGAAAATGGAGCAGGAGCACACAAAACGTCTGATGTCAGAGGAGTTAACGGTCAGCCAACTCCTGCATATGCTGAAGGACAGGACTCTGAAATGGGAAAAACTTGAACACGAACTTCAATATTCAAACGAAAGGGGTTCGGAGCTCTCAAAGGTTATTGGAAGAGCTGAGGTGGCAACACAGACTGAGATGACTGCAACAGAGCAGCCCTTGGATGCCAAAAGTACGCTGACTCACGTCAACGTAGAACAACAGACCGCTGAAACAGCTGCTCCGGTAGAGGGATTGAATAGTCCGATCAATCAATCTCCAAAAGAAGTTGAAGTAGTAAAATCTCAAATGAGGTCATTAGTAAACGACTTGCTGAAAGCCCAGAAAAAGCTGGATGAAGAGGTACGCATGAAGAAGTCTCTTCAGGAAAGATGTCTGGACTTGGAACAAAAGCTGGCTAACGCCCAGCTGGGTATGGAGGAAATAGAAGACCCTCTCGCTGGCCTAGATCAGGACGACACCGAATATTACTATGTCCTGTCCTGCCCAACTTGTAACTTCGACTCCCACCATACAGAAATCATGGAGGAGCACCGAAAGTCTACGGAACATCGGGAGAAGGTGGCTCGACTACGGAAAAAGGAGGGAGAGAAGGAGGAACTGCGCATGCAGCTGGCAGCTGACAGTGGAGCCCAGAGAGTCTCCAAGAAGCAGAAAAGGAAAAGTCGAAACAGAAGATGACCCATCTGAACCATTATTACCTCTACCAGATCACACACGTGGTCCCTCCGAACGGAGCCAATTCAGTTCGGAAGTTCAAACTGTTAAATCCATGGAAGGACTATTGAATGAGTCACTCCAGCAACGTGAACCGACTCCACCACAGAGATTGAATCTGTGAACTGTTTTCCGCAGAGACTGAATCTGTGATCTGTTTTGACATGAAGTTATCTATGTTATTCTGTTATGTAAACCTGAAGTTATTTATGTATATATGTTATTACGTTATGTTAAATGGGGAGATGACTGTAAAGCTAGGAAGGGAGGAATGTTGTGTATGTAATATGTGTGCTACTTTGAACCTATGGACAGGACTGCACTACTTGTTGGGCGTAGTGATACGCAGTACCACTCCTGGCCATAGGGGTATAAATAGTACTGTGGGTACTGATCCCCCTCAGTTCCCGCCTGTGGGCATGAAGTAAAGACCTACGTATAGTCCCTACCTCCAACCAGTAAAGACCTGTTTTATTGTTACTGATTAAGTCTGAGTATTAATTACTTGAACAACTCACAGATTTAACATTTTCAATCTACACTCTCAAGTTATCACCCAAATCATGTTGTTGCCCTCTATTCCATTATCTCTTTTCCAGGATGATGTAATAATATTGGCTCCTTACTTGGGGAGAATGGTTGTGCCTCAGTCTTCGATGACATCATTGGAGCAATCCATTGAAGTTGGAGGTAGCAGCCTGGGGAAGCTCAGAATGAGAATAGGCCAGTCGGTCCCTCAAGCCTGCTCCATCCACACCGTGTACGCTCTGTTGTAACTTGCTCTCCATCCCACTTATTGTCACAAGGATCTACAAAATTACTCCTCAAAACTAAATAGAAACATAGAAGATAGGAGCAGGAGTCGGCCATTCGGCCCCTCGGGCCTGTTCCACCATTTAATGAGATCATGGCTGATCATCCAAATTCAGTACCCTGTCCCTGCTTTCTCCCCACATCCCTTGATCTCTTTAGCCTTAAGAAATATATCCAGCTCCTTCTTGAATATATTTAATGAATTGGCCTCAACTGCCTTCTGTGGCAGAGAATTCCACAGGTTCACCACTCTCTGGGTGATGAAATTCCTCCTCATCTCAGTCCTAAATGGCTTACCCCTTATCCTTAGACTGTGACCCCTGGTTCTGGACTCACCCACCATCACGAACATCCTTCCTGCATCTAGTCTGTCTAGTCCTATTAGAATTTTATAAGTTTCAATGAGATCCCCTCTCTTTCTTCTAAACTCCAGCGAATATAAGCCTAATCGACCCAATCTCTCTTCATACATCATTCCTGCCACCCCAGGTATCAGTCTGGTGAATCTTCGCTGCACTCTCTCCATGGCAAGAACATCCTTCCTCAGATAAGGCGACCAAAACTGCACACAATACTCAAGGTGTGGTCTCACCAAGGCCCTGTACAACTGCAGCAAGACATCCTTGCTCCTGTACTCGAATCCTCTCGCTATGAAGGCCAACATACCATTTGCCTTCTTAACCTCCTGCTGCACCTGCATGCTTACCTTCAGGGACTGGTGCACAAGGACACCCAGGTCTCGTTGCACTTCCCCTTCGCCCAATCTATTGCCGTTCAGATAATAATCAACCAGAACCCCATACCGAGACTTCCTCATTGAACAGTTCCCCTTGTGACATATTTTCCTGATCCCAGGGGTTCAGGAATGATCACCAGCTCTGTCAATATACTCTATCTGTATTTACCCTGGAACATAAATTATCAATAAAATTGGAGGTCTGTAATGATGAGTTTAGAGAGTAACTTTAGTACTCCCAGGGCAAATGAATGTTAATGAACTGCTAATGGTGCGGAGCGTGAATCGAGGGTGCCCGAATGGCTGATACGGCTCCCCATTATCAAAGCTCAGCGAAATCGTAAAGTTACCCCTAAATCTTTGAATATTATTCGAATTAATAGTGGGAACATTTAGCACAAAATCGGTTTGCATTAAGCAGTTAGTGCGGGGAATCAGGTGCTGAAGGAATGGGCTACAGACGAGTGTGTGCAAGTGTGCTGGCAGTGTGAGCTGGGGTTACTGGGATAAGTGACACTTTTATGTGGGCGAGTGGGGAAAAGGGAAAAAGAAAGACTTGCATTTCTACAGCATCTTTCACGACCACCGGACGTCCCAAAGTACTTGAGCAAGGAAACCTCCTGCTGATTACCACATACCGCCCTCCCTCAGCTGATGAAGCAGTACTCCTCCATGATGAACACCACTTGGAAGAAGCACTGAGAGTAGCAAGGGCACAGAATGTACTCTGGGTGGGGTACTTCACCAAGGGTGGCTCGGTAGCACCACTACTGACCGAGCAGGCCGAGTCCTGAAGGACATAACTGCCAGTCTGGGCCTGGTGAGAGAACCAACACGAGGGAAAAACCTACTTGACCTCGTCCTCACCAATCGACCTTTCACAGATGCATCTGTCCATGACAGTATTGGCAGCAGTGACCACCGCACAGTCATTGTGGAGGCGAAGTCCCGTCTTCACACTGAGGAAACCCTCCATCGTGTTGTGTGGCACTACCATCGTGCTAAATGGGATAGATTCAGAACAGATCTAGCAGCTCAAAACTGGGCATCCATGAGGTGCTGTGGGTCATCATCAGCAGCAGAATTGTTTTCCACCACAATCTGTAACCTCATGGCCCGGCATATCCCTCGCTCTACCATTACCAGCAACCCAGGGGACCAACTCTAGTTCAATGAGGAGCGTAGAAGAGCATGTCAGGAGCAAGAAACTGGAAAGTACTGAAGTACAAAGGGATCTGGGGGTCCTGGTGCACGAAACTCAAAAGGTTAGTATGCAGGTGCAGCAAGTGATTAAGAAGGCCAATGGAATGTTGGCTTTCATTGCTAGGGGGATAGAGTATAAAAATAGGGAGGTATTGCTTCAGTTGTACAAGGTATTGGTGAGACCGCACCTGGAATACTGCATACAGTTTTGGTGTCCATACTTAAGAAAAGACATACTTGCTCTCGAGTCAGTACAAAGAAGGTTCACTCGGTTAATCCCGGGGATGAGGGGATGGACATATGAGGAGAGGTTGAGTAGATTGGGACTCTACTCATTGGAGTTCAGAAGAATGAGAGGCGATCTTATTGAAACATATAAGATTGTGAAGGGGTTGGATCGGGTGGATGCGGGGAGGATGTTCCCGATGATGGGTGAAACTAGAACTAGGGGGCATAGTCTTAGAATAAGGGGCTGCTCTTTCAAAACTGAGATGAGGAGGAATTACTTCACTCAGAGGGTGGTAGGTCCATGGAATATGCTGCCCCAAAAAGCTGTAGAAGCTACATCATTACATAAATTTAAAACAGAAATAGACAGTTTCCTAGAAGTAAAGGGAATAAAGGGTTATGGGGAGCGGGCAGAAATTTGGACATGAGTCTAGGTTCGGATCGGTCATGGCCCTGTGGGTAGCGGAGCGGGCCCAGGGGCCGTGTAGCTTGATCCTGCTCCTATTTCGTGTGTCTAATTCTGTTAGATTCAGGAGATGGTGCTGTGATAGTAGATTGGCGGTTAGGATCAGATCAGCCATGATCTTATTGAATGGCAGAGCAGGCTCGAGGGGCCGATTGGCCTACTCCTGCTCCTATTTCTTATGTTCTTATGTTCTTATGAGCAGCACCAGGCGTACCTAAAAATGAGATGCCAACCTGGGGAAGCTGCAACACAGGACTACATGCATCCTAAACAATGGAAGCAGCATGCTATAGACAGGGCTAACTGATCCCAGAAAACATAGAAACATAGAAAAATAGGAGCAGGAGTAGGTCATTCGGCCCTCCGAGCCTTCTCCGGCATTCAATATGATCATGGCTGATCCTCTATCTCAATACCATATTCCCGCTCTCTATCCATACCCCTTGATGCCAACCAATGGATCAGATCAAAGCTCTGCAGTCCTGCCACATCCAGCCGTGAATGGTGGTGGACCATTAAACAACTAACGGGAGGAGGAGGCTCCATGAATATCCCCATCCTCAATGATGGTGGAGCCCAGCACGTGAGCGCAAAAGACAAGGCTGAAGCATTTGCAACCATCTTCAGCCAGAAGTACCGAGTGGATGATTCATATCGGCCTACTCCTGAGGTCCCCACCATCACAGAAGCCAGTCTTCAGCCAATTCAATTAACTTCGCAGCGCACTGGATACAGCAAAGGCTATGGGCCCCGACAACATCCCGGCTATCGTGCTGAAGGCTTGTGCTCCAGAACTAGCCGCGCCTCTAGCCAAGTTGTTCCAGTACAGCTACAACACTGGCATCTGTCCATCAATGTGGAAAACTGCCCAGGTATGTGCTGTCCACAAAAAGCAGGACAAATCCAATCCAGCCAATTACCACCCCATCAGTCTACTCTCAATCATCAGCAAAGTGATGGAAGGTGTCATCAACAGTGCTATCAAGCGGCACTTACTCACCAATAACCTGCTCACTGATGCCCAGTTTGGGTTCCGCCAAGACCACTTGGCTCCAGACCTCATTATAGCCTTGGTCCAAACATGGACAAAGGAGCTGAATTCCAAAAGTGAGGTGAGAGTGACTGTCCATGACATCAAGGCAGCATTTGACCAAGTGTGGCATCAAGGAGCCCCAGTAAAAGTGAAGTCAATGGGAATCAGGGGAAAAACGCTCCACTGGCTGGAGTCATACCTAGCACAAAGGAAGATTGTTTTAGTTGTTGGAAGTCAATCATCACAGCCCCAGGACATCGCTGCAGGAGTTCCTCAGGGCAGTGTCCTAGTCCCATCTATCTTCAGCTTCTTCATCAATGACCTTCCCTCCAACATAAGGTCAGAAGAGGGGATGTTCGCTGATGATTGCAGAGTGTTCAGTTCCATTTGCAACTCCTCAGATTATGAAGCAGTCCATGCCCACATGCAGCAAGACCTGGATGACATCCAGGCTTGGGCTGACAAGTGGCAGGTAACGTTCCTGCCACACAAGTGCCAGGCAATGACTATCTCCAACAAGCGAGAGTCTAACCACCACCCCTTGACATTCAATGGCATTACCATCGCCGAATTCCCCTGCCATCAACTTCCTGGGGGGTCACCATTGACCAGAAATTTAATTGGACTAGCCACATAAATACCGTGGCAACAAGAGCAGGTCAGAGGCTGGGTATTCTGCGGCGAGTGTCTCACCTCCTGACTCCCCAAAGCCTTTCTACCATCTACAAGGCACAAGTCAGGAGTGTGATGGAATACTCTCCACTTGCCTGGATGAGTGCAGCTCCGACAACACTCAAGAAGCTTGAGACCATCCAGGACAAAGCAGCCCACTTGATTGGCACCCCAGTCACCACCTTAAACATTCACTCCCTCCACCACCGGCGCACCGTGGCTGCAGTGTGTACCATCTACAAGATGCACTGCAGAAACTCGCCAAGGCTTCTTCGACAGCACCTCCCAAACCCGCGACCTTTTGCACCTAGAAGGACAAGGGCAGCAGGCGCATTGGAACACCATCACCTGCAAGTTCCCCTCCTGACTTGGAAATATATTGCCGTTCCTTCATCGTCGCTGGGTCAAAATCCTGGAACTCCCTCCCTAACAGCACTGTGGGAGCACCTTCACCACACGGACTGCAGCGGTTCAAGAAGGCGGCTCACCACCACCTTCTCAAGGGCAACTAGGGATGGACAATAAATGCCGGCCTTGCCAGCAATGCCCACATCCCATGAATGAATAAAAAAAATGTTGCCAGCACTAATTTCTAGGCTAGAGAGGACAAGAAGGAATGATTAGATAATAATTCAACTTTATTGTCATTGTACAATGCACAAGTACATGAACAACGAAATGTGATCTTGCAAGCTCCCATGAGTCCAGTACAAATAACATTAACATTAACGTAAATAGCACCGTCCTGGGAGAAGCAAAGCCGCTGCGTCTGTGCGCGCCGCCATTCCATTTCCACCATTCCTCCTGTCCGACAATCTTCAGCCCAACGCCCGGGCCTGCTCACCAGCCACCCCTCCCGGGGCTCCTTCCGTGACCTTCTCATCAACCGCCCCTCCTCGGGGCTCCTTCCGTGACCTTCTGCACCTGGTCTTCCCTGATGGTCACCCCTCCAGGTACTAACCAGGCCTGGCTCTGCTTAGTTTCCAAGCCTTGCCAGTGAGTAGATTGTAAGAGCGGTGTGAGGAGTTCCACATTTTTGAGATTCTGGGAATCAATGATTCAGAGTAGGAGATGGTCGAGGTAAGTCTCAGTTTCAACACAGTGAGGATATCAGGAGGGATGGAGTGTGTAGGACGGAGTATGTTCAACACATAAAGACTTGCATTTCTTCAGCACCTTTCACGACCACTGGACGCCCCAAAGCGCTTTACAGCCAATGAAGTATTTTTTGAAGTGTAGTCACTGTTGTAATGTAGGAAACGCAGCAGCCAATTTGCGCACAGCAAGCTCCCACAAACAGCAATGTGATAATGGCCAGATAATCTGTTTTTTTAGTGATGTTGATTGAGGGATAAATATTAGCCCCAGGACACCGGGGATAACTCCCCTGCTATTCTTTGAAATACTGCCGTGGGATGTTTTTACGTCCACCTGAGAGAGCAGACGGGGCCGCAGTTTAACGTCTCACCTGAAAGATGGCTCCTCCGACAATGCAGCTCTCCTTCAGTACTGCACAGCCTAGATTTTGTGCTCAAGTCTCATGGAGTGGGACTTGAACCCACGACCTTGTGAGTCAGAGGCGAGGGTGCTGCCCACTGAGCCACAGCTGACACTGAAGGAGCCCAAGGGCAGGGTTGGGAGGAGCCAAGGCCATAGTGCTATCAATAAAACAGGGAGACATGAACGATATCGAGCGCAGCTTATTTTTATGATAGTTTGACGCCCAAATGGTTAAATTACTCCACCAAAAAAAGCTACACAAGCATTCTAAATAAATCTCCGACTAACACCTCGCCCTCCTGAATCCCAGATGTGTGGCTTAAATGAGCAGGCAGCATACAGCACGTTATCGAGACTCTCCTAAACCCTGTCAGACTAAACAGTTGTGACTTGGCTGCAAAATACTGCATGATTCCAGATGCTGGTCTGTTTGCAGCCGGTCTAATTGGAGTGACAGGCAAAGACAGTCTTTCAGCAAGGCTGCAATTCAAGGGTGACCCTGCTCTTAGCATCGTTGGTCCGCTTCTCCTCGCACTGACACTGCACCAAGAGTTTCCAGCTACCTTTCAGCACAACTTGAAGCAACTTTAGTCCGAGCGATGTGCCTGAAGCAGGGCTGTTCCAGGACGCCACCATTCCAGACCAGCTTCCGTTAGCACCCGTTGTCAACTGCTCTTACTGAATCTGGCTGTCAGGACCAGTGCGAGATTCCCAGTATTTTATCACCCTCCCTATGAATGCAGTTCCACAGGTGCCGATTGCATTTCAATACCTCGCCTAGGGAGCCATACGTGATTCACGACTACGGCCCAGAAATTAACGATGGCGTAAAGATTTACGTTGGCAGTAAATCAGGACAGTGGAATCGTAGAGTCAGGAATGTGGCACATGCCGTGATTTCTCAGTGTGTCAGCAGCGCTCAATGCTAATGGGCATGAATTACAGATTAAATCATTCATTCTGGGGATGTGGGCGTTGCTGGCATTTCTTGCCCATCCCTAGTTGGCCTTGAGAAGGTGGAGATGATGGGCCTAAATGGCACAGTGAGTGACTTAGCTCAGTTCATGGTAGTAACGCTGTTATAACCGGGGGTGAAACATATTCCAGAGCCTTCGCACCACACGGCTGAGGCCCATCTCACACTGGCACATCAGTCAGCATCTCTGTAGTATGGATTGGCCGGAAACCTGCTCCATCTGAGCTTCTCGACATTGTCATTCTATACGCACAGCACAATGGAAATTGCATTCAATGTTCCCGGACTCTAAACTTGACAGAGGAAGATCAGCAGGGGTAGGAGAGGGCTGCCAGAGATGTAGGCTGGCGTCAGATATGTACTGTCCGCTCACACTGCTATCTTCAGCGGTACTGACACACGGATTGACTGCAGTCATGTCTTATGATGTAAGGAAGCAGTGACTGGGCTCTGCCAAATCCTGCGACAGGAGTTAGGTGTCAGCTGTGGCTCAGTGGGTAGCTCTCTCTCACCTCTGAGTCAGAAGGTTGTGGGTTCATACTCCCACTCCAGAGCCTCGAGTGCAAAAATCCAGGCTGACACTCCCAATGCAATACTGAGGGAGCGCTGCACTGTCGGAGAGGCAGTACTGAGGGAGTGCTGCACTGTCGGAGGGGCAGTACTGAGGGAGCGCTGCACTGTCGGAGAGGCAGTACTGAGGGAGTGCTGCACTGTCGGAGGGGCAGTACTGAGGGAGCGCTGCACTGTCGGAGGGGCAGTACTGAGGGAGCGCTGCACTGTCGGAGGGGCAGTACTGAGGGAGCGCTGCACTGTCGGAGGGGCAGTACTGAGGGAGAGCTGCACTGTCGGAGGGGCAGTACTGAGGGAGTACCGCACTGTCGGAGGGGCAGTACTGAGGGAGCGCTGCACTGTCGGAGGTGCTGTCTTTTGGATGAGACGTTAAATTGAAGCCCTGTCTGCTCTCTCAGGTGGATGTAAAAGATCCCATGGCACTATTTGAAGAACAGAGGAGTTCTCCCTGGTGTCCTGGACAATATTTGTCCCTCGACCAATACCACTAAAAAACAGATTATCTGGTCGTTGCTGTGGGAGCTTGCTGTGCACAAATTTGCTGCCGTGTTTCCTACATTACAACAGTGACTCCACTTCAAAAGTTTTTTTTTGGCTGTAAATATATTTTTACATGGCGACAATAACTTGCATTTATATAGTGCCTTTAACATAGAAAAACATCCTAAGGTGCTTCGCAGAAGCATCTGGTAAAATGGGCCCTGAGTCAGAGCAGGAGATATTCACAGGAGTTAGCAAAGCTTGGTCAAAGCTGGGGTTTGGAGCACCATCTGCAATCTGGGCAACACTGCTAATGGCTGCTCGGTCATCTGCGCCCTCAATCTTCATGCTTGCAGCTCCTTCCAGAATAGCGCTGTGGTCCATTTCCCTGCTCATAGATGCATCAAGGAGGGGACTGGTGCTTAATTCAGGGAGCTAAGAAATTGACCCAAAACATCAGCAACAACAACAGTGTCTTCACTTTCTCCACCACTGCCAATGAACCACCAGTGCTGCTCCACGGAGGGCCTCCTGGCCTGGCTCCTTGCAGTAGGGTTGGTCGTCCCTGGCCTGGCTCCTTGCAGTAGGGTTGGTCGTCCCTGGCCTGGCTCCTTGCAGTAGGGTTGGTCGTCCCTGGCCTGGCTCCTTGCAGTAGGGTTGGTCGTTCCTGGCCTGACTCCTTGCAGTAGGGTTGGTCGTCCCTGGCCTGGCTCCTTGCAGTAGGGTTGGTCGTCCCTGGCCTGGCTCCTTGCAGTAGGGTTGGTCGTCCCTGGCCTGGCTCCTTGCAGTAGGGTTGGTCGTTCCTGGCCTGACTCCTTGCGGTAGGGTTGGTCGTTCCTGGCCTGACTCCTTGCAGTAGGGTTGGTCGTCCCTCACTCTATAAAGCCCAATTCTACCGCTATAATGTTGAGTAAACACCTGGCTTTGCCGACCCAGTGTTATCTCAGGTGCTGAGCTGCCGCCTCGTTACAGCTCACAGCTTATTAAGAGGATCAATGCTCTGTGCTTTCCATTGGCTGACCTGCTGTGTGATACATGAGCCCACAGTCTGAAAACAACAACATTAACAGTGAACAAACAGGCTTCGATATGCCAATGACTGTTAGTAACCCCTGCATCAACAGCACTTTCTAGGCTTCTCTCAGCAGGCTATTTGATCATGGGGGCACCACATCATCGACCAATCCTGCCCTCACCCAAGATCCACACTTTCCAACAAGGTCACTGGCCAGTGATGAGCAGCAGGAATTCTATTGATGCACCTCCCTAACTCCAGAGGGCACTGACCCAATCACTGTAGTCCTACCACCATAGAATGCTTACAGCACGGAAGGAGGCCATTCAGCCCGTCGAGCCCGTGCCGGCTCTCTGCAAGAGCACTTCAGCCAGTCCCACTCCCCTGCCCTTTCCCTGGAGCCCTGCAATTGTTTTTCCTTCAGGTATTTATCCAATTCCCTTTTGAAAGCCACAATTGAATCTGCCTCCACCACCCTTGTATTTATATAGCGCCTTTAACGTAGTGAAACATCCCAAGGCACTTCACAGAAGTATAATAAGACAAAAAATTTGACACCAAGCCACATAAGGAGATATTAGGGCAGGTGACCAAAAGCTTGGTCGAAAAGGTAGGTTTTAAGGAGCGTCTTAAAGGAGGAAAGAGAGGTAGAGAGGCGGAGAGGTTTAGGGAGGGAATTCCAGAGCTTAGGGCCCAGGCAGCTGAAGGCACGGCCACCAATGGTGGAGCGATTATAATCAGGGATGCGCAAGAGGGCAGAATTAGAGGAGCGCAGATATCTCGGGGTGGGGATGGGGGGAGTTTGTGGGGCTGGAGAAGATTACAGAGATAGGGAGGGGCGAGACCATGGAGGGATTTGAAAACGAGGATAAGAATATTGAAATCGAGGTGTTGCTTAACCAGGAGCCAATGTAGGTCAGCGAGCACAGGGATGATGGGTGAACGAGACTTGGTGCGAGTTAGGACACGGGCAGCTGAGTTTTGGATGACTTCAAGTTTACATAGGGTAGAATGTGGGAGGCTGGCCAGGAGTGCGTTGGAATAGTCAAGTCTAGAGGTAACAAAGGCATGGATGAGGGTTTCAGCAGCAGATGAGCTGAGGCAAGGGCGGAGACGGGCGATGTTATGGAGGTGGAAATAGGCGGTTTTAGTTATGCTGTGGATATGTGGTCGGAAGCTCATTTCAGGGTCAAATATGACACCAAGGTTGCGAACAGTGTGGTTCAGCCTCAGACAGATGTTAGGGAGAGGGATGGAGTCAGTGGCTCGGGAACGGAGTTTGTGGTGGGGACCGAAAACAATGGCTTCGGTCTTCCCAATATTTAATTGGAGAAAATTTCTGCTCATCCAGAACTGTATGTCAGTCAAGCAGTCTGACAATTTAGAGACCCTACAATCTGAACACAATCTCTGCTCACCCCCAAACCATCAGGACAGTTTGACTCACTCACTAAACCACAAGGCAATCAATTTTCTTCATTTTTATTTATATTCAAATTTTTTTTTGAAAGGTTTTCTTTGGATGAATGGTGCAATATTATAGACACTGGTGATATGGGCCTGAATATCCACTGGGATTCTCCTGGTCTCACCCTTTAACTCCAGCAGGAGACAGGTGGAACACTGGGGTAAGCAGCGTTAATGCTGGGGAATGGCCACATGCGCGGGTTCCCCAGGAGTTCCGTGCATTCCCCAGCACAGCCCCAGGGGTGACCAGTGAGCCCCAGGGGTGACCAGTGAGACCCAGAGGTGACCGGTGAGCCCCAGGGGTGACCAGTGAGACCCAGAGGTGACCGGTGAGCCCCAGGGGTGACCAGTGAGCCCCAGGGGTAACCAGTGAGCCCCAGGGGTGACCGGTGAGCCCCAGGGGTGACCAGTGAGCCCCAGGGGTGACCAGTGAGCCCCAGGGGTGACCGGTGAGCCCCAAGGGTGACCAGTGAGCCCCAGGGGTGACCAGTGAGCCCCAGGGGTGACCGGTGAGCCCCAAGGGTGACCGGTGAGACCCAGGGGTGACCAGTGAGCCCCAGGGGTGACCGGTGAGACCCAGAGGTGACCGGTGAGCCTCAGAGGTGACCAGTGAGCCCCAGGGGTGACCGGTGAGCCCCAAGGGTGACCGGTGAGACCCAGGGGTGACCAGTGAGCCCCAGGGGTGACCGGTGAGACCCAGAGGTGACCGGTGAGCCCCAGAGGTGACCGGTGAGCCCCAGGGGTGACCAGTGAGCCCCAGGGGTGACCGGTGAGCCTCAGGGGTGACCAGTGAGACCCAGAGGTGACCGGTGAGCCCCAGGGGTGACCAGTGAGACCCAGAGGTGACCGGTGAGCCCCAGGGGTGACCGGTGAGCCCCAGGGGTGACCAGTGAGACCCAGGGGTGACCAGTGAGACCCAGAGGTGACCGGTGAGACCCAGAGGTGACCAGTAAGCCCCAGGGGTGACCAGTGAGACCCAGAGGTGACCGGTGAGACCCAGAGGTGACCGGTGAGACCCAGGGGTGACCGGTGAGAACCAGGGGGGACCGGTGAGACCCAGGGGTGACCAGTGAGACCCAGAGGTGACCAGTGAGCCCCAGGGGTGACCAGTGAGACCCAGAGGTGACCAGTAAGCCCCAGGGGTGACCAGTGAGACCCAGAGGTGACCAGTGAGACCCAGGGGTGACCGGTGAGCCCCAGGGGTGACCAGTGAGACCCAGAGGTGACCAGTGAGCCCCAGGGGTGACCAGTGAGACCCAGAGGTGACCAGTGAGACCCAGGGGTGACCAGTGAGACCCAGAGGTGACCAGTGAGCCCCAGGGGTGACCAGTGAGACCCAGGGGTGACCGGCGAGACCCAGGGGTGACCAGTGAGACCCAGAGGTGACCGGTGAGCCCCAGGGGTGACCGGTGAGCCCCAGGGGTGACCAGTGAGACCCAGAGGTGACCAGTGAGCCCCAGGGGGGACCAGTGAGACCCAGAGGTGACCAGTAAGCCCCAGGGGTGACCAGTGAGCCCCAGAGGTGACCAGTGAGACCCAGGGGTGACCAGTGAGACCCAGAGGTGACCAGTGAGACCCAGAGGTGACCGGTGAGCCCCAGGGGTGACCAGTGAGACCCAGGGGTGACCAGTGAGACCCAGGGGTGACCAGTAAGCCCCAGGGGTGACCAGTGAGCCCCAGAGGTGACCAGTGAGACCCAGGGGTGACCAGTGAGACCCAGAGGTGACCAGTGAGACCCAGAGGTGACCGGTGAGCCCCAGGGGTGACCAGTGAGACCCAGGGGTGACCAGTGAGACCCAGGGGTGACCGGTGAGACCCAGAGGTGACCAGTGAGACCCAGAGGTGACCAGTGAGCCCCAGGGGTGACCAGTGAGACCCAGAGGTGACCAGTGTGGCCCAGGGGTGACCGGTGAGACCCAGGGGTGACCAGTGAGGCCCAGGGGTGACCACTGAGCCCCAGGGGTGACCAGTGAGACCCAGAGGTGACCAGTGAGCCCCAGGGGTGACCAGTGAGACCCAGAGGTGACCAGTGAGACCCAGGGGTGACCAGTGAGACCCAGAGGTGACCAGTGAGCCCCAGAGGTGACCAGTGAGACCCAGGGGTGACCGGTGAGCCCCAGGGGTGACCAGTGAGACCCAGAGGTGACCAGTGAGCCCCAGGGGTGACCAGTGAGACCCAGAGGTGACCAGTGAGACCCAGGGGTGACCAGTGAGACCCAGGGGTGACCAGTGAGACCCAGAGGTGACCAGTGAGACCCAGAGGTGACCAGTGAGCCCCAGGGGTGACCAGTGAGATCCAGAGGTGATCAGTGAGACCCAGAGGTGACCAGTGAGACCCAGGGGTGACCAGTGAGACCCAGAGGTGACCAGTGAGCCCCAGGGGTGACCGGTGAGACCCAGAGGTGACCAGTGAGCCCCAGGGGTGACCAGTGAGACCCAGAGGTGACCGGTGAGACCCAGGGGTGACCAGTGAGACCCAGAGGTGACCAGTGAGCCCCAGGGGTGACCGGTGAGACCCAGGGGTGACCGGTGAGCCCCAGGGGTGACCGGTGAGACCCAGGGGTGACCGGTGAGACCCAGAGGTGACCGGTGAGACCCAGAGGTGACCGGTGAGACCCAGGGGTGACCGGTGAGACCCAGAGGTGACCGGTGAGACCCAGAGGTGACCGGTAAGACCCAGAGGTGACCAGTGAGACCCAGAGGTGACCAGTGAGCCCCAGGGGTGACCAGTGAGACCCAGGGGTGACCAGTGAGACCCAGGGGTGACCAGTGAGACCCAGAGGTGACCAGTGAGACCCAGAGGTGACCAGTGAGCCCCAGGGGTGACCAGTGAGACCCAGAGGTGACCAGTGAGACCCAGAGGTGACCAGTGAGACCCAGGGGTGACCAGTGAGACCCAGAGGTGACCAGTGAGCCCCAGGGGTGACCGGTGAGACCCAGAGGTGACCAGTGAGCCCCATGGTTAACCAGTGAGACCCAGAGGTGACCAGTGAGCCCCAGGGGTGACCGGTGAGCCCCAGGGGTGACCGGTGAGACCCAGAGGTGACCAGTGAGACCCAGGGGTGACCGGTGAGACCCAGGGGTGACCGGTGAGCCCCAGGGGTGACCGGTGAGACCCAGGGGTGACCGGTGAGACCCAGAGGTGACCGGTGAGACCCAGAGGTGACCGGTGAGACCCAGAGGTGACCGGTGAGACCCAGAGGTGACCGGTGAGACCCAAGGGTGACCGGTGAGCCCCAGGGGTGACCGGTGAGACCCAGAGGTGACCGGTGAGACCCAGAGGTGACCGGTGAGACCCAGAGGTGACCGGTGAGACCCAGAGGTGACCGGTGAGACCCAGAGGTGACCGGTGAGACCCAGGGGTGACCGGTGAGACCCAGGGGCAATTCCAGAGCCTATATCTCGGAGATTTAGATTCAAATTTCTCCCAGCTCTTTTCATCTGTCTACTGGTTGCAGCAATTCTACACAAAATTAGTTTGTAACATTGAATGATAGGACAGGAGGAGACCATTCAGCCCCTCAACCCTGTTCTATCATTCAATTAGATCATGGCTGATCTGTGTTTTAACTCTATATACCCATTATGGTTCCGTAACCCTTAACCCCTTACCCAACAGAAATCTCTCAAACACATCAACCCTGTTCCTGGTAGGCATGGGTCCCCAATTCAACATTTATTAGAGGCCCCTTTGGTTTGTGCCTTTTCCTTTTTCTCTCTCCCACATGGCAGCTGTCTCTCACTCTGCCAGCGCATTTCACACTTCATCTAGAGCCACCCTTTGTCTCTTTACCTGTCCTATTACCATCTCGTCTCGCCTTGAATATCTCTTAATGTCTCTTCACCTCTCCCTGACCTTCCCTTTTGTTCTTTCCTCCCCTCCCCCGTTTCCCAGCCCCCCAAACTGCCTTTTAATCTGTTACATTTCCTGCCTTTTTCTCAGTCCTGACGAAGGGTTTCGACCTGAAACGTAGACTCTGTTTCTCTCTCCACGGATGTTGCCTGGCCTGTTGAGTTTTTCCAGCGTTTTCTGTTGTTATTTCAGATTTCCAGCATCCGCAGTATTTTGCTATTCATTATAGCCCCGTTTGGGGCACTAAATTTTAAAAGTGGAAAAAATTAGCACCAGGCGCTAATATTTTTAAACTTTTAAAAAGTTCAGTTTTGCGCTCCAGGAAGGAAGTGGAGCGATAAGTCAAGCATCCACTTCCTTCCTGGAGCGCAGCAGGCAGCAGGCGGGGCGGGGCAGGACTGTAAGTGAGGGGCGGGGCGGGGCAGTAGGTGAGGGGCTGGGCGGGGCGGGATGGGACGGGGCGGTAGGTGAGGGGCGGGGCGGTAGGTGAGGGGCTGGGCTGGGCGGTAGGTGAGGGGCGGGGCGGGGCGGGATGGGACGGGGCGGTAGGTGAGGGGCGGGGCGGGGCGGTAGGTGAGGGGCGGGGCGGTAGGTGAGGGGCGGAGCGGGGCGGTAGGTGAGGGGCGGGGCGGGGTGGTAGGTGAGGGGTGGGGTGGGGCGGGATGGGGCGGGGCAGTAGGTGAGGGGCGGGGCGGGGCGGGATGGGACGGGGCGGTAGGTGAGGGGCGGGGCGGGGCGGTAGGTGAGGGGCTGGGCGGGGCGGGCGGGGCGGGGCGGTAGGTGAGGGGCGGGGCGGGATGGGACGGGGTGGTAGGTGAGGGGCGGGGCGGTAGGTGAGGGGCTGGGCTGGGCGGGGCAGTAGGTGAGGGGCTGGGCGGGGCGGGATGGGACGGGGTGGTAGGTGAGGGGCAGGGCGGGGCGGTAGGTGAGGGGCGGGGCGGGGCGGTAGGTGAGGGGCGGGGCGGTAGGTGAGGGGCGGGGCGGGGCGCTAGGTGAGGGGCGGGGCGGTAGGTGAGGGGCTGGGCTGGGCGGGGCGGGACGGTAGGTGAGGGGCGGGGCGGGGCGGGGCAGTAGGTGAGGGGCTGGGAGGGGCGGGATGGGACGGGGTGGTAGGTGAGGGGTGGGGCGGGGCGGTAGGTGAGGGGCGGGGCGGTAGGTGAGGGGCGGGGCGGGGCGCTAGCTGAGGGGCGGGGCGGGGCGGTAGGTGAGGGGCGGGGCGGGGCGGGATGGGACGGGGCGGTAGGTGAGGGACGGGGCGGGGCGGTAGGTGAGGGGCGGGGCGGTAGGTGAGGGGCGGGGCGGGGCGCTAGGTGAGGGGCGGGGCGCTAGGTGAGGGGCGGGGCGGGGCGCTAGGTGAGGGGCGGGGCGGGGCGCTAGGTGAGGGGCGGGGCGGGGCGGGATGGGACGGGGCGGTAGGTGAGGGACGGGGCGGGGCGGTAGGTGAGGGGCGGGGCGATAGGTGAGGGGCGGGGCGGGGTGCTAGGTGAGGGGCGGGGCGGGGCGGTAGGTGAGGGGCGGGGCGGGGCGGGGTGGGATGGGACGGGGCAGTAGGTGAGGGGCGGGGCGGGGCGGGATGGGGCGGGGCAGTAGGTGAGGGGCGGGGCGGGGCGGGATGGGACGGGGCGGTAGGTGAGGGACGGGGCGGGGCGGTAGGTGAGGGGTGAGTTGGGGTGGTAGGTGAGCAGCTCCACACTGGGCCGTGCAGCGCTGCCACATGGGGAGGCTCCTTCCCTCCCTTAAAGGGAAGGGCCATCGCTGCAGGCTCTGCAAGAGGGAAAACTTACCTGGTCCCCGAGGGCAGCCGCGATCCGGCCTGATCGGCCTGATGCCCTGCAGCAGAGTGCCAGGCTGATCGACTGCTGGAGAAGAAACATTTTTTAAAAACTGAAAGGCCATTTGAGAATTTTTTCCACTTACCTGGGCACCTAGCCTTTAATCACCGCCCCTGAGGCGCCCGGCCTCCCGATGAACACCTCCTGCAGCTGCCGGTGTTTTCTCCCAGCGATGCTGCAGGGGGCGGAACCGAAGTTCAGGTCTGGGGCGCTACCGTGGCAATGTGCGTGGCGATGACATCACGAACTCTGGGTGAAAGAGATCATGGCGCAACGCCATATCGCCGCCACGATTCTCCCGCCGAATATAGCGGGAGTTGATCTTCTCGCCGCGCCCGGTTGGTAAGTGCTTAGCGCCCCGTTATCACCCCCCAGAGGCGCGAAGGTGCCCAATTTCTAGCCCTAGGTGACAAGAATGCTCTGAATCAACGAGGCTTTAGAAAGCCACAGAGCAATACCATAGAAGGGGGCACACATGAGGTAGGGGTGAAAGACATTGTTCGGACAGTGTAGAGGGAGTTTTACTCTGTATCTAACCCGTGCTGTACCTGCCCTGGGAGTGTTTGATGGGACAGTGTAGAGGGAGTTTTACTCTGTATCTAACCCGTGCTGTACCTGCCCCGGGAGTGTTTGATGGGACAGTGTAGAGGGAGTTTTACTCTGTATCTAACCCGTACTGTACCTGCCCTGGGAATGTTTGATGGGACAGTGTAGAGGGAGTTTTACTCTGTATCTAACCCGTGCTGTACCTGAACTGGGAACGTTTGATGGGACAGTGTAGAGGGAGCTTTACTCTGTATCTAACCCGTACTGTACCTGCCCTGGGAATGTTTGATGGGACAGTGTAGAGGGAGCTTTACTCTGTATCTAACCCATGCTGTACCTGCCCTGGGAGTGTTTGATGGGACAGTGTAGAGGGAGCTTTACTCTGTATTTAACCCGTGCTGTACCTGCCCTGGGAGTGTTTGATGGGACAGTGTAGAGGGAGCTTTACTCTGTATCTAACCTGTGCTGTACCTGCCCTGGGAGTGTTTGATGGGGCAGTGTAGTGGGAGCTTTACTCTGTATCTAACCCGTGCTGTACCTGCCCTGGGAATGTTTGATGGGACAGTGTAGAAGGAGCTTTACTCTGTATCTAAGCCATACTGTACCTGTCCTGGGAGTGTTTGATGGGACAGTGTAGCGAGAGTTTTACTCTGTATCTAACCCGTGCTGTACCTGCCCTGGGACTGTTTGACGGGACAGTGTAGAGGGAGCTTTACTCTGTATCTAAGCCATACTGTACCTGTCCTGGGAGTGTTTGATGGGACAGTGTAGCGAGAGTTTTACTCTGTATCTAACTGTACCACACTTGGCTGGAAAGTGTTTGATTCTGACCCTGGCTGCCTAGAACGGAACGTGTTCCGTTCCCCAGCGGTAATATTTAACAAGATGTTTTTACGTTTAGGTGCTTTACTTTAAGCACAGCAGTGAGTAGGCCAAGAGATTCTTGGTATGAAGCTCCAGACCTATTTCAATGCGGGTTCAATGGCATTGTGCTTGAAGCTGTCTCGCACAGCATTTAACACATTGCTAATGTATCAATTGATACGTGTTTGCTGAAAGATAAGTCTTAATTTCTCATGCATTCCCTGATATACATCCTGTCTTCAACTGACATTGCTCAGTCAGGTATTTACAATTACGAATGGGATTTGTACAGTATCCCAGGATGCCCTTTGTTGCAGAGTGTTGGAATCTCCTTCTCTAAACAGAAATGTGAAACTGAGCCCAGACGGCAGAGTAAGTTTGCTGTCTCTGATATGAAGCCTTGATCCAATTTCTATTGGCTCGTATCTGTAACACAGAGAGACTCCAGGCTGAATAACTTGCAGAGCAGGTCCCGATCTGATCGCAATTGTAAAACAATAACCAGAGTCACAAATACAGACCCTTTACTCACACACAATGATTCAATTCCTCTCGGAGCAGCCTATTAGCCCCAGGACAGAGAACATATCACCCCCAGCATCTCTGCCACTCACTAGTTACACACTCCCCCATTGTGCCCCAACTTCCAGCTTCTGAGTTTAAACCATGCGGCGCGGACAGATTCGTAGCAGAGCAGGAGGTCGCTGTGGGGCTCGGCACAGACGCAAACGTCTTGTCCCTTCCCTGCCATCCAGTTTCTGGTTGGTGCGAGTCTGCAGGACAGACGGCCCGCACCACTCGGCTCTGCAGGTACGTTTTATGAAGCACGCTGTAAGCGTGAAGTCCCGTCCACCGCGGGTGGTTACTGTGGGGGTAATACTATTCTGACCCACCTGGCGGGAATGGGGCCAGGTTCAGGGATTTTCCCCCTCCCTCCCCCCTCTGATTTTAGTCTCCGTTGAAGCCACGGTGAGCCGATTACTCCAGCCTCGGCCGCCCAGTCTTTCAATAAGGAGACGTGTCCCACAATATTAACAACAATGACGGCCTTGGACGGACAGTCTGCTTGTGCCTGTCCACTAGCTTTTAGTGATTTCTGTACTTGGGCCCCTCAATCTCTCCACTCCCCCACAGTGCCCAGCTTCTCGCCATTTATAAAGTACTCTGACCTATCTTAGGTCCAAAGTGGATGATCTCACACTTTCCCACCGACCTGGTCTTCAGTGATTGAGGCTGCTTCCCTCATTTCGACCCCCTGGCCTGGTAGGATCCAATTGTGGCCTTCTGGAGGCCAGCATACCGCATCGCTCTCTCTCTCCTGCTTAATCGGCCTCTAGTATTACGCTGGGTTCCTCTGAGTCTGGTGTGGGGAGTCCCCACGCATGACTCCACCCTCTTGGCATGATTGACATTTTAAGGAGTTGGCAGAGGTTCCCTCTTTGGCTCGATCTCAATTTTTGTTTGATAAGCGCTCCCGTGAAGCTCCTTGGGATGTTTACCTGTGTTAAAGGCGCTATATAAATGCAAGATGTTGTTGTAGAGTAGAGAGCTTCTAAATAAAAAGAAACAAGAAAGAACTTGCATTTATACAGCGCACTTCCCAAAGTGCTTTACAGCCAATGAAGTACTTTTGAAGTGTAGTCACTGTTGTAATGTAGGAAACGCGGCAGCCAATTCACGCACAGCAAGATCCCACCAACAGCAATGTGATCATGACCAGATCATCTGTTTCAGTGAAGTGGTTTGAGGGATAAATATTGGTCAGGACACTGAGACTCCCCTACTCTTCTTCAAGTAGTGCCGTGGGATCTTTTACATCCACTCAAGCGGACAGACTCTGTTTAACGTCTCATCTGAAAGACGGCACCTCTGACAGTGCTGCACTGGAGCGTCAGCCTAGATTTTCTGCTCAGGTCTCTGGAGTGGGACTTGAACCCAGGACCTTCTGCCTAAGAGGCGAGATGTGCCACCCACTCAGCCACGGCTCCGTCTGTGCTAAATCTCTCACATGGAAGGGAATGCGCCAAATGTAAAGACAGTTTCATTGTGGAGGCACTTCATTGTCCGTTAAACACTGGAGCACGGGAAGAGAAATCAGGAGCGAGACTAACGTTCCTTCACAAGCCTCAACAATTTTCCTCATCTGTTTTTCTTCCAAAAAGTGACACTTCTGCATTTTTTCTCTGAAATACCTTTAAAAAAACGGAAAGAAAAACACAAACAGGGAAAAAAAGGAAATAATGTTTAAAAGGTACCAGACTGTGGCTTTTCCACTGCACAATATACACCCAAAGAGGTTTCCAAAACCCATATGGGCTCGATCCAGAAATATATAAAAGGGCTTTCTATGAGACATCTGGACAGAGGCAGAACAAAAAAACACTTATTACACTCAGGGTCATTAATGAAAAAAATGCAATAATTTACTTCTGTTTTTCCTGATTCCACCCAGTCCCAGAGTTTCCAGGGGCTGTATTTATTGAAACATAATCGCAGACATTTATATCAATGCCAATGGCTGGCCAGGGCAGATAATCCAGCTTGCACAGACTGCAGAAAGAAACTTAGCTTATCTGCCGCACTGCACGGCAAACAGCGTTCACCTGCGCCCGCCAGTACTTTTCCCCCAAACACTCGGTGCCGCCCATCTCCAGCAAGAACCAAAAGAGCTACTTCAGCCTCGCTTTTTACATTCAACCAGGGGGCAAAGATTTAAAGTCATTGGTAGAAGGTTTAGAGGGGAGTTGAGGAGAACTTTTTTCACCCAGAGGGTGGTGGAGGTTTGGAACTCACTGCCTGAAAGGGTGGGAGAGGCAGAAACCTTTACCATATTTAAAAAGTACTTTTTTAAAATTCATTCATGGGAGGTGGGCGTCGCTGGCAAGGCCAGCATTTATTGCCCATCCCTAATTGTCCTTGAGAAGGTGGTGGTGAGCCGCCTTCTTGAACCGCTGCAGTCCGTGTGGTGAAGGTGCTCCCACAGTGCTGTTAGGGAGGGAGTTCCAGGATTTTGACCCAGCGACGATGAATGATCGGCGATACACTTCTAAGTCAGGGTGGTGTGTGACTTGGAGGGGAACTTGGAGGTGGTGGTGTTCCCATGTGCCTGCTGCCCTTGTCCTTCTAGGTGGAAGAGGTCGCGGGTTTGGGAGGTGCTGCCGAAGAAGCCTTGGTGAGTTGCTGCAGTGCATCTTGTAGATGGTTCACACTGCAGCCACAGTGTGCCGGTGGTGGAGGGAGTGAATGTTTAAGGTGGTGGATGGGGTGCCAATCAAGCGGGCTGCTTTGTCCTGGATGTGCACTTGAAGTGCCGTAACCTACAGGGCTGCGGACCAAGAGCTGGAAAGTGGGATTAGGCTGGAGAGCTCTTTTATGGCTGGAACAGACACAATGGGCCGAATGGCCTCCTTCTGTGCCGTAAATTTATATGATTCTATAAGTTGACCAAAAGAGAGCGAGAAACTCCTCCATATTCCGCAGCACCACTCCGCTTCATCCCGACACTTTTAAGGTTTAGCCCCTCCTCTTTACTTATAATTCGATTGGTTTTTAAATGTTGAACCATGTTTGAAATGAAACAAAATGGTATGCTGGCCTTTGTAGCGAGAGGGTTCGAGTACAGGAGCAAGGATGTCTTGCTGCAGTTGTACAGGGCCTTGGTGAGACCACATCTTGAGTATTGTGTGCAGTTTTGGTCGCCTTATCTGAGGAAGGATGTTCTTGCCATGGAGAGAGTGCAGCGAAGATTCACCAGGCTGATACCTGGGATGGCAGGAATGGCGTATGAAGAGAGATTGGGTCGATTAGGCTTATACTCGCTGGAGTTTAGAAGAATGAGAGGGGATCTCATTGAAACTTATAAAATTTTAACAGGACTAGACAGACTAGATGCAGGAAGGATGTTCCCGATGGCGGAGGATTCCAGAACCAGGGGTCACAGGCTAAGGATAAGGGGTAAGCCATTTAGGACAAAGATGAGGAGGAATTTCTTCACCCAGAGAGTGGTGAACCTGTCGAATTCTCTACCACAGAAGGCAGTTGAGGCCAATTCATTAAATATATTCAAGAAGGAGTTAGATATATTTCTTAAGGCTAAAGGGATCAAGGGATATGGGGAGAAGGCAGGGACAGGGTACTGAGTTTGGATGATCAGCCATGATCTCATTGAATGGCGGAGCAGGCTCGAGGGGCCGAATGGCCTACTCCTGCTCCTATCTTCTATGTTTCTACTGTCAGAGACACTTGGGGAGACAGTATTGGGGTAAATTCCACAGCCTTTTCCCAGAGAGGAGCTGAGTTCAATGGCAGTGTGGGTCAGTTGTTCCCACTCAGAGCCGCGCCTGCACCCGGAGTGCAGGATTTGCAAACGTAAGTGCCTCT
Organism: Somniosus microcephalus; assembly: GCF_052327205.1. Lineage (NCBI taxonomy): Eukaryota > Metazoa > Chordata > Chondrichthyes > Squaliformes > Somniosidae > Somniosus > Somniosus microcephalus. The sequence continues at coordinate 3,488,822 of NC_141004.1, forward strand.
CCGACAACAATGTTGATTTTTATAGAGCCCCTCACATTCATAAATGAGCTTCAGCCTGCCAGGCAGGGAACAGCAAGAAATACAGTTCAAACAATCCTGGTAAGAAGTCTCTCGAACCTTTTGTAGTTAGGGCACCTCACATAACCTGGGGTATAACCCAGGAATCCTGTAACACTCCCTGGGCCGGCCTCCCACCTTCCATCCTCCATAAACATCAGCTCATCCAAAACTCTGCTGCCCGTGTCCTAACTCGCTCCAAGCCCCATTCGCCCATCACCCCTGTGCTCGCTGATCTACATTGGTTCCCAGTTAAGCAATCCCTCAATTTTAAAATTCTCATCCTTGTTTTCAAATCTCACCCCTCCCTATCTCTGTAACCTCCTGCAGGCACACAACCCTCCGAGATCTCTGCGCTCCTCCAATTCTGGCCTCTTGCACATCCCCTGATTAGAATCACTCCACCATTGGCAGCCGTGCCTTCTGTTGCCTGGGCCCTAAGCTCTGGAATTCCCTCCCTGAACCTCTCCGCCTCTCTACCTCTCTCTCCTCCTTTAAAAGGCTCCTTAAAACCTACCTCTTTGATTAAGCTTTTGGTCACCAGTCGTAGTATCTCCTTATGTGGCTCGGTGTCAAATTTTGTTTGACAATCGCTCCTGTGAAGCACCTTGGGACATTTTACAACATTAAAGGTGCTGTATAAATACAAGTGGCTGTTGTTCTTGTATCCTGGGTTATCACAGGTATTCTGGGATATTCGAGGTCTCCGGGGAATGATCCGTCGCATAGTTTCTGCTCAGTGAGGACTGAATGCTCAGTGAATAGTGAATCAGGTTTAACATATAGCCTTTATACAGAAATACAGAATGAGATTTGTAATTCCTTGTCTCGCTCCATTTACTAATTCACTCACTCTCAGCAGAAACTACAATAAACAGTCACTCCACTAAAACAAATAGATTTTACATCAGGAAATTGCTCAATTTCTGAGCTGTGTGGTAGTGAGCTGTGAGCCACGTGCCCCAGGACAGGGCAGGACAGGGCAGTACAGGACAGGACAGGACAGGACAGGGCAGGACAGGGCAGGGCAGGACAGGACAGGGCAGTACAGGACAGGGCAGGACAGGACAGGGCAGGGCAGGACAAGACAGGACAGGGCAGGACAGGACAGGGCAGGGCAGGGCAGGACAGGACAGGACAGGGCAGGACAGGGCAGGGCAGGGCAGGGCAGGACAGGACAGGACAGGGCAGGGCGGGGCAGGACAGGGCAGGACAGGACAGGGCAGGACAGGGCAGGACAGGACAGGGCAGGACAGGGCAGGACAAGACAGGACAGGACAGGACAGGGCAGGACAGGGCAGTACAGGACAGGACAGGGCAGGACAGGGCAGGGCAGGACAGGACAGGACAGGACAGGACAGGACAGGACAGGACAGGACAGGGCAGGACAGGACAGGACAGGGCAGGACAGGGCAGGACAGGGCATGACAGGACAGGACAGGACAGGACAGGACAGGGCAGGACAGGACAGGGCAGGACAGGGCAGGGCAGGACAGGGCAGGACAGGACAGGGCAGGACAGGGCAGGACAGGACAGGGCAGCACAGGACAGGGCAGGACAGGACAGGACAGGACAGGACAGGACAGGGCAGGACAGGGCAGGGCAGGACAGGACAGGGCAGGACAGGACAGGACAGGGCAGGACAGGGCAGGGCAGGACAGGGCAGGACAAGACAGGGCAGGACAGGGCAGGACAGGGCAGGGCAGGACAGGACAGGACAGGACAGGACAGGACAGGACAGGGCAGGACAGGACAGGACAGGGCAGGACAGGACAGGGCAGGACAGGGCAGGACAGGACAGGGCAGGACAGGACAGGGCAGGACAGGACAGGACAGGACAGGACAGGACAGGGCAGGACAGGGCAGGGCAGGACAGGACAGGGCAGGACAGGACAGGACAGGACAGGGCAGGACAGGGCAGGACAGGACAGGGCAGGACAAGACAGGGCAGGACAGGGCAGGGCAGGACAGGACAGGGCAGGGCAGGACAGGACAGGGCAGGGCAGGACAGGACAGGGCAGGACAGGGCAGGACAGGGCAGGACAGGACAGGGCAGGACAGGGCAGGGCAGGACAGGGCAGGGCAGGACAGGGCAGGACAGGACAGGGCAGGACAGGGCAGGACAGGGCAGGACAGGACAGGGCAGGACAGGGCAGGACAAGACAGGACAGGACAGGGCAGGGCAGGACAGGGCAGGACAGGACAGGGCAGGGCAGGGCAGGACAGGACAGGACAGGGCAGGACAGGGCAGGGCAGGGCAGGGCAGGGCAGGACAGGGCAGGACAGGGCAGGACAGGGCAGGGCAGGACAGGACAGGGCAGGGCAGGACAGGACAGGGCAGGACAAGACAGGACAGGACAGGACAGGGCAGGACAGGGCAGGACAGGGCAGGACAGGACAGGGCAGGACAGGGCAGGACAAGACAGGGCAGGACAGGACAGGACAGGACAGGGCAGGACAGGGCAGGACAAGACAGGACAGGACAGGACAGGGCAGGACAGGACAGGACAGGACAGGACAGGGCAGGACAGGGCAGGACAAGACAGGACAGGACAGGACAGGGCAGGACAGGGCAGGACAGGGCAGGACAAGACAGGACAGGGCAGGACAGGACAGGGCAGGGCAGGACAGGACAGGACAGGGCAGGACAGGACAGGGCAGGACAGGACAGGGCAGGACAAGACAGGACAGGACAGGACAGGGCAGGACAGGACAGGACAGGACAGGGCAGGACAGGGCAGGACAGGACAGGGCAGGACAGGGCAGGACAAGACAGGACAGGACAGGACAGGACAGGACAGGGCAGGACAGGGCAGGACAAGACAGGACAGGACAGGACAGGGCAGGACAGGACAGGACAGGACAGGACAGGGCAGGACAGGGCAGGACAGGACAGGACAAGACAGGACAGGGCAGGACAGGACAGGACAGGGCAGGACAGGACAGGACAGGGCAGGACAGGGCAGGACAAGACAGGACAGGACAGGACAGGGCAGGACAGGACAGGACAGGGCAGGACAAGACAGGACAGGGCAGGACAGGGCAGGACAGGGCAGGACAAGACAGGACAGGGCAGGACAGGACAGGGCAGGACAGCGACGGCTTGAAGCCTTTCGTACATTGAGCAAATAACCGGGTTCGGATTCTGTGTTTCGCTCCTCTGATTGCTTCAGGGCTTCTGTATAATGGGCTGTGGTTTAGTCCAAAAAACCTCAGCCGCGGGATTCTGGCTGGGCCGGGTACGGGTTTGCTGTGCCTTGTGGTGATCTTCTAATAAGGAAAGAGAAGAGCAAAATATACTGTGGTGCAGAAAGTTGGTTCTCTGACTGACTGCAGCACCGCCGTGGCCGGCCCCACACTCCAAAGCCACAGCTTTTGTTCCATTCCCAATCTTGTTCCCTTTCTCCTGAATATTGCAGTTCCACATAAACTGATAGAAGTTGCATAAACTTGGCTTGTGTTCCCTTGAGTTTAGGAGATTGAGGGGTTACAGCGAGTTACAGCGAGCCCACAGCACAGAAACAGGCCATTCGGCCCAACTGGTCCGTGCCAGTGTTTATGCTCCACACGAGCCTCCGCCCACCCTCTTCACCTCACCCCATCACCCATATCCTTCTATTCCTTTCTCCCTCATGTGTTTATCTAGCTTCCCCTTAACTGTATCTCTGCTATTCGCCTCAATCAGCGAGTTCCACATTCTCACCCCCCTCTGGGTAAAGAAGTTTCTCCTGAATTCCCGACTTGTGATCAGATTGAGGTGTTTAAAATGATTAAAGGATTCGATAAGGCAAATATTGAGAAATTATTTCCTCTGGTGGGTAACGAGGGGACATAATCTTAAAATTAGAGCCAGGCCGTTCAGGGGTGAAGTCAGGAAGCACTTCTTCACACAAAGGGGAGTGGAAATCTGGAACTCTCTCCCCCAAAAAGCTGTGGATGCTGGGGGTCAATTGGAGCTTTCCAGATTAAGATCAATAGACTTTTGTTGGGTGAGTGTATCGAGGAATGCGCAGCAAAGGCGGGTAAATGGAGTTGAGATACAGACCAGCCATGATCTGATTAAATGGCGGAGCAGGCTCGAGGGGCCGAATGGCCTACTCCTGCTCCGATGATATCTCAGCCAATGACCCATTCTTCACTTGTGTGACCAGACTGTAAATGTCATCAGGCTATTCGACCTTAGCCTTACCATAGCTGCTCCTGATTCGATATCCAAACAATCCCAGAACAGCTGCTCACTGAACTGTGATCAGGAATAGAAATCCTGCCTGATCTCCGCTCCCCCCCACCCAATAACTCAGGGCTCCGAGTGTGATTATAGTGCCCCCACTACTGACCCAACACGATTAGCCAACTCAGCACAGAACTGGAATTAAACCTGCCAGCTTCCAGTCTGTGCCACTCAGTTGGCACTGAGGAGACTGCACACAGCTCCCCAGCTCCCCCAGCAGCGAGGGATTGATCAGAAGTGAGGTGCTTCCCCCAAAGAAAGAACTTGCATTGATATAGCGCCTTGGCACATCCTCAGGACATCTCAAAGTGCTGAACAACCAATAATTAACTTTCGAAGTGACGTCGCTGAAGTTACAGAGCGACAATGGCAGCCATTTGGTGGGCAGCAGGATCCTACAGATTGACAAAGAAATCTGCCTTTTGTCCGCCATCTGCAGCACCTCAGGACGTTTTACCAAGTTAAAGGTGCTATATAAATGCAAGTTGTTGTTGTGTCTGGAAGTGTTGTTTGAAGAAGGAATGTTGACCAGGGCACCGGGAGAACTCCCCCACTCTTCTTCAAATAGTTCCACGGGACCGTTAACACCCACCTGAAAAGGCAGATGGGACTTCGGTTTACGATCGTATCCAAGAGACGATGAAGTCCACCAGCGCGGCGCTCCCGCAGCACCGCGTGAAGCATCAGCTTAGATTATTTGCTCAAGGGCTGGGAGTGGGACCTGGACCCACAATCTGGTGTGGAGGCGGGAGTGCTGCCCACTGAGCCACAGCTGACACTTGAGAGAGAGCAGAGGGGGGATTGAACTGAGCTGTTCTCGGGGCCTGGTGCTGTGGAGAGAGCTGAGGCCTTTCGCGGGCGGCCTTAGATGCCTTTTGGCTGGAGAATGACCTCAGCAGGAAGGGAGGGAGCAATCTAAACAAGGAAAATATTTTTCTTTCCTGAAAACTGGCAGGTAAGGTTATAACAATTGGAAGATTTTCAATAAATTTGAAAAGTAAACTCTGGAAAAGTCATATTGGTTTCTTGAAGTGAATACCTACACAAGTTAGATCTTTACAAGGTCACGTTCAGTAACCCACTCACACCCACAGCAATCCCAGAGTCATTTGGGAGCACAAGCACATGTGAACTGCCCTCTGACCATGCAGAATATGTGCCAGTGTACAGGGAGGGCTCCTACAATTACACGGCCTAATTGGAATCAGGAACTGCGAGCGTGCCATGGAGACACTCCATCACACGTCTGTTACAGCACTTGGCTCCATTCTTGGCCAAAACAAACACTGAGGTGCCCAAAACACACCAACAAATGCTCACACAGCATACCTTCTCAATCCTTGGCAACGGTCAGCATCCACGGCAGTTCTCATTAACCCCTGGATCACAGCAGATCCATATTGGCCACCACATTATCTTTAAGAGGAGGCTCATTCCTCAGCTACGCACAGTGTGAAACGTTATTTGCGACATCATGGGAGACAGAATTGATTTAGTATGGGTGGAAGAAAACAAAAGGGAAAAATTCAGTCGGTTAGCGCCTCCCGTTAGCAACAGTGGTGTTAACGGGGCACTGATGCAATAGCGCTGGGGTGAAACAAATCCAGCGCCAGGGCAAGGCGAATCCAGCGCCGGTGTGTGGCAAATCCAGTGCCGGGGCGAGGTAAATCCAGCACCGGGGCGTGGTGAATCCAGCTCCGGGGCGAGGCAAATCCAGCGCCGCACAGCAAATCTGTTCCCCCATTGCGTCGCCAGTACAAGCTGCCACAGGGGACTTCAACGCCAGTCAGTGAGTGTGCAACGCTCACTGGTCGCCCGATCTGCAAAATTGATTTTAGCCACCTACCTTAGCGCCTCGACCAAACAGTGACAAGGAGAGGAGGCATCAAGCAGATGGAAGCTGGCTCCAGGGATGTTATTGAAAGGGATCATCAGTAATGAGTTGCAGCTGTAGGTTAGTGGAGTTTCAGTGCTTTCTTGTCGCTTTGACATGGTGCAACAGTTTAATTCAGTAATTTAAAGGTTCTTCTGTATCAGGAGTGTTGTGGTAACTAAAAAGTAGTTACATTTATTATTAAAAAATATCAAAGTGCTACACTTGGCTTACATTACTCTCCCCCATCACTCCCTCCGCCGTCACTCCCTCGCTCCTCACTCCTCCCCACCACTCCCTCCCCATCACTCCCTCCCCATCACTCCCTCACCATCACTCTCCCCATCACTCCCTAGCCCGCCACTCCCTCCACCGTCACTCCCTCGCCTGTCACTCCCTCGCCTGTCACTCCCTCGCCCATCACTCCCTCGCCCATCACTCCCTCGCCTGTCACTCCCTCGCCCAGCGCTCCCTCCCCGTCACTCCCACTCCCGTCACTCCCTCGCCCAGCGCTCCCTCGCCTGTCACTCCCTCGCCTGTCACTCCCTCGCCCATCACTCCCTCGCCCATCACTCCCTCGCCTGTCACTCCCTCGCCCAGCGCTCCCTCCCCGTCACTCCCACTCCCGTCACTCCCTCCCCATCACTCCCTCCCCATCACTCCCTCGCCCGTCACTCCCTCGCCTGTCACTCCCTCCCCATCACTCCCTCGCCCGTCACTCCCTCGCCTGTCACTCCCTCCCCATCACTCCCTCCACGTCACTCCCTCGCCCATCACTCCCTCCCCATCACTCCCTCCACGTCACGCCCTCCACGTCACTCCCTCGCCCTTCACTCCCTCCCCCGTCACTCTACACTCCTGTCCTGATGAATCTTCATGGTCATCCTCTTCCCAAAACAACAAACAGAAAGCTCTTCGCCTTGATTACAGGTCGCTCTGTGGCCGCTCCCTGCTCCACCTCTGCAACTTCCATTTAGGACAGAGATGAGGAGGAATTTCTTCACCCAGAGAATGGTGAACCTGTGGAATTCTCTACCACAGAAGTCAGTAGAGGCTAATACATTAAATATATTCAAGAAGGAGTTGGATATATTTCTTAAGGCTAAAGGGATCAATGGATATGGGGAGAAAGCAGGGACAGGGTACTGAGTTTGGATGATCAGCAATGATCTCTTTGAATGGCGGAGCAGGCTCGAGGGGCCGAATGGCCTACTCCTGCTCTTATCTTCTATGTTTCTATGTTTCCTCCTGGTCTGTGTCTCTGCACTGTGGCCTTCTCACTCTGGGCTATTGTGCACCTCCATGAGGTGCCAACACTCTGTGGCTGCTCCTGCCCAGCCTGCAGAGATTCACAGTTGGGTATTTGCAGGCACAACGCGTGATGCTCCTACTCCACGGGTACGCAAGTCGATAAAACACGGACTCCGCAGCGAGACTGCCAGAGTAGCATCTCAGCTGGAACACTGTGCGTCATCTCAGGGTCCATTTACCCAGCACAGGGTCAAACAGAAGCTGGTTCTCAGCTGGAGGAGGGGATCAGGAGGGAGGGTCATTCCTGGGTGGTCTCTGGCCACGCTGTGGTTGCTTACAAGGAGCCCTGGGTGGCGGGGCTGTGCTTCTGTCCCCTCAGCTACAAGTTGTCAAGACAATGGAGGAGGGAAAGCGATAGAACATTACAGGAAAAAAGAGGAGTGGAAACACACCCATCACAAGTCCACAGAAAAAAGTAACGTCACTATCGGTGCAGAGCTCCTCAAGGATTCTGATGGTGAGGAAGGATGTCAATGGCCAGCAGGAGCCACAGGCCCCAGCTTTGACTGTTGTCCAGAGCTGATTAGCATATTTCAACTGGGGCCCTGGTGGATGCTGTAATGGACCTCTATGTTCCGAGATTAGAGAAGGGAAAATCCGCCAGGATTCCCGATCCTGCTCCTTATCCGATGAGCCTGCATGTGTGCCAGGATATCAGGTGATGACAGGATCTGACTCATCTGTGAAGCCATCCATGGTCAGGACTGAAGAGAGTAACCGGAACAATAACCACTTGAACGGGTAAGTGAGGGGCACTCAGCACCTAGGGAACGAGCATCTGCCCAGGCATTGGTCCCACTGCCAGAATCATGGAGCTATCCTGGGTGGACGGCTGAAGCAGGCGTTCAGTTCCTTCAATATGTAAATTAGGAGGCCTATCGCTTGTTGAAGGACCCCCATCGAGAAATGCGTTGGTGATGAGTGGAGCAGGCGTTGAGCTCAGGATTCTTCAGAGTGCCCTCAACTTCACAGGAGTCGCGATGGTCCACTCCCCTCAATAGATTGCTCCAACCCCCCTCCCCCATTCTCTCTCCAAACCCCCTCCCCATTCTCTCTCCAACCCCCCCTCCCCATTCTCTCTCCAACCCCCCTCCCCATTCTCTCTCCAACCCCCCTCCCCATTCTCTCCCCAACCCCCCCTCCCCATTCTCTCTCCAACCCCCCTCCCCCATTCTATCTCCAAACCCCCCTCCCCATTCTCTCTCCAACCCCCACTCCCCATTCTCTCTCCAACCCACCTCCCCCATTCTATCTCCAAACCCCCCTCCCCATTCTCTCTCCAACCCCCCTCCCCATTCTCTCCCCAACCCCCCCTCCCCATTCTCTCTCCAACCCCCCCTCCCCCATTCTATCTCCAACCCCCCTCCCCATTCTCTCCCCAACCCCCCCTCCCCATTCTCTCCCCAACCCCCCCTCCCCATTCTCTCTCCAACCCCCCTCCCCATTCTCTCCCCAACCCCCCCTCCCCATTCTCTCCCCAACCCCCCCTCCCCCATTCTATCTCCAACCCCCCCTCCCCATTCTCTCTCCAACCCCCCTCCCCCATTCTCTCCCCAACCCCCCCTCCCCCATTCTATCTCCAACCCCCCCTCCCCATTCTATCTCCAACCCCCCTCCCCATTCTCTCCCCAACCCCCCCTCCCCATTCTCTCTCCAACCCCCCTCCCCCATTCTCTCCCCAACCCCCCTCCCCATTCTCTCTCCAACCCCCCTCCCCATTCTCTCTCCAACCCCCCGCCATTCTCTCCCCAACCCCCCCTCCCCATTCTCTCTCCAACCCCCCCTCCCCCATTCTATCTCCAACCCCCCTCCCCATTCTATCTCCAACCCCCCTCCCCATTCTATCTCCAACCCCCCTCCCCATTCTCTCCCCAACCTCCCCTCCCCATTCTCTCTCCAACCCCCCCTCCCCATTCTCTCCCAACCCCCCCTCCCCATTCTCTCTCCAACCCCCCTGCCCCATTCTCTCCCCAACCCCCTCCCCATTCTCTCTCCAACCCCCCTCCCCCATTCTCTCCCCAACCCCCCTCCCCATTCTCTCCCCAACCCCCCCTCCCCATTCTCTCTCCAACCCCCCTCCCCCAATCTCTCCCCAACCCCCCCTCCCCATTCTCTCTCCAACCCCCCGCCATTCTCTCCCCAACCCCCCCTCCCCATTCTCTCTCCAACCCCCCGCCATTCTCTCCCCAACCCCCCCTCCCCATTCTCTCTCCAACCCCCCCCTCCCCATTCTATCTCCAACCCCCCTCCCCATTCTATCTCCAACCCCCCTCCCCATTCTCTCCCCAACCCCCCTCCCCATTCTCTCTCCAACCCCCCCTCCCATTGCTCTCTCCATTCCCCCCTCCCCCATTGCTCTCTCCATTCCCCCCTCCCCGTCACTCTCTCCATTCCCCCCTCCCCCATTCCCCCCTCCCCCGTCGCTCTCTCCATTCCCCCCTCCCCCATTCCCCCCTCCCCCGTCGTTCTCTCCATTCCCCCCTCCCCCATTCCCCCCTCCCCCGTCGCTCTCTCCATTCCCCCCTCCCCCGTCGCTCTCTCCAATCCCCCCTCCCCAGTCACTCTCTCCATTCCCCCCTCCCCCGTCGCTCTCTCCATTCCCCCCTCCCCCATTCCCCCCTCCCCCGTCACTCTCTCCATTCCCCCCTCCCCCGTCACGCTCTCCATTCCCCCCTCCCCCGTCACTCTCTCCATTCCCCCCTCCCCCGTCACGCTCTCCATTCCCCCCTCCCTGTCACTCTCTCCATTCCCCCATTCCCCCCTCCCCCGTCGCTCTCTCCAATCCCCCCTCCCTGTCACTCTCTCCATTCCCCCCTCCCCCATTGCTCTCTCCATTCCCCCCTCCTGGGACTTATCCGGGGGCCAATGGCAGCGAGGCAGGATGCCAAACATTGATGTCTTCGCTCGGTCGATCTGCAAGTGGAAGTGTGACCAGCGCCGGCAACTCCCACCGAGGATGTTGGTGAAGCCGAGGACCAATTTCCACCGATCCTCGGGCCTCTCGATTCAGGCGCTCGCTGGTCACACAACTCAGAGCCTGGGCCTGAAAACAGGCACCAACCAAAATCCAACCCTGGTGTCTTCAAGAGAGAAAGGGAGAAAATTGGAAAGGAAAGAAATGTCTAAAGTGTGTTTCTCATTATTGCCCATGATCAGCAGAGAGCGGTGGAGGGAAGGCAGCCAGTTAATAGAGTGACGTGTATCCCAGGCTACAGAACAAGGTTCAGTGTGTGACCTGGGCTGGGTTTACACACTTAACAGGATTATACACTTTAGCATCTACTGAGAACAAATCTAAATAAGATTGTCAAAAGAATAGGAAACGCTTCTGGATTTTGAAATTGTATCCATTTAATAAAATGTTACGCTTCTCAAGTACATCAGCAGTGAGATAGAGGCCTCTCTTAAACTGGGCCTTTCACTCAAGGTTTCACTCTGTCCCATGTGAAGACCGCTCTTGGCAACCAAGGCAGTTGTCCGGCTGAGACTGATGTGTGGAGACCAATCAGACACATGCAATGATGTAAAAATGGATCTGGTGCTGCGTGGCTGGGATCGCACTGTGCTTCGCACCATATGGTAGCGTGTTTAATACCTGTGACTCCACAATGACCCCAAATCATAACAACATTGGTAAAAGCTGAATAATGCGTTTAACTAGTGCCAGCCTCTTTCATACGTACCTGCCAGAATTTTATGGGGTTTTGCAAAAGAGATTTCCCAGCAAGGCTGCTGGCAAAACATTCACTGATTATTCAGTTGGCTCTGCTCATCCTTCACCTCATCACCACGCGAAGCTTTCATTTTTCTGTAACTTAATATAAGTTGTGAATTTTATGATCACCAAGAGGCGGTATGACAGCAATAGCCAATGGGTTCTATGAAACACTATTAGGGTAAGATACAGGGTCAAGCTTCCTCTACACTGTCCCATCAAACACTCCCAGGGCAGGTACAGCACGGGTTAGATACAGAGTAAAGCTCCCTCTACACTGTCCCATCAAACACTCCCAGGGCAGGTACAGCTCGGGTTAGATACAGAGTAAAGCTCCGTCTACACTGTCCCATCAAACACTCCCAGGGCAGGTGCAGCACGGGTTAGATACAGAATAAAGCTCCCTCTACTCTGCAACAAAAATCTACCTCAGCTTAACCTCCGAATAGCGCACCATAACTGCACAAGTGTGGGCACTAGATGAGCTAAGGTGCTGGATGGTTGCCAGCATCCATGCAACTTAAGAGCAGAAAGATTCACAATCCTCAATAGAGGGGAGAAAATAAGAGAGGAAGACACTGGAGAGAAGGTTTCTAGATGAAGACCCTGGAGAGAAGGTTTATAGGTGAAGACACTGCAGAGAAGGTTTCTAGGTGAAGACACTGGAGAGAAGGTTTCTAGATGAAGACCCTGGAGAGAATGTTTCTAGGTGAAGACACTGGGGAGAAGGTTTCTAGAAGACACTGGAGAGAAGGTTTCTAGATGAAGACACTGGAGAGAAGGTTTCTAGATGAAGACCCTGGAGAGAAGGTTTCTAGGTGAAGACACTGGGGAGAAGGTTTCTAGATGAAGACACTGGAGAGAAGGTTTCTAGGTGAAGACACTGGGGAGAAGGTTTCTAGATGAAGACCCTGGAGAGAATGTTTCTAGATGAAGACACTGGAGAGAAGGTTTCTAGATGAAGACCCTGGAGAGAAGGTTTCTAGATGAAGACACTGGGGAGAAGGTTTCTGGAAAAGACACTGGAGAGAAGGTTTCTAGATGAAGACACTGGAGAGAAGGTTTCTAGATGAAGACCCTGGAGAAAAGGTTTCTAGGTGAAGATACTGGGGAGAAGGTTTCTAGGTGAAGAAACCAGGGAGGAGGTATCTAGGTGAAGATACTGGGGAGAAGGTTTCTAGGTGAAGACACTGGAGAGAATGTTTCTAGGTGAAGTCACTGGAGAGAATGTTTCTAGGGGAAGACCCTGGAGAGAAGGTTTCTAGGTGAAGACCCTGGAGAGAAGGTTTCTAGGTGAAGACACCGGGAGAAGGTTTTGAGGTGAAGACACCCGGGAGAAGGTTTCTAGGTGAAGACTCTGGAGAGAATGTTTCTTGGTGAAGACACTGGAGAGAAGGTTTCTAGGTGAAGACCCTGGAGAGAAGGTTTCTATGTGAGGACCCTGGAGAGAAGGTTTCTAGATGAAGACACTGGAGAGAAGGTTTCTAGGTGAAGACCCTGGAGAGAAGGTTTCTCGGTGAAGACACCAGGGAGAAGGTTTCTAGTTGAAGACCATGGAGAGACGGTTTCTAGATGAAGTCACTGGAGAGAAGGTTTCTAGGTGAAGACCCTGGAGAGAAGGTTTCTAGTTGAAGACACCGTGGAGAAGGTTTCTAGGTAAAGACACTGGAGAGAAGGTTTCTAGGTGAAGACACTGGAGAGAAGGTTTCTAGGTGAAGACACTGGGGAGAAGGTTTCTAGGTGGAGACCCGGAAAGAAGGATTCTAGATGAACACACTGGAGGGAAGGTTTCTAGGTGAAGATGCTGGAGTGAAGGTTTCTAGGTGAAGACACTGGAGAGAAGGTTTCTAGAAGAAGACACTGGGGAGTAGGTTTCTAGGTGAAGACCCTGGAGAGAAGGTTTCTAGATGAAGAAACTGGAGTGAAGGGTTCTAGGTGAAGACACTGGAGAGAAGGTTTCTAGATGAAGACCCTGGGGAGAAGGTTTCTAGGTGTAGACACTGGAGAGAAGGTTTCTAGATGAAGACAGTGGGGAGAAGGTTTCTAGATGAAGACCCTGGAGGGAAGTTTTCTAGATGAAGACCCCGTAGAGAAGGTTTCTAGGTGAAGACACTGGAGAGAAGGTTTCTGGTGAAGACCCTGGAGGAAGGTTTCTAGGTGAAGACCCTGGAGACAAGGATTCAAGATGAAAACCCTGGAGAGAAGGTTTCCAGATGAAGACCCTGGAGAGAAGGTTTCTAGGTGAAGACCCTGGAGAGAAGGTTTCCAGATGAAGACCCTGGAGAGAAGGTATCAAGATGAAGACACTGGAGAGCAGGTTTCTAGGTGAAGACCCTGGGGAGGAGGTACCTAGGTGAAGACCCTGCAGAGAAGGTTTCTAGATGAAGACCCTGGAGAGAAGGTTTCTAGGTGAAGACCCTGGAGAGAAGGTTACCAGATGAAGATACTGGAGTGAAGGTTTCTCGGTGAAGACCACGGAGAGAAGGTTTCTAGATGAAGATACTGGAGAGAAGGTTTCTAGGTGAAGAAACTGGAGCGAAGGTTTCTAGATGAAGACACTGAAGAGAGGTTTCTAGATGAAGACCCTGGAGAGAAGGTTTCTCGGAGAAGACACTGGAGAGAAGGGTTCTAGATGAAGACACTGCAGAGAAGGTTTCTAGTTCAAGACACTGGGCAGAAGATTTCTAGATGAAGACACTGGGGAGCAGGTATGTAGATGAAGACACTGGGGAGAAGGTTTCTAGATGAAAACACTGGGGAGAAGGTTTCTAGATGAAGACCCGGGAGAGAAGCTTTCTAGATGAAGACACTGGGGTGAAGGTTTCTAGAAGAAGACACTGGGGAGAAGGTTCCTAGATAAAGACACTGGAGAGAAGGTTTCAAGTTGAAGGCACTGGGGAGAAGATTTCTAGATGAAGACACTGGGGTGAAGGTTTCTAGATCAAGACCCTGGAGAGAAGGTTTCTAGGTGAAGACACTGGGGAGAAGGTTTCTGGAAAAGACACTGGAGTGAATGTTTCTAGATGAAGACACTGGAGAGAAGGTTCCTAGGTGAAGACATTGGGGAGAAGGTTTCTAGGTGAAGACCCTGGAGAGAAGGTTCCTAGGTGAAGACACTGGAGAGAAGGTTTCTAGATGAAGACCCTGGAGAGAAGTTTTCTAGATGAAGACACTGGGGAGAAGGTTTCTAGGTGAAGACACTGTAGAGAAGGTTTCTAGATGAAGACTCTGCAGAGAAGGTATCTAGGTGAAGACACTGGAGAGAAGGTTTCTAGATGAAGACCCTGGAGAGAAGGTTCCTAGGTGAAGACGCTGGAGAGAAGGTTTCTAGGAGAAGACCCTGGGGAGAAGGTTTCTAGATGTAGACACTGCAGAGAAGTTTTCTAGATGAAGACCCTGGAGAGAAGGTTTCTACTTCAAGACACTGGCCAGAAGATTTCTAGATGAAGACACTGGGGAGCAGGTATCTAGATGAAGACACTGGGGAGAAGGTTTCTAGATGATGACTCTGGGGAGACGGTTTCTAGATGAAGACCCTGGAGAGAAGGTTTCTAAGACAAGACCCTGGAGAGAAGGTTTCTAGATGAAGACACTGGGGAAAAGGTTTCTAGATGAAGACACTCGGGAGAAGGTTCCTAGATGAAGACACTGGAGAGAAGGTTTCCAGTTGAAGACACTGGGGAGAAGATTTCTAGATGAAGGCACTGGGGAGAAGGTTTCGAGATGAAGACACTGGAGAGAAGGTTTCTAGATGAAGACCCTGGAGAGAAGGTTTCTAGATGAAGACACTGGAGAGAAGGTTTCTAGATGAAGACACTGGGGAGAAGGTTTCTAGATGAAGACACTGGGGAGAAGGTTTCTAAATTTAAACCCTGGAGAGAAGGTTTCTAGGTGAAGACACTGGAGAGGTTTCCAGATGAAGACACTGGGGAGAAATTTTCTAGATCAAGACCCTGGAGAGACGGTTTCTAGGTGAAGACACTGGGGAGAAGGTTTCTGGAAAAGACACTGGAGAGAATGTTTCTAGATGAAGACACTGGAGAGAAGGTTCCTAGTTGAAGACATTGGCGAGAAGGTTTCTAGGTGAAGACCCTGGAGAGAAGGTTCCTAGGTGAAGACACTGGAGAGAAGGTTTCTAGATGAAGACCCTGGAGAGAAGTTTTCTAGATGAAGACACTGGGGAGAAAGTTTCTAGGTGAAGACACTGTAGAGAAGGTTTCTAGATGAAGACCCTGGAGTGAAGGTATCTAGGGGAAGACACTGGAGAGAAGGTTTCTAGATGAAGACCCTGGAGAGAAGTTTTCTAGATGAAGACACTGGGGAGATGGTTTCTAGATGAAGACACTGGAGAGAAGGTTACTAGATTAAGATCCTGGAGAGAAGGTTACTCGATGAAGATCCTGGAGAGAAGGTATTTAGGTGAAGATATTGGGGAGAAGGCTTCTAGGTGAAGACCCTGGAGAGAAGTTTTCTAGATGAAGACACTGGGGAGCTGGTTTCTAGATGAAGACACTGGGGAGAAGGTTACTAGATGAAGATCCTGGAGAGAAGGTTACTAGATGAAGATCCTGGAGAGAAGGTATTTAGGTGAAGATATTGGGGAGAAGGCATCTAGGTGAAGACCCTGGAGAGAAGATTTCTCGATGAAGACACTGGGAAGAAGGTTTCTAGACGAAGACACTGGAGAGAAGCTTTCTAGGAGATGACACTGGGGAGAAGGTTTCTAGGTGAAGACCCTGGAGAGAAGGTTTCTTGGTGAAGACACTGGAGAGAAGGTTTCTCGATGAGGACCCTCGAGAGAAGGTTTCTAGATGAAGACACTGGGCAGAATGTTTCTAGATAAAGACCCTGGAGAGAAGGTTTCTAGATGAAGACCCTGGAGAGAAGGTTTCAAGTGAAGACACTGGAGAGAAGGTTTCTAGCTGAAGTTCCTGGAGAGAAGGTTTCTAGGTGAAGCCACCAGAGAGAAGGTTTCTAGGTGAGGACGCTGGAGGGAAGGTTTCTAGATGAAGACCCTGGAGAGGAGGTTTCTAGGAGAAGACCCTGGAGAGAAGGTTTCTAGATGAAGACACTGGGGTGAAGGTTTCTAGATGAAGACACTGGGGAGAAATTTTCTGGATCAAGACCCTGGAGAGACGGTTTCTAGGTGAAGATACTGGGGAGAAGGTTTCTGGAAAAGACACTGGAGAGAATGTTTCTAGATGAAGACACTGGAGAGAAGGTTCCTAGGTGAAGACATTGGCGAGAAGGTTTCTAGGTGAAGACCCTGGAGAGAAGGTTCCTAGGTGAAGACACTGGGCAGAATGTTTCTAGATGAAGACCCTGGAGAGAAGGTTTCTAGATGAAGACCCTGGAGAGAAGGTTTCTAGGTGAAGACACTGGAGAGAAGGTTTCTAGCTGAAGTTCCTGGAGAGAAGGTTTCTAGGTGAAGCCACCAGAGAGAAGGTTTCTAGGTGAGGACGCTGGAGGGAAGGTTTCTAGATGAAGACCCTGGAGAGGAGGTTTCTAGGTGAAGACCCTGGAGAGAAGTTTTCTAGGTGAAGACACTGGAGAGAAGTTTTCTATGTGAAGAACCCGACAAGATGTTTTCTAGATGAAGACATTGGAGAGAAGATTTCTAGATGAAGACACTGGAGGGAAGGTTTCTAGATGAAGACCCTGGAGAGAAGGTTTCTAGGTGAAGACACTGGAGAGAAGGTTTCTAGATGAGGACCCTGGAGAGAAGGTTTCTAGCTGAAGACACTGGAGAGAAGGTTTCTAGATGAAGACCCAGAAAAGAAGGTTTCTAGGTGAAGACACTTTAGAGAAGATTTCTAGATGAGGACCCTGGAGAGAAGGTTTCTAGATGAAGACACTATGGAGAAGGTGTGGTGATTATTCTTGTTTTATAAGAAGCATTGTAATTGGTTGCCTGTTTTCCTGCCTTGAGATATATGCTGTAAACTTATTGGTTAGTTGATTCCATGTGACCTGTGGTGGCCATCTTAAATTCAGTTTTCTACAGTTTGGTTGAGACTGGGTGCTCAACATGTACTGCTGGTTTTTTAAGGTTAATAAAGCCTAGCTTTTGAAAGGCAATCTACTCTTTATTTCAATTTATTAACCTTTTGCTATAATGGAACGATATCTTCGACCGGAACGATTTAATGCTGACCCTAATTCTGCAGGAGTGGATGATCAATGGAAACATTGGTATCGTACATTTAAAAACTTTTTGGGTGTGTTGGATCAGCAATCTCTAAATAAGTTGGATATACTAATCAACTACATTGCTCCGGATGTGTATAAGTATATTTTGGACTGTGAAACTTATGAATTGGCTATTGCTACGTTGGAAATTTTTTTTGTTAAACCCAAAAATGAGGTATTTGCACGTCACCTTTTATCTGCCCGTAGGCAGCAGGCAGGTGAATCCTTGGATGCTTATTTACAAGCACTCCGGCGCCTTGGTGCTAACTGTAATTATAAGGCCGTGTCTGCAGAAAACATAGGGAAGAGTCAGTACGGGATGCATTTATTAATGGATTACTGTCTAGATCAATTCGTCAGCGGTTATTAGAAAATAAGATCTTGGATCTTAAGAGTGCTTTTGAGCAAGCCTCTACATTGGATTTGGCTCAGAGAAGTTCGGATTCTTATGCTCTTTTTGATCGGCCTGCGACCGTGGTTTCGGCAGTTCTGGATGAAAGGGAGTTACGTGGATTTAATAGGAGTGGTTTGCCAGATTCCGAAACAGTTTCTACTTCGGCAGCTGTTGCCTCTAGGATTCAGAAGTGTTATTTTTGCGGGAACGCCCGGCACCCCCGTCTGAAGTGCCCTGCCCGGGAGGCTGTGTGTAGTAAATGCGGCAAGGGAGATCATTACGCACGTGTTTGCAAATCGGTTGCCTCCTCTGCGACCATTCAGCCTTTAGATAGGGTGTTTATTGCATCAGTTTCTGCCGCCTTTTCATGGCCTAAACAAAGCTATAGTTATGGCCCAAGTTAATGGGTTAGAAGTGAAGGCCCTTATAGATACGGGCAGTACTGAGAGCTTTATAAGTCTTCAGTTTGTGAGGGAGAAGCGTTTGAAAATTTCGCCTGTTTCCTATCAGGTGTGTATGGTTCAGACGACTCTCACCTCACGAGTAGCTGGTTGTTGCCTTGTGAAATTAATTGTCCTAGGTAATACGTATACTGATATACGCCTATCCGTTCTGCCTAATCTCTGTGCGGACATTTTGATTGGTCATGATGTGCTTCAATTACATGAGTCCCTCAGTCTTTCTTTCAGAGGAACCAAGCCAACTTTGTCTATTTGTGGATTAACTTCTTTATTCATTTCTCCATTATCACTTTTTTCCACTTTGATGCCGGATTGTAAGCCAATTGCTACCAAGTCAAGAAGGTATAGCAGTCAGGATAAAGAATTTATTAATTCTGAAGTTCAACGTCTTTTATCGGAAGGGATCATTGAACCTAGTTTTTCGCCCTGGCGGGCACAGGTAGTTGTCACTACTAATGAGAGACATAAGAAGCGAATGGTGATAGACTACTCTCAAACTATTAACAGGTATACTCAATTAGATGCGTACCCCCTGCCTAAGATTGATGAGCTTATCAATAAAGTATCTCAATATAAGGTTTTTAGCACTATTGATCTAAAGAGTGCTTATCATCAGATTCCTATCGCTAAGAGGGACAAACCATATACGGCCTTTGAAGCTGGCGGAAAGCTGTACCAGTTTTGCCGAGTACCATTCGGTGTTACTAACAGTGTCGCCTGTTTTCAACGGGCAATGGATGCTTTTATAAGTGATAATTCTCTCTCTGACACCTTCTCATATTTAGATGACATCACGGTGTGTGGCAAATCAAGGGTGGAGCACGATTTTAATCTAGAAAGATTCCTTCAAGTTGTGGAAAAAGTTGGCTTAACTTTCAATAAAGAGAAGTGTATCTTTTCGACCACGGAGGTAAATTTACTGGGGTATATTATCTCGGGAAACAAGATTAAACCAGATCCAGAACGGCTGCGACCACTGATTGATTTACCTTGCCCTACTAATTCTAAGGCCTTGCAACGAGTTGTTGGACTGTTTTCTTATTATTCTAATTGGATTGCAAACTTCTTGCAGAAGATCCGGCCCCTTATTCAGGTTACGACATATCCTCTATCATGGGAGGCCAGGATGTGTTTTGATAATCTTAAAAAGGATATCCTTGGAGCAGTTGTGCATTCTATTGATGAGCAGGCTCCCTTTGTGATTGAGACGGATGCTTCCGATTTTGCAATTGGGGCTACCCTGAACCAAAATGGAAGACCTGTGGCCTTTTTCTCACGTACTCTGAGCAATAGTGAGCAGAGACATTCATCAATAGAGAAAGAGGCGTACGCAATAGTAGAAGCACTGCGTAAATGGAGACATTATTTATCTGGGTGACATTTTACGTTAGTAACTGACCAAAAATCTGTGTCCTTCATGTTTAATGTCAAACATTTCGGAAAGATTAAGAATGATAAAATAATGAGGTGGAGGATCGAGTTGGCATGCTCCCATTTCGATATAGTCTATCGTCCGGGGAAGGATAATGTTGCCGCTGATGCGCTGTCGAGGGCTTATTGTTCTGTGCTTCATGGAGATACGCTTATTAATCTTCATAATGCTTTGTGTCATCCTGGTGTTACGAGGATGATACACTTCGTACGCAGTAAGAATTTGCCCTTTTCAGTTGAAGACGTCAAGCGGATGACTTCGTCATGCTCTGTCTGCACCCGGTGTAAACCGAATTTCTTTAAGCCTCAACGAGCTCATCTTATAAAGGCTACTTCTCCCTTTGAACGCCTGAGCGTTGATTTTAAGGGGCCTCTTCCTTCAACGACTCAGAATCGATATAAATTTACTGTTGTGGATGAGTTTTCAAGGTTCCCTTTTGCTTTTCCTTGTGCAGATGTATCAGCTGCGACAGTTATTAAATGTCTGACTCAACTTTTTGTCATCTTTGGGATGCCTGCGTATATCCATTCGGATCAGGGAAGTTCTTTTATGTCTTCCCAGTTGAAGGAATACCTCCAGAGTCGGGGAATTTCTACTAGCAGAACTACCCCGTATAATCCCCAGGGTAATGGACAGTGCGAACGATACAATGGGGTGATCTGGAAGGCAGTTATGTTGGCTTTGACATCCCGGAACTTTAAGAATACACAGTGGGAAATGATACTGCCTGATGCCCTGCATTCCATTAGATCATTGCTTTCAACGGCTACTAATGTGACCCCCTATGAAAGGCTCTTCAACTATCCGCGGAGATCCACTACGGGATATTCGGTACCTTCATGGCTTACTATGCAGGGACCTGTGCTGCTCCGATGCCATGTTAGACTGTCAAAGTATGATTCTTTAGTGGAGGAGGTGGAGCTATTGGAGGCAAATTCCCAATATGCTCACATTCGATTCCAAGATGGGAAAGAAAGTACGGTTTCAGTTAAAGACTTAGCTCCTTGTGGTGGCCAGCCCTCTCCTGAGGACATTAACAATAGCCATAATTCAGATAATGTTGATGTCGTCACAGATACTACGAACATTTCCAATCCTATTGCAGACACTTACAATTCTCTTAGTCTGCCCCCGATGGATGTTCATCACCCTCCCAGTCTACCTTCTAATGGGACTTCCAATCCAGAAACCGTTGATAATCGTGATATTGATAGCCTCCCTGCAGAAGATATTTCTGTGTCTCCTGGTGTGGGAGGGCAAGGAACTCCACCAAGGCTAGGAAGGTCGACACGAACAAGATATCCGGTCGACCGATTAAAAATGGACTTTTAAAATAATTAATAATTTAATAGTAAAATTTTAAAATTGTTGAAGGCATTATACATGTATTGCTCTCGTCATAAATAACTAATTGTAAACTGTAAAGGCTACCTAGGTTGAAGTATATTTTAAAAGGAGGGGTGAATGTGGTGATTATTCTTGTTTTATAAGAAGCATTGTAATTGGTTGCCTGTTTTCCTGCCTTGAGATATATGCTGTAAACTTATTGGTTAGTTGATTCCATGTGACCTGTGTTGGCCATCTTAAATTCAGTTTTCTACAGTTTGGTTGAGACTGGGTGCTCAACATGTACTGCTGGTTTATAAGGCTAATAAAGCCGAGCTTTTGAAAGGCAATCTAATCTTTATTTCAGAAGGTTTCTAGGTGAAGATACTGGAGAGAAGGTTTCTAGATGAAGACCCTGGAGAGAAGGTTACTAGATGAAAACCCTGGAGAGAAGGTTTCCAGGTGATGACATTGGGGAGAAGGTTGCTAGATAAAGACACTGGAGAGAAGATTTCTAGATGAAGACACTGGAGAGAAGGTTTCTAGGAGAAGACACTGGGGAGAAGGTTTCTAGGTGAACACCCTGGAGACAAGGTTTCTAGTTGAAGACACTGGAGAGAAGGTTTCTAGATGAAGACCCTGGAGAGAAGGTTTCCAGATGAAGACCCTGGAGAGAAGGTATCAAGATGTAGACACTGGAGAGCAGGTTTCTAGGTGAAGACCCTGGGGAGGAGGTACCTAGGTGAAGACCCTGCAGAGAAGGTTTCTAGATGAAGACCCTGGAGAGAAGGTTTCTAGGTGAAGACCCTGGAGAGAAGGTTACCAGATGAAGATACTGGAGTGAAGGTTTCTCGGTGAAGACCACGGAGAGAAGGTTTCTAGATGAAGATACTGGAGAGAAGGTTTCTAGGTGAAGAAACTGGAGCGAAGGTTTCTAGATGAAGACACTGAAGAGAGGTTTCTAGATGAAGACCCTGGAGAGAAGGTTTCTCGGAGAAGACACTGGAGAGAAGGGTTCTAGATGAAGACACTGCAGAGAAGGTTTCTAGATGAAGACACTGGAGAGAAGGTTTCTAGTTCAAGACACTGGGCAGAAGATTTCTAGATGACGACACTGGGGAGCAGGTATGTAGATGAAGACACTGGGGAGAAGGTTTCTAGATGAAAACACTGGGGAGAAGGTTTCTAGATGAAGACCCGGGAGAGAGCTTTCTAGATGAAGACACTGGGGTGAAGGTTTCTAGAAGAAGACACTGGGGAGAAGGTTCCTAGATAAAGACACTGGAGAGAAGGTTTCAAGTTGAAGGCACTGGGGAGAAGATTTCTAGATGAAGACACTGGGGAGAAGGTTTCTAGATCAAGACCCTGGAGAGAAGGTTTCTAGGTGAAGACACTGGGGAGAAGGTTTCTGGAAAAGACACTGGAGTGAATGTTTCTAGATGAAGACACTGGAGAGAAGGTTCCTAGGTGAAGACATTGGGGAGAAGGTTTCTAGGTGAAGACCCTGGAGAGAAGGTTCCTAGGTGAAGACACTGGAGAGAAGGTTTCTAGATGAAGACCCTGGAGAGAAGTTTTCTAGATGAAGACACTGGGGAGAAGGTTTCTAGGTGAAGACACTGTAGAGAAGGTTTCTAGATGAAGACTCTGCAGAGAAGGTATCTAGGTGAAGACACTGGAGAGAAGGTTTCTAGATGAAGACCCTGGAGAGAAGGTTCCTAGGTGAAGACGCTGGAGAGAAGGTTTCTAGGAGAAGACCCTGGGGAGAAGGTTTCTAGATGTAGACACTGCAGAGAAGTTTTCTAGATGAAGACCCTGGAGAGAAGGTTTCTACTTCAAGACACTGGCCAGAAGATTTCTAGATGAAGACACTGGGGAGCAGGTATCTAGATGAAGACACTGGGGAGAAGGTTTCTAGATGATGACTCTGGGGAGACGGTTTCTAGATGAAGACCCTGGAGAGAAGGTTTCTAAGACAAGACCCTGGAGAGAAGGTTTCTAGATGAAGACACTGGGGAGAAGGTTTCTAGATGAAGACACTCGGGAGAAGGTTCCTAGATGAAGACACTGGAGAGAAGGTTTCCAGTTGAAGACACTGGGGAGAAGATTTCTAGATGAAGGCACTGGGGAGAAGGTTTCGAGATGAAGACACTGGAGAGAAGGTTTCTAGATGAAGACCCTGGAGAGAAGGTTTCTAGATGAAGACACTGGAGAGAAGGTTTCTAGATGAAGACACTGGGGAGAAGGTTTCTAGATGAAGACACTGGGGAGAAGGTTTCTAAATTTAAACCCTGGAGAGAAGGTTTCTAGGTGAAGACACTGGAGAGGTTTCCAGATGAAGACACTGGGGAGAAATTTTCTAGATCAAGACCCTGGAGAGACGGTTTCTAGGTGAAGACACTGGGGAGAAGGTTTCTGGAAAAGACACTGGAGAGAATGTTTCTAGATGAAGACACTGGAGAGAAGGTTCCTAGGTGAAGACATTGGCGAGAAGGTTTCTAGGTGAAGACCCTGGAGAGAAGGTTCCTAGGTGAAGACACTGGAGAGAAGGTTTCTAGATGAAGACCCTGGAGAGAAGTTTTCTAGATGAAGACACTGGGGAGAAAGTTTCTAGGTGAAGAAACTGTAGAGAAGGTTTCTAGATGAAGACCCTGGAGTGAAGGTATCTAGGGGAAGACACTGGAGAGAAGGTTTCTAGATGAAGACCCTGGAGAGAAGTTTTCTAGATGAAGACACTGGGGAGATGGTTTCTAGATGAAGACACTGGAGAGAAGGTTACTAGATTAAGATCCTGGAGAGAAGGTTACTCGATGAAGATCCTGGAGAGAAGGTATTTAGGTGAAGATATTGGGGAGAAGGCTTCTAGGTGAAGACCCTGGAGAGAAGTTTTCTAGATGAAGACACTGGGGAGCTGGTTTCTAGATGAAGACACTGGGGAGAAGGTTACTAGATGAAGATCCTGGAGAGAAGGTTACTAGATGAAGATCCTGGAGAGAAGGTATTTAGGTGAAGATATTGGGGAGAAGGCTTCTAGGTGAAGACCCTGGAGAGAAGATTTCTCGATGAAGACACTGGGAAGAAGGTTTCTAGACGAAGACACTGGAGAGAAGCTTTCTAGGAGATGACACTGGGGAGAAGGTTTCTAGGTGAAGACCCTGGAGAGAAGGTTTCTTGGTGAAGACACTGGAGAGAAGGTTTCTCGATGAGGACCCTCGAGAGAAGGTTTCTAGATGAAGACACTGGGCAGAATGTTTCTAGATAAAGACCCTGGAGAGAAGGTTTCTAGATGAAGACCCTGGAGAGAAGGTTTCAAGTGAAGACACTGGAGAGAAGGTTTCTAGCTGAAGTTCCTGGAGAGAAGGTTTCTAGGTGAAGCCACCAGAGAGAAGGTTTCTAGGTGAGGACGCTGGAGGGAAGGTTTCTAGATGAAGACCCTGGAGAGGAGGTTTCTAGGAGAAGACCCTGGAGAGAAGGTTTCTAGATGAAGACACTGGGGTGAAGGTTTCTAGATGAAGACACTGGGGAGAAATTTTCTGGATCAAGACCCTGGAGAGACGGTTTCTAGGTGAAGACACTGGGGAGAAGGTTTCTGGAAAAGACACTGGAGAGAATGTTTCTAGATGAAGACACTGGAGAGAAGGTTCCTAGGTGAAGACATTGGCGAGAAGGTTTCTAGGTGAAGACCCTGGAGAGAAGGTTCCTAGGTGAAGACACTGGGCAGAATGTTTCTAGATGAAGACCCTGGAGAGAAGGTTTCTAGCTGAAGTTCCTGGAGAGAAGGTTTCTAGGTGAAGCCACCAGAGAGAAGGTTTCTAGGTGAGGACGCTGGAGGGAAGGTTTCTAGATGAAGACCCTGGAGAGGAGGTTTCTAGGTGAAGACCCTGGAGAGAAGTTTTCTAGGTGAAGACACTGGAGAGAAGTTTTCTATGTGAAGAACCCGACAAGATGTTTTCTAGATGAAGACATTGGAGAGAAGATTTCTAGATGAAGACACTGGAGGGAAGGTTTCTAGATGAAGACCCTGGAGAGAAGGTTTCTAGGTGAAGACACTGGAGAGAAGGTTTCTAGATGAGGACCCTGGAGAGAAGGTTTCTAGCTGAAGACACTGGAGAGAAGGTTTCTAGATGAAGACCCAGAAAAGAAGGTTTCTAGGTGAAGACACTTTAGAGAAGATTTCTAGATGAGGACCCTGGAGAGAAGGTTTCTAGATGAAGACACTATGGAGAAGGTGTGGTGATTATTCTTGTTTTATAAGAAGCATTGTAATTGGTTGCCTGTTTTCCTGCCTTGAGATATATGCTGTAAACTTATTGGTTAGTTGATTCCATGTGACCTGTGGTGGCCATCTTAAATTCAGTTTTCTACAGTTTGGTTGAGACTGGGTGCTCAACATGTACTGCTGGTTTTTTAAGGTTAATAAAGCCTAGCTTTTGAAAGGCAATCTACTCTTTATTTCAATTTATTAACCTTTTGCTATAATGGAACGATATCTTCGACCGGAACGATTTAATGCTGACCCTAATTCTGCAGGAGTGGATGATCAATGGAAACATTGGTATCGTACATTTAAAAACTTTTTGGGTGTGTTGGATCAGCAATCTCTAAATAAGTTACTAATCAACTACATTGCTCCGGATGTGTATAAGTATATTTTGGACTGTGAAACTTATGAATTGGCTATTGCTACGTTGGAAATTTTTTTTGTTAAACCCAAAAATGAGGTATTTGCACGTCACCTTTTATCTGCCCGTAGGCAGCAGGCAGGTGAATCCTTGGATGCTTATTTACAAGCACTCCGGCGCCTTGGTGCTAACTGTAATTATAAGGCCGTGTCTGCAGAAAACATAGGGAAGAGTCAGTACGGGATGCATTTATTAATGGATTACTGTCTAGATCAATTCGTCAGCGGTTATTAGAAAATAAGATCTTGGATCTTAAGAGTGCTTTTGAGCAAGCCTCTACATTGGATTTGGCTCAGAGAAGTTCGGATTCTTATGCTCTTTTTGATCGGCCTGCGACCGTGGTTTCGGCAGTTCTGGATGAAAGGGAGTTACGTGGATTTAATAGGAGTGGTTTGCCAGATTCCGAAACAGTTTCTACTTCGGCAGCTGTTGCCTCTAGGATTCAGAAGTGTTATTTTTGCGGGAACGCCCGGCACCCCCGTCTGAAGTGCCCTGCCCGGGAGGCTGTGTGTAGTAAATGCGGCAAGGGAGGTCATTACGCACGTGTTTGCAAATCGGTTGCCTCCTCTGCGACCATTCAGCCTTTAGATAGGGTGTTTATTGCATCAGTTTCTGCCGCCTTTTCATGGCCTAAACAAAGCTATAGTTATGGCCCAAGTTAATGGGTTAGAAGTGAAGGCCCTTATAGATACGGGCAGTACTGAGAGCTTTATAAGTCTTCAGTTTGTGAGGGAGAAGCGTTTGAAAATTTCGCCTGTTTCCTATCAAGTGTGTATGGTTCAGACGACTCTCACCTCACGAGTAGCTGGTTGTTGCCTTGTGAAATTAATTGTCCTAGGTAATACGTATACTGATATACGCCTATCCGTTCTGCCTAATCTCTGTGCGGACATTTTGATTGGTCATGATGTGCTTCAATTACATGAGTCCCTCAGTCTTTCTTTCAGAGGAACCAAGCCAACTTTGTCTATTTGTGGATTAACTTCTTTATTCATTTCTCCATTATCACTTTTTTCCACTTTGATGCCGGATTGTAAGCCAATTGCTACCAAGTCAAGAAGGTATAGCAGTCAGGATAAAGAATTTATTAATTCTGAAGTTCAACGTCTTTTATTGGAAGGGATCATTGAACCTAGTTTTTCGCCCTGGCGGGCACAGGTAGTTGTCACTACTAATGAGAGACATAAGAAGCGAATGGTGATAGACTACTCTCAAACTATTAACAGGTATACTCAATTAGATGCGTACCCCCTGCCTAAGATTGATGAGCTTATCAATAAAGTATCTCAATATAAGGTTTTTAGCACTATTGATCTAAAGAGTGCTTATCATCAGATTCCTATCGCTAAGAGGGACAAACCATATACGGCCTTTGAAGCTGGCGGAAAGCTGTACCAGTTTTGCCGAGTACCATTCGGTGTTACTAACAGTGTCGCCTGTTTTCAACGGGCAATGGATGCTTTTATAAGTGATAATTCTCTCTCTGACACCTTCTCATATTTAGATGACATCACGGTGTGTGGCAAATCAAGGGTGGAGCACGATTTTAATCTAGAAAGATTCCTTCAAGTTGTGGAAAAAGTTGGCTTAACTTTCAATAAAGAGAAGTGTATCTTTTCGACCACGGAGGTAAATTTACTGGGGTATATTATCTCGGGAAACAAGATTAAACCAGATCCAGAACGGCTGCGACCACTGATTGATTTACCTTGCCCTACTAATTCTAAGGCCTTGCAACGAGTTGTTGGACTGTTTTCTTATTATTCTAATTGGATTGCAAACTTCTTGCAGAAGATCCGGCCCCTTATTCAGGTTACGACATATCCTCTATCATGGGAGGCCAGGATGTGTTTTGATAATCTTAAAAAGGATATCCTTGGAGCAGTTGTGCATTCTATTGATGAGCAGGCTCCCTTTGTGATTGAGACGGATGCTTCCGATTTTGCAATTGGGGCTACCCTGAACCAAAATGGAAGACCTGTGGCCTTTTTCTCACGTACTCTGAGCAATAGTGAGCAGAGACATTCATCAATAGAGAAAGAGGCGTACGCAATAGTAGAAGCACTGCGTAAATGGAGACATTATTTATCTGGGTGACATTTTACGTTAGTAACTGACCAAAAATCTGTGTCCTTCATGTTTGATGTCAAACATTTCGGAAAGATTAAGAATGATAAAATAATGAGGTGGAGGATCGAGTTGGCATGCTCCCATTTCGATATAGTCTATCGTCCGGGGAAGGATAATGTTGCCGCTGATGCGCTGTCGAGGGCTTATTGTTCTGTGCTTCATGGAGATACGCTTATTAATCTTCATAATGCTTTGTGTCATCCTGGTGTTACGAGGATGATACACTTCGTACGCAGTAAGAATTTGCCCTTTTCAGTTGAAGACGTCAAGCGGATGACTTCGTCATGCTCTGTCTGCACCCGGTGTAAACCGAATTTCTTTAAGCCTCAACGAGCTCATCTTATAAAGGCTACTTCTCCCTTTGAACGCCTGAGCGTTGATTTTAAGGGGCCTCTTCCTTCAACGACTCAGAATCGATATAAATTTACTGTTGTGGATGAGTTTTCAAGGTTCCCTTTTGCTTTTCCTTGTGCAGATGTATCAGCTGCGACAGTTATTAAATGTCTGACTCAACTTTTTGTCATCTTTGGGATGCCTGCGTATATCCATTCGGATCAGGGAAGTTCTTTTATGTCTTCCCAGTTGAAGGAATACCTCCAGAGTCGGGGAATTTCTACTAGCAGAACTACCCCGTATAATCCCCAGGGTAATGGACAGTGCGAACGATACAATGGGGTGATCTGGAAGGCAGTTATGTTGGCTTTGACATCCCGGAACTTTAAGAATACACAGTGGGAAATGATACTGCCTGATGCCCTGCATTCCATTAGATCATTGCTTTCAACGGCTACTAATGTGACCCCCTATGAAAGGCTCTTCAACTATCCGCGGAGATCCACTACGGGATATTCGGTACCTTCATGGCTTACTATGCAGGGACCTGTGCTGCTCCGATGCCATGTTAGACTGTCAAAGTATGATTCTTTAGTGGAGGAGGTGGAGCTATTGGAGGCAAATTCCCAATATGCTCACATTCGATTCCAAGATGGGAAAGAAAGTACGGTTTCAGTTAAAGACTTAGCTCCTTGTGGTGGCCAGCCCTCTCCTGAGGACATTAACAATAGCCATAATTCAGATAATGTTGATGTCGTCACAGATACTACGAACATTTCCAATCCTATTGCAGACACTTACAATTCTCTTAGTCTGCCCCCGATGGATGTTCATCACCCTCCCAGTCTACCTTCTAATGGGACTTCCAATCCAGAAACCGTTGATAATCGTGATATTGATAGCCTCCCTGCAGAAGATATTT
This sequence comes from Somniosus microcephalus, assembly GCF_052327205.1. Classification (NCBI taxonomy): domain Eukaryota; kingdom Metazoa; phylum Chordata; class Chondrichthyes; order Squaliformes; family Somniosidae; genus Somniosus; species Somniosus microcephalus. The sequence continues at coordinate 3,517,875 of NC_141004.1, forward strand.
CTGTGTCTCCTGGTGTGGGAGGGCAAGGAACTCCACCAAGGCTAGGAAGGTCGACACGAACAAGATATCCGGTCGACCGATTAAAAATGGACTTTTAAAATAATTAATAATTTAATAGTAAAATTTTAAAATTGTTGAAGGCATTATACATGTATTGCTCTCGTCATAAATAACTAATTGTAAACTGTAAAGGCTACCTAGGTTGAAGTATATTTTAAAAGGAGGGGTGAATGTGGTGATTATTCTTGTTTTATAAGAAGCATTGTAATTGGTTGCCTGTTTTCCTGCCTTGAGATATATGCTGTAAACTTATTGGTTAGTTGATTCCATGTGACCTGTGTTGGCCATCTTAAATTCAGTTTTCTACAGTTTGGTTGAGACTGGGTGCTCAACATGTACTGCTGGTTTATAAGGCTAATAAAGCCGAGCTTTTGAAAGGCAATCTAATCTTTATTTCAGAAGGTTTCTAGGTGAAGATACTGGAGAGAAGGTTTCTAGATGAAGACCCTGGAGAGAAGGTTACTAGATGAAAACCCTGGAGAGAAGGTTTCCAGGTGATGACATTGGGGAGAAGGTTGCTAGATAAAGACACTGGAGAGAAGATTTCTAGATGAAGACACTGGAGAGAAGGTTTCTAGGAGAAGACACTGGGGAGAAGGTTTCTAGGTGAACACCCTGGAGACAAGGTTTCTAGTTGAAGACACTGGAGAGAAGGTTTCTAGATGAGGACCCTGGAGAGAAAGTTTCTAGATGAAGACACTGGGGAGAAGGTTTCTAGTTGAAGACCCTGGAGAGAAGGTTTCTAGATGAAGACCCTGGAGAGAAGGTTTCTAGGTGAAGACACTGGAGAGAAGGTTCCTAGGTGAAGTTCCTGGAGTGAAGATTTCTAGGTGAAGCCACCGGAGAGAAGGCTTCTAGGTGAGGGTGCTGGAGGGAAGGTTTCTAGATGAAGACACTGGAGAGGAGGTTTCTAGGTGAAGACCCTGGAGAGAAGGTTTCTAGGTGAAGACACTGGAGAGAAGGTTTCTATGTGAAGACCCCGACGAGATGGTTTCTAGATGAAGATACTGGAGAGAAGGTTTCTAGATTAAGACTCTGGAGAGAAGGTTTCTAGGTGAAGATACTGGAGAGAAGGTTTCTAGATGAGGACCCTGGAGAGAAGGTTTCTAGGTGAAGACACTGGAGAAAAGGTTTTTAGACGAAGACCCTGGAGAGAAGGTTTCTAGGTGAAGACACTGGAGAGAATGTTTCTAGATGAGGACCCTGGAGAGAAGGTTTCTAGATGAAGACCCTGGAGAGAAGGTTTCTAGATGAAGACCCTGGAGAGAAGATTTATAGATCAAGACGCTGGAGAGAAGGTTTCTAGGTGAAGACACTAGGGAGAAGGTTTCTGGAAAAGACACTGGAGAGAATGTTTGGAGATGAAGACAATGGTGAGAAGGTTTTTAGGTGAAGACACTGCAGAGAAGGTTCCTAGGAGAAGACACTGGGGAGAAGGTTTCTAGATGAAGACACTGGGGAGAAGGTTCTAGATGAAGACCCTGGAGAGAAGGTTTCTAGATGAAGACCCCGGAGCGAAGGTTTCTTGGTGAAGACACTGGAGAGAAGGTTTCTAGGAGAAGTTCCTGGAGAGAAGGTTTCTAGGTGAAGCCACCGGAGAGAACGCTTCTAGGTGAGGACGCTGGAGGGAAGGTTTCTAGATGAAGTCCCTGGAGAGAAGGTTTCTAGGTGAAGACACTGGAGAGAAGGTTTCTATGTGAAGACCCCAAAGAGAAGTATTCTAGATGAAGACACTGGAGAGAAGGTTTCTAGCTGAAGACACTGGAGAGAAGGTTTCTAGATGTGGACCCTGGAGAGAAGCTATCTAGGTGAAGACACTGGAGAGAAATTTTCTAGATGAAGACACCGGAGAGAAAGTTTCTAGGCGAAGACACTGGAGAGAAGGTTTCTAGATGAGAACCCTGGAGAGAAGGTTTCTAGATGAAGAGACTGGGGAGAAGGTTTCTAGATGAAGACCCTGGAGAGAAGGTTTCTAGATGAAGACCCTGCAGAGAAGGTTTCTAGGTGAAGACACTGGGGAGAAGGTTTCTAGATGAAGACCCTGGACAGAAGGTTTCTAGGTGAAGACACTGGAGAGAAGGTTTCCAAATGAGAACCCTAGAGAGAAGGTTTCTAGATGAAGACACTGGGGAGAAGGTTTCTAGATGAAGACCCTGGAGAGAAGGTTTCAAGATGAAGACCCTGGAGAGAAGGTTTCTAGATGAAGACACTGGGGAGAAGGTTTCTAGATGAAGACGCTGGAGAGAAGGTTTCTAGGTGAAGACCCTGGAGAGAAGGTTTCTAGATGAACACCCTGGAGAGAAGGTTTCTAGATGAAGACCCTGGAGAGAAGGTTTCTAGGTGAAGACCCTGGAGAGAAGGTTTCTAGGTGAAGACACTGGAGAGAAGGTTACTATGTGAAGACCCCAACGAGAAGGTTTCTAGATGACGACACTGGAGAGAAGGTTTCTAGATGAAGACACTGGAGAGAAGGTTTCTGGATGAAGACACTGGAGAGAATGTTTCTAGAGGAAGACACTGGGGAGAAGGTTTCTAGGTGAAGACACTGGAGAGAAGGTTTCTAGATGAAGACCCTGGAGAGAAGTTTTCTAGATGAAGACACTGGGGAGAAGGTTTCTAGGTGAAGACACTGTAGAGAAGGTTTCTAGATGAAGACTCTGCAGAGAAGGTATCTAGGTGAAGACACTGGAGAGAAGGTTTCTAGATGAAGACACTGGAGAGAAGGTTCCTTGGTGAAGACACTGGAGAGAAGGTTTCTAGATGAAGACCTTGGAGAGAAGTTTTCTGGATGAAGACACTGGGGAGAAGGTTTCTAGATGAAGACACTGGAGAGAAGGTTTCTAGATGAAGACCCTGGAGAGAAGGTTACTAGATGAAGACGCTGGAGAGAAGGTTTCTAGGAGAAGACCCTTGGGAGAAGGTTTCTAGATGTAGACACTGCAGAGAAGTTTTCTAGATGAAGACCCTGGAGAGAAGGTTTCTACTTCAAGACACTGGCCAGAAGATTTCTAGATGAAGACACTGGGGAGCAGGTATCTAGATGAAGACACTGGGGAGAAGGTTTCTAGATGATGACACTGGGGAGACGGTTTCTAGATGAAGACCCTGGAGAGAAGGTTTCTAAGACAAGACCCTGGAGAGAAGGTTTCTAGATGAAGACACTGGGGAGAAGGTTTCTAGATGAAGACACTCGGGAGAAGGTTCCTAGATGAAGACACTGGAGGGAAGGTTTCCAGTTGAAGACACTGGGGAGAAGATTTCTAGATGAAGGCACTGGGGAGAAGGTTTCGAGATGAAGACACTGGAGAGAAGGTTTCTAGATGAAGACCCTGGAGAGAAGGTTTCTAGATGAAGACACTGGAGAGAAGGTTTCTAGATGAAGACACTGGGGAGAAGGTTTCTAGATGAAGACACTGGGGAGAAGGTTTCTAAATTTAAACCCTGGAGAGAAGGTTTCTAGGTGAAGACACTGGAGAGAAGGTTTCCAGATGAAGACACTGGGGAGAAATTTTCTAGATCAAGACCCTGGAGAGACGGTTTCTAGGTGAAGACACTGGGGAGAAAGTTTCTGGAAAAGACACTGGAGAGAATGTTTCTAGATGAAGACACTGGAGAGAAGGTTCCTAGGTGAAGACATTGGCGGGAAGGTTTCTAGGTGAAGACCCTGGAGAGAAGGTTCCTAGGTGAAGACACTGGAGAGAAGGTTTCTAGATGAAGACCCTGGAGAGAAGTTTTCTAGATGAAGACACTGGGGAGAAAGTTTCTAGGTGAAGACACTGTGGAGAAGGTTTCTAGATGAAGACCCTGGAGTGAAGGTATCTAGGTGAAGACACTGGAGAGAAGGTTTCTAGATGAAGACCCTGGAGAGAAGTTTTCTAGATGAAGACACTGGGGAGATGGTTTCTAGATGAAGACACTGGAGAGAAGGTTACTAGATGAAGATCCTGGAGAGAAGGTTACTAGATGAAGATCCTGGAGAGAAGGTATTTAGGTGAAGATATTGGGGAGAAGGCTTCTAGGTGAAGACCCTGGAGAGAAGTTTTCTAGATGAAGACACTGGGGAGATGGTTTCTAGATGAAGACACTGGGGAGAAGGTTACTAGATGAAGATCCTGGAGAGAAGGTTACTAGATGAAGATCCTGGAGAGAAGGTATTTAGGTGAAGATATTGGGGAGAAGGCTTCTAGGTGAAGACCCTGGAGAGAAGATTTCTAGATGAAGACACTGGGGAGAAGGTTTCTAGACGAAGACACTGGAGAGAAGCTTTCTAGGAGATGACACTGGGGAGAAGGTTTCTAGGTGAAGACCCTGAAGAGAAGGTTTCTTGGTGAAGACACTGGAGAGAAGGTTTCTCGATGAGGACCCTCGAGAGAAGGTTTCTAGATGAAGACACTGGGCAGAATGTTTCTAGATAAAGACCCTGGAGAGAAGGTTTCTAGATGAAGACCCTGGAGAGAAGGTTTCAAGTGAAGACACTGGAGAGAAGGTTTCTAGCTGAAGTTCCTGGAGAGAAGGTTTCTAGGTGAAGCCACCAGAGAGAAGGTTTCTAGGTGAGGACGCTGGAGGGAAGGTTTCTAGATGAAGACCCTGGAGAGGAGGTTTCTAGGAGAAGACCCTGGAGAGAAGGTTTCTAGATGAAGACACTGGGGTGAAGGTTTCTAGATGAAGACACTGGGGAGAAATTTTCTGGATCAAGACCCTGGAGAGACGGTTTCTAGGTGAAGACACTGGGGAGAAGGTTTCTGGAAAAGACACTGGAGAGAATGTTTCTAGATGAAGACACTGGAGAGAAGGTTCCTAGGTGAAGACATTGGCGAGAAGGTTTCTAGGTGAAGACCCTGGAGAGAAGGTTCCTAGGTGAAGACACTGGGCAGAATGTTTCTAGATGAAGACCCTGGAGAGAAGGTTTCTAGATGAAGACCCTGGAGAGAAGGTTTCTAGGTGAAGACACTGGAGAGAAGGTTTCTAGCTGAAGTTCCTGGAGAGAAGGTTTCTAGGTGAAGCCACCGGAGAGAAGGTTTCTAGGTGAGGACGCTGGAGGGAAGGTTTCTAGATGAAGACCCTGGAGAGGAGGTTTCTAGGTGAAGACCCTGGAGAGAAGTTTTCTAGGTGAAGACACTGGAGAGAAGTTTTCTATGTGAAGAACCCGACAAGATGTTTTCTAGATGAAGACATTGGAGAGAAGATTTCTAGATGAAGACACTGGAGGGAAGGTTTCTAGATGAAGACCCTGGAGAGAAGGTTTCTAGGTGAAGACACTGGAGAGAAGGTTTCTAGATGAGGACCCTGGAGAGAAGGTTTCTAGCTGAAGACACTGGAGAGAAGGTTTCTAGATGAAGACCCAGAAAAGAAGGTTTCTAGGTGAAGACACTTTAGAGAAGATTTCTAGATGAGGACCCTGGAGAGAAGGTTTCTAGATGAAGACACTATGGAGAAGGTGTGGTGATTATTCTTGTTTTATGAGAAGCATTGTAATTGGTTGCCTGTTTTCCTGCCTTGAGATATATGCTGTAAACTTATTGGTTAGTTGATTCCATGTGACCTGTGGTGGCCATCTTAAATTCAGTTTTCTACAGTTTGGTTGAGACTGGGTGCTCAACATGTACTGCTGGTTTTTTAAGGTTAATAAAGCCTAGCTTTTGAAAGGCAATCTACTCTTTATTTCAATTTATTAACCTTTTGCTATAATGGAACGATATCTTCGACCGGAACGATTTAATGCTGACCCTAATTCTGCAGGAGTGGATGATCAATGGAAACATTGGTATCGTACATTTAAAAACTTTTTGTGTGTGTTGGATCAGCAATCTCTAAATAAGTTGGATATACTAATCAACTACATTGCTCCGGATGTGTATAAGTATATTTTGGACTGTGAAACTTATGAATTGGCTATTGCTACGTTGGAAATTTTTTTTGTTAAACCCAAAAATGAGGTATTTGCACGTCACCTTTTATCTGCCCGTAGGCAGCAGGCAGGTGAATCCTTGGATGCTTATTTACAAGCACTCCGGCGCCTTGGTGCTAACTGTAATTATAAGGCCGTGTCTGCAGAAAACATAGGGAAGAGTCAGTACGGGATGCATTTATTAATGGATTACTGTCTAGATCAATTCGTCAGCGGTTATTAGAAAATAAGATCTTGGATCTTAAGAGTGCTTTTGAGCAAGCCTCTACATTGGATTTGGCTCAGAGAAGTTCGGATTCTTATGCTCTTTTTGATCGGCCTGCGACCGTGGTTTCGGCAGTTCTGGATGAAAGGGAGTTACGTGGATTTAATAGGAGTGGTTTGCCAGATTCCGAAACAGTTTCTACTTCGGCAGCTGTTGCCTCTAGGATTCAGAAGTGTTATTTTTGCGGGAACGCCCGGCACCCCCGTCTGAAGTGCCCTGCCCGGGAGGCTGTGTGTAGTAAATGCGGCAAGGGAGGTCATTACGCACGTGTTTGCAAATCGGTTGCCTCCTCTGCGACCATTCAGCCTTTAGATAGGGTGTTTATTGCATCAGTTTCTGCCGCCTTTTCATGGCCTAAACAAAGCTATAGTTATGGCCCAAGTTAATGGGTTAGAAGTGAAGGCCCTTATAGATACGGGCAGTACTGAGAGCTTTATAAGTCTTCAGTTTGTGAGGGAGAAGCGTTTGAAAATTTCGCCTGTTTCCTATCAGGTGTGTATGGTTCAGACGACTCTCACCTCACGAGTAGCTGGTTGTTGCCTTGTGAAATTAATTGTCCTAGGTAATACGTATACTGATATACGCCTATCCGTTCTGCCTAATCTCTGTGCGGACATTTTGATTGGTCATGATGTGCTTCAATTACATGAGTCCCTCAGTCTTTCTTTCAGAGGAACCAAGCCAACTTTGTCTATTTGTGGATTAACTTCTTTATTCATTTCTCCATTATCACTTTTTTCCACTTTGATGCCGGATTGTAAGCCAATTGCTACCAAGTCAAGAAGGTATAGCAGTCAGGATAAAGAATTTATTAATTCTGAAGTTCAACGTCTTTTATCGGAAGGGATCATTGAACCTAGTTTTTCGCCCTGGCGGGCACAGGTAGTTGTCACTACTAATGAGAGACATAAGAAGCGAATGGTGATAGACTACTCTCAAACTATTAACAGGTATACTCAATTAGATGCGTACCCCCTGCCTAAGATTGATGAGCTTATCAATAAAGTATCTCAATATAAGGTTTTTAGCACTATTGATCTAAAGAGTGCTTATCATCAGATTCCTATCGCTAAGAGGGACAAACCATATACGGCCTTTGAAGCTGGCGGAAAGCTGTACCAGTTTTGCGGAGTACCATTCGGTGTTAAACTTCAAACTGGCTGTGAATGAACTGAAAGAGAAAGCAAGAAGGGCTTTCTATGCCATCAAAAAATCAATCCAAATAGAAATCCCAATTAGCATTTGGCTCAAAATTTTCAAATCAGTAATTGAACCAATTGCACTCTATGGCAGTGAGGTCTGGGGACCACTAACACAACAAGATTTTGCAAAATGGGACAAACACCCAATTGAGATCCTGCATGCGGAATTCTGTAAAAGTATCCTCCGGACTCAAAGGAAAGCAGTAAACAACACATGCAGGGCGGAACTAGGCCAATACCCATTAATAATCACTATCCAAAAAAGAGCCACCAAATTTTGGAATCACCTACAAATGAGCAACCCCCAATGCTATCACTACGACGCCCTGAAATGCCAAGAGCTGACCATAAAGAAGAATACCCTCAGTCAACTAGTCCTGGGACTCAATAAAGTAACTAATAACAATACTAACAATAACCAGTCCCAGGACAGTGACAGGGTAACACAAAGAATTCGACCCAACACAATCGTCGCTAAGCAAAAGGAAAAATATCTGTCATATTGGGCAGAAACAACAAAAACCCAAAGCAAACTCAATTGCTACTTGGCCCTAAACAGACAATACAACATAGCTGATTACCTGACCATGGTAAAGGATAACAAACTGAGAAGAATCTTGACAAGGTACAGACTTAGCGAACATAGCCTAGCGATCGAAAAAGGCAGACACAGGCAGACCAGGCTGCCAAGAGAAGACAGGATATGCTCTCACTGCAGTCAGGGAGTAGTTGTGACAGAGATGCACTTCCTCACAGCCTGTGGAAAATATCAGGGCATCAGAGAGAATTTCTATCAAAAATTCTCACAAATATGCCCTGAATTCAGAAATCTGACTGACAACCAAAAACTCCCATTCCTACTGGGGGAGGAGAGAAGCTGTGTAACACTGGCGGCACACTATGTTACAGCTTGCCATGAACAGAGGGACAACCAGTAAACTAAGACAAGAGTATATATAAACAAGGCGAAAATATATTTATAAACTCAGGGATATACCTGTTTATACACTGTATGAATGGAACCGCGTTTATGTGTTCAACCATAAATGTATTTTGATGCTTTGGCAACATAAGATGTACCTTATCATGCCAATAAAGCGATTTGTATTGTATTGTATTGTACTAACAGTGTCGCCTGTTTTCAACGGGCAATGGATGCTTTTATAAGTGATAATTCTCTCTCTGACACCTTCTCATATTTAGATGACATCACGGTGTGTGGCAAATCAAGGGTGGAGCACGATTTTAATCTAGAAAGATTCCTTCAAGTTGTGGAAAAAGTTGGCTTAACTTTCAATAAAGAGAAGTGTATCTTTTCGACCACCGAGGTAAATTTACTGGGGTATATTATCTCGGGAAACAAGATTAAACCAGATCCAGAACGGCTGCGACCACTGATTGATTTACCTTGCCCTACTAATTCTAAGGCCTTGCAACGAGTTGTTGGACTGTTTTCTTATTATTCTAATTGGATTGCAAACTTCTTGCAGAAGATCCGGCCCCTTATTCAGGTTACGACATATCCTCTATCATGGGAGGCCAGGATGTGTTTTGAAAATCTTAAAAAGGATATCCTTGGAGCAGTTGTGCATTCTATTGATGAGCAGGCTCCCTTTGTGATTGAGACGGATGCTTCCGATTTTGCAATTGGGGCTACCCTGAACCAAAATGGAAGACCTGTGGCCTTTTTCTCACGTACTCTGAGCAATAGTGAGCAGAGACATTCATCAATAGAGAAAGAGGCGTACGCAATAGTAGAAGCACTGCGTAAATGGAGACATTATTTATCTGGGTGACATTTTACATTAGTAACTGACCAAAAATCTGTGTCCTTCATGTTTGATGTCAAACATTTCGGAAAGATTAAGAATGATAAAATAATGAGGTGGAGGATCGAGTTGGCATGCTCCCATTTCGATATAGTCTATCGTCCGGGGAAGGATAATGTTGCCGCTGATGCGCTGTCGAGGGCTTATTGTTCTGTGCTTCATGGAGATACGCTTATTAATCTTCATAATGCTTTGTGTCATCCTGGTGTTATGAGGATGATACACTTCGTACGCAGTAAGAATTTGCCCTTTTCAGTTGAAGACGTCAAGCGGATGACTTCGTCATGCTCTGTCTGCACCCGGTGTAAACCGAATTTCTTTAAGCCTCAACGAGCTCATCTTATAAAGGCTACTTCTCCCTTTGAACGCCTGAGCGTTGATTTTAAGGGGCCTCTTCCTTCAACGACTCAGAATCGATATATATTTACTGTTGTGGATGAGTTTTCAAGGTTCCCTTTTGCTTTTCCTTGTGCAGATGTATCAGCTGCTACAGTTATTAAATGTCTGACTCAACTTTTTGTCATCTTTGAGATGCCTGCGTATATCCATTCGGATCAGGGAAGTTCTTTTATGTCTTCCCAGTTGAAGGAATACCTCCAGAGTCGGGGAATTTCTACTAGCAGAACTACCCCGTATAATCCCCAGAGTAATGGACAGTGCGAACGATACAATGGGGTGATCTGGAAGGCAGTTATGTTGGCTTTGACATCTCGGAACTTTAAGAATACACAGTGGGAAATGATACTGCCTGATGCCCTGCATTCCATTAGATCATTGCTTTCAACGGCTACTAATGTGACCCCCTATGAAAGGCTCTTCAACTATCCGCGGAGATCCACTACGGGATATTCGGTACCTTCATGGCTTACTATGCAGGGACCTGTGCTGCTCCGATGCCATGTTAGACTGTCAAAGTATGATCCTTTAGTGGAGGAGGTGGAGCTATTGGAGGCAAATTCCCAATATGCTCACATTCGATTCCAAGATGGGAAAGAAAGTACGGTTTCAGTTAAAGACTTAGCTCCTTGTGGTGGCCAGCCCTCTCCTGAGGACATTAACAATAGCCATAATTCAGATAATGTTGATGTCGTCACAGATACTACGAACATTTCCAATCCTATTGCAGACTCTTAGTCTGCCCCCGATGGATGTTCATCACCCTCCCAGTCTACCTTCTAATGGGACTTCCAATCCAGAAACCGTTGATAATCGTGATATTGATAGCCTCCCTGCAGAAGATATTTCTGTGTCTCCTGGTGTGGGAGGGCAAGGAACTCCACCAAGGCTAGGAAGGTCGACACGAACAAGATATCCGGTCGACCGATTAAAAATGGACTTTTAAAATAATTAATAATTTAATAGTAAAATTTTAAAATTGTTGAAGGCATTATACATGTATTGCTCTCGTCATAAATAACTAATTGTAAACTGTAAAGGCTACCTAGGTTGAAGTATATTTTAAAAGGAGGGGTGAATGTGGTGATTATTCTTGTTTTATAAGAAGCATTGTAATTGGTTGCCTGTTTTCCTGCCTTGAGATATATGCTGTAAACTTATTGGTTAGTTGATTCCATGTGACCTGTGTTGGCCATCTTAAATTCAGTTTTCTACAGTTTGGTTGAGACTGGGTGCTCAACATGTACTGCTGGTTTATAAGGCTAATAAAGCCGAGCTTTTGAAAGGCAATCTAATCTTTATTTCAGAAGGTTTCTAGGTGAAGATACTGGAGAGAAGGTTTCTAGATGAAGACCCTGGAGAGAAGGTTACTAGATGAAAACCCTGGAGAGAAGGTTTCCAGGTGATGACATTGGGGAGAAGGTTGCTAGATAAAGACACTGGAGAGAAGATTTCTAGATGAAGACACTGGAGAGAAGGTTTCTAGGAGAAGACACTGGGGAGAAGGTTTCTAGGTGAACACCCTGGAGACAAGGTTTCTAGTTGAAGACACTGGAGAGAAGGTTTCTAGATGAGGACCCTGGAGAGAAGGTTTCTAGATGAAGACACTGGGGAGAAGGTTTCTAGTTGAAGACCCTGGAGAGAAGGTTTCTAGATGAAGACCCTGGAGAGAAGGTTTCTAGGTGAAGACACTGGAGAGAAGGTTCCTAGGTGAAGTTCCTGGAGAGAAGATTTCTAGGTGAAGCCACCGGAGAGAAGGCTTCTAGGTGAGGGTGCTGGAGGGAAGGTTTCTAGATGAAGACCCTGGAGAGGAGGTTTCTAGGTGAAGACCCTGGAGAGAAGGTTTCTAGGTGAAGACACTGGAGAGAAGGTTTCTATGTGAAGACCCCGACGAGATGGTTTCTAGATGAAGATACTGGAGAGAAGGTTTCTAGATGAAGACACTGGAGAGAAGGTTTCTAGATTAAGACTCTGGAGAGAAGGTTTCTAGGTGAAGACACTGGAGAGAAGGTTTCTAGATGAGGACCCTGGAGAGAAGGTTTCTAGGTGAAGACACTGGAGAAAAGGTTTATAGATGAAGACCCTGGAGAGAAGGTTTCTAGGTGAAGACACTGGAGAGAATGTTTCTAGATGAGGACCCTGGAGAGAAGGTTTCTAGATGAAGACCCTGGAGAGAAGGTTTCTAGATGAAGACCCTGGAGAGAAGATTTCTAGATGAAGACCCTGGAGAGAAGGTTTCTAGGTGAAAACACTGCAGAGAAGGTTTCTAGGTGAAGTTCCTGGAGAGAAGATTTATAGATCAAGACGCTGGAGAGAAGGTTTCTAGGTGAAGACACTAGGGAGAAGGTTTCTGGAAAAGACACTGGAGAGAATGTTTGTAGATGAAGACACTGGTGAGGAGGTTTTTAGGTGAAGACACTGCAGAGAAGGTTCCTAGGAGAAGACACTGGGGAGAAGGTTTCTAGATGAAGACACTGGGGAGAAGGTTCCAGATGAAGACGCTGGAGAGAAGGTTTCTAGATGAAGACACTGGGGAGAAGGTTCTAGATGAAAACCCTGGAGAGAAGGTTTCTAGATGAAGACCCCGGAGCGAAGGTTTCTTGGTGAAGACACTGGAGAGAAGGTTTCTAGGAGAAGTTCCTGGAGAGAAGGTTTCTAGGTGAAGCCACCGGAGAGAACGCTTCTAGGTGAGGACGCTGGAGGGAAGGTTTCTAGATGAAGTCCCTGGAGAGAAGGTTTCTAGGTGAAGACACTGAAGAGAAGGTTTCTATGTGAAGACCCCAAAGAGAAGTATTCTAGATGAAGAGACTGGAGAGAAGGTTTCTAGCTGAAGACACTGGAGAGAAGGTTTCTAGATGTGGACCCTGGAGAGAAGCTATCTAGGTGAAGACACTGGAGAGAAATTTTCTAGATGAAGACACTGGAGAGAAATTTTCTAGGTGAAGACACTGGAGAGAAGGTTTCTAGATGAGAACCCTGGAGAGAAGGTTTCTAGATGAAGAGACTGGGGAGAAGGTTTCTAGATGAAGACCCTGGAGAGAAGGTTTCTAGATGAAGACCCTGCAGAGAAGGTTTCTAGGTGAAGACACTGGGGAGAAGGTTTCTAGATGAAGACCCTGGACAGAAGGTTTCTAGGTGAAGACACTGGAGAGAAGGTTTCCAAATGAGAACCCTAGAGAGAAGGTTTCTAGATGAAGACACTGGGGAGAAGGTTTCTAGATGAAGACCCTGGAGAGAAGGTTTCAAGATGAAGACCCTGGAGAGAAGGTTTCTAGATGAAGACACTGGGGAGAAGGTTTCTAGATGAAGACCTTGGAGAGAAGGTTTCTATGTGAAGACACTGGAGAGAAGGTTTCTAGATGAGAAACCTGGAGAGAAGGTTTCTAGATGAAGACACTGGGGAGAAGGTTTCTAGATGAAGACCCTGGAGAGAAGGTTTCTAGATGAAGACCCTGGAGAGAAGGTTTCTAGATGAAGACCCTGGAGAGAAGGTTTCTAGATGAAGACCCTGGAGAGAAGGTTTCTAGATGAACACCCTGGAGAGAAGGTTTCTAGATGAAGACCCTGGAGAGAAGGTTTCTAGGTGAAGCCACCGGAGAGTAGGTTTCTAGGTGAGGATGCTGGAGGGAAGATTTCTGGATGAAGACCCTGGAGAGAAGGTTTCTAGGTGAAGACCCTGGAGAGAAGGTTTCTAGATGAAGACACTGGAGAGAAGGTTACTATGTGAAGACCCCAACGAGAAGGTTTCTAGATGACGACACTGGAGAGAAGCTTTCTAGATGAAGACACTGGAGAGAAGGTTTCTAGATGAAGACACTGGAGAGAATGTTTCTAGAGGAAGACACTGGGGAGAAGGTTTCTAGGTGAAGACACTGGAGAGAAGGTTTCTAGGTGAAGACACTGGAGAGAAGGTTTCTAGTTGAAGACACTGGGGAGAAGGTTTCTAGATGAAGACACTGGAGAGAAGGTTTCTAGATGAAGACCCAGGAGAGAAGGTTACTAGGTGAAGACCCTGGAGAGGAGGTTTCTAGGTAAAGACCCTGGAGAGAAGGTTACTAGCTGAAGACCCTGGAGAGAAGGTTTCTAGGTGAAGACACTGGAGGAAGGGTTCTAGGTGAAGACACTGGAGAGAAGGTTTCTAGAAGAAGACACTGGAGAGAAGGTTTCTAGGTGAAGACACTGGAGAGAAGATTTCTAAATGAAGACCCTGGAGAGTAGGTTTCTAGATGAAGACACTGGAGAGAAGGTTTCTAGGTGAAGACACTGGATCGAAGGTTTCTAGATGAAGACCCTGGAGAGATGGTTTCTAGGTGAAGACACTGGAGAGAAAGTTTCTAGATGAAGACACTGTAGAGGAGGATTCTAGGTGAAGACACTGGAGAGAAGGTTTCTAGATGAAGACCCTGGAGAGAAGGTTTCTAGGTGAAGACACTGCAGAGAAGGTTTCTAGATGAATACTCTGGGGAGAAGGTTTCTAGCTGAAGACCCTGGAGCGAAGGTTTCTAGGTGAAGACCCTGGAGAGAAGGTTTCAAGAGGAAGACACTGGAGATTAGGTTTCTAGATGAAGACACTGGAGAGAAGGTTTCTAGGTGAAGACACTGGAGGGAAGGTTTCTAGGTGAAGACACTGGAGAGATGGTTTCTAGATGAAGACCCTGGAGAGAAGATTTCTAGGTGATGACACTGGAGGGAAGGTTTTTAGTTGAGGATGCTGGAGGGAAGGTTTCTAGATGAAGACACTGGAGAGAAGGTTTCTATGTGAAGACTCTTGAGAGAAGGTTTCTACGTGAAGACACTGGAGAGAAGGTTTCTATGTGAAGACTCTGGAGAGAAGGTTTCTAGGTGATGATGCTGGAGGGAAGGTTTCTAGATGAAGACCCGGGAGAGAATGTGTCTAGGTGAAGACCTGGATGAAATCTTTCTAGGTGAAGACACTGGAGAGAAGGTTTCTATGTGAAGACCCCGACGAGAAGGTTTCTAGATGAAGACACTGGAGAGAAGGTTTCTAGATGAAGACACTTGAGAGAAGGTTTCTAGGTGAAGACACTGGAGAGAAGGTTTCTAGGTGAGGACCCTGGAGAGAAGGGCCTAGAATTTCAGTATATCCACTTTTGGGGCCGAAAAGTCGGGCGGCCGGTAAAGTTTGCGCTCGGCACAAAGTCGAGGCCACTTCGCCAATATTCAGTAGCTTCGCACTACGAATTTGCTCGAGCGCTAAAACTGGCGTTACACAACTACCTTTAGGCGCAAACCGGCGGTGCTGAGCTAAACCGCCGAGGCCGGGCGCAGCGCATGTGCGGTCATTTCTTGATTGACAGCAGACACCCTGGCGCCGGCCAGCTCTTCAAGGGGGAAGGGTCGAGTTCGTCTGCTGCCACGCCCTGGACACTGCAGCCCTCCAGCTCGGCCTAAACACTGCTGCTGAACAGAAATAGTGCCGGGAAAGATGCAGAAGGCCCGTGAACGAGCGCAGCGCTTGACTGGCCATGATTTGAGGGTGCTGGTTAGTGCTTTGGAGAGGAGACGCAAACTCTTGTTCCCGGACAGTGGCAAGAAGCCTACCACCAGCGTCTACAGGAAAGCCTGGAGGGAGGTCGCCCACAGGGTCACATCCAACAGCGAGGTCCCCAGGACTGCTGTCCAATGCCGGAAAAAATTCAATGACCTCACAAGGATTGTCAGAGTGAGTGCCCTTTCCAGTGTCCTCCTCATCCTTGCATGTGCACCTCACATTATGGGCAAAGGGACCTAAAAGCCCTAATGGCCAACCCTCATCCAGCAGCTATGGGACTGGCATGAACATCAATTGCACATTCTGCACTTTACACACTGGCCAAGCTATTCGACCATGGGAGGCAGTGCACACAAGATCAGGGCACCACACTGGCCAAGCTATTCGAGCATGGGAGGCAGTGCACACAAGATCATGGCACCACACTGGCCAAGCTATTTGACCATGGGAGGCAGTGCACACAAGATCAGGGCACCACACTGGCCAAGCTATTCGACCATGGGAGGCAGTGCACACAACATCTGGGCACCACATTGTACTTAGAGGCCGTCCTTTCTCTTGCAGGCCAAGCTGGCACACAATCAGAAGAGCCGGACTGTGACCGGGGGAGGCGGTCCCCAGATCCAGCAGCTCAGTGACCTTGAAGAGCGCGTGGGTAGCCTCATGGGTGCCTGGGAGATTGGCCCCGTTGCATCTGGAGATGCCGACCCTGTTCTGGGCACCAATGGTAAGGACATCACCTTTTGGACCTCTCTCGTCCCACTTGCGCTTCAGATCTACATCCTTTGCCACTGTCCGACCAATGCGCTGAATGCCACCACTCATGCCTCCCTCGCTGACGCCCTCTCCTCACTCTAAAGCTACTCTTGTGCCTTCCTGCTTTCAGATGGTGAGGAGGAGGTCCCTGAAGCTGCCAGTGACAGCCCCTCGGAAGAGGAGGAGGAGGAGGAGGAAGAGGAAGAGCAAGGCGGCTCATCAGGGGAACCCTCAGCCACGCCAGGGGATGCCAATGGAGGGGACACGTCTTCCCTGGAGAACAGCCAGGGGAAAGTGTCGCAGGGGAGTGTAGCTCCTGTGCCCAGTGGCGTGCAGCAACGCGGGAAGGGTCGGCCAGCTCGGCGGCCTTCTTCCCAGAGGGGGGAAGGGTCGCAGGGGAGTGTAGTTGCTGGGCCCAGTGGCATCCAGCAATGCGGGAAGGGTCGGCCAGCTCAGCGGCCTTCTCCCCAGAGGGAGAGTCCGGCCTCCAGTCCGGAGACGGTCCTCGCCAAGGAGGTGCGCCTCCTCGATCAAATGTCCGTGGACTCGGATCGCCGGCACACCGAGTTCATGGGGGTTGTGGCACGGTTGCCTGAGGCCATCGAGTCCCTGGCTCATAGTGTGGCCGATTTCGGCGCCTCACAGGCCAGGAGTTTCGAACAATTCGAAGCAGCACAGGCCGCGATTCGGGCCGAATTCGGGACAGCATAGGCCACGAGTCGGTCCGATTTCGGGGCAGAGCAGTCCGCGAGTCGACAGGTGATCAGTGGTGCCGTGCAGTCACTGGCTGGTCTGATGCGGGCACAGACCAGGGCAGTACGGGCACTCACTGCTGCCACACTCGCTGTGTCAGCCAGGCATCGCCAGGGCACCCGCCGCGCTGCAGCAGCACAGCGGTCTGTCCTTCAGCAGATTGCTGCGCATACTGCAGTGATGGCCTGGGCGAGTGCCAGTGTCTCAGGCGAGCAGCGAGCACCTGCCATCAGCCAACTTGCCCCCATTCCTGCAGCCGCCACTGCCACTCCCCCAGTGGAGCTGCGACGAGCTGCTGGAGAGCCTGCTGCTGCCCAGCCACAGCTGCAGCAGTCACCAGCCGGCCCCTCGAGGGCCAGAGCTCGTCTAGGCAGACCCCCAAGGGCATCTGCCGTCACGCCATGTGCCCCTCAGGAGCCTTCCCCCAGCCTTGCAGCAGCCATTGGGCACACTTTGAGGAGGAGCAGCAGGACGGCCAGGGGCCGCAAAAGGCTGGTCAAGGAATCGCCCTCGCGGGCCACAAAGTAGAGGGTGTGGGCAAATGTGTTTTTATATGGGGATGGTTGTTTTGTTTATGGGGATGCTGGTTTTTGTAAGGCCGAGGATGATGGCCATTGTTGTGGAAATGTTTTTTTCTTCCTCCCCAGGTTGTGGGAGTGAGTCATGTGTCTGATAGTTTTTTGGGTGTGTTGTCTGTTTTTGGGTTTCATGTGGGAAGGGCCCTGAGTTTGTTCAATAAAGCATTTTATTTATTCAGCTTGTCCATGTTTGATGTTTGAAGTGGTTGTTGCCTTAACCGGCTGGGGGCTTGCGGAGCAGCTGCATTCAGGTCCCTTCATTGCCACAAGCCATTCCCTGACAGGGGGCCTAGAAGTGACGTTCAATAAGCCGCCGACGGGCGGCCCTTGGACCTTGTGCCTCCCTCCTGGGCTGGTACTCCTCCTCCTCCTCCTCCTCCTCCTCATACTCCCCCTGCTCCTCCTCCTGAGGTGGTGCTCCAGCGTGAGGTGGCAGTGCCTGAGTCCTGCGGATAGCCAGGTTGTGCAGCATGCAGCAGACGACCACGACCTGGGAGACTCTCTCCGGCGAATACTGCAGAGATCCTCCGGAACGATCCAGGCAGCGGAAACGTTGCTTGAGGACACCAATCGTTTGTTTTATGATGTTCCTAGTGTCTTGATGGCTTTCATTGTATGCCTCCTCAGCAGGGGTCCTGGGCGCGTGGAGCGGGGTCATGAGCCAGGTACACAAAGGATAGCCTTTGTCCCCGATAAGCCATCCTCTTGGGGGAGGCTGTGCCTGGAACATGTCAGCCACAGTAGTCTGTCGCAGGATAAATGCATCGTGGCTGCTGCCTGGAAAGCGGGCATTGACAGCTAGGATGCGCTGCCTGTGGTCACACACCAGTTGTACATTGAGGGAATGGTAGCCCTTCCGGCTGCGGTAATCCTCGGCATTGTGGATAGGTGCCCGCAAAGCCACATGCGTGCAGTCAATGGCGCCCTGCACCATGGGGAAGCCCGCTGTTCTCGCAAATCCCACTGCACGCTGCTGCTGCTTCTCCAGGGTCATGGGGAAGGAGATGAATTGGTGTCTCCTTCTGAAAAGGGCATTGGTCACCTGGCGGATGCAGCAATGCACGGCGAACTGGGATATGTTAGAAATGTCCCCAACAGCGGCTTGGAAGGAGCCGCTTGCATAGAAGTTCAGAGCCACCGTGACCTTCACTTCCACCGACAGAGACGTCCTGCACCTCAGCTGTGGACGCAGATCTCTGTGAAGCAGATGGCAGATCTCTGCAACCACCTCCCTTCTGAAGCGCAGCCTCCTAACACACTGCGCGGCAGGCATGGTGAGATAGGACACCTGCTGGCGGTATTTCCTGAGTGGGTAAGGCCTAGGTAGCGGACGCCTGTTGCCCCCTCTGCGTCTAGCCAGGGCTGCCCCTCTCACACGGCGTCTGCGAGCCCTTCGCACATAATGCTGAAACTGAGGGTTGGCACCCCATGCAGCCCCCATAATATACTGGCAAACAATGACCTCACAATGAAGGCGAATTGCCAAGCTCTGGCCTGAAGCCAAAAATACCTCTCCTATGTTGGGCCAAAGCAATAACCTCTCTTCCTTGGTCTCTGTCCAGAAATCCGTTGCACAAGAGTGATTGCAGCAAAATGGCTGGCCTTTATATTTCAGGGTACGTGCCCTTTAATTAGCGCTCCCCGAGGCCCGCATGGCCTCTGCTGCGTTCCAGTTCACAGTTCTTAGGAGCGCCACGCCCACATTGGGCGGGCGTGACTGAAGTTCCGGATTGGGGCGCACAAAGGGCGTTGCACGAGGAAATGACGTCATAATCTGCGCGCGCAGCTGAGCGCGCGCAAACACTTTGCGCCGGCGCTAAATGTCTACTGAAGTTGGGCGTAGGCGCAGATCGCCGTGCGCCCGGCCGCTAAGTGCCTAGCGCTCGAGATCTACTCCTCCTAAGGCGCTAACGGCTGGCGCACGCAACTGAAATTCTAGGCCAAGGTTTCTAGATGAAGACACTGGGGAGAAGGTTTCTAGATGAAGACCATGGAGAGAAGGTTTCTAGATGAAGACCCTGGAGAGAAAGTTTCTAGATGAAGATCCTGGAGACAAGGTTTCTAGGTGAAGCCACCGCAGAGAAGGTTTCTAGGTGAGGACGCTGGAGGGAAGGTTTCTAGATGAAGACCCTGGAGAGAAGGTTTCTAGGTGAAGACACTGGAGAGAAGGTTTCTAGATGAATACACTGGGGAGAAGGTTTCTAGATGAAGACCCTGGAGAGAAGGTTTCTAGGTGAAGACCCTGGAGAGAAGGTTTCTAGAGGAAGACAATGGAGATTAGGTTTCTAGATGAAGACACTGGAGAGAAGGTTTCTAGGTGAAGACACTGGAGGGAAGGTTTCTAGGTGAAGACACTGGAGAGATGGTTTCTAGATGTAAGCACTGTAGAGAATGTTTCTATATGAAGACCTTGGAGAGAAGGTTTCTAGATGAAGATACTGGGGAGAAGGTTTCTAGGTGAAGACCCTGGAGAGAGGGTTTCTAGGTGAAGGCCCTGGAGAGAACGTTTCTAGATGAAGACACTGGAGAGGAGGTTTCTAGATGAAGACCCTGAAGAGAATGTATCTAGATGACGAACCTGGAGAGAAGTTTTCTAGATGAAGACCCTGGAGAGAAGGTTACTAGGTGAAGGCCCTGGAGAGAACGTTTCTAGATGAAGACACTGGAGAGGAGGTTTCTAGATGAAGACCCTGAAGAGAATGTATCTAGATGACGAACCTGGAGAGAAGGTTTCTAGATGAAGACCCTGGAGAGAAGGTTACTAGGTGAAGGCCCTGGAGAGAACGTTTCTAGATGAAGACACTGGAGAGGAGGTTTCTCGATGGAGACCCTGAAGAGAAGGTTTCTAGATGATGAACCTGGAGAGAAGGTTTCTAGATGAAGACCCTGGAGACAAGGATTCTCGATGAAGAACCTGGAGAGAAGGTAGCTAGATGAAGACAATGGAGAGAAGGTTTCTAGGTGAAGACCCTGGTGAGATGTTTTCCAGATGAAGACACTGGAGAGAAGGTTTCTAGGTGAAGACTCTGGAAAGAATGTTCCTAGGTGAAGACCCTGGAGAGAAGGTTTCTAGATGAAGACCCTGGAGAGAAGATTACTGGATGAAGACCCTGGAGAGAAGGTTTCTATGTGAAGACACTGGAGAGAAGGTTTCTAGATGAAGACCCTGGAGAGAAGGTTTCTAGATGAAGACCCTGGAGAGAAGATTACTGGATGAAGACCCTGGAGAGAAGGTTTCTATGTGAAGACACTGGAGAGAAGGTTTCTAGGTGAAGACACTGGAGGGAAGGTTTCTAGGTGAAGACACTGGAGAGATGGTTTCTAGATGTAAGCACTGTAGAGAATGTTTCTATATGAAGACCTTGGAGAGAAGGTTTCTAGATGAAGATACTGGGGAGAAGGTTTCTAGGTGAAGACCCTGGAGAGAGGGTTTCTAGGTGAAGGCCCTGGAGAGAACGTTTCTAGATGAAGACACTGGAGAGGAGGTTTCTAGATGAAGACCCTGAAGAGAATGTATCTAGATGACGAACCTGGAGAGAAGGTTTCTAGATGAAGACCCTGGAGAGAAGGTTACTAGGTGAAGGCCCTGGAGAGAACGTTTCTAGATGAAGACACTGGAGAGGAGGTTTCTAGATGAAGACCCTGAAGAGAATGTATCTAGATGACGAACCTGGAGAGAAGGTTTCTAGATGAAGACCCTGGAGAGAAGGTTACTAGGTGAAGGCCCTGGAGAGAACGTTTCTAGATGAAGACACTGGAGAGGAGGTTCCTCGATGAAGACCCTGGAGTCAAGGATTCTCGATGAAGAACCTGGAGAGAAGGTAGCTAGATGAAGACAATGGAGAGAAGGTTTCTAGGTGAAGACCCTGGTGAGATGTTTTCCAGATGAAGACACTGGAGAGAAGGTTTCTAGGTGAAGACCCTGGAGAGAAGATTACTGGATGAAGACCCTGGAGAGAAGGTTTCTATGTGAAGACACTGGAGAGAAGGTTTCTAGATGAAGACACTGGAGTGAAGGTTTCCAGATGAAGACACTGGAGAGAAGGTTTATAGATGAAGAAACTGGAGAGAAGGTTTCTAGGTGATGACACTGGGGAGGAGGTTTCTAGATGAAGACCCTGGAGAGAAGGTTTCTCGGTGAAGACCCTGGAGAGAAGGTTTCTAGAGGAAGACAATGGAGATTAGGTTTCTAGATGAAGACACTGCAGAGAAGGTTTCTAGGTGAAGACACTGGAGGGAAGGTTTCTAGGTGAAGACACTGGAGAGATGGTTTCTAGATGTAAGCACTGTAGAGAATGTTTCTATATGAAGACCCTGGAGAGAAGGTTTCTAGATGAAGATACTGGGGAGAAGGTTTCTAGGTGAAGACCCTGGAGAGAGGGTTTCTAGGTGAAGGCCCTGGAGAGAAAGTTTCTAGATGAAGACACTGGAGAGGAGGTTTCTAGATGAAGACCCTGAAGAGAAGGTTTCTAGATGACGAACCTGGAGAGAAGGTTTCTAGATGAAGACCGTGGAAAGAAGGTTACTAGATGAAGGCCCTGGAGAGAACGCTTCTAGATGAAGACACTGGAGAGGAGGTTTCTAGATGGAGACCCTGAAGAGAAGGCTTCTAGATGACGAACCTGGAGAGAAGGTTTCTAGATGAAGACCCTGGAGACAAGGATTCTCGATGAAGACCTTGGAGAGAAGGTAGCTAGATGAAGACAATGGAGAGAAGGTTTCTAGGTGAAGACCCTGGTGAGATGGTTTCCAGATGAAGACACTGGAGAGAAGGTTTCTAGGTGAAGACTCTGGAAAGAGTGTTCCTAGGTGAAGACCCTGGAGAGAAGGCTTCTAGATGAAGACCCTGGAGAGAAGATTACTAGATGAAGACCCTGGAGAGAAGGTTTCTAGGTGAAGACACTGGAGAGAAGGTTTCTAGATGAAGACACTGGAGTGAAGGTTTCTAGATGAAGACACTGGAGAGAAGGTTTATAGATGAAGAAACTGGAGAGAAGGTTTCTAGGTGATGACACTAGGGAGGAGGTTTCTAGATGAAGAAACTGTGGTGAAGATTTCCAGATTAAGACGCTGGGGAGAAGGTAATAGTTGAAGACACTGGGGAGAAGGTTTCTAGATGAAGACACTGGGGAGAAAGTTTCTAGAAGAAGGCCCTGGAGAGAAGGTTTCTAGATGAAGTCCCTGGAGAGAAGGTTTCTAGGTGAAGACACTGGAGAGAAGGTTTCTAGGTGAAGACACTGGATAGAAGGATTCTAGATGAAGACACTGGGGAGAAGGTTTCCAGGTGAAGACCCTGGGGAGAAGGTTTCTAGATGAAGGCACTGGAGAGAAGGTTTCTAGATGAAGACCCTGCAGAGAAGGTTTCTAGGTGAAGACACTGGGGAGAAGGTTTCTAGGTGAAGAACCCCGAGAGAAGCTTTCCAGGTGAAGACACTGGAGAGAAGGATTCCAGATGAAGACACTGGTGCGAAGGTTTCTAGGTGAAGATCCTGGGGAGAAAGTTTCTAGATGAAGACACAGGGGAGAAGGTTTCTAGTTGAAGACACTGGGGAGAAGGTTTCTAGATGAAGTCACCGGGGAGAAAGTTTCTAGGTGAAGACCCTGGAGAGAAGGATTCTCGATGAAGACCCTGGAGAGAAGTTAGCTGGATGAAGACAATGGAGAGAAGGTTTCTAGGTGAAGACCCTGGTGAGATGGTTTCCAGATGAAGACACTGGAAAGATGGTTTCTAGGTGAAGACACTGGAGAGAAGGTTTCTAGATGAAGACACTGGAGAGAAGGTTTCTAGGTGAAGACACTGGAGAGAAGGTTTCTAGGTGAAGACCCTGGAGAGAAGGTTTCTAGGTGAAGACCCTGGAGGGAAGGTTTCTAGATGAAGACACTGGAGAGAAGGTTTCTAGATGAAGACACTGGGGAGAAGGTTTCTAGTTGAAGACACTGGGGAGAAGGTTTCTAGATGAAGACACTGGAGAGAAGGTTACTAGATGAAGGCACTGGGGAGAAGGTTTCTAGTTGAAGACACTGGAGAGAAGGTTTCTAGATGAAGACACTGGAGTGAAGGTTTTTAGATGAAGACACTGGAGAGAAGGTTTATAGATGAAGAAACTGAAGAGAAGGTTTCTAAGTGATGACACTGGGGAGGAGGTTTCTAGATGAAGAAACTGTGGTGAAGATTTCCAGATTAAGACACTGGGGAGAAGGTTTCTAGATGAAGACACTGGGGAGAAGGTTTCTAGATGAAGACACTGGGGAGAAAGTTTCTAGATGAAGGCCCTGGAGAGAAGGATCTAGATGAAGACACTGGAGAGAAGGTTTCTAGGTGAAGACACTGGAGAGAAGGTTTCTAGGTGCAGACACTGGAGAGAACGATTCTAGATGAAGACACTGGGGAGAAGGTTTCTAGGTGAAGACCCTGGGGAGAAGGTTTCTAGATGAAGACACTGGAGAGAAGGTTTCTAGATGAAGACCCTGGAGAGAAGGTTTCTAGGTGAAGACACTGGAGAGAAGGTTTCTAGGTGAAGAACCCCGGGAGAAGTTTTCTAGATGGAGACACTGGAGGGATGGTTTCTAGTTGCAGAGCCTGGAGTGAAGGTTTCTGATGAAGATCCTGGAGAGAAGGTTTCAGGGTGAAGACACTGGAGAGAAGGTTTCTAGGTGAAGACTCTGGAGAGAAGGTTTCTAGATGAAGACACTGGAGAGAAGGTTACTAGATGAAGTCACTGGAGAGAAGGTTTCTAGATTAAAACACTGGAGAGAAGGCTTATAGTTGAAGGAACTGGAGAGATGGTTTCTAGTTGAAGGAACCGGAGAGAAGGTTTCTAGGTGAAGACTCTGGAGAGAAGGTTACTAGATGAAAACACTGGAGAGAAGCTTTCTAGGTGAAGACACTGGAGAGAAGGTTTCTAGGTGAAGACACTGGAGAGAAGGTTTCTAGATGAAGAAACTGTGGAGAAGGTTTCTAGATGAAGACACTGGAGAGAAGGTTTCTAGATGAAGACACTGGAGAGTAGGTGTCTAGGTGAAGACCCCGGAGCGAAGGTTTCTAGATGAAGACACTGGAGAGAAGGTTTCTCGGTGAAGACACTGGAGAGAATGTTTCTAGGTGAAGACACTGGAGAGAAGGATTCTAGATGAAGACACTGGGGAGAAGGTTTCTAGGTGAAGCCCCTGGGGAGAAGGTTTCTAGATGAAGACACTGGAGAGAAGGTTTCTGGATGAAGACCCTGGAGAGAAGGTCTCTAGGTGAAGACACTGGAGAGAAGGTTTCTAGGTGATGACTCTGGTGAGAAGTTTTCCAGATGAAGACACTGGGGAGAAGATTTCCAGATGAAGACACTGGGTAGAAGGTTTCTAGTTGAAGACACTGGCGAGAATGTTTCTAGGTGAAGACACTGGGGAGAAGATTTCTAGATGAAGACACTTGGGAGAAGGTTTCAAGATGAAGACACTGGGGAGAAGGTTTCTAGTTGAAGACCCCGGAGAGAAGGTTTCTAGATGATGACACTGGAGAGATGGTTTCTAGGTGAAGACCCTGGAGAGAAGGTTTTTAGATGAAGACACTGGAGCGAAGGTTTCTAGATGAAGACCCTGGAGAGAAGGTTTATTTGTGAAGACACTGGAGAGAAGGATTCTAGGTGAAGACTCTGGAGAGGAGGTTTCCAGATGAAGACACTGGAGAGAAGCTTTCTAGGTGAAGACTCTGGAGAGAATGTCTCCAGATGAAGACACTGGAGAGAAGATTTCTGGATGAAGACACTGGCGAGAAGGTTTCTAGGTGAAGATACTGGAGAGAAGGTTTCTTGCTGAAGACACTGGAGAGAAGGTTTCTAGGTGAAGACCCTGGAGAGAAGGTTTCTAGATGAAGATACTAGGGAGAAGGTTTCTAGGTGAAGACCCTGGAGAGGGGGTTTCTAGATGAAGGCCCTGGAGCGAAGGTTTCTAGATGAAGACACTGGAGATGAGGTTTCTAGGTGAAGACCCTGAAGAGAAGATTTCTAGATGACGAACCTGGAGAGAAGGTTTCTAGCTGAAGACCCTGGAGAGAAGGTTTCTAGATAAAGACACTGGAGAGAAGTTTTATAGATGAAAATCTGGAGAGAAGGTTTCTAGATGAAGACACTGGAGAGAAGGTTACTAGATGAAGACACTGGGAGAAGGTTTCTAGATGAAGGAACTGGAGAGAAGCTTTCTAAATGAAGGAACTGGAGAGAAGGATTCTAGTTGAAGACCCCGGAGAGAAGGTTTATAGATGAAGAATCTGGAGAGATGCTTTCTAGGTTAAGACCCTGGAGAGAAGGTTTATAGATGAAGACACTGGAGCAAAGCTTTCTAGATGAAGATCCTGGAGAGAAGGTGTCTAGGCGAAGACACTGGAGAGAACGTTTCTAGATGAAGACTCTGGAGAGAAGGTTTCCAGATGAAGACACTGAAGAGAAGGTTTCTAGATGATGACACCGGAGAGAAGGTTTCTAGGTGAAGACCCTGGAGAGAAGGTTTCTAGGTGATGACACTGGAGAGACCCTGGAGAGAAGGTTTCTAGATGAAGACACTGGAGAGAAGGATTCTAGGTGAAGACACTGGAGGGAAGCTTTCTAGATGAAGACACTGGAGAGAAGGTTTCTAGGTGAAGACACTTTGGAGAAGATTTCTAGATGAAGACACTGGGGAGAAGGTTTCTAGATGAAGACACTGGGGTGAAGGTTTCTAGTTGAAGACCCTGGAGAGAAGGTTTCTAGATGAAGGCACTGGAGCGAAGGTTTCTAGATGAAGACCCCGGAGAGAAGGTTTCTAGATGAAGACACTGGAGAGAAGGTTTCCAGGTGAAGTCCCTGGAGAGGAGGTTTCGAGATGAAGACACTGGAGCGAAGGTTTCTAGATGAAGACTCTGGAGAGAAGGTCTCTAGATGAAGACACTGGGGAGAAGGTTTCTAGTTGAAGACGCTGGGGAGAATGTTTCTAGATGAAGACACTGGAGAGAAGGTTACTAGATGAAGACACTGGGGAGAAGGTTTCTAATTGAAGACCGTGGAGAGAAGCTTTCTAAATGAAGACACTGGAGAGAAGGTTACTAGATGACGACACTAGGGAGAAGGTTACTAGTTAAAGACTGCGGAGAGGATCTTTCTAGTTGAAGACACTGGAGAGAAGGTTTCTAGATGAAGAAACTGGAGAGAAGGTTTATAGATGAAGAATCTGGAGAGAAGGTTTCTAGGTGACAACACCGGGGAGGAGGTTCCTAGATGAAGACACTGGGGAGAAGATTTCTAGATGAAGACACTGGAGAGAAGGTTTCTAGGTGAAGACACTGGGGAGACGATTTCTGGATGAAGACACTGGGGAGAAGCAGATGGCAGATCTCTGCAACCACCTCCCTTCTGAAGCGCAGCCTCCTAACACACTGCGCGGCAGGCATGGTGAGATAGGACACCTGCTGGCGGTATTTCCTGAGTGGGTAAGACCTAGGTAGCGGACGCCTGTTGCCCCCTCTGCGTCTAGCCAGGGCTGCCCCTCTCACACGGCGTCTGCGAGCCCTTCGCACATAATGCTGAAACTGAGGGTTGGCACCCCATGCAGCCCCCATAATATACTGGCAAACAATGACCTCACAATGAAGGCGAATTGCCAAGCTCTGGCCTGAAGCCAAAAATACCTCTCCTATGTTGGGCCAAAGCAATAACCTCTCTTCCTTGGTCTCTGTCCAGAAATCCGTTGCACAAGAGTGATTGCAGCAAAATGGCTGGCCTTTATATTTCAGGGTACGTGCCCCTTAATTAGCGCTCCCCGAGGCCCGCATGGCCTCTGCTGCGTTCCAGTTCACAGTTCTTAGGAGCGCCACGCCCACATTGGGCGGGCGTGACTGAAGTTCCGGATTGGGGCGCACAAAGGGCGTTGCACGAGGAAATGACATCATAATCTGCGCGCGCAGCTGAGCGCGCGCAAACACTTTGCGCCGGTGCTAAATGTCTACTGAAGTTGGGCGTAGGCGCAGATCGCCGTGCGCCCGGCCGCTAAGTGCCTAGCGCTCGAGATCTACTCCTCCTAAGGCGCTAACGGCTGGCGCACGCAACTGAAATTCTAGGCCAAGGTTTCTAGATGAAGACACTGGGGAGAAGGTTTCTAGATGAAGACCATGGAGAGAAGGTTTCTAGATGAAGACCCTGGAGAGAAAGTTTCTAGATGAAGATCCTGGAGACAAGGTTTCTAGGTGAAGCCACCGCAGAGAAGGTTTCTAGGTGAGGACGCTGGAGGGAAGGTTTCTAGATGAAGACCCTGGAGAGAAGGTTTCTAGGTGAAGACACTGGAGAGAAGGTTTCTAGATGAATACACTTGGGAGAAGGTTTCTAGATGAAGACCCTGGAGAGAAGGTTTCTAGGTGAAGACCCTGGAGAGAAGGTTTCTAGAGGAAGACAATGGAGATTAGGTTTCTAGATGAAGACACTGGAGAGAAGGTTTCTAGGTGAAGACACTGGAGGGAAGGTTTCTAGGTGAAGACACTGGAGAGATGGTTTCTAGATGTAAGCACTGTAGAGAATGTTTCTATATGAAGACCTTGGAGAGAAGGTTTCTAGATGAAGATACTGGGGAGAAGGTTTCTAGGTGAAGACCCTGGAGAGAGGGTTTCTAGGTGAAGGCCCTGGAGAGAACGTTTCTAGATGAAGTCACTGGAGAGGAGGTTTCTAGATGAAGACCCTGAAGAGAATGTATCTAGATGACGAACCTGGAGAGAAGGTTTCTAGATGAAGACCCTGGAGAGAAGGTTACTAGGTGAAGGCCCTGGAGAGAACGTTTCTAGATGAAGACACTGGAGAGGAGGTTTCTCGATGGAGACCCTGAAGAGAAGGTTTCTAGATGATGAACCTGGAGAGAAGGTTTCTAGATGAAGACCCTGGAGACAAGGATTCTCGATGAAGAACCTGGAGAGAAGGTAGCTAGATGAAGACAATGGAGAGAAGGTTTCTAGGTGAAGACCCTGGTGAGATGTTTTCCAGATGAAGACTCTGGAAAGAATGTTCCTAGGTGAAGACCCTGGAGAGAAGGTTTCTAGATGAAGACCCTGGAGAGAAGATTACTGGATGAAGACCCTGGAGAGAAGGTTTCTATGTGAAGACACTGGAGAGAAGGTTTCTAGATGAAGACACTGGTGTGAAGGTTTCCAGATGAAGACACTGGAGAGAAGGTTTATAGATGAAGAAACTGGAGAGAAGGTTTCTAGGTGATGACACTGGGGAGGAGGTTTCTAGATGAAGACCCTGGAGAGAAGGTTTCTCGGTGAAGACCCTGGAGAGAAGGTTTCTAGAGGAAGACAATGGAGATTAGGTTTCTAGATGAAGACACTGGAGAGAAGGTTTCTAGGTGAAGACACTGGAGGGAAGGTTTCTAGGTGAAGACACTGGAGAGATGGTTTCTAGATGTAAGCACTGTAGAGAATGTTTCTATATGAAGACCCTGGAGAGAAGGTTTCTAGATGAAGATACTGGGGAGAAGGTTTCTAGGTGAAGACCCTGGAGAGAGGGTTTCTAGGTGAAGGCCCTGGAGAGAACGTTTCTAGATGAAGACACTGGAGAGGAGGTTTCTAGATGAAGACCCTGAAGAGAAGGTTTCTAGATGACGAACCTGGAGAGAAGGTTTCTAGATGAAGACCGTGGAAAGAAGGTTACTAGATGAAGGCCCTGGAGAGAACGCTTCTAGATGAAGACACTGGAGAGGAGGTTTCTAGATGGAGACCCTGAAGAGAAGGCTTCTAGATGACGAACCTGGAGAGAAGGTTTCTAGATGAAGACCCTGGAGACAAGGATTCTCGATGAAGACCCTGGAGAGAAGGTAGCTAGATGAAGACAATGGAGAGAAGGATTCTAGGTGAAGACCCTGGTGAGATGGTTTCCAGATGAAGACACTGGAGAGAAGGTTTCTAGGTGAAGACTCTGGAAAGAGTGTTCCTAGGTGAAGACCCTGGAGAGAAGGCTTCTAGATGAAGACCCTGGAGAGAAGATTACTAGATGAAGACCCTGGAGAGAAGGTTTCTAGGTGAAGACACTGGAGAGAAGGTTTCTAGATGAAGACACTGGAGTGAAGGTTTCTAGATGAAGACACTGGAGAGAAGGTTTATAGATGAAGAAACTGGAGAGAAGGTTTCTAGGTGATGACACTAGGGAGGAGGTTTCTAGATGAAGAAACTGTGGTGAAGATTTCCAGATTAAGACGCTGGGGAGAAGGTAATAGTTGAAGACACTGGGGAGAAGGTTTCTAGATGAAGACACTGGGGAGAAAGTTTCTAGAAGAAGGCCCTGGAGAGAAGGTTTCTAGATGAAGTCCCTGGAGAGAAGGTTTCTAGGTGAAGACACTGGAGAGAAGGTTTCTAGGTGAAGACACTGGAGAGAAGGATTCAAGATGAAGACACTGGGGAGAAGGTTTCCAGGTGAAGACCCTGGGGAGAAGGTTTCTAGATGAAGGCACTGGAGAGAAGGTTTCTAGATGAAGACCCTGCAGAGAAGGTTTCTAGGTGAAGACACTGGGGAGAAGGTTTCTAGGTGAAGAACCCCGAGAGAAGCTTTCCAGGTGAAGACACTGGAGAGAAGGATTCCAGATGAAGACACTGGTGAGAAGGTTTCTAGGTGAAGATCCTGGGGAGAAAGTTTCTAGATGAAGACACAGGGGAGAAGGTTCCTAGTTGAAGACACTGGGGAGAAGGTTTCTAGATGAAGTCACCGGGGAGAAAGTTTCTAGGTGAAGACCCTGGAGAGAAGGATTCTTGATGAAGACCCTGGAGAGAAGGTAGCTAGATGAAGACAATGGAGAGAAGGTTTCTAGGTGAAGACCCTGGTGAGATGGTTTCCAGATGAAGACACTGGAAAGATGGTTTCTAGGTGAAGACACTGGAGAGAAGGTTTCTAGATGAAGACACTGGAGAGAAGGTTTCTAGGTGAAGACACTGGAGAGAAGGTTTCTAGGTGAAGACCCTGGAGAGAAGGTTTCTAGGTGAAGACCCTGGAGGGAAGGTTTCTAGATGAAGACACTGGAGAGAAGGTTTCTAGATGAAGACACTGGGGAGAAGGTTTCTAGTTGAAGACACTGGGGAGAAGGTTTCTAGATGAAGGCCCTGGAGAGAAGGATCTAGATGAAGACACTGGAGAGAAGGTTTCTAGATGAAGACACTGGAGAGAAGGTTTATAGATGAAGAAACTGAAGAGAAGGTTTCTAAGTGATGACACTGGGGAGGAGGTTTCTAGATGAAGAAACTGTGGTGAAGATTTCCAGATTAAGACACTGGGGAGAAGGTTTCTAGATGAAGACACTGGGGAGAAGGTTTCTAGATGAAGACACTGGGGAGAAAGTTTCTAGATGAAGGCCCTGGAGAGAAGGATCTAGATGAAGACACTGGAGAGAAGGTTTCTAGGTGAAGACACTGGAGAGAAGGTTTCTAGGTGCAGACACTGGAGAGAACGATTCTAGATGAAGACACTGGGGAGAAGGTTTCTAGGTGAAGACCCTGGGGAGAAGGTTTCTAGATGAAGACACTGGAGAGAAGGTTTCTAGATGAAGACCCTGGAGAGAAGGTTTCTAGGTGAAGACACTGGAGAGAAGGTTTCTAGGTGAAGAACCCCGGGAGAAGTTTTCTAGATGGAGACACCGGAGGGATGGTTTCTAGTTGCAGAGCCTGGAGTGAAGGTTTCTGATGAAGATCCTGGAGAGAAGGTTTCAGGGTGAAGACACTGGAGAGAAGGTTTCTAGGTGAAGACTCTGGAGAGAAGGTTTCTAGATGAAGACACTTGAGAGAAGGTTACTAGATGAAGTCACTGGAGAGAAGGTTTCTGGATTAAAACACTGGAGAGAAGGCTTATAGATGAAGGAACTGGAGAGATGGTTTCTAGTTGAAGGAACCGGAGAGAAGGTTTCTAGGTGAAGACTCTGGAGAGAAGGTTACTAGATGAAAACACTGGAGAGAAGCTTTCTAGGTGAAGACACTGGAGAGAAGGTTTCTAGGTGAAGACACTGGAGAGAAGGTTTCTAGGTGAAGACCCTGGAGAGAATGTTTTTAGATGAAGACACTGGAGCGAAGGTTTCTAGATGAAGACCCTGGAGAGGAGGTTTCCAGATGAAGACACTGGAGAGAAGCTTTCTAGGTGAAGACTCTGGAGAGAATGTCTCCAGATGAAGACACTGGAGAGAAGGTTTCTGGATGAAGACACTGGCGAGAAGGTTTCTAGGTGAAGATACTGGAGAGAAGGTTTCTTGCTGAAGACACTGGAGAGAAGGTTTCTAGGTGAAGACCCTGGAGAGAAGGTTTCTAGATGAAGATACTAGGGAGAAAGTTTCTAGGTGAAGACCCTGGAGAGGGGGTTTCTAGATGAAGGCCCTGGAGCGAAAGTTTCTAGATGAAGACACTGGAGATGAGGTTTCTAGGTGAAGACCCTGAAGAGAAGATTTCTAGATGACGAACCTGGAGAGAAGGTTTCTAGCTGAAGACCCTGGAGAGAAGGTTTCTAGATAAAGACACTGGAGAGAAGTTTTATAGATGAAAATCTGGGGAGAAGGTTTCTAGATGAAGACACTGGAGAGAAGGTTACTAGATGAAGACACTGGGAGAAGGTTTCTAGATGAAGGAACTGGAGAGAAGCTTTCTAAATGAAGGAACTGGAGAGAAGGATTCTAGTTGAAGACCCCGGAGAGAAGGTTTATAGATGAAGAATCTGGAGAGATGCTTTCTAGGTTAAGACCCTGGAGAGAAGGTTTATAGATGAAGACACTGGAGCAAAGCTTTCTAGATGAAGACCCTGGAGAGAAGGTGTCTAGGCGAAGACACTGGAGAGAACGTTTCTAGATGAAGACTCTGGAGAGAAGGTTTCCAGATGAAGACACTGAAGAGAAGGTTTCTAGATGATGACACCGGAGAGAAGGTTTCTAGGTGAAGACCCTGGAGAGAAGGTTTCTAGGTGATGACACTGGAGAGACCCTGGAGAGAAGGTTTCTAGATGAAGACACTGGAGAGAAGGATTCTAGGTGAAGACACTGGAGGGAAGCTTTCTAGATGAAGACACTGGAGAGAAGGTTTCTAGGTGAAGACACTTTGGAGAAGATTTCTAGATGAAGACACTGGGGAGAAGGTTTCTAGATGAAGACACTGGGGTGAAGGTTTCTAGTTGAAGACCCTGGAGAGAAGGTTTCTAGATGAAGACACTGGATAGATGGTTTCTTGGTGAAGACCCTGGAGAGAAGGTTTCTAGATGAAGGCACTGGAGCGAAGGTTTCTAGATGAAGACCCCGGAGAGAAGGTTTCTAGATGAAGACACTGGAGAGAAGGTTTCCAGGTGAAGACCCTGGAGAGGAGGTTTCGAGATGAAGACACTGGAGCGAAGGTTTCTAGATGAAGACTCTGGAGAGAAGGTCTCTAGATGAAGACACTGGGGAGAAGGTTTCTAGTTGAAGACGCTGGGGAGAATGTTTCTAGATGAAGACACTGGAGAGAAGGTTACTAGATGAAGACACTGGGGAGAAGGTTACGAATTGAAGACCGCGGAGAGAAGCTTTCTAAATGAAGACACTTGAGAGAAGGTTACTAGATGACGACACTAGGGAGAAGGTTACTAGTTAAAGACTGCGGAGAGGATCTTTCTAGTTGAAGATACTGGAGAGAAGGTTTCTAGATGAAGAAACTGGAGAGAAGGTTTATAGATGAAGAATCTGGAGAGAAGGTTTCTAGGTGACGACACCGGGGAGGAGGTTCCTAGATGAAGACACTGGGGAGAAGATTTCTAGATGAAGACACTGGAGAGAAGGTTTCTAGGTGAAGACACTGGGGAGACGATTTCTGGATGAAGACACTGGGGAGAAGGTTTCCAGATGAAGACACTGGGGAGAATGTTTATGATGAAGACCCTGGAGAGAAGGTTTCTAGATGAAAACCCTGGAGAGAAGGTTTCTAAGTGATGACACTGGAGAGACCCTGGAGAGAAGGTTTCTAGATGAAGACACTGGAGCGAAGGATTCTAGATGAAGACCCTGGAGAGAAAGTTTCTAGGTGAAGACACTGGGGAGAACGTTTCTGGAAAAGACACTGGAGAGAAGTTTCCTAGATGAAGATCCTGGACAGAACGTTTGTAGGTGAAGACACTGGGGAGAAGGTATCGAGGTGAAGACCCCGGGGAGAAGGTTTCTAGATGAAGACACTGGAGAGAAATTTTCTAGATGAAGACCCTGGAGAGAAGGTTTCTAGGTGAAGACACTGGAGAGAAGGTTTCTAGGTGAAGACCCCGGAGAGAAGGTTTCTAGATGAAGACACTGGAGAGATGGTTTCTAGGTGAAGACACTGGGGAGAAGGTATCTAGATGAAGAGACTGGGGAGAAGGTTTCTAGATGAAGACACTGGAGTGAAGGATTCTAGGTGAAGACACTCGGGAGAAGATTTCTGGGTGAAGACACTGGGGAGAAGGTTTCTAGATGGAGACACTGGGGAGAAGGTTTCTAGATGAAGAAGCTAGGGAGAAGGTTTCTAGATGAAGACCCTGGAGAGGAGGTGTCTAGGTGAAGACTCTGGAGAGAAGGTCTCTAGATGAAGACACTGGGGAGAAGGTTTCTAGATGAAGACACTGGAGAGAAGGTTATTAGATGAAGACACTGGGGAGAAGGTTACTAGTTGAAGACCGCGGAGAGAAGCTTTCTAGATGAGGACACTGGAGAGAAGGTTACCAGATGAAGACACTGGGGCGAAGGTTACTAGTTGAAGACCGCGGAGAGAAGCTTTCTAGATGAATACACTGGAGAGAAGGTTTCTAGATTAAGACACTGGAGAGAAGTTTTCTAGATGAAGAAACTGGAGAGAAGGTGTATAGATGAAGAAACTGGAGAGAAGGTTTCTAGGTGACGACACCGGGAGGAGGTTTCTAGAAGAAGACACTGGAGAGAAGGTTTCTAGGTGAAGACACAGGGGAGAAGATTTGTAGATGAAGACACTGGGGAAAGGTTTCTAGATGAAGAACCTGGGGAGGATGTTTCTAGATGTAGACCCTGGAGAGAAGGTTTCTAGATGAAGACCCTGGAGAGAAGGTTTCTAGGTGATGACACTGGAGAGACCCTGGAGAGAAGGTTTCTAGATGAAGACACTGGAGAGAAGTATTCTAGGTGAAGACACTGGAGAGAAGGTTTCTAGATGAAGACACTGGAGAGAAGGTTTCTAGTTGAAGACACTCGGGAGAAGATTTCTAGATGAAGACACTGGGGAGAAGGTTTCTAGATGAAGACACTGGGGTGAAGGTTTTTAGTTGAAGACCCTGGAGAGAAGGTTTCTAGATGAAGACACTGGAGAGATGGTTTCTAGGTGAAGACCCTGGAGAGAAGGTTTCTAGATGAAGACACTGGAGCGAAGGTTTCTAGATGAAGACCCCGGAGAGAAGGTTTCTAGATGAAGACACTGGAGAGAAGGTTTCTAGGTGAAGACCCTGGAGAGAAGGTTTCTAGATGAAGACACTGGAGCGAAGGTTTCTAGATGAAGACTCTGGAGAGAAGGTCTCTAGATGAAGAAACTGGAGAGAAGGTTACTAGATGACGACACTAGGGAGAAGGTTACTAGTTAAAGACCGCGGAGAGGATCTTTCTAGTTGAAGACACTGGAGAGAAGGTTTCTAGATGAAGAAACTGGAGAGAAGGTTTATAGATGAAGAATCTGGAGAGAAGGTTTCCAGGTGACGACACCGGGGAGGAGGTTCCTAGATGAAGACACTGGGGAGAAGATTTCTAGATGAAGACACTGGAGAGAAGGTTTCTATGTGAAGACGGTGGGGAGACGATTTCTAGATGATGACACGGGGAGAAGGTTTCCAGATGAAGACACTGGGGAGATTGTTTTTAGATGAAGACCCTGGAGAGAAGGTTTCAAGATGAAAACCCTGGAGAGAAGGTTTCTAGGTGATGACACTGGAGAGACCCTGGAGAGAAGGTTTCTAGATGAAGACACTGGAGTGAAGGATTCTAGATGAAGACTCTGGAGAGAAAGTTTCTAGGTGAAGACACTGGGGAGAACGTTTCTGGAAAAGACAGTGGAGAGAAGTTTTCTAGATGAAGACCCTGGACAGAACGTTTGTAGGTGAAGACACTGGGGAGAAGGTATCTAGGTGAAGACCCTGGGGAGAAGGTTTCTAGATGAAGACACTGGAGAGAAGGTTTCTAGATGAAGACCCTGGGGAGAAGGCTTCTAGGTGAAGACACTGGAGAGAAGGTTTCTAGGAGAAGACCCCGGGGAGAAGGTTTCTAGATGAAGACACTGGAGAGATGGTTTCTAGGTGAAGACACTGGGGAGAAGGTATCTAGATGAAGAGACTGGGGAGAAGGTTTCTAGATGAAGACACTGGAGAGAAGGATTCTAGGTGAAGACACTCGGGAGAAGATTTCTGGATGAAGACACTGGGGAGAAGGTTTGTAGATGGAGAAACTGGGGAGAAGGTTTCTAGATGAAGAAACTAGGGAGAAGGTATCTAGATGAAGACCCTGGTGAGGAGGTGTCTAGGTGAAGACTCTGGAGAGAAGGTTTCTAGAAGAAGACACTGGGGAGAAGGTTTCTAGATGAAGACACTGGAGAGAAGGTTAATAGATGAAGACACTGGGGAGAAGGTTACTAGTTGAAGACCGCGGAGAGAAGCTTTCCAGATGAGGACACTGGAGTGAAGGTTTCTAGATGAAGACACTGGGGAGAAGGCTACTAGTTGAAGACCGCGGAGCGTAGCTTTCTGGATGAATACACTGGAGAGAAGGTTTCTAGATGAAGACACTGGAGAGAAGTTTTCTAGATGAATAAACTGGAGAGAAGGTGTATAGATGAAGAAACTGGAGAGAAGGTTTCTAGGTGACGACACCGGGAGGAGGTTTCTAGAAGAAGACACTGGAGAGAAGGTTTCTAGGTGAAGCCACTGGAGAGAAGGTTACTAGATGAAGACACTGGGGAGAAGGTTACTAGTTGAAGACCGCGGAAGGAAGCTTCCTAGATGAATACACTGGAGAGAAGGTTTCTAGATGAAGACATTGGAGAGAAGTTTTCTAGATGAAGATACTGGAGAGAAGGTTTTTAGATGAAGAAACTGGAGAGAAGGTTCCTAGGTGACGACACCGCGAGGAGGTTTCTAGATGAAGACACTGGAGAGAAGGTTTCTAGGTGAAGACACAGGGGAGAAGATTTGTAGATGAAGACACTGGGGAGAAGGTTTCTAGATGAAGACACTGGGGAGAATGTTTCTAGATGAAGACCCTGGAGAGAAGGCTTTTAGATGAAGACCCTGGAGAGAAGGTTTCTAGGTGATGACACTGGAGAGACCCTTGGGAGAGGATTTCAAGATGAAGACACTGGAGAGAAGGATTCTAGATGAAGACCCTGGAGAGAAAGTTTCTCGGTGAAGACACTGGGGAGAACGTTTCTGGAAAAGACACTGGAGAAAAGTTTTCTAGATGAAGACCCTTGAGAGAAAGTTTCTAGGTGAAGACACTGGGGAGAAGGTTTCTAGGTGAAGACCCTGGGGAGAAGGTTTCTAGATGATGACACTGGACAGAAGGTTGCTAGATGAAGACCCTGGAGAGATGGTTTCTTGGTGAAGACACTGGAGAGAAGGTTTCTAGGTGAAGACCCCGGAGAGAAGGTTTCTAGATGAAGACACTGGAGAGATGGTTTCTAGGTGAAGATCCGGGAGAGAATGTTTCTAGATGAAGACACTGGAGCGAAGGTTTCTAGATGAAGACCCTGGAGAGAAGGTTTCTAGGAGAAGACACTTGAGAGAAGGTTTCTAGGTGAAGAAACTGGGGAAAAGGTTTCTAGATGAAGAGACTGGGGAGAAGTTTCTTGATGAAGGCACTTGAGAGAAGGATTCTAGGTGAAGACACTTGGGAGAAGATTTCTGGATGAAGACACTGGGGAGAAGGTTTCTAGATGAAGACACTGGGGAGAAGGTTTCTAGATGAAGACACTAGGGAGAAGGTTTCAAGATGAAAACCCTGGAGAGAAGATTTCTAGATGAAGACCCTGGAGAGAAGGTTTCTAGGTGCAGACACTGAAGAGAAGATTTCTAGGTGAAGACCCTGGAGAGAAGGTTATTGTTTAAGACCGCGGAGAGAAGCTTTCTAGATGAAGACACTGGAGAGAAATTTTCTAGATGAAGTAACTGGAGAGAAGGTTTATAGGTGGCGACACCGGGATGAGGTTTCTAGATGAAGACACTGGAGAGAAGATTTCTAGATGAAGACACTGGAGAGAAGGTTTCTAGGTGAAGACACTGGTGAGAAGGTATCGAGATGAAGAGACTGGGGAGAAGGTTTCTAGATGAAGACACTGGAGAGAAGGATTCTAGGTGAAGACACTCGGGAGAAGATTTCTGGATGAAGACACTGGGGAGAAGGTTTGTAGATGGAGAAACTGGGGAGAAGGTTTCTAGATGAAGAAACTAGGGAGAAGGTATCTAGATGAACACCCTGGTGAGGAGGTGTCTAGGTGAAGACTCTGGAGAGAATGTCTCTAGAAGAAGACACTGGGGAGAAGGTTTCTAGATGAAGACACTGGAGAGAAGGTTAATAGATGAAGACACTGGGGAGAAGGTTACTAGTTGAAGACCGCGGAGCGAAGCTTTCTAGATGAATACACTGGAGAGAAGGTTTCTAGATGAAGACACTGGAGAGGAGTTTTCTAAATGAAGAAACTGGAGAGAAGGTGTATAGATGAAGAAACTGGAGAGAAGGTTTCTCGGTGACGACACCGGGAGGAGGTTTCTAGAAGAAGACACTGGAGAGAAGGTTTCTAGGAGAAGACACTGGAGAGAAGGTTACTAGATGAAGACACTGGGGAGAAGGTTACTAGTTGAAGACCGCGGAAGGAAGCTTCCTAGATGAATACACTGGAGAGAAGGTTTCTAGATGAAGACACTGGAGAGAAGTTTTCTAGATGAAGAAACTGGAGAGAAGGTTAATAGATGAAGAAACTGGAGAGAAGGTATCTAGGTGACGACACCGCGAGGAGGTTTCTAGATGAAGACACTGGAGAGAAGGTTTCTAGGTGAAGACACAGGGGAGAAGATTTGTAGATGAAGACACTGGGGAGAAGGTTTCTAGATGAAGACACTGGGGAGAATGTTTCTAGATGAAGACCCTGGAGAGAAGGCTTTTAGATGAAGACCCTGGAGAGAAGGTTTCTAGGTGATGACACTGGAGAGACCCTGGAGAGGGGATTTCTAGATGAAGACCCTGGAGAGAAAGTTTCTACGTGAAGACACTGGGGAGAACGTTTCTGGAAAAGACACTGGAGAAAAGTTTTCTAGATGAAGACCCTTGAGAGAAAGTTTCTAGGTGAAGACACTGGGGAGAAGGTTTCTAGGTGAAGACCCTGGGGAGAAGGTTTCTAGATGATGACACTGGACAGAAGGTTGCTAGATGAAGACCCTGGAGAGATGGTTTCTTGGTGAAGACACTGGAGAGAAGGTTTCTAGGTGAAGACCCCGGAGAGAAGGTTTCTAGATGAAGACACTGGAGAGATGGTTTCTAGGTGAAGATCCGGGAGAGAATGTTTCTAGATGAAGACACTGGAGCGAAGGTTTCTAGATGAAGACCCTGGAGAGAAGGTTTCTAGGAGAAGACACTTGAGAGAAGGTTTCTAGGTGAAGACACTGGGGAGAAGGTTTCTAGATGAAGAGACTGGGGAGAAGTTTCTTGATGAAGGCACTTGAGAGAAGGATTCTAGGTGAAGACACTTGGGAGAAGATTTCTGGATGAAGACACTGGGGAGAAGGTTTCTAGATGAAGACACTGGGGAGAAGGTTTCTAGATGAAGACACTAGGGAGAAGGTTTCAAGATGAAAACCCTGGAGAGAAGATTTCTAGATGAAGACCCTGGAGAGAAGGTTTCTAGGTGCAGACACTGAAGAGAAGATTTCTAGGTGAAGACCCTGGAGAGAAGGTTATTGTTTAAGACCGCGGAGAGAAGCTTTCTAGATGAAGACACTGGAGAGATGGTTTCTAGGTGAAGATCCGGGAGAGAATGTTTCTAGATGAAGACACTGGAGCGAAGGTTTCTAGATGAAGACCCTGGAGAGAAGGTTTCTAGGAGAAGACACTTGAGAGAAGGTTTCTAGGTGAAGACACTGGGGAGAAGGTTTCTAGATGAAGAGACTGGGGAGAAGGTTTCTAGATGAAGACACTGGACAGAAGGTTGCTAGATGAAGACCCTGGAGAGATGGTTTCTTGGTGAAGACACTGGAGAGAAGGTTTCTAGTTGAAGACCCCGGAGAGAAGGTTTCTAGATGAAGACACTGGGGAGATGGTTTCTAGGTGAAGATCCGGGAGAGAATGTTTCTAGATGAAGACACTGGAGCGAAGGTTTCTAGATGAAGACCCTGGAGAGAAGGTTTCTAGGAGAAGACACTTGAGATAAGGTTTCTAGGTGAAGACACTGGGGAGAAGGTTTCTAGATGAAGAGACTGGGGAGAAGGTTTCTAGATGAAGACACTGGACAGAAGGTTGCTAGATGAAGACCCTGGAGAGATGGTTTCTTGGTGAAGACACTGGAGAGAAGGTTTCTAGTTGAAGACCCCGGAGAGAAGGTTTCTAGATGAAGACACTGGGGAGATGGTTTCTAGGTGAAGATCCGGGAGAGAATGTTTCTCGATGAAGACACTGGAGCGAAGGTTTCTAGATGAAGACCCTGGAGAGAAGGTTTCTTGGAGAAGACACTTGAGAGAAGGTTTCTAGGTGAAGACACTGGGGAGAAGGTTTCTAGATGAAGAGACTGGGGAGAAGTTTCTTGATGAAGACACTTGAGACAAGGATTCTAGGTGAAGACACTTGGGAGAAGATTTCTGGATGAAGACACTGGGGAGAAGGTTTCTAGATGAAGACACTGGGGAGAAGGTTTCTAGATGAAGACACTAGGGAGAAGGTTTCTAGATGAAAACCCTGGAGGGAAGATTTCTAGATGAAGACCCTGGAGAGAAGGTTTCTAGGTGCAGACACTGAAGAGAAGATTTCTAGGTGAAGGCCCTGGAGAGAAGGTTACTAGTTTAAGACCGCGGAGAGAAGCTTTCTAGATGAAGACACTGGAGAGAAATTTTCTAGATGAAGTAACTGGAGAGAAGGTTTATAGGTGACGACACCGGGAGGAGGTTTCTAGATGAAGACACTGGAGAGAAGATTTCTAGATGAAGACACTGGAGAGAAGGTTTCTAGGTGAAGACACTGGGGAGAAGATTTGTAGATGAAGACACTGGGGAGAAGTTTTCTAGATGAAGGCACTGGGGAGAACGTTTCTGGAAAAGACACTGGAGAAAATTTTTCTAGATGAAGACCCTTGAGAGAAAGTTTCTAGGTGAAGACACTGGGGAGAAGGTTTCTAGGTGAAGACCCTGGGGAGAAGGTTTCTAGATGAAGACACTGGACAGAAGGTTGCTAGATGAAACCCTGGAGAGATGGTTTCTTGGTGAAGACACTGGAGAGAAGGTTTCTAGGTGAAGACCCCGGAGAGAAGGTTTCTAGATGAAGACACTGGAGAGATGGTTTCTAGGTGAAGATCCGGGAGAGAATGTTTCTAGATGAAGACACTGGAGCGAAGGTTTCTAGATGAAGACCCTGGAGAGAAGGTTTCTAGGAGAAGACACTTGAGAGAAGGTTTCTAGGTGAAGACACTGGGGAGAAGGTTTCTAGATGAAGAGACTGGGGAGAAGTTTCTTGATGAAGACACTTGAGAGAAGGATTCTAGGTGAAGACACTTGGGAGAAGATTTCTGGATGAAGACACTGGGGAGAAGGTTTCTAGATGAAGACACTGGGGAGAAGGTTTCTAGATGAAGACACGAGGGAGAAGGTTTCTAGATGAAAACCCTGGAGATAAGATTTCTAGATGAAGACCCTGGAGAGAAGGTTTCTAGGTGCAGACACTGAAGAGAAGATTTCTAGGTGAAGACCCTGGAGAGAAGGTTACTAGTTTAAGACCGCGGAGAGAAGCTTTCTAGATGAAGACACTGGAGAGAAATTTTCTAGATGAAGTAACTGGAGAGAAGGTTTATAGGTGACGACACTGGGAGGAGGTTTCTAGATGAAGACACTGGAGAGAAGATTTCTAGATGAAGACACTGGAGAGAAGGTTTCTAGGTGAAGACACTGGGGAGAAGATTTGTAGAAGAAGACACTGGGGAGAAGGTTTCTAGATGAAGACACTGGTGAGAATGTTTCTAGATGAAGACCCTGGAGAGAAGGTTTCTAGATGAAGACCCTGGAGAGAATGTCTCTAGGTGAAGACACTGGGGAGAACGTTTCTGGAAAAGACACTTGAGAGAAGTTTTCTAGATTTAGACCCTGGAGTGAAAGTTTCTAGGTGAATACACTGGGGAGAAGGTTTCTAGGTGAAGACCCTGGAGAGAAGTTTTCTAGATGAAGACACTGGAGAGAAGGTTTCTAGATGAAGACCCTGGAGAGATGGTTTCTTGGTGAAGACACTTGAGAGAATTTTTCTAGGTGAAGACCCCGGAGAGAAGATTTCTCGATGAAGACACTGGAGAGATGGTTTCTAGGTGAAGACCCTGGAGAGAAGGTTTCTAGATGAAGACACCGGAGCGAAGGTTTCTAGATGAAGACCCTGGAGAGAAGGTTTCTAGGTGAAGACACTTGAGAGAAGGTTTCTAGGTGAAGACACTGGGGAGAACTTTTCTAGGTGAAGACACCAGAGAGAAGGTTTCTAGGTAAGGACCCTGAAGAGAAGGTTTCTAGATGAAGACCCTGGAGAGAAGGTTTCTAGGAGAAGACCCTGGAGAGATGGTTTCCAGATGAAGACACTGGAGAGAAGGTTTCTAGGCGAAGACACTGGAGAGA
Organism: Somniosus microcephalus; assembly: GCF_052327205.1. Taxonomy (NCBI): domain Eukaryota; kingdom Metazoa; phylum Chordata; class Chondrichthyes; order Squaliformes; family Somniosidae; genus Somniosus; species Somniosus microcephalus. The sequence goes on from NC_141004.1 coordinate 3,559,952, forward strand.
AGGTTACTAGGTGAATACACTGCAGAGAAGGTTTCTAGTTGAAGACGCCGGAGAGAAGGTTTCTAGATGAAGACAATGGAGAGAAGGTTTCTAGATGAAGACACTGGAGAGAAGGTTTCTAGATGAAAATCTGGAGAGAAGGTTTCTAGATGAAGACACTGGAGAGAAGGTTAATAGATGAAGACACATGGGAGAAGGTTTCTAGATGAAGGAACTGGAGAGAAGGTTTCCAGATGAAGGAACTGGAGAGAAGGTTTCTAGATGAAGACACTGGAGAGAAGTTTTCTAGATGAAGACACTAGAGAGAAGGTTTCTAGGTGAAGACCCCGGAGAGAAGGTTTCTAGATGAAGACACTGGAGAGAAGGTTTCTAGGTGAAGACACTGGAGAGAAGGATTCTAGATGAAGACACTGGCGAGAAGGTTTCTAGGTGAAGACCCTGGGGAGAAGGTTTCTAGATGAAGAGACTGGGGAGAAGTTTCTTGATGAAGACACTTGAGACAAGGATTCTAGGTGAAGACACTTGGGAGAAGATTTCTGGATGAAGACACTGGGGAGAAGGTTTCTAGATGAAGACACTGGGGAGAAGGTTTCTAGATGAAGATACGAGGGAGAAGGTTTCTAGATGAAAACCCTGGAGATAAGATTTCTAGATGAAGACCCTGGAGAGAAGGTTTCTAGGTGCAGACACTGAAGAGAAGATTTCTAGGTGAAGACCCTGGAGAGAAGGTTACTAGTTTAAGACCGCGGAGAGAAGCTTTCTAGATGAAGACACTGGAGAGAAATTTTCTAGATGAAGTAACTGGAGAGAAGGTTTATAGGTGACGACACCGGGAGGAGGTTTCTAGATGAAGACACTGGAGAGAAGATTTCTAGATGAAGACACTGGAGAGAAGGTTTCTAGGTGAAGACACTGGGGAGAAGATTTGTAGATGAAGACACTGGGGAGAAGGTTTCTAGATGAAGACACTGGGGAGAATGTTTCTAGATGAAGACCCTGGAGAGAAGGTTTCTAGATGAAGACCCTGGAGAGAATGTCTCGAGGTGAAGATACTGGAGAGAAGGATTCTAGATGAAGACACTGGCGAGAAGGTTTCTAGGTGAAGACCCTGGGGAGAAGGTTTCTAGATGAAGAGACTGGGGAGAAGTTTCTTGATGAAGACACTTGAGACAAGGATTCTAGGTGAAGACACTTGGGAGAAGATTTCTGGATGAAGACACTGGGGAGAAGGTTTCTAGATGAAGACACTGGGGAGAAGGTTTCTAGATGAAGACACTAGGGAGAAGGTTTCTAGATGAAAACCCTGGAGAGAAGATTTCTAGATGAAGACCCTGGAGAGAAGGTTTCTAGGTGCAGACACTGAAGAGAAGATTTCTAGGTGAAGACCCTGGAGAGAAGGTTACTAGTTTAAGACCGCGGAGAGAAGCTTTCTAGATGAAGACACTGGAGAGAAATTTTCTAGATGAAGTAACTGGAGAGAAGGTTTATAGGTGACGACACCGGGAGGAGGTTTCTAGATGAAGACACTGGAGAGAAGATTTCTAGATGAAGACACTGGAGAGAAGGTTTCTAGGTGAAGACACTGGGGAGAAGATTTGTAGATGAAGACACTGGGGAGAAGGTTTCTAGATGAAGGCACTGGGGAGGACGTTTCTGGAAAAGACACTGGAGAAAAGTTTTCTAGATGAAGACCCTTGAGAGAAAGTTTCTAGGTGAAGACACTGGGGAGAAGGTTTCTAGGTGAAGACCCTGGGGAGAAGGTTTCTAGATGAAGACACTGGACAGAAGGTTGCTAGATGAAACCCTGGAGAGATGGTTTCTTGGTGAAGACACTGGAGAGAAGGTTTCTAGGTGAAGACCCCGGAGAGAAGGTTTCTAGATGAAGACACTGGAGAGATGGTTTCTAGGTGAAGATCCGGGAGAGGATGTTTCTAGATGAAGACACTGGAGCGAAGGTTTCTAGATGAAGACCCTGGAGAGAAGGTTTCTAGGAGAAGACACTTGAGAGAAGGTTTCTAGGTGAAGACACTGGGGAGAAGGTTTCTAGATGAAGAGACTGGGGACAAGTTTCTTGATGAAGACACTTGAGAGAAGGATTCTAGATTTAGACCCTGGAGTGAAAGTTTCTAGGTGAAGACACTGGGGAGAAGGTTTCTAGGTGAAGACACTGGAGAGAAGTTTTCTAGATGAGGACACTGGAGAGAAGGTTTCTAGATGAAGACCCTGGAGAGATGGTTTCTTGGTGAAGACACTTGAGAGAATTTTTCTAGGTGAAGACCCCGGAGAGAAGGTTTCTCGATGAAGACACTGGAGAGATGGTTTCTAGGTGAAGACCCTGGAGAGAAGGTTTCTAGATGAAGACACCGGAGCGAAGGTTTCTAGATGAAGACCCTGGAGAGAAGGTTTCTAGGTGAAGACACTTGAGAGAAGGTTTCTAGGTGAAGACACTGGGGAGAACTTTTCTAGGTGAAGACACCAGAGAGAAGGTTTCTAGGTAAGGACCCTGAAGAGAAGGTTTCTAGATGAAGACCCTGGAGAGAAGGTTTCTAGGAGAAGACCCTGGAGAGATGGTTTCCAGATGAAGACACTGGAGAGAAGGTTTCTAGGCGAAGACACTGGAGAGAAGGTTACTAGGTGAATACACTGTAGAGAAGGTTTCTAGTTGAAGACGCCGGAGAGAAGGTTTCTAGATGAAGACAATGGAGAGAAGGTTTCTAGATGAAGACACTGGAGAGAAGGTTTCTCGATGAAAATCTGGAGAGAAGGTTTCTAGATGAAGACACTGGAGAGAAGGTTAATAGATGAAGACACATGGGAGAAGGTTTCTAGATGAAGGAACTGGAGAGAAGGTTTCCAGATGAAGGAACTGGAGAGAAGGTTTCTAGATGAAGACACTGGAGAGAAGGTTTCTAGATGAAGACACTGGAGAGAAGGTTTCTAGGTGAGGACCCCGGAGAGAAGGTTTCTAGATGAAGACACTGGAGAGAAGGTTTCTAGGTGAAGACACTGGAGAGAAGGATTCTAGATGAAGACACTGGCGAGAAGGTTTCTAGGTGAAGACCCTGGGGAGAAGGTTTCTGGATGAAGTCACTGGAGAGAAGGTTTCTAGATGAAGAACCTGGAGAGAAGGTTTCTAGTTCAAGACACTGGAGCGAAGGTTTCTAGGTGAAGACCCCGGAGAGAAGGTTTCTAAATGAAGACACTGGAGAGAAGGTTACTAGATGAAGACAATGGGGAGAAGGTTACTAGTTAAAGATCCCGGAGAGGATCTTTCTAGTTGAAGACACTGGAGAGAAGGTTTCTAGATGAAGACACTGTAGAGATGTTTTCTAGATGAAGAAACTGGAGAGAAGGTTTATAGATGAAGAAACTGGAGAGAAGGTTTCTAGGTGAAGAAACTGGGGAGACGATTTCTAGATGAAGACACTGGGGAGAAGGTTTCTAGATGAAGACACTGGGGAGAATGTTTCTAGATGAAGACCCTGGAGAGAAGGTTTCTAGATGAAAACCCTGGCGAGAAGTTTTCTAGGTGATGACACTGGAGAGACCCTGGAGAGAAGGTTTCTAGATGAAGACACTGGAGCGAAGGATTCTAGATGAAGTCCCTGGAGAGAATGTTTCTAGGTGAAGACACTGGGGAGAACGTTTCTGGAAAAGACACTGGAGAGAGGTTTTCTAGATGAAGACCCTGGAGAGAAAGTTTGTAGGTGAAGACACTGGGGAGAAGGTTTCTAGATGAAGACCCTGGGGAGAAGGTTTCTGGATGAAGACACTGGAGAGAAGGTTTCTAGATGAAGACCTGGGGAGAAGGTTTCTAGGTGAAGACACTGGAGAGAAGGTTTCTAGGTGAAGACCCCGGAGAGATGGTTTCTAGATGAAGACACTGGAGAGATGGTTTCTAGGTGAAGACACTGGGGAGAAGGTATCTAGATGAAGAGACTGGAGCGAAGGATTCTAGATGAAGACCCCGGAGAGAAGATTTCTAGATGAAGACACTGGAGAGATGGTTTCTAGGTGAAGACCCTGGGGAGAAGGTATCTAGATGAAGAGACTGGGGAGAAGGTTTCTCGACGAAGACACTGGAGAGAAGGATTCTAGATGAAGACACTCGGGAGAAGATTTCTGGATGAAGACACTGGGGAGAATGTTTCTTGATGAAGACACTGGGGAGAAGGTTTCTAGATGAAGAAACTAGGGAGAAGTTTTCTAGATGAAGACACTGAAGAGAAGATTTCTAGATGAAGACACTGGAGAGAAGGTTACTAGATGAAGACACTGGGGAGAAGGTTACCAGTTGAAGACCGCGGAGAGAAGCTTTCTAGATGAAGACACTGGAGAGAAGGTTACTAGATGAAGACACTGGGGAGAAGGTTATTAGTTGAAGACCGCGGAGAGAAGCTTTCGAGATGAAGACACTGGAGAGAAGGTTTCTAGATGAAGACACTGGAGAGAAGTTTTCTAGATGAATGCACTGGAGAGAAGGTTTCTAGGTGAAGACACTGGAGAGAAGGTTACTAGGTGAATACACTGTAGAGAAGGTTTCTAGTTGAAGACGCCGGAGAGAAGGTTTCTAGATGAAGACACTGGAGAGAAGGTTTCTAGATGAAAATCTGGAGAGAAGGTTTCTAGATGAAGACACTGGGGAGAAGGTTACTAGATGAAGAGACTTGGGAGAAGGTTTCTAGATGAAGGAACTGGAGAGAAGGTTTCCAGATGAAGGAACTGGAGAGAAGGTTTCGAGATGAAGACACTGGAGAGAAGGTTTCTAGATGAAGACACTGGAGAGAAGGTTTCTAGCTGAGGACCCCGGAGAGAACGTTTCTAGATGAAGACACTGGAGAGAAGGTTTCTAGGTGAAGACACTGGAGAGAAGGATTCTAGATGAAGACACTGGCGAGAAGGTTTCTAGGTGAAGACCCTGGGGAGAAGGTTTCTGGATGAAGTCACTGGAGTGAAGGTTTCTAGATGAAGAACCTGGAGAGATGCTTTCTCGTTCAAGACACTGGAGAGAAGGTTTCTAGGTGAAGACCCCGGAGAGAAGGTTTCTAGATGAAGACACTGGAGAGATGGTTTTTAGGTGAAGACCCTGAAGAGAAGATTTCTAGATGAAGACCCTGGAGGGAAGGTTTCTACATGAAGACACTGGAGAGAAGGTTTCGAGGTGAAGACACTGGAGAGAAGGTTTCTAGATGAAGACACGGAAGAGAAGTTTTCTAGGTGACGACACTGGGGAGGAGGTTACTAGATGAAGATACTGGGGAGAAGATTTCTAGATGAAGACACTGGAGAGAAGGTTTCCAGGTGAAGACACTGGGGAGAAGATTTCTAGATGAAGACACTGGGGTGAAGGTTTCTAGATGAAGACACTGGGGAGAAGGTTTCTAGTTGAAGACCCCAGAGAGAAGGTTTCTAGATGAAGACACTGGAGTGATGGTTTCTAGGTGAAGACCCTGGAGAGAAGGTTTCTGGATGAAGACACTGGAACGAAGGTTTCTAGATGAAGACCCTGGAGAGAAGGTTTCTAGATGAAGACACTGGAGAGTAGGTTTCTAGATGAAGACACTGGGGAGTAGGTTACTAGAGGAAGACACTGGAGAGAAGGTTTCTAGGTGAAGACCCTGGAGAGAAGGTTTCTAGATGAAGACACTGGAGCAAAGGTTTCCAAATGAAGACCCTGGAGAGAAGGTTTCTAGATGAAGACACTGGAGAGTAGGTTTCTAGATGAAGACACTGGGGAGAAGGTTTCTTGATGAAGACACTGGAGAGTAGGTTACTAGAGGAAGACACTGGAGAGAAGGTTTCGAGGTGAAGACTCTGGAGAGAAGGTTTCTAGATGAAGACACTGGAGAGATGGTTTCTAGGTGAAGACCCTGGAGAGAAGGTTTCTAGATGAAGACACTGGAGCAAAGGTTTCCAAATGAAGACCCTGGAGAGAAGGTTTCTAGATGAAGACACTGGAGAGTAGGTTTCTAGATGAAGACACTGGGGAGAAGGTTTCTTGATGAAGACACTGGAGAGTAGGTTACTAGAGGAAGACACTGGAGAGAAGGTTTCTCGGTGAAGACTCTGGAGAGAAGGTTTCTAGATGAAAACACTGGAGAGATGGTTTCTAGGTGAAGACCCTGGAGAGAAGGTTTCTAGATGAAGACACTGGAGCGAAGGTTTCTAGATGAAGACCCCGGAGAGAAGGTTTCTAGATGAAGACACTGGAGAGAAGGTTTCTAGGTGAAGACACTGGAGAGAAGGATTCTAGATGAAGACACTGGCGAGAAGGTTTCTAGGTGAAGACCCTGGGGAGAAGGTTTCTGGATGAAGTCACTGGAGAGAAGGTTTCTAGATGAAGAACCTGGAGAGAAGGTTTCTAGTTCAAGACACTGGAGCGAAGGTTTCTAGGTGAAGACCCCGGAGAGAAGGTTTCTAAATGAAGACACTGGAGAGAAGGTTACTAGATGAAGACAATGGGGAGAAGGTTACTAGTTAAAGATCCCGGAGAGGATCTTTCTAGTTGAAGACACTGGAGAGAAGGTTTCTAGATGAAGACACTGTAGAGAAGTTTTCTAGATGAAGAAACTGGAGAGAAGGTTTATAGATGAAGAAACTGGAGAGAAGGTTTCTAGGTGAAGAAACTGGGGAGACGATTTCTAGATGAAGACACTGGGGAGAAGGTTTCTAGATGAAGACACTGGGGAGAATGTTTCTAGATGAAGACCCTGGAGAGAAGGTTTCTAGATGAAAACCCTGGCGAGAAGTTTTCTAGGTGATGACACTGGAGAGACCCTGGAGAGAAGGTTTCTAGATGAAGACACTGGAGCGAAGGATTCTAGATGAAGTCCCTGGAGAGAATGTTTCTAGGTGAAGACACTGGGGAGAACGTTTCTGGAAAAGACACTGGAGAGAGGTTTTCTAGATGAAGACCCTGGAGAGAAAGTTTGTAGGTGAAGACACTGGGGAGAAGGTTTCTAGATGAAGACCCTGGGGAGAAGGTTTCTGGATGAAGACACTGGAGAGAAGGTTTCTAGATGAAGACCTGGGGAGAAGGTTTCTAGGTGAAGACACTGGAGAGAAGGTTTCTAGGTGAAGACCCCGGAGAGATGGTTTCTAGATGAAGACACTGGAGAGATGGTTTCTAGGTGAAGACACTGGGGAGAAGGTATCTAGATGAAGAGACTGGAGCGAAGGATTCTAGATGAAGACCCCGGAGAGAAGATTTCTAGATGAAGACACTGGAGAGATGGTTTCTAGGTGAAGACCCTGGGGAGAAGGTATCTAGATGAAGAGACTGGGGAGAAGGTTTCTCGACGAAGACACTGGAGAGAAGGATTCTAGATGAAGACACTCGGGAGAAGATTTCTGGATGAAGACACTGGGGAGAATGTTTCTTGATGAAGACACTGGGGAGAAGGTTTCTAGATGAAGAAACTAGGGAGAAGTTTTCTAGATGAAGACACTGAAGAGAAGATTTCTAGATGAAGACACTGGAGAGAAGGTTACTAGATGAAGACACTGGGGAGAAGGTTACCAGTTGAAGACCGCGGAGAGAAGCTTTCTAGATGAAGACACTGGAGAGAAGGTTACTAGATGAAGACACTGGGGAGAAGGTTATTAGTTGAAGACCGCGGAGAGAAGCTTTCGAGATGAAGACACTGGAGAGAAGGTTTCTAGATGAAGACACTGGAGAGAAGTTTTCTAGATGAATGCACTGGAGAGAAGGTTTCTAGGTGAAGACACTGGAGAGAAGGTTACTAGGTGAATACACTGTAGAGAAGGTTTCTAGTTGAAGACGCCGGAGAGAAGGTTTCTAGATGAAGACACTGGAGAGAAGGTTTCTAGATGAAAATCTGGAGAGAAGGTTTCTAGATGAAGACACTGGGGAGAAGGTTACTAGATGAAGAGACTTGGGAGAAGGTTTCTAGATGAAGGAACTGGAGAGAAGGTTTCCAGATGAAGGAACTGGAGAGAAGGTTTCGAGATGAAGACACTGGAGAGAAGGTTTCTAGATGAAGACACTGGAGAGAAGGTTTCTAGCTGAGGACCCCGGAGAGAACGTTTCTAGATGAAGACACTGGAGAGAAGGTTTCTAGGTGAAGACACTGGAGAGAAGGATTCTAGATGAAGACACTGGCGAGAAGGTTTCTAGGTGAAGACCCTGGGGAGAAGGTTTCTGGATGAAGTCACTGGAGTGAAGGTTTCTAGATGAAGAACGTGGAGAGATGCTTTCTCGTTCAAGACACTGGAGAGAAGGTTTCTAGGTGAAGACCCCGGAGAGAAGGTTTCTAGATGAAGACACTGGAGAGATGGTTTTTAGGTGAAGACCCTGAAGAGAAGATTTCTAGATGAAGACCCTGGAGGGAAGGTTTCTACATGAAGACACTGGAGAGAAGGTTTCGAGGTGAAGACACTGGAGAGAAGGTTTCTAGATGAAGACACGGAAGAGAAGTTTTCTAGGTGACGACACTGGGGAGGAGGTTACTAGATGAAGATACTGGGGAGAAGATTTCTAGATGAAGACACTGGAGAGAAGGTTTCCAGGTGAAGACACTGGGGAGAAGATTTCTAGATGAAGACACTGGGGTGAAGGTTTCTAGATGAAGACACTGGGGAGAAGGTTTCTAGTTGAAGACCCCAGAGAGAAGGTTTCTAGATGAAGACACTGGAGTGATGGTTTCTAGGTGAAGACCCTGGAGAGAAGGTTTCTGGATGAAGACACTGGAACGAAGGTTTCTAGATGAAGACCCTGGAGAGAAGGTTTCTAGATGAAGACACTGGAGAGTAGGTTTCTAGATGAAGACACTGGGGAGTAGGTTACTAGAGGAAGACACTGGAGAGAAGGTTTCTAGGTGAAGACCCTGGAGAGAAGGTTTCTAGATGAAGACACTGGAGCAAAGGTTTCCAAATGAAGACCCTGGAGAGAAGGTTTCTAGATGAAGACACTGGAGAGTAGGTTTCTAGATGAAGACACTGGGGAGAAGGTTTCTTGATGAAGACACTGGAGAGTAGGTTACTAGAGGAAGACACTGGAGAGAAGGTTTCGAGGTGAAGACTCTGGAGAGAAGGTTTCTAGATGAAGACACTGGAGAGATGGTTTCTAGGTGAAGACCCTGGAGAGAAGGTTTCTAGATGAAGACACTGGAGCAAAGGTTTCCAAATGAAGACCCTGGAGAGAAGGTTTCTAGATGAAGACACTGGAGAGTAGGTTTCTAGATGAAGACACTGGGGAGAAGGTTTCTTGATGAAGACACTGGAGAGTAGGTTACTAGAGGAAGACACTGGAGAGAAGGTTTCTCGGTGAAGACTCTGGAGAGAAGGTTTCTAGATGAAAACACTGGAGAGATGGTTTCTAGGTGAAGACCCTGGAGAGAAGGTTTCTAGATGAAGACACTGGAGCGAAGGTTTCTAGATGAAGACCCCGGAGAGAAGGTTTCTAGATGAAGACACTGGAGAGAAGGTTTCTAGGTGAAGACACTGGAGAGAAGGATTCTAGATGAAGACACTGGCGAGAAGGTTTCTAGGTGAAGACCCTGGGGAGAAGGTTTCTGGATGAAGTCACTGGAGAGAAGGTTTCTAGATGAAGAACCTGGAGAGAAGGTTTCTAGTTCAAGACACTGGAGCGAAGGTTTCTAGGTGAAGACCCCGGAGAGAAGGTTTCTAAATGAAGACACTGGAGAGAAGGTTACTAGATGAAGACAATGGGGAGAAGGTTACTAGTTAAAGATCCCGGAGAGGATCTTTCTAGTTGAAGACACTGGAGAGAAGGTTTCTAGATGAAGACACTGTAGAGAAGTTTTCTAGATGAAGAAACTGGAGAGAAGGTTTATAGATGAAGAAACTGGAGAGAAGGTTTCTAGGTGAAGAAACTGGGGAGACGATTTCTAGATGAAGACACTGGGGAGAAGGTTTCTAGATGAAGACACTGGGGAGAATGTTTCTAGATGAAGACCCTGGAGAGAAGGTTTCTAGATGAAAACCCTGGCGAGAAGTTTTCTAGGTGATGACACTGGAGAGACCCTGGAGAGAAGGTTTCTAGATGAAGACACTGGAGCGAAGGATTCTAGATGAAGTCCCTGGAGAGAATGTTTCTAGGTGAAGACACTGGGGAGAACGTTTCTGGAAAAGACACTGGAGAGAGGTTTTCTAGATGAAGACCCTGGAGAGAAAGTTTGTAGGTGAAGACACTGGGGAGAAGGTTTCTAGATGAAGACCCTGGGGAGAAGGTTTCTGGATGAAGACACTGGAGAGAAGGTTTCTAGATGAAGACCTGGGGAGAAGGTTTCTAGGTGAAGACACTGGAGAGAAGGTTTCTAGGTGAAGACCCCGGAGAGATGGTTTCTAGATGAAGACACTGGAGAGATGGTTTCTAGGTGAAGACACTGGGGAGAAGGTATCTAGATGAAGAGACTGGAGCGAAGGATTCTAGATGAAGACCCCGGAGAGAAGATTTCTAGATGAAGACACTGGAGAGATGGTTTCTAGGTGAAGACCCTGGGGAGAAGGTATCTAGATGAAGAGACTGGGGAGAAGGTTTCTCGACGAAGACACTGGAGAGAAGGATTCTAGATGAAGACACTCGGGAGAAGATTTCTGGATGAAGACACTGGGGAGAATGTTTCTTGATGAAGACACTGGGGAGAAGGTTTCTAGATGAAGAAACTAGGGAGAAGTTTTCTAGATGAAGACACTGAAGAGAAGATTTCTAGATGAAGACACTGGAGAGAAGGTTACTAGATGAAGACACTGGGGAGAAGGTTACCAGTTGAAGACCGCGGAGAGAAGCTTTCTAGATGAAGACACTGGAGAGAAGGTTACTAGATGAAGACACTGGGGAGAAGGTTATTAGTTGAAGACCGCGGAGAGAAGCTTTCGAGATGAAGACACTGGAGAGAAGGTTTCTAGATGAAGACACTGGAGAGAAGTTTTCTAGATGAATGCACTGGAGAGAAGGTTTCTAGGTGAAGACACTGGAGAGAAGGTTACTAGGTGAATACACTGTAGAGAAGGTTTCTAGTTGAAGACGCCGGAGAGAAGGTTTCTAGATGAAGACACTGGAGAGAAGGTTTCTAGATGAAAATCTGGAGAGAAAGTTTCTAGATGAAGACACTGGGGAGAAGGTTACTAGATGAAGACACTTGGGAGAAGGTTTCTAGATGAAGGAACTGGAGAGAAGGTTTCCAGATGAAGGAACTGGAGAGAAGGTTTCGAGATGAAGACACTGGAGAGAAGGTTTCTAGATGAAGACACTGGAGAGAAGGTTTCTAGCTGAGGACCCCGGAGAGAACGTTTCTAGATGAAGACACTGGAGAGAAGGTTTCTAGGTGAAGACACTGGAGAGAAGGATTCTAGATGAAGACACTGGCGAGAAGGTTTCTAGGTGAAGACCCTGGGGAGAAGGTTTCTGGATGAAGTCACTGGAGTGAAGGTTTCTAGATGAAGAACCTGGAGAGAAGCTTTCTCGTTCAAGACACTGGAGAGAAGGTTTCTAGGTGAAGACCCCGGAGAGAAGGTTTCTAGATGAAGACACTGGAGAGATGGTTTTTAGGTGAAGACCCTGAAGAGAAGATTTCTAGATGAAGACCCTGGAGGGAAGGTTTCTACATGAAGACACTGGAGAGAAGGTTTCGAGGTGAAGACACTGGAGAGAAGGTTTCTAGATGAAGACACGGAAGAGAAGTTTTCTAGGTGACGACACTGGGGAGGAGGTTACTAGATGAAGATACTGGGGAGAAGATTTCTAGATGAAGACACTGGAGAGAAGGTTTCCAGGTGAAGACACTGGGGAGAAGATTTCTAGATGAAGACACTGGGGTGAAGGTTTCTAGATGAAGACACTGGGGAGAAGGTTTCTAGTTGAAGACCCCAGAGAGAAGGTTTCTAGATGAAGACACTGGAGTGATGGTTTCTAGGTGAAGACCCTGGAGAGAAGGTTTCTAGATGAAGACACTGGAACGAAGGTTTCTAGATGAAGACCCTGGAGAGAAGGTTTCTAGATGAAGACACTGGAGAGTAGGTTTCTAGATGAAGACACTGGGGAGTAGGTTACTAGAGGAAGACACTGGAGAGAAGGTTTCTAGGTGAAGACTCTGGATAGAAGGTTACAAGATGAAGACACTGGGGAGAAGGTTACTAGTTGAAGACCGTGGAGAGAAGCTTTCTAAATGAAGGCACTGGAGAGAAGGTTACTAGATGAAGACAATGGGGAGAAGGTTGCTAGTTAAAGACCACGGAGAGGATCTATCTAGTTGAAGACACTGGAGAGAAGGTTTCTAGATGAAGATACTGTGGAGATGTTTTCTAGATGAAGGAACTGGAGAGAAGTTTTATAGATGAAGAAACTGGAGAGAAGGTTTCTAGGTGACGACACCGGGGAGGAGGTTCCTAGTTGAAGACACTGGGGAGAAGATTTCTAGATGAAGACACTGGAGAGGAGGTTTCTAGGTGAAGAAACTGGGGAGACGATTTCTAGATGAAGACACTGGGGAGAAGGTTTCGAGATGAAGAGACTGGGGAGAATGTTTCTCGATGAAGACCCTGGAGAGAAGGTTTCTAGATGAAAACCCTGGCGAGAAGTTTTCTAGGTGATGACACTGGAGAGACCCTGGAGAGAAGGTTTCTAGATGAAGACACTGGAGCGAAGGATTCTAGATGAAGTCCCTGGAGAGAATGTTTCTAGGTGAAGACACTGGGGAGAACGTTTCTGGAAAAGACACTGGAGAGAAGTTTTCTAGATGAAGGCCCTAGTGAGAAAGTTGTAGGTGAAGACACTGGGGAGAAGGTTTCTAGGTGAAGACCCTCGGGAGAAGGTTTCTAGATGAAGACACTGGAGAGAAGGTTTCTAGATGAAGACCTGGGGAGAAGCTTTCTAGGTGAAGACACTGGAGAGAAGGTTTCTAGATGAATACACTGGAGAGAAGGTTTCTAGGTGAAGACCCCGGAGAGAAGGTTTCTAGATGAAGACACTGGAGAGAAGGTTTCTAGGTGAAGACACTGGAGAGAATGTTTCTAGGTGAAGACACTGGAGAGAAGGATTCTAGATGAAGACACTGGGGAGAAGTTTTCTAGGTGAAGACACTGGGGAGAAGGTATCTAGATGACGACACTGGAGAGAAGGTTTCCAGATGAAGACCCTGGAGAGAAGGTTTCTAGGTGAAGACACTGGAGAGAAGGTTTCTAGGTGAAGACTCTGGATAGAAGCTTTCTAGATGAAGACACTGGGGAGAAGATATCCAGATGAAGACACTGTGGAGAAGGTTTCTAGGTGAAGACACTGGAGAGAAGGATTCTAGATGAAGACACTGGAGAGAAGGTTTCTAGATGAAGAACCTGGAGAGAAGGTTTCTAGTTGAAGACACTGGAGAGAAGGTTTCTAGGTGAAGACCCCGGAGAGAAGGTTTCTAGATGAAGACACTGGAGAGATGGTTTCTAGGTGAAGACCCTGGAGAGAAGATTTCTAGATGAAGACCCTGGAGGGAACGTTTCTACATGAAGACACTGGAGAGAAGGTTTCTAGGTGAAGACACTGGAGAGAAGGTTTCTAGATGAAGACACGGGAGAGAAGGTTTCTAGGTGATGACACTGGGGAGGAGGTTACTTGATGAAGACACTGGGGAGAAGATTTCTAGATGAAGAAACTGGAGAGAAGGTTTCCAGGTGAAGACACTGGGGAGAAGATTTCTAGATGAAGACACTGGGGAGAAGGTTTCTAGATGAAGACACTGGGAGAAGGTTTCTAGTTGAAGACCCCAGAGAGAAGGTTTCTAGATGAAGACACGGGAGTGATGGTTTCTAGGTGAAGACCCTGGAGAGGAGGTTTCTAGATGAAGACACTGGAGCGAAGGTTTCTAGATGAAGACCCTGGAGAGAAGGTTTCTAGATGAAGACACTGGAGAGTAGGTTTCTAGATGAAGACACTGGGGAGAAGGTTTCTTGATGAAGACACTGGAGAGTAGGTTACTAGAGGAAGACACTGGCGAGAAGGTTTCTAGGTGAAGACTCTGGAGAGAAGGTTACAAGATGAAGACACTGGGGAGAAGGTTACTAGTTGAAGACCGCGGAGAGAAGCTTTCTAAATGAAGACACTGGAGAGAAGGTTACTAGATGAAGACAATGGGGAGAAGGTTACTAGTTAAAGACCCCGGAGAGGATCTTTCTAGTTGAAGACACTGGAGAGAAGGTTTCTAGATGAAGACACTGTAGAGAAGTGTTCTAGATGAAGAAACTGGAGAGAAGGTTTATAGATGAAGAAACTGGCGAGAAGGTTTCTACGTGAAGAAACTGGGGAGACGATTTCTAGATGAAGACACTGGGGAGAAGGTTTCTAGATGAAGACACTGGGGAGAATGTTTCTAGATGAAGACCCTGGAGAGAAGGTTTCTAGATGAAAACCCTGGCGAGAAGTTTTCTAGGTGATGACACTGGAGAGACCCTGGAGAGAAGGTTTCTAGAAGAAGACACTGGAGCGAAGGATTCTGGATGAAGTCCCTGGAGAGAATGTTTCTAGGTGAAGACACTGGGGAGAACGTTTCTGGAAAAGACACTGGAGAGAGGTTTTCTAGATGAAGACCCTGGAGAGAAAGTTTGTAGGTGAAGACACTGGGGAGAAGGTTTCTAGATGAAGACCCTGGGGAGAAGGTTTCTGGATGAAGACACTGGAGAGAAGGTTTCTAGATGAAGACCTGGGGAGAAGGTTTCTAGGTGAAGACACTGGAGAGAAGGTTTCTAGGTGAAGACCCCGGAGAGATGGTTTCTAGATGAAGACACTGGAGAGATGGTTTCTAGGTGAAGACACTGGGGAGAAGGTATCTAGATGAAGAGACTGGAGCGAAGGATTCTAGATGAAGACCCCGGAGAGAAGATTTCTAGATGAAGACACTGGAGAGATGGTTTCTAGGTGAAGACCCTGGGGTGAAGGTATCTAGATGAAGAGACTGGGGAGAAGGTTTCTCGACGAAGACACTGGAGAGAAGGATTCTAGATGAAGACACTCGGGAGAAGATTTCTGGATGAAGACACTGGGGAGAATGTTTCTTGATGAAGACACTGGGGAGAAGGTTTCTAGATGAAGAAACTAGGGAGAAGTTTTCTAGATGAAGACACTGGAGAGAAGGTTTCTAGATGAAGACACTGGAGAGAAGGTTACTAGATGAAGACACTGGCGAGAAGGTTACCAGTTGAAGACCACGGAGAGAAGCTTTCTAGATGAAGACACTGGAGAGAAGGTTACTAGATGAAGACACTGGGGAGAAGGTTATTAGTTGAAGACCGCGGAGAGAAGCTTTCGAGATGAAGACACTGGAGAGAAGGTTTCTAAATGAAGACACTGGAGAGAAGTTTTCTAGATGAATACACTGGAGAGAAGGTTTCTAGATGAAGACACTGGAGAGAAGGTTTCTACATGAATACACTGGAGAGAAGGTTTCTAGGTGAAGTCCCCGGAGAGAAGGTTTCTAGATGAAGACACTGGAGAGAAGGTTTCTAGGTGAAGACACTGGAGAGAATGTTTCTAGGTGAAGACACTGGAGAGAAGGATTCTAGATGAAGACACTGGGGAGAAGGTTTCTAGGTGAAGACCCTGGGGAGAAGGTATCTAGATGAAGACACTGGAGAGAAGGTTTCTAGATGAAGACCCTGGAGAGAAGGTTTCTAGGTGAAGACACTGGAGAGAAGGTTTCTAGGTGAAGACTCTGGAGAGAAGTTTTCTAGATGGAGACACTGGGGAGAAGATTTCCAGATGAAGACACTGGGGAGAAGGTTTCTAGGTGAAGACACTGGAGAGAAGGATTCTAGATGAAGACACTGGAGAGAAGGTTTCTAGATGAAGAACCTGGAGAGAAGGTTTCTAGTTGAAGACACTGGAGAGAATGTTTCTAGGTGAAGACCCCGGAGAGAAGGTTTCTAGATGAAGACACTGGATAGATGGTTTCTAGGTGAAGACCCTGGAGAGAAGATTTCTAGATGAAGACCCTGGAGGGAAGGTTTCTACATGAAGACACAGGAGTGAAGGTTTCTAGGTGAAGACACTGGAGAGAAGGTTTCTAGATGAAGACACTGGGAAGGAGGTTACTTGATGAAGATACTGGGGAGAAGATTTCTAGATGAAGAAACTGGAGAGAAGGTTTCCATATGAAGACACTGGGGAGAAGATTTCTAGATGAAGACACTGCGGAGAAGGTTTCTAGATGAAGATACTGGGGAGAAGTTTTCTAGTTGAAGACCCCAGAGAGAAGGTTTCTAGATGAAGACACTGGAGTGATGGTTTCTAGGTGAAGACCCTGGAGAGGAGGTTTCTAGATGAAGACACTGGAGCGAAGGTTTCTAGATGAAGACCCTGGAGAGAAGGTTTCTAGATGAAGACACTGGAGAGTAGGTTTCTAGATGAAGACACTGGGCAGAAGGTTTCTTGACGAAGACACTGGAGAGTAGGTTACTAGAGGAAGACACTGGAGAGAAGGTTTCTAGGTGAAGACTCTGGAGAGAAGGTTACAAGATGAAGACACTGGGGAGAAGGTTATTAGTTGAAGACCACGGAGAGAAGCTTTCTAAATGAAGACACTGGAGAGAAGGTTACTAGATGAAGACAATGGGGAGAAGGTTACTAGTTAAAGACCGCGGAGAGGATCTTTCTAGTTGAAGACACTGGAGAGAAGGTTTCTAGATGAAGACACTGTAGAGAAGGTTTATAGATGAAGAAACTGGAGAGAAGGTTTCTAGGTGAAGAAACTGGGAGACGATTTCTAGATGAAGACACTGGGTAGAAGGTTTCTAGATGAAGACACTGGGGAGAATGTTTCTAGATGAAGACCCTGGAGAGAAGGTTTCTAGATGAAAACCCTGGCGAGAAGTCTTCTAGGTGATGACACTGGAGAGACCCTGGAGAGAAGGTTTCTAGATGAAGACACTGGAGCGAAGGATTCTAGATGAAGTCCCTGGAGAGAATGTTTCTAGGTGAAGACACTGGGGAGAACGTTTCTGGAAAAGACCCTGGAGAGAGGTTTTCTAGATGAAGACCCTGGAGAGAAAGTTTGTAGGTGAAGACACTGGTGAGAAGGTTTTTAGGTGAAGACCCTGGGGAGAAGGTTTCTGGATGAAGACACTGGAGAGAAGGTTTCTAGATGAAGACCTGGGGAGAAGGTTTCTAGGTGAAGACACTGGAGAGAAAGTTTCTAGCTGAATACCCCGGAGAGAAGGTTTCTAGATGAAGATACTGGAGAGAAGGTTTCTAGGTGAAGACCCCGGAGAGAAGGTTTCTAGATGAAGACACTGGAGAGAAGGTTTCTAGGTGAAGACACTGGAGAGAATGTTTCTAGGTGAAGACACTGGAGAGAAGGATTCTAGATGAAGACACTGGGGAGAAGTTTTCTAGGTGAAGACACTGGGGAGAAGGTATCTAGATGACGACACTGGAGAGAAGGTTTCCAGATGAAGACCCTGGAGAGAAGGTTTCTAGGTGAAGACACTGGAGAGAAGGTTTCTAGGTGAAGACTCTGGATAGAAGCTTTCTAGATGAAGACACTGGGGAGAAGATATCCAGATGAAGACACTGTGGAGAAGGTTTCTAGGTGAAGACACTGGAGAGAAGGATTCTAGATGAAGACACTGGAGAGAAGGTTTCTAGATGAAGAACCTGGAGAGAAGGTTTCTAGTTGAAGACACTGGAGAGAAGGTTTCTAGGTGAAGACCCCGGAGAGAAGGTTTCTAGATGAAGACACTGGAGAGATGGTTTCTAGGTGAAGACCCTGGAGAGAAGATTTCTAGATGAAGACCCTGGAGGGAACGTTTCTACATGAAGACACTGGAGAGAAGGTTTCTAGGTGAAGACACTGGAGAGAAGGTTTCTAGATGAAGACACGGGAGAGAAGGTTTCTAGGTGATGACACTGGGGAGGAGGTTACTTGATGAAGACACTGGGGAGAAGATTTCTAGATGAAGAAACTGGAGAGAAGGTTTCCAGGTGAAGACACTGGGGAGAAGATTTCTAGATGAAGACACTGGGGAGAAGGTTTCTAGATGAAGACACTGGGAGAAGGTTTCTAGTTGAAGACCCCAGAGAGAAGGTTTCTAGATGAAGACACGGGAGTGATGGTTTCTAGGTGAAGACCCTGGAGAGGAGGTTTCTAGATGAAGACACTGGAGCGAAGGTTTCTAGATGAAGACCCTGGAGAGAAGGTTTCTAGATGAAGACACTGGAGAGTAGGTTTCTAGATGAAGACACTGGGGAGAAGGTTTCTTGATGAAGACACTGGAGAGTAGGTTACTAGAGGAAGACACTGGCGAGAAGGTTTCTAGGTGAAGACTCTGGAGAGAAGGTTACAAGATGAAGACACTGGGGAGAAGGTTACTAGTTGAAGACCGCGGAGAGAAGCTTTCTAAATGAAGACACTGGAGAGAAGGTTACTAGATGAAGACAATGGGGAGAAGGTTACTAGTTAAAGACCCCGGAGAGGATCTTTCTAGTTGAAGACACTGGAGAGAAGGTTTCTAGATGAAGACACTGTAGAGAAGTGTTCTAGATGAAGAAACTGGAGAGAAGGTTTATAGATGAAGAAACTGGCGAGAAGGTTTCTACGTGAAGAAACTGGGGAGACGATTTCTAGATGAAGACACTGGGGAGAAGGTTTCTAGATGAAGACACTGGGGAGAATGTTTCTAGATGAAGACCCTGGAGAGAAGGTTTCTAGATGAAAACCCTGGCGAGAAGTTTTCTAGGTGATGACACTGGAGAGACCCTGGAGAGAAGGTTTCTAGAAGAAGACACTGGAGCGAAGGATTCTGGATGAAGTCCCTGGAGAGAATGTTTCTAGGTGAAGACACTGGGGAGAACGTTTCTGGAAAAGACACTGGAGAGAGGTTTTCTAGATGAAGACCCTGGAGAGAAAGTTTGTAGGTGAAGACACTGGGGAGAAGGTTTCTAGATGAAGACCCTGGGGAGAAGGTTTCTGGATGAAGACACTGGAGAGAAGGTTTCTAGATGAAGACCTGGGGAGAAGGTTTCTAGGTGAAGACACTGGAGAGAAGGTTTCTAGGTGAAGACCCCGGAGAGATGGTTTCTAGATGAAGACACTGGAGAGATGGTTTCTAGGTGAAGACACTGGGGAGAAGGTATCTAGATGAAGAGACTGGAGCGAAGGATTCTAGATGAAGACCCCGGAGAGAAGATTTCTAGATGAAGACACTGGAGAGATGGTTTCTAGGTGAAGACCCTGGGGTGAAGGTATCTAGATGAAGAGACTGGGGAGAAGGTTTCTCGACGAAGACACTGGAGAGAAGGATTCTAGATGAAGACACTCGGGAGAAGATTTCTGGATGAAGACACTGGGGAGAATGTTTCTTGATGAAGACACTGGGGAGAAGGTTTCTAGATGAAGAAACTAGGGAGAAGTTTTCTAGATGAAGACACTGGAGAGAAGGTTTCTAGATGAAGACACTGGAGAGAAGGTTACTAGATGAAGACACTGGCGAGAAGGTTACCAGTTGAAGACCACGGAGAGAAGCTTTCTAGATGAAGACACTGGAGAGAAGGTTACTAGATGAAGACACTGGGGAGAAGGTTATTAGTTGAAGACCGCGGAGAGAAGCTTTCGAGATGAAGACACTGGAGAGAAGGTTTCTAAATGAAGACACTGGAGAGAAGTTTTCTAGATGAATACACTGGAGAGAAGGTTTCTAGATGAAGACACTGGAGAGAAGGTTTCTACATGAATACACTGGAGAGAAGGTTTCTAGGTGAAGTCCCCGGAGAGAAGGTTTCTAGATGAAGACACTGGAGAGAAGGTTTCTAGGTGAAGACACTGGAGAGAATGTTTCTAGGTGAAGACACTGGAGAGAAGGATTCTAGATGAAGACACTGGGGAGAAGGTTTCTAGGTGAAGACCCTGGGGAGAAGGTATCTAGATGAAGACACTGGAGAGAAGGTTTCTAGATGAAGACCCTGGAGAGAAGGTTTCTAGGTGAAGACACTGGAGAGAAGGTTTCTAGGTGAAGACTCTGGAGAGAAGTTTTCTAGATGAAGACACTGGGGAGAAGATTTCCAGATGAAGACACTGGGGAGAAGGTTTCTAGGTGAAGACACTGGAGAGAAGGATTCTAGATGAAGACACTGGAGAGAAGGTTTCTAGATGAAGAACCTGGAGAGAAGGTTTCTAGTTGAAGACACTGGAGAGAATGTTTCTAGGTGAAGACCCCGGAGAGAAGGTTTCTAGATGAAGACACTGGATAGATGGTTTCTAGGTGAAGACCCTGGAGAGAAGATTTCTAGATGAAGACCCTGGAGGGAAGGTTTCTACATGAAGACACAGGAGTGAAGGTTTCTAGGTGAAGACACTGGAGAGAAGGTTTCTAGATGAAGACACTGGGAAGGAGGTTACTTGATGAAGATACTGGGGAGAAGATTTCTAGATGAAGAAACTGGAGAGAAGGTTTCCATATGAAGACACTGGGGAGAAGATTTCTAGATGAAGACACTGCGGAGAAGGTTTCTAGATGAAGATACTGGGGAGAAGTTTTCTAGTTGAAGACCCCAGAGAGAAGGTTTCTAGATGAAGACACTGGAGTGATGGTTTCTAGGTGAAGACCCTGGAGAGGAGGTTTCTAGATGAAGACACTGGAGCGAAGGTTTCTAGATGAAGACCCTGGAGAGAAGGTTTCTAGATGAAGACACTGGAGAGTAGGTTTCTAGATGAAGACACTGGGCAGAAGGTTTCTTGACGAAGACACTGGAGAGTAGGTTACTAGAGGAAGACACTGGAGAGAAGGTTTCTAGGTGAAGACTCTGGAGAGAAGGTTACAAGATGAAGACACTGGGGAGAAGGTTATTAGTTGAAGACCACGGAGAGAAGCTTTCTAAATGAAGACACTGGAGAGAAGGTTACTAGATGAAGACAATGGGGAGAAGGTTACTAGTTAAAGACCGCGGAGAGGATCTTTCTAGTTGAAGACACTGGAGAGAAGGTTTCTAGATGAAGACACTGTAGAGAAGGTTTATAGATGAAGAAACTGGAGAGAAGGTTTCTAGGTGAAGAAACTGGGAGACGATTTCTAGATGAAGACACTGGGTAGAAGGTTTCTAGATGAAGACACTGGGGAGAATGTTTCTAGATGAAGACCCTGGAGAGAAGGTTTCTAGATGAAAACCCTGGCGAGAAGTCTTCTAGGTGATGACACTGGAGAGACCCTGGAGAGAAGGTTTCTAGATGAAGACACTGGAGCGAAGGATTCTAGATGAAGTCCCTGGAGAGAATGTTTCTAGGTGAAGACACTGGGGAGAACGTTTCTGGAAAAGACCCTGGAGAGAGGTTTTCTAGATGAAGACCCTGGAGAGAAAGTTTGTAGGTGAAGACACTGGTGAGAAGGTTTTTAGGTGAAGACCCTGGGGAGAAGGTTTCTGGATGAAGACACTGGAGAGAAGGTTTCTAGATGAAGACCTGGGGAGAAGGTTTCTAGGTGAAGACACTGGAGAGAAAGTTTCTAGCTGAATACCCCGGAGAGAAGGTTTCTAGATGAAGATACTGGAGAGATGGTTTCTAGGTGAAGACACTGGGAAGAAGGTATCTAGATGAAGAGACTGGAGCAAAGAATTCTGGATGAAGACCCCGGAGAGAAGTTTTCTAGATGAAGACACTGGAGAGAAGGATTCTAGGTGAAGACACTCGGGAGAAGATTTCTGGATGAAGACACTGGGGAGAATGTTTCTAGATGAAGAGACTGGGGAGAAGGTTTCTAGACGAAGACACTGGAGAGAAGGATTCTAGGTGAAGACACTCGGGAGAAGATTTCTGGATGAAGACACTGGGGAGAATGTTTCTAGATGAAGACACTGGGGAGAAAGTTTCTAGATGAAGAAACTAGGGAGAAGGTTTCTAGATGAAGACCCTGGAGAGAAGGTTTCTAGATGAAGACACTGGAGAGAAGGTTACCAGATGAAGACACTGGGGAGAAGGTTACTAGTTGAAGACCGCGGAGAGAAGCTTTCTAGATGAAGACACTGGAGAGAAGGTTACTAGATGAAGACACTGGGGAGAAGGTTGCTAGTTAAAGACCGCTGAGAGGGTCTTTCTAGTTGAAGACACTGGAGTGAAGGTTTCTAGATGAAGATACTGGAGAGAAGTTTTCTAGATGAAGAAACTGGAGAGAGGATTCATAGATGAAGAAACTGGAGAGAAGGTTTCTAGGTGACGACACCGGGAAGAGGTTTCTAGATGAGGACACTGGAGAGAAGGTTTCTAGGTGAAGACACAGGGGAGAAGATTTGTAGATGAAGACACTGGAGAGAAGGTTTCTAGATGAAGACACTGGGGAGAATGTTTCTAGATGAAGACCCTGGAGAGAAGGTTTCTCGATGAAAACCCTGGCGAGAAGTTTTCTAAGAGATGACACTGGAGAGACCCTGGAGAGAAGGTTTCTAGATGAAGACACTGGAGCGAAGGATTCTAGATGAAGTCCCTGGAGAGAATGTTTCTAGCTGAAGACACTGGGGAGAATGTTTCTAGATGAAGACACTGGGGAGAAGGTTTCTAGATGAAGAAACTAGGGAGAAGGTTTCTAGATGAAGACCCTGGAGAGAAGGTTTCTAGATGAAGACACTGGAGAGAAGGTTACCAGATGAAGACACTGGGGAGAAGGTTACTAGTTGAAGACCGCGGAGAGAAGCTTTCTAGATGAAGACACTGGAGAGAAGGTTACTAGATGAAGACACTGGGGAGAAGGTTGCTAGTTAAAGACCGCTGAGAGGGTCTTTCTAGTGGAAGACACTGGAGTGAAGGTTTCTAGATGAAGATACTGGAGAGAAGTTTTCTAGATGAAGAAACTGGAGAGAGGATTTATAGATGAAGAAACTGGAGAGAAGGTTTCTAGGTGACGACACCGGGAAGAGGTTTCTAGATGAGGACACTGGAGAGAAGGTTTCTAGGTGAAGACACAGGGGAGAAGATTTGTAGAGGAAGACACTGGAGAGAAGGTTTCTAGATGAAGACACTGGGGAGAATGTTTCTAGATGAAGACCCTGGAGAGAAGGTTTCTCGATGAAAACCCTGGCGAGAAGTTTTCTAAGAGATGACACTGGAGAGACCCTGGAGAGAAGGTTTCTAGATGAAGACACTGGAGCGAAGGATTCTAGATGAAGTCCCTGGAGAGAATGTTTCTAGCTGAAGACACTGGGGAGAACGTTTCTGGAAAAGACACTGGAGAGAAGTTTTCTAGATGAAGACCCTGGAGAGAAAGTTTGTAGGTGAAGACACTGGGGAGAAGGTATCTAGATGAAGAGACTGGAGCGAAGGATTCTAGATGAAGACCCCGGAGAGAAGGTATCTAGATGAAGACACTGGGGAGAAGGTTTCTAGATGAAGACACTGGGGAGAAGGTTTCTAGATGAAGACCCTGGAGAGAAGGTTTCAAATGAAGACACTGGGGAGAAGGTTACTAGATGAAGACACTGGGGAGAAGGTTTCTAGATGAAGACACTGGGGAGAAGGTTTCTAGATGAAGACCCTGGAGAGAAGGTTTCTAGATGAAGACACTGGAGAGAAGGTTACTAGATGAAGACATTGGGGAGAAGGTTACTAGTTGAAGACCGCGGAGAGAAGATTTCTAGATGAAGACTCTGGAGAGAAGGTTTCTAGATAAAGAAACTGGAGAGAAGATTTATAGATGAAGAAACTGGAGAGAAGGTTTCTAGGTGACGACACCGGGAGGAGGTTTCTAGATGAGAACACTGGAGAGAAGGTTTCTAGGTGAAGACACAGGGGAGAAGATTTGTAGATGAAGACACTGGGGAGAAGCTTTCTAGATGAAGACCCTGGAGAGAAGGTTTCTAGATGAAGACCCTGTAGAGAAGGTTTCTAGGTGATGACACTGGAGAGACCCTGGAGAGAAGGTTTCTAGATGAAGACACTGGAGAGAAGGATTCTAGATGAAGACCCTGGAGAGAAGGTTTCGAGGTGAAGACCCTGGAGAGAAGGTTTCTAGATGAAGACACTGGAGCGAAGGTTTCTAGATGATGACCCTGGAGAGAAGGTTTCTAGGTGAAGACACTTGAGAGAAGGTTTCTAGATGAAGACACTGGGGAGGAGGTTTCTTGATGAAGAGACTGGGGTGAAGGTTTCTAGATGAAGACACTGGAGAGAACGATTCTAGGTGAAGACACATGGGAGAAGATTTCTGGATGAAGACACTGAGGAGAAGGTTTCTAGATGAAGACACTGGGGAGAAGGTTTCTAGATGAAGACACTAGGGAGAAGGTTTCTAGATGAAGACCCTGGAGAGAAGATTTCTAGATGAAGACCCTGGAGAGAATGTTTCTCGGTGCAGACACTGGAGAGAAGATTTCTAGGTGAAGACCCTGGAGAGGAGGTTACTAGCTGAAGACACTGGAGCAAAGGTTTCCAAATGAAGACCCTGGAGAGAAGGTTTCTAGATGAAAACACTGGAGAGTAGGTTTCTAGATGAAGACACTGGGGAGAAGGTTTCTTGATGAAGACACTGGAGAGTAGGTTACTAGAGGAAGACACTGGAGAGAAGGTTTCTAGCTGAAGACTCTGGAGAGAAGGTTTCTAGATGAAGACACTGGATCAAAGGTTTCCAAATGAAGACCCTGGAGAGAAGGTTTCTAGATGAAGACACTGGAGAGTAGGTTTCTAGATGAAGACACTGGGGAGAAGGTTTCTTGATGAAGACACTGGAGAGTAGGTTACTAGAGGAAGACACTGGAGAGAAGGTTTCTAGCTGAAGACTCTGGAGAGAAGGTTTCTAGATGAAGACACTGGAGAGATGGTTTCTAGGTGAAGACCCTGGAGAGAAGGTTTCTAGATGAAGACACTGGAGAGATGGTTTCTAGGTGAAGACACTGGGGAGAACGTTTCTGGAAAAGACACTGGAGAGAAGTTTTCTAGATGAAGACCCTGGAGAGAAAGTTTGTAGGTGAAGACACTGGGGAGAAGGTTTCTAGATGAAGACCCTGGGGAGAAGGTTTCTGGATGAAGACACTGGAGAGAAGGTTTCTAGATGAAGACCTGGGGAGAAGGTTTCTAGGTGAAGACACTGGAGAGAAGGTTTCTAGGTGCAGACCCCGGAGAGATGGTTTCTAGATGAAGACACTGGAGAGATGGTTTCTAGGTGAAGACACTGGGGAGAAGGTATCTAGATGAAGAGACTGGAGCGAAGGATTCTAGATGAAGACCCCAGAGAGAAGATTTCTAGATGAAGACACTGGAGAGATGGTTTCTAGATGAAGACACTGGGGAGAAGGTATCTAGATGAAGAGACTGGGGAGAAGGTTTCTCGACGAAGGCACTGGAGAGAAGGATTCTAGGTGAAGACACTCGGGAGAAGATTTCTGGATGAAGACACTGGGGAGAATGTTTCTTGATGAAGACACTGGGGAGAAGGTTTCTAGATGAAGAAACTAGGGAGAAGTTTTCTTGATGAAGACACTGGAGAGAAGGTTTCTAGATGAAGACACTGGAGAGAAGGTTACTAGATGAAGACACTGGGGAGAAGGTTACCAGTTGAAGACCGCGGAGAGAAACTTTCTGGATGAAGACACTGGAGAGAAGGTTACTAGATGAAGACACTGCGGAGAAGGTTATTAGTTGAAGACCGCGGAGAGAAGCTTTCGAGATGAAGACACTGGAGAGAAGGTTTCTAGATGAAGACACTGGAGAGAAGTTTTCTAGATGAATACACTGGAATGAAGGTTTCTAGGTGAAGACACTGGAGAGAAGGTTTCTACATGAATACACTGGAGAGAAGGTTTCTAGGTGAAGACCCCGGAGAGAAGGTTTCTAGATGAAGACACTGGAGAGAAGGTTTCTAGCTGAAGACTCTGGAGAGAAGGTTTCTAGATGAAGACACTGGATCAAAGGTTTCCAAATGAAGACCCTGGAGAGAAGGTTTCTAGATGAAGACACTGGAGAGTAGGTTTCTAGATGAAGACACTGGGGAGAAGGTTTCTTGATGAAGACACTGGAGAGTAGGTTACTAGAGGAAGACACTGGAGAGAAGGTTTCTAGCTGAAGACTCTGGAGAGAAGGTTTCTAGATGAAGACACTGGAGAGATGGTTTCTAGGTGAAGACCCTGGAGAGAAGGTTTCTAGATGAAGACACTGGAGAGATGGTTTCTAGGTGAAGACACTGGGGAGAACGTTTCTGGAAAAGACACTGGAGAGAAGTTTTCTAGATGAAGACCCTGGAGAGAAAGTTTGTAGGTGAAGACACTGGGGAGAAGGTTTCTAGATGAAGACCCTGGGGAGAAGGTTTCTGGATGAAGACACTGGAGAGAAGGTTTCTAGATGAAGACCTGGGGAGAAGGTTTCTAGGTGAAGACACTGGAGAGAAGGTTTCTAGGTGCAGACCCCGGAGAGATGGTTTCTAGATGAAGACACTGGAGAGATGGTTTCTAGGTGAAGACACTGGGGAGAAGGTATCTAGATGAAGAGACTGGAGCGAAGGATTCTAGATGAAGACCCCAGAGAGAAGATTTCTAGATGAAGACACTGGAGAGATGGTTTCTAGATGAAGACACTGGGGAGAAGGTATCTAGATGAAGAGACTGGGGAGAAGGTTTCTCGACGAAGGCACTGGAGAGAAGGATTCTAGGTGAAGACACTCGGGAGAAGATTTCTGGATGAAGACACTGGGGAGAATGTTTCTTGATGAAGACACTGGGGAGAAGGTTTCTAGATGAAGAAACTAGGGAGAAGTTTTCTTGATGAAGACACTGGAGAGAAGGTTTCTAGATGAAGACACTGGAGAGAAGGTTACTAGATGAAGACACTGGGGAGAAGGTTACCAGTTGAAGACCGCGGAGAGAAACTTTCTGGATGAAGACACTGGAGAGAAGGTTACCAGATGAAGACACTGCGGAGAAGGTTATTAGTTGAAGACCGCGGAGAGAAGCTTTCGAGATGAAGACACTGGAGAGAAGGTTTCTAGATGAAGACACTGGAGAGAAGTTTTCTAGATGAATACACTGGAATGAAGGTTTCTAGGTGAAGACACTGGAGAGAAGGTTTCTACATGAATACACTGGAGAGAAGGTTTCTAGGTGAAGACCCCGGAGAGAAGGTTTCTAGATGAAGACACTGGAGAGAAGGTTTCTAGATGAAGACCCTGGAGAGAAGGTTTCTAGGTGAAGATACTGGAGAGAAGTTTTCTAGGTGAAGACTCTGGAGAGAAGTTTTCTAGATGAAGACACTGGGGAGGAGATTTCCAGATGAAGACACTGGGGAGAAGGTTTCTAGGTGAAGACACTGGAGAGAAGGATTCTAGATGAAGACACTGGAGAGAAGGTTTCTCGATGAAGAAC
This sequence comes from Somniosus microcephalus, assembly GCF_052327205.1. NCBI lineage: Eukaryota > Metazoa > Chordata > Chondrichthyes > Squaliformes > Somniosidae > Somniosus > Somniosus microcephalus. Next base: position 3,587,238 of record NC_141004.1, read on the forward strand.
CTGGAGAGAAGGTTTCTAGTGGGAGACACTGGAGAGAATGTTTCTAGGTGAAGACCCCGGAGAGAAGGTTTCTAGATGAAGACACTGGATAGATGGTTTCTAGGTGAAGACCCTGGAGAGAAGATTTCTAGATGAAGACCCTGGAGGGAAGGTTTCTACATGAAGACACTGGAGTGAAGGTTTCTCGGTGAAGACACTGGAGAGAAGGTTTCTAGATGAAGACACGGGAGAGAAGGTTTCTAGGTGATGACACTGGGGAGGAGGTTACTTGATGAAGATACTGGGGAGAAGATTTCTAGATGAAGAAACTGGAGAGAAGGTTTCCAGGTGAAGACACTGGGGAGAAGATTTCTAGATGAAGACACTGGGGAGAAGGTTTCTAGATGAAGACACTGGGGAGAAGTTTTCTAGTTGAAGACCCCAGAGAGAAGGTTTCTAGATGAAGACACTGGAGTGATGGTTTCTAGGTGAAGACCCTGGAGAGGAGGTTTCTAGATGAAGACACTGGAGCGAAGGTTTCTAGATGAAGACCCTGGAGAGAAGGTTTCTAGATGAAGACACTGGAGAGTAGATTTCTAGATGAAGACACTGGGGAGAAGTTTTCTTGACGAAGACACTGGAGAATAGGTTACTAGAGGAAGACACTGGAGAGAAGGTTTCTAGGTGAAGACTCTGGAGAGAAGGTTACAAGATGAAGACACTGGGGAGAAGGTTACTAGTTGAAGACCGCGGAGAGAAGCTTTCTAGTTGAAGACACTGGAGAGAAGGTTTCTAGATGAAGACAATGGGGAGAAGGTTACTAGTTAAAGACCGCGGAGAGGATCTTTCTAGTTGAAGACACTGGAGAGAAGGTTTCTAGATGAAGACACTGTAGAGAAGTTTTCTAGATGAAGAAACTGGAGAGAAGGTTTATAGATGAAGAAACTGGAGAGAAGGTTTCTCGGTGAAGAAACTGGGGAGACGATTTCTAGATGAAGACACTGGGGAGAAGGTTTCTAGATGAAGACACTGGGGAGAATGTTTCTGAATGAAGACCCTGGAGAGAAGTTTTCTAGATGAAAACCCTGGCGAGAAGTTTTCTAGATGAAGACACTGGAGCGAAGGATTCTAGATGAAGTCCCTGGAGAGAATGTTTCTAGGTGAAGACACTGGGGAGAACGTTTCTGGAAAAGACCCTGGAGAGAAGTTTTCTAGATGAAGACCCTGGAGAGAAAGTTTGTAGGTGAAGACACTGGGGAGAAGGTTTGTAGGTGAAGACCCTGGGGAGAAGGTTTCTGGATGAAGACACTGGAGAGAAGGTTTCTAGATGAAGACCTGGGGAGAAGGTTTCTAGGTGAAGACACTGGAGAGAAGGTTTCTAGGTGAAGACCCCGGAGAGAAGTTTTCTAGGTGAAGATACTGGAGAGATGGTTTCTAGGTGAAGACACTGGGGAGAAGGTTTCCAGATGAAGAAACTCGGGAGAAGGTTTCTAGATGAAGACCCTGGAGAGAAGGTTTCTAGATGAAGACACTGGAGAGAAGGTTACTAGATGAAGACACTGGGGACAAGGTTACTAGTTGAAGACCGCGGAGAGAAGCTTTCTAGATGAAGACACTGGAGAGAAGGTTGCTAGCTGAAGACACTGGGGAGAAGGTTATTAGTTAAAGACCGCGGAGAGGGTCTTTCTAGTTGAAGACACTGGAGAGAAGGTTTCTAGATGAAGACACTGGAGAGAAGTTTTCTAGATGAAGAAACTGGAGAGAAGATTTATAGATGAAGAAACTGGAGAGAAGGTTTCTAGGTGACGACACCGGGAGGAGGTTTCTAGATGAGGACACTGGAGAGAAGGTTTCTAGGTGAAGACACAGGGGAGAAGATTTGTAGATGAAGACTCTGGAGAGAAGGTTTCTAGATGAAGACACTGGGGAGAATGTTTCTAGATGAAGACCCTGGAGAGAAGGTTTCTCGATGAAAACCCTGGCAAGAAGTTTTCTAAGAGATGACACTGGAGAGACCCTGGAGAGAAGGTTTCTAGATGAATACACTGGAGCGAAGGATTCTAGATGAAGTCCCTGGAGAGAATGTTTCTAGCTGAAGACACTGGGGAGAACGTTTCTGGAAAAGACCCTGGAGAGAAAGTTTCTAGATGAAGACCCTGGAGAGAAAGTTTGTAGGTGAAGACACTGGGGAGAAGGTATCTAGATGAAGAGACTGGAGTGAAGAATTCTAGATGAAGACCCCGGAGACAAGTTTTCTAGATGAAGACACTGGAGAGATGGTTTCTAGGTGAAGACACTGGGGAGAAGGTTTCCAGATGAAGAAACTCGGGAGAAGGTTTCTAGATGAAGACCCTGGAGAGAAGGTTTCTAGATGAAGACACTGGAGAGAAGGTTACTAGATGAAGACACTGGGGACAAGGTTACTAGTTGAAGACCGCGGAGAGAAGCTTTCTAGATGAAGACACTGGAGAGAAGGTTGCTAGATGAAGACACTGGGGAGAAGGTTATTAGTTAAAGACCGCGGAGAGGGTCTTTCTAGTTGAAGACACTGGAGAGAAGGTTTCTAGATGAAGACACTGGAGAGAAGTTTTCTAGATGAAGAAACTGGAGAGAAGATTTATAGATGAAGAAACTGGAGAGAAGGTTTCTAGGTGACGACACCGGGAGGAGGTTTCTAGATGAGAACACTGGAGAGAAGGTTTCTAGGTGAAGACACAGGGGAGAAGATTTGTAGATGAAGACTCTGGAGAGAAGGTTTCTAGATGAAGACACTGGGGAGAATGTTTCTAGATGAAGACCCTGGAGAGAAGGTTTCTCGATGAAAACCCTGGCGAGAAGTTTTCTAAGAGATGACACTGGAGAGACCCTGGAGAGAAGGTTTCTAGATGAATACACTGGAGCGAAGGATTCTAGATGAAGTCCCTGGAGAGAATGTTTCTAGCTGAAGACACTGGGGAGAACGTTTCTGGAAAAGACCCTGGAGAGAAAGTTTCTAGATGAAGACCCTGGAGAGAAAGTTTGTAGGTGAAGACACTGGGGAGAAGGTATCTAGATGAAGAGACTGGAGCGAAGGATTCTAGATGAAGACCCCAGAGAGAAGGTATCTAGATGAAGACACTGGGGAGAAGGTTTCTAGATGAAGACACTGGGGAGAAGGTTTCTAGATGAAGACCCTGGAGAGAAGGTTTCTAGATGAAGACACTGGAGAGAAGGTTACTAGATGAAGACACTGGGGAGAAGGTTTCTCGATGAAGACACTGGGGAGATGGTTTCTAGATGAAGACCCTGGAGAGAAGGTTTCTAGATGAAGACACTGGAGAGAAGGTTATGAGATGAAGACACTGGGGAGAAGGTTATGAGTTGAAGAAACTGGAGAGAAGATTTATAGATGAAGAAACTGGAGAGAAGGTTTCTAGGTGACGACACCGGGAGGAGGTTTCTAGATGAGAACACTGGAGAGAAGGTTTCTAGGTGAAGACACAGGGGAGAAGATTTGTAGATGAAGATACTGGGGAGAAGCTTTCTAGATGAAGACCCTGGAGAGAAGATTTCTAGATGAAGACCCTGGAGAGAAGGTTTCTAGGTGATGACACTGGAGAGACCCTGGAGAGAAGGTTTCTAGATGAAGACACTGGAGAGAAGGGTTCTAGATGAAGACCCTGGAGAGAAAGTTTCTAGGTGAAGACACTGGGGAGAACGTTTCTGGAAAAGACACTGGAGAAAAGTTTTCTAGATGAAGACCCTGGAGAGAAAGTTTCTAGGTGAAGACACTGGGGAGAAGGTTTCTAGGTGAAGACCCTGGGGAGAAGGTTTCTAGATGAAGACACTGGACAGAAGGTTTCTAGATGAAGTCCCTGGAGAGATGGTTTCTTGGTGAAGACACTGGAGAGAAGGTTTCGAGGTGAAGACCCTGGAGAGAAGGTTTCTAGATGAAGACACTGGAGCGAAGGTTTCTAGATGACGACCCTGGAGAGAAGGTTTCTAGGTGAAGACACTTGAGAGAAGGTTTCTAGATGAAGACACTGGGGAGGAGGTTTCTTAATGAAGAGACTGGGGTGAAGGTTTCTAGATGAAGACACTGGAGAGAACGATTCTAGGTGAAGACACTTGGGAGAAGATTTCTGGATGAAGACACTGGGGAGAAGGTTTCTAGATGAAGACACTGGGGAGAAGGTTTCTAGACGAAGACACTAGGGAGAAGGTTTATAGATGAAGACCCTGGAGAGAAGATTTCTAGATGAAGACCCTGGAGAGATGGTTTCTCGGTGCAGACACTGGAGAGAAGATTTCTAGGTGAAGACCCTGGAGAGAAGGTTACTAGCTGAAGACACTGGAGTGATGGTTTCTAGGTGAAGACCCTGGAGAGAAGGTTTCTAGATGAAGACACTGAAGCAAAGGTTTCCAAATGAAGACCCTGGAGAGAAGGTTTCTCGATGAAGACACTGGAGAGTAGGTTTCTAGATGAAGACACTGGGGAGAAGGTTTCTTGATGAAGACACTGGAGAGTAGGTTACTAGAGGAAGACACTGGAGAGAAGGTTTCTAGGTGAAGACTCTGGAGAGAAGGTTTCTAGATGAAGACACTGGAGAGATGGTTTCTAGGTGAAGACCCTGGAGAGAAGGTTTCTAGATGAAGACACTGGAGCGAAGGTTTCTAGATGAAGACACCGGAGAGAAGGTTTCTAGATGAAGACACTGGAGAGAAGGTTACTAGATGAAGACAATGGGGAGAAGGTTACTATTTAAAGACCGCGGAGAGGATCTTTCTAGTTGAAGACACTGGAGAGAAGGTTTCTAGGTGAAGACACTGGAGAGAAGTTTTCTAGATGAAGAAACTGGAGAGGAGATTTATAGATGAAGAAACTGGAGAGAAGGTTTCTAGATGAAGACACGGAAGAGAAGGTTTCTAGGTGACGACATCGGGGAGGAGGTTCCTAGTTGAAGACACTGGGGAGATGATTTCTGGATGAGGACACTGGAGAGAAGGTTTCTAGGTGAAGAAACTGGGGAGATGATTTCCAGATGAAGACACTGGGGAGAAGGTTTCTAGATGAAGACACTGGGGAGAATGTTTCTAGATGAAGACCCTGGAGGGAAGGTTTCTAGATGAAAACACTGGCGAGAAGTTTTCTAGGTGATGACACTGGAGAGACCCTGGAGAGAAGGTTTCTAGATCAAGACACTGGAGCGAAGGATTCTAGATGAAGTCCCTGGAGAGAATGTATCTAGGTGAAGACACTGGGGAGAACGTTTCTGGAAAAGACACTGGAGAGAAGTTTTCTAGATGAAGACTCTGGAGAGAAAGTTTGCAGGTGAAGACACTGGGGTGAAGGTTTCTAGGTGAAGACCCTGGGGAGAGGATTTCTAGATGAAGACACTGGAGAGAAGGCTTCTGGATGAAGACCTGGAGAGAAGGTTTCTATGTGAAGACACTGGAGAGAAGGTTTCTAGGTGAAGACCCCGGAGAGAAGGTTTCTAGATGAAGACACTGGAGAGATGGTTTCTAGGTGAAGACACTGGGGAGAAGGTATCTAGATGAAGAGACTGGGTAAAAGGTTTCTAGATGAAGACACTGGAGAGAAGGAATCTAGGTGAAGACACTCGGGAGGAGATTTCTGGATGAAGACACTGGGGAGAATGTTTCTAGATGAAGACACTGGGGAGAAGGTTTCTAGATGAAGAAACTAGGGAGAAGGTTTCTAGATGTAGACCCTGGAGAGAAGGTTTCTAGATGAAGACCCTGGAGAGAAGGTCTCTAGATGAAGACACTGGGGAGAATGTTTCTAGATGAAGACACTGGGGAGAAGGTTTCTAGATGAAGACACTGGAGAGAAGGTTACTAGATGAAGACACTGGGGAGAAGGTTACTAGTTGAAGACCGCGGAGAGTAGCTTTCTAGATGAAGACACTGGAGAGAACGTTTCTAGATGAAGACACTGGAGAGAAGGTTACTAGATGAAGAAACTGGAGAGAAGATTTATAGATGAAGAAACTGGAGAGAAGGTTTCTAGATGACGACACCGGGAGGAGGTTTCTAGATGAGGACACTGGAGAGAAGGTTTCTAGGTGAAGACACAGGGGAGAAAATTTGTAGATGAAGACACTGGGGAGAAGCTTTCTAGATGAAGACACTGGGGAGAATGTTTCTAGATGAAGACCCTGGAGAGAAGGATTCTAGATGAAGACCCTGGAGAGAAGGTTTCTAGGTGATGACACTGGAGAGACCCTGGAGAGAAGGTTTCTAGATGAAGACACTGGAGAGAAGGATTCTAGATGAAGTCCCTGGAGAGAAGGTTACTAGATGAAGACACTGGGGAGAAGGTTTCTAGTTGAAGACACTGGGGAGAAGGTTTCTAGATGAAGACCCTGGAGAGAAGGTTTCTAGATGAAGACACTGGAGAGAAGGTTACTAGATGAAGACACTGGGGAGAAGGTTACTAGTTGAAGACCGCGGAGAGAAGCTTTCTAGATGAAGACACTGGAGAGAAGGTTTCTAGATGAAGAAACTGGAGAGAAGATTTATAGATGAAGAAACTGGAGAGAAGGTTTCTAGGTGACGACACCGGGAGGAGGTTTCTAGATGAGAACACTGGAGAGAAGGTTCCTAGGTGAAGACACGGGGGAGAAGATTTGTAGATGAAGACACTGGGGAGAAGGTTTCTAGATGAAGACCCTGGAGAGAAGGTTTCTAGGTGATGACACTGGAGAGACCCTGGAGAGAAGGTTTCTAGATGAAGACACTGGAGAGAAGGATTCTAGATGAAGACCCTGGAGAGAAAGTTTCTAGGTGAAGACACTGGGGAGAACGTTTCTGGAAAAGACACTGGAGAAAAGTTTTCTAGATGAAGACCCAGGAGAGAAAGTTTCTAGGTGAAGACACTGGGGAGAAGGTTTCTAGGTGAAGACCCTGGGGAGAAGGTTTCTAGATGAAGACACTGGACAGAAGGTTTCTAGATGAAGTCCCTGGAGAGATGGTTTCTTGGTGAAGACACTGGAGAGAAGGTTTCGAGGTGAAGACCCTGGAGATTAGGTTTCTAGATGAAGACACTGGAGCGAAGGTTTCTAGATGACGACCCTGGAGAGAAGGTTTCTAGGTGAAGACACTTGAGAGAAGGTTTCTAGATGAAGACACTGGGGAGGAGGTTTCTTGATGAAGAGACTGGAGTGAAGGTTTCTAGATGAAGACACTGGAGAGAACGATTCTAGGTGAAGACACTTGGGAGAAGATTTCTGGATGAAGACACTGGGGAGAAGGTTTCTAGATGAAGACACTGGGGAGAATGTTTCTAGATGAAGACACGAGGGAGAAGGTTTCTAGATGAAGACCCTGGAGAGAAGGATTCTAGATGAAGACCCTGGAGAGAAAGTTTCTAGGTGAAGACACTGGGGAGAACGTTTCTGGAAAAGACACTGGAGAAAAGTTTTCTAGATGAAGACCCTGGAGAGAAAGTTTCTAGGTGAAGAGACTGGGGAGAAGGTTTCTAGGTGAAGACCCTGGGGAGAAGGTTTCTAGATGAAGACACTGGACAGAAGGTTTCTAGATGAAGTCCATGGAGAGATGGTTTCTTGGTGAAGACACTGGAGAGAAGGTTTCGAGGTGAAGACCCTGGAGAGAAGGTTTCTAGATGACGACCCTGGAGAGACGGTTTCTAGGTGAAGACACTTGAGAGAAGGTTTCTAGATGAAGACACTGGGGAGGAGGTTTCTTGATGAAGAGACTGGAGTGAAGGTTTCTAGATGAAGACACTGGAGAGAACGATTCTAGGTGAAGACACTTGGGAGAAGATTTCTGGATGAAGACACTGGGGAGCAGGTTTCTAGATGAAGACACTGGGGAGAATGTTTCTAGATGAAGACACTAGGGAGAAGGTTTCTAGATGAAGACCCTGGAGAGAAGATTTCTAGATGAAGACCCTGGAGAGAAGTTTTCTCGGTGCAGACACTGGAGAGAAGATTTCTAGGTGAAGACCCTGGAGAGAAGGTTTCTAGATGAAGACACTGGAGCAAAGGTTTACAAATGAAGACCCTGGAGAGAAGGTTTCTAGATGAAGACACTGGAGAGTAGGTTTCTAGATGAAGACACTGGGGAGAAGGTTTCTTGATGAAGACACTGGAGAGTAGGTTACTAGAGGAAGACACTGGAGAGAAGGTTTCGAGGTGAAGACTCTGGAGAGAAGGTTTCTAGATGAAGACACTGGAGAGATGGTTTCTAGGTGAAGACCCTGGAGAGAAGGTTTCTAGATGAAGACACTGGAGCAAAGGTTTCCAAATGAAGACCCTGGAGAGAAGGTTTCTAGATGAAGACACTGGAGAGTAGGTTTCTAGATGAAGACACTGGGGAGAAGGTTTCTTGATGAAGGCACTGGAGAGTAGGTTACTAGAGGAAGACACTGGAGAGAAGGTTTCTCGGTGAAGACTCTGGAGAGAAGGTTTCTAGATGAAAACACTGGAGAGATGGTTTCTAGGTGAAGACCCTGGAGAGAAGGTTTCTAGATGAAGACACTGGAGCGAAGGTTTCTAGATGAAGACCCCGGAGAGAAGGTTTCTAGATGAAGACACTGGAGAGAAGGTTACTAGAAGAAGACAATGGGGAGAAGGTTACTATTTAAAGACTGCGGAGAGGATCTTTCTAGTTGAAGACACTGGAGAGAAGGATTCTAGATGAAGACCCTGGAGAGAAAGTTTCTAGGTGAAGACACTGGGGAGAACGTTTCTGGAAAAAACACTCGAGAAAAGTTTTCTAGATGAAGACCCTGGAGAGAAAGTTTCTAGGTGAAGACACTGGGGAGAAGGTTTCTAGGTGAAGACACTGGGGAGAAGGTTTCTAGATGAAGACACTGGACAGAAAGTTTCTAGATGAAGTCCCTGGAGAGATGGTTTCTTGGTGAAGACACTGGAGAGAAGGTTTCGAGGTGAAGACCCTGGAGAGAAGGTTTCTAGATGAAGACACTGGAGCGAAGGTTTCTAGATGACGACCCTGGAGAGAAGGTTTCTAGGTGAAGACACTTGAGAGAAGGTTTCTAGATGAAGACACTGGGGAGGAGGTTTCTTGATGAAGAGACTGGAGTGAAGGTTTCTAGATGAAGACACTGGAGAGAACGATTCTAGGTGAAGACACTTGGGAGAAGATTTCTGGATGAAGACACTGGGGAGAAGGTTTCTAGATGAAGACACTGGGGAGAATGTTTCTAGATGAAGACACTAGGGAGAAGGTTTCTAGATGAAGACCCTGGAGAGAAGATTTCTAGATGAAGACCCTGGAGAGAAGTTTTCTCGGTGCAGACACTGGAGAGAAGATTTCTAGGTGAAGACCCTGGAGAGAAGGTTTCTAGATGAAGACACTGGAGCAAAGGTTTACAAATGAAGACCCTGGAGAGAAGGTTTCTAGATGAAGACACTGGAGAGTAGGTTTCTAGATGAAGACACTGGGGAGAAGGTTTCTTGATGAAGACACTGGAGAGTAGGTTACTAGAGGAAGACACTGCAGAGAAGGTTTCGAGGTGAAGACTCTGGAGAGAAGGTTTCTAGATGAAGACACTGGAGAGATGGTTTCTAGGTGAAGACCCTGGAGAGAAGGTTTCTAGATGAAGACACTGGAGCAAAGGTTTCCAAATGAAGACCCTGGAGAGAAGGTTTCTAGATGAAGACACTGGAGAGTAGGTTTCTAGATGAAGACACTGGGGAGAAGGTTTCTTGATGAAGACACTGGAGAGTAGGTTACTAGAGGAAGACACTGGAGAGAAGGTTTCTCGGTGAAGACTCTGGAGAGAAGGTTTCTAGATGAAAACACTGGAGAGATGGTTTCTAGGTGAAGACCCTGGAGAGAAGGTTTCTAGATGAAGACACTGGAGCGAAGGTTTCTAGATGAAGACCCCGGAGAGAAGGTTTCTAGATGAAGACACTGGAGAGAAGGTTACTAGATGAAGACAATGGGGAGAAGGTTACTATTTAAAGACTGCGGAGAGGATCTTTCTAGTTGAAGACACTGGAGAGAAGGATTCTAGATGAAGACCCTGGAGAGAAAGTTTCTAGGTGAAGACACTGGGGAGAACGTTTCTGGAAAAAACACTGGAGAAAAGTTTTCTAGATGAAGACCCTGGAGAGAAAGTTTCTAGGTGAAGACACTGGGGAGAAGGTTTCTAGGTGAAGACACTGGGGAGAAGGTTTCTAGATGAAGACACTGGACAGAAAGTTTCTAGATGAAGTCCCTGGAGAGATGGTTTCTTGGTGAAGACACTGGAGAGAAGGTTTCGAGGTGAAGACCCTGGAGAGAAGGTTTCTAGATGAAGACACTGGAGCGAAGGTTTCTAGATGACGACCCTGGAGAGAAGGTTTCTAGGTGAAGACACTTGAGAGAAGGTTTCTAGATGAAGACACTGGGGAGGAGGTTTCTTGATGAAGAGACTGGAGTGAAGGTTTCTAGATGAAGACACTGGAGAGAACGATTCTAGGTGAAGACACTTGGGAGAAGATTTCTGGATGAAAACACTGGGGAGAAGGTTTCTAGATGAAGACACTGGGGAGAATGTTTCTAGATGAAGACACTAGGGAGAAGGTTTCTAGATGAAGACCCTGGAGAGAAGGATTCTAGATGAAGACCCTGGAGAGAAAGTTTCTAGGTGAAGACACTGGGGAGAACGTTTCTGGAAAAGACACTGGAGAAAAGTTTTCTAGATGAAGACCCTGGAGAGAAAGTTTCTAGGTGAAGACACTGGGGAGAAGGTTTCTAGGTGAAGACCCTGGGGAGAAGGTTTCTAGATGAAGACACTGGACAGAAGATTTCTAGATGAAGTCCCTGGAGAGATGGTTTCTTGGTGAAGACACTGGAGAGAAGGTTTCGAGGTGAAGACCCTGGAGAGAAGGTTTCTAGATGACGACCCTGGAGAGACGGTTTCTAGGTGAAGACACTTGAGAGAAGGTTTCTAGATGAAAACACTGGGGAGGAGGTTTCTTGATGAAGAGACTGGAGTGAAGGTTTCTAGATGAAGACACTGGAGAGAACGATTCTAGGTGAAGACACTTGGGAGAAGATTTCTGGATGAAGACACTGGGGAGAAGGTTTCTAGATGAAGACACTGGGGAGAATGTTTCTAGATGAAGACACTAGGGAGAAGGTTTCTAGATGAAGACCCTGGAGAGAAGATTTCTAGATGAAGACCCTGGAGAGAAGTTTTCTCGGTGCAGACACTGGAGAGAAGATTTCTAGGTGAAGACCCTGGAGTGAAGGTTTCTAGATGAAGACACTGGAGCAAAGGTTTCCAAATGAAGACCCTGGAGAGAAGGTTTCTAGATGAAGACACTGGAGAGTAGGTTTCTAGATGAAGACACTGGAGAGAAGGTTTCTTGATGAAGACACTGGAGAGTAGGTTACTAGAGGAAGACACTGGAGAGAAGGTTTCTAGGTGAAGACTCTGGAGAGAAGGTTTCTAGATGAAGACACTGGAGAGATGGTTTCTAGATGAAGACCCTGGAGAGAAGGTTTCTAGATGAAGACACTGGAGCAAAGGTTTCCAAATGAAGACCCTGGAGAGAAGGTTTCTAGATGAAGACACTGGAGAGTAGGTTTCTAGATGAAGACACTGGGGAGAAGGTTTCTTGATGAAGACACTGGAGAGTAGGTTACTAGAGGAAGACACTGGAGAGAAGGTTTCTAGGTGAAGACTCTGGAGAGAAGGTTTCTAGATGAAAACACTGGAGAGATGGTTTCTAGGTGAAGACCCTGGAGAGAAGGTTTCTAGATGAAGACACTGGAGCGAAGGTTTCTAGATGAAGACCCCGGAGAGAAGGTTTCTAGATGAAGACACTGGAGAGAAGGTTACTAGATGAAGACAATGGGGAGAAGGTTACTATTTAAAGACCGCGGAGAGGATCTTTCTAGTTGAAGACACTGGAGAGAAGGTTTCTAGGTGAAGAAACTGGAGAGAAGGTTTATAGATGATGAAACTGGAGAGAAGGTTTCTAGATGAAGACACGGAAGAGAAGGTTTCTAGGTGACGACACCGGGGAGGAGGTTCCTAGTTGAAGACACTGGGGAGATGATTTCTAGATGAAGACACTGGAGAGAAGGTTTCTAGGTGAAGAAACTGGGGAGACGATTTCCAGATGAAGACACTGGGGAGAAAGTTTCTAGATGAAGACCCTGGAGAGAAAGTTTGTAGGTGAAGACACTGGGGAGAAGGTTTCTAGGTGAAGACCCTGGGGAGAAGATTTCGAGATGAAGACACTGGAGAGAAGGCTTCTAGATGAAGACCTGGAGAGAAGGTTTCTATGTGAAGACACTGGAGAGAAGGTTTCTAGGTGAAGACCCCGGAGAGAAGGTTTCTAGATGAAGACACTGGAGAGATGGTTTCTAGGTGAAGACACTGGGGAGAAGGTATCTAGATGAAGAGACTGGGGAGAAGGTTTCTAGATGAAGACACTGGAGAGCAGGATTCTAGGTGAAGACACTCGGGAGGAGATTTCTGGATGAAGACACTGGGGAGAATGTTTCTAGATGAAGACACTGGGGAGAAGGTTTCTAGATGAAGAAACTAGGGAGAAGGTTTCTAGATGAAGACCCTGGTGAGAAGGTTTCTAGATGAAGACCCTGGAGAGAAGGTCTCTAGATGAAGACACTGGGGAGAAGGTTTCTAGATGAAGACACTGGGGAGAAGGTTTCTAGATGAAGACACTGGAGAGAAGGTTACTAGATGAAGACACTGGGGAGAAGGTTACTAGTTGAAGACCGCGGAGAGAAGCTTTCTAGATGAAGACACTGGAGAGAACGTTTCTAGATGAAGACACTGGAGAGAAGTTTTCTAGATGAAGAAACTGGAGAGAAGATTTATAGATGAAGAAACTGGAGAGAAGGTTTCTAGATGGCGACACCGGGAGGAGGTTTCTAGATGAGGACACTGGAGAGAAGGTTTCTAGGTGAAGACACAGGGGAGAAGATTTGTAGATGAAGACACTGGGGAGAAGCTTTCTAGATGAAGACACTGGGGAGAATGTTTCTAGATGAAGACCCTGGAGAGAAGGTTTCTAGATGAAGACCCTGGAGAGAAGGTTTCTAGGTGATGACACTGGAGAGACCCTGGAGAGAAGGTTTCTAGATGAAGACACTGGAGAGAAGGATTCTAGATGGAGTCCCTGGAGAGAAAGTTTCTTGGTGAAGACACTGGGTAGAACGTTTCTGGAAAAGACACTGGAGAATAGTTTTCTAGATGAAGACCCTGGAGAGAAAGTTTCTAGGTGAAGATACTGGGGAGAAGGTTTCTAGGTGAAGACCCAGGGGAGAAGATTTCTAGATGAAGACACTGGACAGAAGGTTTCTAGATGAAGACCCTGGAGAGATGGTTTCTTGGTGAAGACACTGGAGAGAAGGTTTCTAGGTGAAGACCCCGGAGAGAAGGTTTCTAGATGAAGACACTGGAGAGATGGTTTCTAGCTGAAGACCCTGGAGAGAAGGTTTCTAGATGAAGACACTGGAGCGAAGGTTTCTAGATGACGACCCTGGAGAGAAGGTTTCTAGGTGAAGACACTGGGGAGAAGGTTTCTAGATGAAGAGACTCGGGAGAAGGTTTCTTGATGAAGACACTGGAGAGAAGGATTCTAGGTGAAGACACTTGGGAGAAGATTTCTGGATGAAGACACTGGCGAGAAGGTTTCTAGATGAAGACACTGGGGAGAAGGTTTCTAGATGAAGACACTAGGGAGAAGGTTTCTAGATGAAGACCCTGGAGAGAAGATTTCGAGATGAAGACCTTGGAGAGAAGGTTTCTAGCTGCAGACACTGGAGAGAAGATTTCTAGGTGAAGACCCTGGAGAGATGGTTACTAGATGAAGACACTGGGGAGAAGGTTACTAGTTGAAGACCGCGGAGAGAAGCTTTCTAGATGAAGACACTGGAGAGAAGGTTTCTAGAGGAAGACACTGGAGAGAAATTTTCTAGATGAAGTAACTGGAGAGAAGGTTTATAGATGAAGAAACTGGAGAGAAGGTTTCTAGGTGACGACACCGGGAGGAGGTTTCTAGATGAAGACACTGGAGAGAAGATTTCTAGATGAAGACACTGGAGAGAAGGTTTCTAGGTGAAGACACTGGGGAGAAGATTTGTAGATGAAGACACTGGGGAGAAGGTTTCTTGATGAAGACACTGGGGAGAATGTTTCTAGATGAAGACCCTGGAGAGAAGGTTTCTAGATGAAGACCCTGGAGAGAAGGTTTCTAGGTGATGACACTGGAGAGAACCTGGAGAGAAGGTGTCTAGGTGAAGACACTGGAGAGAAAGTTTCTAGGTGAAGACACTGGGGAGAACGTTTCTGGAAAAGACACTGGAGAGAAGTTTTCTAGATGAAGACCCTGGAGAGAAAGTTTCTAGGTGAAGACACTGGGCAGAAGGTTACTAGATGAAGACACTGGGGAGAAGGTTTCTAGATGAAGACACTGGGGAGAAGGTTTCTAGATGAAGACCCTGGAGAGAAGGTTTCTAGATGAAGACACTGGAGAGAAGGTTACTAGATGAAGACACTGGGGAGAAGGTTTCTCGATGAAGACACTGGGGAGAAGGTTTCTAGATGAAGACCCTGGAGAGAAGGTTTCTAGATGAAGACACTGGAGAGAAGGTTACGAGATGAAGACACTGGGGAGAAGGTTACGAGTTGAAGAAACTGGAGAGAAGATTTATAGATGAAGAAACTGGAGAGAAGGTTTCTAGGTGACGACACCGGGAGGAGGTTTCTAGATGAGAACACTGGAGAGAAGGTTTCTAGGTGAAGACACAGGGGAGAAGATTTGTAGATGAAGATACTGGGGAGAAGCTTTCTAGATGAAGACCCTGGAGAGAAGATTTCTAGATGAAGACCCTGGAGAGAAGGTTTCTAGGTGATGACACTGGAGAGACCCTGGAGAGAAGGTTTCTAGATGAAGACACTGGAGAGAAGGGTTCTAGATGAAGACCCTGGAGAGAAAGTTTCTAGGTGAAGACACTGGGGAGAACGTTTCTGGAAAAGACACTGGAGAAAAGTTTTCTAGATGAAGACCCTGGAGAGAAAGTTTCTAGGTGAAGACACTGGGGAGAATGTTTCTAGGTGAAGACCCTGGGGAGAAGGTTTCTAGATGAAGACACTGGACAGAAGGTTTCTAGATGAAGTCCCTGGAGAGATGGTTTCTTGGTGAAGACACTGGAGAGAAGGTTTCGAGGTGAAGACCCTGGAGAGAAGGTTTCTAGATGAAGACACTGGAGCGAAGGTTTCTAGATGACGACCCTGGAGAGAAGGTTTCTAGGTGAAGACACTTGAGAGAAGGTTTCTAGATGAAGACACTGGGGAGGAGGTTTCTTAATGAAGAGACTGGGGTGAAGGTTTCTAGATGAAGACACTGGAGAGAACGATTCTAGGTGAAGACACTTGGGAGAAGATTTCTGGATGAAGACACTGGGGAGAAGGTTTCTAGATGAAGACACTGGGGAGAAGGTTTCTAGACGAAGACACTAGGGAGAAGGTTTCTAGATGAAGGCCTTGGAGATAAGATTTCTAGATGAAGACCCTGGAGAGAAGGTTTCTCGGTGCAGACACTGGAGAGAAGATTTCTAGGTGAAGACCCTGGAGAGAAGGTTACTAGCTGAAGACACTGGAGTGATGGTTTCTAGGTGAAGACCCTGGAGAGAAGGTTTCTAGATGAAGACACTGGAGCAAAGGTTTCCAAATGAAGACCCTGGAGAGAAGGTTTCTCGATGAAGACACTGGAGAGTAGGTTTCTAGATGAAGACACTGGGGAGAAGGTTTCTTGAAGAAGACACTGGAGAGTAGGTTACTAGAGGAAGACACTGGAGAGAAGGTTTCTAGGTGAAGAAACTGGAGAGAAGTTTTCTAGATGAAGAAACTGGAGAGGAGATTTATAGATGAAGAAACTGGAGAGAAGGTTTCTAGATGAAGACACGGAAGAGAAGGTTTCTAGGTGACGACATCGGGGAGGAGGTTCCTAGTTGAAGACACTGGGGAGATGATTTCTAGATGAAGACACTGGAGAGAAGGTTTCTAGGTGAAGAAACTGGGGAGATGATTTCCAGATGAAGACACTGGGGAGAAGGTTTCTAGATGAAGACACTGGGGAGAATGTTTCTAGATGAAGACCCTGGAGAGAAGGTTTCTAGATGAAGACCCTGGAGAGAAGGTTTCTAGATGAAAACCCTGGCGAGAAGTTTTCTAGGTGATGACACTGGAGAGACCCTGGAGAGAAGGTTTCTAGATGAAGACACTGGAGTGAAGGATTCTAGATGAAGTCCCTGGAGAGAATGTATCTAGGTGAAGACACTGGGGAGAACGTTTCTGGAAAAGACACTGGAGAGAAGTTTTCTAGATGAAGACTCTGGAGAGAAAGTTTGCAGGTGAAGACACTGGGGAGAAGGTTTCTAGGTGAAGACCCTGGGGAGAGGATTTCTAGATGAAGACACTGGAGAGAAGGCTTCTAGATGAAGACCTGGAGAGAAGGTTTCTATGTGAAGACACTGGAGAGAAGGTTTCTAGGTGAAGACCCCGGAGGGAAGGTTTCTAGATGAAGACACTGGAGAGATGGTTTCCATGTGAAGACACTGGGGTGAAGGTATCTAGATGAAGAGACTGGGGAAAAGGTTTCTAGATGAAGACACTGGAGAGAAGGAATCTAGGTGAAGACACTCGGGAGGAGATTTCTGGATGAAGACACTGGGGAGAATGTTTCTAGATGAAGACACTGGGGAGAAGGTTTCTAGATGAAGAAACTAGGGAGAAGGTTTCTAGATGAAGACCCTGGAGAGAAGGTTTCTAGATGAAGACCCTGGAGAGAAGGTCTCTAGATGAAGACACTGGGGAGAAGGTTTCTAGATGAAGACACTGGGGAGAAGGTTTCTAGATGAAGACACTGGAGAGAAGGTTACTAGAGGAAGAAACTGGAGAGAAGATTTATAGATGAAGAAACTGGAGAGAAGGTTTCTAGGTGACGACACCGGGAGGAGGTTTCTAGATGAGGACACTGGAGAGAAGGTTTCTAGGTGAAGACACAGGGGAGAAGATTTGTAGATGAAGACACTGGGGAGAAGCTTTCTAGATGAAGACACTGGGGAGAATGTTTCTAGATGAAGACCCTGGAGAGAAGGTTTCTAGATGAAGACCCTGGAGAGAAGGTTTCTAGGTGATGACACTGGAGAGACCCTGGAGAGAAGGTTTCTAGATGAAGACACTGGAGAGAAGGATTCTAGATGAAGTCCCTGGAGAGAAGGTTACTAGATGAAGACACTGGGGAGAAGGTTTCTAGATGAAGACACTGGGGAGAAGGTTTCTAGATGAAGACCCTGGAGAGAAGGTTTCTAGATGAAGACACTGGAGAGAAGGTTACTAGATGAAGACACTGGGGAGAAGGTTACTAGTTGAAGACCGCGGAGAGAAGCTTTCTAGATGAAGACACTGGAGAGAACGTTTCTAGATGAAGACACTGGAGAGAAGGTTACTAGATGAAGAAACTGGAGAGAAGATTTATAGATGAAGAAACTGGAGAGAAGGTTTCTAGGTGACGACACCGGGAGGAGGTTTCTAGATGAGGACACTGGAGAGAAGGTTTCTAGGTGAAGACACAGGGGAGAAGATTTGTAGATGAAGACACTGGGGAGAAGCTTTCTAGATGAAGACACTGGGGAGAATGTTTCTAGATGAAGACCCTGGAGAGAAGGTTTCTAGATGAAGACCCTGGAGAGAAGGTTTCTAGGTGATGACACTGGAGAGACCCTGGAGAGAAGGTTTCTAGATGAAGACACTGGAGAGAAGGATTCTAGATGAAGTCCCTGGAGAGAAGGTTACTAGATGAAGACACTGGGGAGAAGGTTTCTAGATGAAGACACTGGGGAGAAGGTTTCTAGATGAAGACCCTGGAGAGCAGGTTTCTAGATGAAGACACTGGAGAGAAGGTTACTAGATGAAGACACTGGGGAGAAGGTTACTAGTTGAAGACCGCGGAGAGAAGCTTTCTAGATGAAGACACTGGAGAGAAGGTTTCTAGATGAAGAAACTGGAGAGATGATTTATAGATGAAGAAACTGGAGAGAAGGTTTCTAGGTGACGACACCGGGAGGAGGTTTCTAGATGAGAACACTGGAGAGAAGGTTCCTAGGTGAAGACACGGGGGAGAAGATTTGTAGATGAAGACACTGGGGAGAAGCTTTCTAGATGAAGACCCTGGAGAGAAGGTTTCTAGATGAAGACCCTGGAGAGAAGGTTTCTCGGTGATGACACTGGAGAGACCCTGGAGAGAAGGTTTCTAGATGAAGACACTGGAGAGAAGGATTCTAGATGAAGACCCTGGAGAGAAAGTTTCTAGGTGAAGACACTGGGGAGAACGTTTCTGGAAAAGACACTGGAGAAAAGTTTTCTAGATGAAGATCCTGGAGAGAAAGTTTCTAGGTGAAGACACTGGGGAGAAGGTTTCTAGCTGAAGACCCTGGGGAGAAGATTTCTAGATGAAGACACTGGACAGAAGGTTTCTAGATGAAGTCCCTGGAGAGATGGTTTCTTGGTGAAGACACTGGAGAGAAGGTTTCGAGGTGAAGACCCTGGAGAGAAGGTTTCTAGATGAAGACACTGGAGCGAAGGTTTCTAGATGACGACCCTGGAGAGAAGGTTTCTAGGTGAAGACACTTGAGAGAAGGTTTCTAGATGAAGACACTGGGGAGGAGGTTTCTTGATGAAGAGACTGGAGTGAAGGTTTCTAGATGAAGACACTGGAGAGAACGATTCTAGGTGAAGACACTTGGGAGAAGATTTCTGGATGAAAACACTGGGGAGAAGGTTTCTAGATGAAGACACTGGGGAGAATGTTTCTAGATGAAGACACTAGGGAGAAGGTTTCTAGATGAAGACCCTGGAGAGAAGGATTCTAGATGAAGACCCTGGAGAGAAAGTTTCTAGGTGAAGACACTGGGGAGAACGTTTCTGGAAAATACACTGGAGAAAAGTTTTCTAGATGAAGACCCTGGAGAGAAAGTTTCTAGATGAAGACACTGGGGAGAAGGTTTCTAGGTGAAGACCCTGGGGAGAAGGTTTCTAGATGAAGACACTGGACAGAAGGTTTCTAGATGAAGTCCCTGGAGAGATGGTTTCTTGGTGAAGACACTGGAGAGAAGGTTTCGAGGTGAAGACCCTGGAGAGAAGGTTTCTAGATGACGACCCTGGAGAGACGGTTTCTAGGTGAAGACACTTGAGAGAAGGTTTCTAGATGAAGACACTGGGGAGGAGGTTTCTTGATGAAGAGACTGGAGTGAAGGTTTCTAGATGAAGACACTGGAGAGAGCGATTCTAGGTGAAGACACTTGGGAGAAGATTTCTGGATGAAGACACTGGGGAGAAGGTTTCTAGATGAAGACACTGGGGAGAATGTTTCTAGATGAAGACACTAGGGAGAAGGTTTCTAGATGAAGACCCTGGAGAGAAGATTTCTAGATGAAGATCCTGGAGAGAGGTTTTCTCGGTGCAGACACTGGAGAGAAGATTTCTAGGTGAAGACCCTGGAGAGAAGGTTTCTAGATGAAGACACTGGAGCAAGGGTTTCCAAATGAAGACCCTGGAGAGAATGTTTCTAGATGAAGACACTGGAGAGTAGGTTTCTAGATGAAGACACTGGGGAGAAGGTTTCTTGATGAAGACACTGGAGAGTAGGTTACTAGAGGAAGACACTGGAGAGAAGGTTTCTAGGTGAAGACTCTGGAGAGAAGGTTTCTAGATGAAGACACTGGAGAGATGGTTTCTAGGTGAAGACCCTGGAGAGAAGGTTTCTAGATGAAGACACTGGAGAAAGGTTTCCAAATGAAGACCCTGGAGAGAAGGTTTCTAGATGAAGACACTGGAGAGTAGGTTTCTAGATGAAGACACTGGGGAGAAGGTTTCTTGATGAAGACACTGGAGAGTAGGTTACTAGAGGAAGACACTGGAGAGAAGGTTTCTAGGTGAAGACTCTGGAGAGAAGGTTTCTAGATGAAAACACTGGAGAGATGGTTTCTAGGTGAAGACCCTGGAGAGAAGGTTTCTAGATGAAGACACTGGAGCGAAGGTTTCTAGATGAAGACCCCGGAGAGAAGGTTTCTAGATGAAGACACTGGAGAGAAGGTTACTAGATGAAGACAATGGGGAGAAGGTTACTATTTAAAGACCGCGGAGAGGATCTTTCTAGTTGAAGACACTGGAGAGAAGGTTTCTAGGTGAAGACACTGGAGAGAAGTTTTCTAGATGAAGAAACTGGAGAGAAGGTTTATAGATGAAGAAACTGGAGAGAAGGTTTCTAGATGAAGACACGGAAGAGAAGGTTTCTAGGTGACGACACCGGGGAGGAGGTTCCTAGTTGAAGAAACTGGGGAGATGATTTCTGGATGAAGACACTGGAGAGAAGGTTTCTAGGTGAAGAAACTGGGGAGACGATTTCCAGATGAAGACACTGGGGAGAAAGTTTCTAGATGAAGACACTGGGGAGAATGTTTCTAGATGAAGACCCTGGAGAGAAGGTTTCTAGATGAAAACCCTGGCGAAAAGTTTTCTAGGTGATGACACTGGAGAGACCCTGGAGAGAAGGTTTCTAGATGAAGACACTGGAGCGAAGGATTCTAGATGAAGTCCCTGGAGAGAATGTATCTAGGAGAAGACATTGGGGAGAACGTTTCTTGAAAAGACACTGGAGAGAACTTTTCTAGATGAAGATCCTGGAGAGAAAGTTTGTAGGTGAAGACACTGGGGAGAAGGTTTCTAGGTGAAGACCCTGGGGAGAAGACTTCGAGATGAAGACACTGGAGAGAAGGCTTCTAGATGAAGACCTGGAGAGAAGGTTTCTATGTGAAGACACTGGAGAGAAGGTTTCTAGGTGAAGACCCCGGAGAGAAGGTTTCTAGATGAAGACACTGGAGAGATGGTTTCTAGGTGAAGACACTGGGGAGAAGGTATCTAGATGAAGAGACTGGGGAGAAGGTTTCTAGATGAAGACACTGGAGAGAAGGATTCTAGGTGAAGACACTCGGGAGGAGATTTCTGGATGAAGACACTGGGGAGAATGTTTCTAGATGAAGACACTGGGGAGAAGGTTTCTAGATGAAGAAACTAGGGAGAAGGTTTCTAGATGAAGACCCTGGTGAGAAGGTTTCTAGATGAAGACCCTGGAGAGAAGGTCTCTAGATGAAGACACTGGGGAGAAGGTTTCTAGATGAAGACACTGGGGAGAAGGTTTCTAGATGAAGACACTGGAGAGAAGGTTACTAGATGAAGACACTGGGGAGAAGGTTACTAGTTGAAGACCGCGGAGAGAAGCTTTCTAGATGAAGACACTGGAGAGAACGTTTCTAGATGAAGACACTGGAGAGAAGTTTTCTAGATGAAGAAACTGGAGAGAAGATTTATAGATGAAGAAACTGGAGAGAAGGTTTCTAGATGACGACACCGGGAGGAGGTTTCTAGATGAGGACACTGGAGAGAAGGTTTCTAGGTGAAGACACAGGGGAGAAGATTTGTAGATGAAGACACTGGGGAGAAGCTTTCTAGATGAAGACACTGGGGAGAATGTTTCTAGATGAAGACCCTGGAGAGAAGGTTTCTAGATGAAGACCCTGGAGAGAAGGTTTCTAGGTGATGACACTGGAGAGACCCTGGAGAGAAGGTTTCTAGATGAAGACACTGGAGAGAAGGATTCTAGATGGAGTCCCTGGAGAGAAAGTTTCTTGGTGAAGACACTGGGTAGAACGTTTCTGGAAAAGACACTGGAGAATAGTTTTCTAGATGAAGACCCTGGAGAGAAAGTTTCTAGGTGAAGATACTGGGGAGAAGGTTTCTAGGTGAAGACCCAGGGGAGAAGATTTCTAGATGAAGACACTGGACAGAAGGTTTCTAGATGAAGACCCTGGAGAGATGGTTTCTTGGTGAAGACACTGGAGAGAAGGTTTCTAGGTGAAGACCCCGGAGAGAAGGTTTCTAGATGAAGACACTGGAGAGATGGTTTCTAGCTGAAGACCCTGGAGAGAAGGTTTCTAGATGAAGACACTGGAGCGAAGGTTTCTAGATGACGACCCTGGAGAGAAGGTTTCTAGGTGAAGACACTGGGGAGAAGGTTTCTAGATGAAGAGACTCGGGAGAAGGTTTCTAGATGAAGACACTGGAGAGAAGGATTCTAGGTGAAGACACTTGGGAGAAGATTTCTGGATGAAGACACTGGCGAGAAGTTTTCTAGATAAAGACACTGGGGAGAAGGTTTCTAGATGAAGACACTAGGGAGAAGGTTTCTAGATGAAGACCCTGGAGAGAAGATTTCGAGATGAAGACCCTGGAGAGAAGGTTTCTAGCTGCAGACACTGGAGAGAAGATTTCTAGGTGAAGACCCTGGAGAGATGGTTACTAGATGAAGACACTGGGGAGAAGGTTACTAGTTGAAGACCGCGGAGAGAAGCTTTCTAGATGAAGACACTGGAGAGAAGGTTTCTAGAGGAAGACACTGGAGAGAAATTTTCTAGATGAAGTAACTGGAGAGAAGGTTTATAGATGAAGAAACTGGAGAGAAGGTTTCTAGGTGACAACACCGGGAGGAGGTTTCTAGATGAAGACACTGGAGAGAAGATTTCTAGATGAAGACACTGGAGAGAAGGTTTCTAGGTGAAGACACTGGGGAGAAGATTTGTAGATGAAGACACTGGGGAGAAGGTTTCTTGATGAAGACACTGGGGAGAATGTTTCTAGATGAAGACCCTGGAGAGAAGGTTTCTAGATGAAGACCCTGGAGAGAAGGTTTCTAGGTGATGACACTGGAGAGAACCTGGAGAGAAGGTGTCTAGGTGAAGACACTGGAGAGAAAGTTTCTAGGTGAAGACACTGGGGAGAACGTTTCTGGAAAAGACACTGGAGAGAAGTTTTCTAGATGAAGACCCTGGAGAGAAAGTTTCTAGGTGAAGACACTGGGCAGAAGGTTTCTAGGTGAAGACCCTGGGGAGAAGGTTTCTAGATGAAGACACTGGAGAGAAGGTTTCCAAATGAAGACCCTGGAGAGAAGGTTTCTAGATGAAGACACTGGAGTGAAGGTTTCTTGATGAAGACCCTGGAGAGAAGGTTTCTATGTGAAGACACTTGAGAGAAGGTTTCTAGGTGAAGACGCTGGGGAGAAGGATTCTAGATGAAGAGGCTGGGGAGAAGGTTTCTTGATGAAGACACTGGAGAGAAGTTTTCTAGATGAAGACACTAGGGAGAAGGTTTCTAGATGAAGACCCTGGAGAGAAGGTTTCTAGATGAAGACCCTGGAGAGAAGGTTTCTAGGTGCAGACACTGGGGAGAAGATTTCTAGATGAAGACCTTGGAGAGAAGTTTTCTAGATGAAGACACTGGAGAGAAGGTTTCTAGTTGAAGACACTGGAGAGAAGGTTTCTAGATGAAGACACTGGAGAGAAGGTTTCTAGATGAAGACCCTGCAGAGAACATTTCTAGATAAAGACACTGGAGTGAAGGTTTCCTGATGAAGCCTCTGGAGAGAAGGTATCTAGGTGAAGACAGCGGGTAGAAGGCTTCTAGATGATGACCCTGGAGACTAGGTTTCTAGATGAAGACACTGGAGAGATGTTTTCTAGGTGAAGACACTGGAGAGAAGTTTTCTAGGTGAAGACCCTGGAGAAAAGGTTTCTAGGTGAAGACCCTGGAGAGAAGGTTTCTAGATGAAGACCCTGAAGAGAAGATTTCTAGATGAAGACACTGGAGAGAAGTTTTCTAGGTGAAGACCCTGGAGAGAAGGTTCCTCGGTGAAGACACTAGGGAGAAGGTTTCTAGATGAAGACACTGGGGAGGAGTTTTCTAGATGAAGACACTGGGGAGAAGATTTCTAGTTGAAGACCCTGGAGAGAAAGTTTCTAGGTGAAGACCCTGGAGAGAAGGTTTCTAGGTGAAGACACTGGGGAGGAGGTTTCTAGATGAATGCGCTGGGGAGAAGTTTTCCAGATGAATACACTGGAGAGAAGGTTTCCAGGTGACAACCCTGGAGAGAGGATTTCTGGATGAAGACACTGGAGAGAAGGATTCTAGGTGAAGACACTGGGGAGAAGATTTCTGGATGAAGACCCTGGAGAGAAGGTTTCTAGATGAAGACCCTGGAGAGAAGGTTTGTAGCTGAAGACACTGGGAAGAAGGTTTCTAGATGAAGACACTGGAGAGAAGGTTTCTAGATGAAGACCCTGGAGAGAAGGTTTCTAGTTGAAGACCCTGGAGCGAAGGTTTCTAGGTGAAGACCCTGTAGAGAAGGTTTCTAGGTGAAGACCCTGGAGACAAGGTTTCTAGATGAAGGCCCTGGAGAGAAGGTTTCTAGATGAAGACACTGCAGAGAAGTTTTCTAGGTGAAGACTCTGGAGAGAAGGTTTCTAGATGAAGACACTGGAGCAAAGGATTCTAGATGAAGACACTGGAGAGAAGGTTTCTAGGTGAAGACTCTGGAGAGAAGGTTTCTAGATGAAGACACTGGAGAGATGTTTTCTAGGTGAAGACTCTGGAGAGAAGGTTTTTAAATGAAGACATGGGGAGAAGATTTCTAGATGAAGACACTGGGGTGTAGGCTTCTAGATGAAGACACTGGGGAGACGGTTTCTACATCAAGACACTGGGGAGAATGTTTCTAGATGAAGACCCTGGAGAGAAGATTTCTAGATGAAGACCCTGGAGAGAAGGTTTCTAGGTGAAGACACTGGAGAGACCCTGGAGAGAAGGTTTCCAGATGAAGACACTTGAGAGAAGGATTCTAGATGAAGTCCCTGGAGAGAAAGTTTCTAGGTGAAGACACTGGGGAGAACGTTTCTGGAAAAGACACTGGAGAGAAGGTTTCTAGATGAGGACCCTGGAGAGAAGGCTTCTAGATGAAGACACTGGGGAGAAGGTTTCTAGATGAAGACCCTGGAGAGACGGTTTCTAGATGAAGACCCTGGAGAGAAGGTTTCTAGGTGAAGACCCTGGAGAGAAGGTTTCTAGGTGAAGACACTGGAGAGAAGGTTTCTAGGTGAAGACCCCGGAGGGAAAGTTTCTAGATGAAGACACTGGAGAGATGGTTTCTAGATGAAGACCCTGGAGAGAAGGTTTCTAGATGAAGACGCTGGAGCGAATGTTTCTAGATGAAGACCATGGAGAGAAGGTTTCTAGTTGAAGACACTGGAGGGAAGGTTTCTAGATGAAGACACTGGAGAGAAGGTTTCTAGATGAAGACCCTGGAGAGAAGGTGTGGTGATTATTTTTGTTTTATAAGAAGCATTGTAATTGGTTGCCTGTTTTCATGTGACCTGTGGTGGCCATCTTAAATTCAGTTTTCTACAGTTTGGTTGAGACTGGGTGCTCAACATGTTCTTGTTGGTTTTTAAGGTTAATAAAGCCTAACTTTTGAAAGGCAATCTGCTCTTTATTTCAGAAGGTTTCTAGATGAAGACACTGGAGAGACGGTTTCGAGATGAAAACACTGGAGAGAAAGTTTCTAGATGAAAACACTGGAGAGAAGGTTTCCTGATGAAGCCACTGGAGAGTGGGTTTCTAGATGAAGAGACTGGAGAGAAGGTTTCTAGGTGACGACACTGGATAGAAAGTTTATAGGTGAAGACCCTGGAGAGAAGGTTTCTAGATGAAGACCCTGGAGAGAAGGTTTGTAGATGAAGACACTGAGGAGAAGGTTTCTAGATGAAGACACTGGAGAGAAGGATTCTAGGTGAAGACACTGGGGAGAAGATTTCTGGATGAAGACCCTGGAGAGAAGGTTTCTAGATGAAGACCCTGGAGAGAAGGTTTCTAGATGACGACCCTGGAGAGAAGGTTTCTAGATGACGACCCTGGAGAGAAGGTTTCTAGATGAAGACCCTGGAGAAAAGGTTTCTAGTTGAAGACCCCGGAGGGAAAGTTTCTAGATGAAGACACTGGAGAGATGGTTTCTAGCTGAAGACCCTGGAGAGAAGGTTTCTAGATGAAGACGCTGGAGCGAATGTTTCTAGATGAAGACCCTGGAGAGAAGGTTTCTAGTTGAAGACACTGGAGGGAAGGTTTCTAGATGAAGACACTGGAGAGAAGGTTTCTAGATGAAGACCCTGGAGAGAAGGTGTGGTGATTATTTTTGTTTTATAAGTAGCATTGTAATTGGTTGCCTGTTTTCATGTGACCTGTGGTGGCCATCTTAAATTCAGTTTTCTACAGTTTGGTTGAGACTGGGTGCTCAACATGTTCTTGTTGGTTTTTAAGGTTAATAAAGCCTAACTTTTGAAAGGCAATCTACTCTTTATTTCAGAAGGTTTCTAGATGAAGACACTGGAGAGACGGTTTCGAGATGAAAACACTGGAGAGAAAGTTTCTAGATGAAGACACTGGAGAGAAGGTTTCCTGATGAAGCCACTGGAGAGTGGGTTTCTAGATGAAGAGACTGGAGAGAAGGTTTCTAGGTGACGACACTGGATAGAAAGTTTATAGGTGAAGACCCTGGAGAGAAGGTTTCTAGATGAAGACCCTGGAGAGAAGGTTTGTAGATGAAGACACTGAGGAGAAGGTTTCTAGATGAAGACACTGGAGAGAAGGATTCTAGGTGAAGACACTGGGGAGAAGATTTCTGGATGAAGACCCTGGAGAGAAGGTTTCTAGATGAAGACCCTGGAGAGAAGGTTTCTAGATGACGACCCTGGAGAGAAGGTTTCTAGATGACGACCCTGGAGAGAAGGTTTCTAGTTGAAGACCCTGGAGAGAAGGTTTCTAGGTGAAGACCCTGTAGAGAAGGTTTCTAGGTGAAGGCCCTGGAGACAAGGTTTCTAGATGAAGGCCCTGGAGAGAAGGTTTCTAGATGAAGACACTGCAGAGAAGTTTATTAGGTGAAGACCCTGTAGAGAAGGTTTCTAGGTGAAGGCCCTGGAGACAAGGTTTCTAGATGAAGGCCCTGGAGAGAAGGTTTCTAGATGAAGACACTGCAGAGAAGTTTATTAGGTGAAGACCCTGGAGAGAAGGTTTCTAGATGAAGACACTGGAGAGAAGGTTTCTAGGTGAAGACCCTGGAGAGAAGATTTCTAGATGAAGACACTGGAGAGAAGTTTTCTAGGTGAAGACCCTGGAGAGAAGGTTTCTAGGTGAAGACACTGGAGAGAATGTTTCTAGATGAAGACAAAGGAGAGAGTATGCTAAAATTGGAAAATAAATGGGAATTCCAGGTGTCCAACTTAACTCATGGTTGAAAAGGATTTACTCATGGCTACTGATTCACTGGGCAGCATAAATTAATTCTCCAAATCACAAAACTATTTTTATTGTGATTTCTTAAGGGTCTTCTATTTCAGCAGGTGATGGGATGTTACTGCTGACTCTGGAGATGAGGGTCAGAGGGATTCCCCAGAATCGCATGGACAACATTGGCAGTGAAGAAAGGCTTTCATAGCCATTGCTGGTGAAAAGCAACAGAATGTCCGGGTGAGAATCTCAGGTGAAGGGCCATGGCCCATGGTGCAGGACATCACTGAGCTTGGCAAGTGTAGGAGGTAATACAAAATTAATCATGAAGCAGTGGTTTGATGACACCAATCTTGAGTTTTGAAAGCTGCATATTGTAGGAGGAAGATTGGGGGAATTAGTGTGTCAGAGTGGGAGATTGTGCAATGAGCCTTGACTTCAACATAGTAAGGAGAAGAGGACACGTGTGTGGAATAGTGTACTTGGAGCCGAGGAGGGACAGGAAAGTTCCATCGGCACTGAACTATTAGAGAGAAACAAGAAAGAGTGCAAAGGTGAGAGGTTGGAGACTAGAGGTGAAGGAAGCCTATCAGGCAACAAGCTCCAAATGGACATGTCCAGCGAGGTGTTGGAGGAGCCTCCCTAGGTATGTTACAGTAACGTCAAAACTAAAACTGAGCATGGTTACTGATAATTGCTCTTAACTTTGTGCCCATTTTATTATTTCTGTAATACTGACCAGGACAACTGAATGGGATGGAATATAATGTGGATAAATGTGAAGTTATCCACTTTGATAGAAAAAACAGAAAGGCAGAGTATTTCCTAAATGGTGAAAGATTGGGGAAAGCAGATGCTCAAAGGGACCTGGGTGTCCTGCTACATGAGTCACTGAAAGTGAATGTGCAGGTGCAGCAAGCCACTAGGAAGACAAATGGTATGCTGGCCTTCTTACAAGAGGATTTGAGTACAGGAGTAAAGAAGTCTTACTCCAATTATACAGGGCCTTGGTGAGACCACACCTGGAGTACTGTGTACAATTTTGGTCTCCTTACCTAAGGAAGGATATACTTGCCATAGAGGGAGTGCAACGAAGGTTCATGAGATTGATTCCTGGGATGGCGGGACTGTCGTATGAGAAGAGATTGAGTAAACTAGGCCTGTATTCTCTTGAATTCAGAAGAATGAGAGGGGATCTCATTGAAGCATACAAAATGATTACAGGGCTTGATAGGGTGGATGCTGGGAGAATGTTTCCCTTGGCTGGGGAGTCTAGAACTTGGGGCCACAGCTTCAGGCTAAATGGTAGGCCATTCAGGACTGAGATGAGAAGAAATTTCTTCACATAGAGGGGGGTGAATCTTTGGAATTCTCTACCCCAGAGGGCTGTGGAGGCTCAGTCATTGGGTATATTCAATATATGAATGGAGTTGAGGCAGAAGATCAGCCATGATCTCATTGAATGACGTAGCAGGCTCGAAGGGCCGAATGGCCGACTCCTGCTCCTATTTCTTATGTTCTTATGAGAGGATCTGTAAAATTGGAGCCTTTAACAACTTCACTACAGTATACAAGACATGTGTCAGGAAAGCTTCGCTGACATCATCACTCCTTCTTGATTCCTAAATTGCATCTCCAACATCTATCAGTATGTTGAGTGTCACTAACAGGTCATACTGTTGGGGTGGTTGGTGCAGCAGTTCTTGGATCATACAAGGAGTTGCTGATCGATCTTGGCCTAGATTTCACAGGCACTGACAACCAAATGCTGTTCTTCACAGGGAGTGTCGGTGAGCTATTCCACCATAGTATGAACAGGGGATGGGAATCAGAGCCCAACCTGATCGAATCTTCATCTAACAGCCAGCAGTCACTGGGCAGTGATCAGCAACAGGAACCCTGGCTGATGTTCTTTCCTAAGCCAGGGAAGTTGAGGCCTATTGTAGCACAGCAGTGCCGTGTCACAATAGATCAGGGATAGAATGTTTTCCTGCTCCGTGGCAGACACTTTGATCATCACATCTCAGCACTCCAGGTCTCCCTTCCAGAGCCCTCTGCCTTGCCCCACTCTTCTCACTTTCTTCCTAAACCCTACTCGGTTCACCAGGTTGATTCCGGAGATGATGGGATTTTCTTATGAGGAAAGGTTGAGCAGGCTGGGCCTATACTCACTGGAGTTTAGAAGAATGAGAGGTGATCTTATTGAAACATATAAGATTCTGAGGGGGCTCGACAGGGTAGATGCAGAGAGGATGTTTCCCCTCATGGGGGAATCTAGAACTAGGGGGCATAGTTCCAGAATAAGGGGTCGCCCATTTAAACGGAGATGAGGAGCAATTTCTTCCCTCAGAGGTTCGTGAATCTGTGGAATTCTCTACCCCAGAGAGCTGTGGAGGCGGAGTCATTGAATCTATTCAAGGCGGAGATTGACAGATATTTGAACTACAGGGGAGTCAAGGGTTATGGGGATCGGGCGGGAAAGTGGAGTTGAGGCCAAGATCAGATCAGCCATGATCTCATTGAATGGCGGAGCAGGCTCGAGGGGCCGAATGGCCGACTCCTGCTCCTATTTCTTATGTTCTTATGCTCTACCCCTTCAATGGGGCCTCTGCTACCTCACTTCCCAAACCTCCACTCAGTGGCCCATCACTCTTTGTAAAGCACACTGGGACAGTTCACAATGTCAAAGACTTAAATAAGTGCAAGTTGTTGTTGAACTTTGGCCTGTCTGAGATATATGTCTGTGTCTTAGAGGCAATCATCTCTAACTCCCCCTCCCCGAGCAGAGATAGAGCCGCTCTACAGTTTATCATTATTGTAACACAAAAGTTGGCATTTGTTTGAAGGAAATAAAGGAGCAAGCTCTTATAATGAGGCTAAGAGACCACGTGCGGAGTTGCAGATGATACCAGCGCCATACATCAATGGGAAGAATGGGGGAGGGGGGAAGAGCAGACCGGAAAACGAACTGCGAGCAATGGTCTCCGCTAGGTTGCTGCTTCCAGTTAAATAAATGTTTTATTCTCATTATCAGCCCTGTCTTTATGTCGAGGTGCATGGCGGAATTATGAAGGCAGCGGTCTATCCACATTTCAAAAGATTAATGACAAATATTAATCGTTTGACCTTTTCCCAGAGAGTTGGAGGTGAGCTAAGTCATTAAAGCCTCTTATGTGGTAATTAATGTTACAAAAGAAAAAATGTGGCTGTGCGGAAAATGGATGTGATCATTTAATTAGGGTTATGCGTCACATCCATAATAGGTTCATAGGTGTCATATTTTAACGAAGGTTTGAATATTACATGTCGTTTGATAGCGAGGCATCTTCATCCACAACCAGACTGCTGGAATGAGGAGCTGAAGAGCAAATCAAAGATACAGAGGAAGATGAAGAATGAGGGGGGTGGGGGGTGGGCGGGGGGGTGGGGGACGAAGGGGTGAGAAGGGTTTCTTTACATTTTTTTGCATTTTCCCCAAGAAACAAGGAACATTTTTGAAAGGGGGTCCCCGGGGGTCTGGCAGGAGCGAAAGAGGGTCACATGGGATCATTGTGTCAGGTCCTCGGATTTCGACCCATCTGTTACCCGATTTCTGTAAATTTCGGTATCTGCTGGCATGCCAGCTGGTCATTCCTGTGATTGTCAACTGATCAACAAGGTTTTCTGCAGCGAGAATGGGCTTTTACTTTGAGGTAACTGACACCATCCAGTTAGAACAGGGCGTCCACGGGGGGTTGTCAGTATTTACAGGGGGTCCCCGGGAGTGTGTCAGTATTAACAGAGGGTCCCCGGGAGTGTGTCAGTATTTACAGGGGGTCCCCGGGAGTGTGTCAGTATATACAGGGGGTCCCTGGGAGTGTGTCAGTATTAACAGAGGGTCCCCGGGAGTGTATCAGTATTTACAGGGGGTCCCCGGGAGTGTATCAGTGTTTACAGGGGGTCCCCGGGAGTGTGTCAGTGTTTACAGGGGTCCCCAGAGTGTCTCAGTATTTACAGGGGGTCCCCGGGAGTGTGTCAGTATTAACAGAGGGTCCCCGGGAGTGTATCAGTATTTACAGGGGGTCCCCGGGAGTGTGTCAGTATATACAGGGGGTCCCTGGGAGTGTGTCAGTATTAACAGAGGGTCCCCGGGAGTGTATCAGTATTTACAGGGGGTCCCCGGGAGTGTATCAGTGTTTACAGGGGGTCCCCGGGAGTGTGTCAGTGTTTACAGGGGTCCCCAGAGTGTCTCAGTATTTACAGGGGGTCCCCGGGAGTGTATCAGCATTAACAGAGGGTCCCCGGGAGTGTATCAGTATTTACAGGGATCCCCAGAGTGTCTCAGTATTTACAGGGGGTCCCCGGGAGTGTGTCAGTATTAACAGAGGGTCCCCGGGAGTGTATCAGTATTTACAGGGGGTCCCCGGGAGTGTATCAGTATTTACAGGGATCCCCAGGGTGTCTCAGTATTTACAGGGGGTCCCCAGGAGTGGGTCAGTATTTACAGGGGGTCCCCGGGAGTGTGTCAGTATTTACAGGGGGTCCCTGGGAGTGTGTCAGTATTAACAGAGGGTCCCCGGGAGTGTATCATTATTTACAGGGGGTCCCCGGGAGTGTATCAGTATTTACAGGGATCCCCAGAGTGTCTCAGTATTTACAGGGGGTCCCCAGGAGTGGGTCAGTATTTACAGGGGGTCCCCGGGAGTGTGTCAGTATTTACAGGGGGTCCCTGGGAGTGTGTCAGTATTTACAGGGGGTCCCCGGGGGTGTGTCTGTATTTACAGGGGCTCCCCTGGAGTGTGTCAGTATTTACAGAGGGTCCCCGGGAGTGTGAGTATTTACAGGGTGGGTCCCCGGGAGTGTGTCGGTATTTACAGGGGGTCCCCGGGAGTGTGTCAGTATTTACAAGGGGCCCCCGGGAGAGTGTTCGTACTTAAAGGGGGTCCCCGGGAGTGTGTCAGTATATACAGGGGGTCCCCGGGAGTGTATCAGTATTAACAGAGGGTCCCCGGGAGTGTATCAGTATTTACAGGGGGTCCCCGGGAGTGTGTCAGTATATACAGGGGGTCCCTGGGAGTGTGTCAGTATTAACAGAGGGTCCCCGGGAGTGTATCAGTATTTACAGGGGGTCCCCGGGAGTGTATCAATATTTACAGGGGTCCCCAGAGTGTCTCAGTATTTACAGGGGGTCCCCAGGAGTGGGTCAGTATTTACAGGGGGTCCCTGGGAGTGTGTCAGTATTTACAGGGGGTCCCCGGGGGTGTGTCTGTATTTACAGGGGCTCCCCTGGAGTGTGTCAGTATTTACAGAGGGTCCCCGGGGGTGTGAGTATTTACAGGGTGGGTCCCCGGGAGTGTGTCGGTATTTACAGGGGGTCCCCGGGAGTGTGTCAGTATTTACAAGGGGCCCCCGGGAGAGTGTTCGTACTTAAAGGGGGTCCCCGGGAGTGTGTCGATATTTACAGGGGGTCCCTGGGAGTATGTCAGAATTTCCAGTGGATTCCCGGGAGTGTGTCAGTATTTACATGGGAAACCTGGGAGTGTGTCAGTATTTAAAGGGGGCCCCCGGGAGAGTGTTCGTATTTAAAGGGGACCCCGGGAGTGTGTTGATATATACAGGGGGTCCCTGGGAGTATGTCAGAATTTACAGGGGATTCCCGGGGAGTGTGTCAGTATTTACAGGGCTTGCCCGGGGGTGTGTCAGTACTTACATGGGATTCCTGGGACTGTGTCAATATTTACAGGGGGTCCCGACGAGTGTGTCGGTATTTACATGGGGTCCCCAGCAGTGTGTCGATATTTACAAGGGATTCCCCGAAGTGTGTTGGTATGTACAGGGCGTCCCCGGGAGTGGGTCATTATTTACAAGGGATACCCGGGAGTGTGTCAGTGTTTACAGGGGGCCCCCGGGTGTGTGTCAGTATTTACAGGGTATCCCTGGGAGTGTGTCAATATTTACAGGGGGTCCCTGGGAGTGTGTCGATATTTACAGGGGTTCCCTGGGAGTGTATCAGTGTTTACAGGGGGCCCCCGGGAATGTGTCAGTATTGACAGGGGATTCACGGGAGTGTGTCAGTATTTACAGGGGATTCACGGGAGTGTGTCAGTATTTACAGGGGATTCCCGCGAGTGTGCCAGTATTTACAGGGGGTCCCCGGGAGTGGGTCAGTATTTACAGCGGATTTCCGGGAATGTGTCAGTATTTACAGGGGGTTCCCACGTGTGTGTCGGTTTTTACAAGGGTCCCCGGGAGTGTGTCGATATTTACAGGAGGTCTCTGGGAGTGTGTCAGTATTTACAGGGGGTCCCCGGGTGTGTGTCAATATTTACTGGGGATTCCCGGGAGTGTGTTGGTATTTACAGGGCGACCCCGGGAGTGTGTCAGTATTTTCAGGGGGTCTCCGGGAGTGTGTCAGTATTTTCAGGGGGTCTCCGGGAGTGTGTCAGTATTTACAGGGGGTCTCCGGGAGTGTGTCAATATTTACAGGGGGTTCCTGGGAGAGTGCCAGTATTTACAGGGGCCCCTGGGAGTGTGTCGATATTTACAGGGGGTCCCCGGGAATGTGCCAGAATTGGCAGGGGATTTCTGGTAATGTGTCGGTATTTGCAGGGGGTCCCCGGGAGTGTGTCAGTATTTACAGGGGGTCCCCGGGAGTGTGTCAGTATTTACAGGGGGTCCCTGGGAGTGTGTCAGTATTTACATAGGGTCCCCGGGAGTGTGTCAGTATTTATATGGTGTCCCCAGGAGTGTGTCAGTATTTACAGGGTGTCCCTGGGAGTGTGTCAGTATTTACAGGGGTCTCCGGGAGTGTGTCAGTATTTACAGGGGTCCCCGGGAGTGTGTCAGTATTTACAAGGGGTCCCCGAGAGTGTGTCAGTATTTACAGGGGTCCCCGGGAATGCGTCAGTATTTACAGGGGGTCCCCGGGAGTGTGTCAGTATTTACAGGGGTCCCCGGGAGTCTGTCAGTATTTACAGGGTGTCCCCGGGAGTGTGTCAGTATTTACAGGTGGTCCTCGGGAGTGTGTCAGTATTTACAGGGGTCCCCGGGAGTGTGTCAGTATTTACAGGGGTCCCCGGGAGTGTGCCAGTATTTACAGGGGTCCCCGGGAGTGTGTCAATATTTACAGGGGGTCCCCGGAAGTGTGTCAGTATTTACAGGGGGTCCCCAGGAGTGTGTCAATATTTACAGGGGTCCCGGGAGTGTGTCAGTATTTACAGGGGTCCCCGGGAGTGTGTCAGAATTTACATGGGTCCCCGGGAGTGTGTCAGTATTTACAGGGGGTCCCCGGCAGTGTGTCAGGATTTACAGGGTGTCCCCGGGAGTGTGTCAGTATTTACAGGGGGTCCCCGGGAGTGTGTCAGTATTTACAGGGGGTCGCCGGGAGTGTGTAACTATTTACAGGGGGTCCCCGGGAGTGTATCAGTATTTACAGGGGGTCACCGGGAGTGTGTCAGTATTTACAGGGGGTCCTCGGGAGTGTGTCAGTATTTACATGGTGTCCCCGGGAGTGTGTCAGTATTTACAGGGGGTCCCCGGGTGTGTGTCAGTATTTACAGAGGTCCCCGGGAGTGTCAGTATTTACAAGGGGGTCCCGGCGAGTGTGTCAGTATTTACAGGGGGTCTCCAGGAGTGTGTCAGTATTTACAGCGGGGTCCCCGGGAGTGTGTCTGTATTTACAGGGGCCCACGGGAGTGTGTCAGTATTTACAGGGGGTCCCCGGGAGTGTGTCAGTATTTACAGGGGTCCCCGGGAATGTGTCAAAATTTACAGGGGTCCACGGGAGTGTGTCAGTATTTACAGGGGGTCCCCGGGAGTGTGTCAATATTTACAGGGGTCCCCGGGAGTGTGTCAGTATTTACAGGGGGTCCCGGGGAGTGTGTCAGTCCCCGGGAGTGTGTCAGTATTTACAGGGGTCCACGGTAGTGTGTCAGTATTAACAGGGGGTCCCCGGGAGTGTGTCAGTATTAACAGGGGGTCCCCGGGAGTGTGTCACTATTTACAGGGTGTCCCCGGGAGTGTGTCAGTATTAACAGGGGGTCCCCGGGAGTTTGTCAGTATTTACAGGGGTCCCTGGGAGTGTGTCAGTATTTACAGGGAGTCCCCGGGAGAGTGTCAGTATTTACAGGGGTTCCCCGGGAGTGTGTCAGTATTTACAGGGGGTCCCTGGGAGTGTGTCAGTTTTTACAGGGTGTCCCCGGGAGTGTGTCAGTATTAACAGGGGGTTCCCGGGAGTGTGTCAGTATTTACAGGGGTCCCTGGGAATGTGTCAGTATTTACAGGGAGTCCCCGGGAGAGTGTCAGTATTTACAGGGGTTCCCCGGGAGTGTGTCAGTATTTACAGGGGGTCCCTGGGAGTGTGTCAGTTTTTACAGGGTGTCCCCGGGAGTGTGTCAGTATTTACAGGGGGTCCCTGGGAGTGTGTCAGTATTAACAGAGGGTCCCCGGGAGTGTATCATTATTTACAGGGGGTCCCGGGGAGTGTGTCAGTCCCCGGGAGTGTGTCAGTATTTACAGGGGTCCACGGTAGTGTGTCAGTATTAACAGGGGGTCCCCGGGAGTGTGTCAGTATTAACAGGGGGTCCCCGGGAGTGTGTCACTATTTACAGGGTGTCCCCGGGAGTGTGTCAGTATTAACAGGGGGTCCCCGGGAGTTTGTCAGTATTTACAGGGGTCCCTGGGAGTGTGTCAGTATTTACAGGGAGTCCCCGGGAGAGTGTCAGTATTTACAGGGGTTCCCCGGGAGTGTGTCAGTATTTACAGGGGGTCCCTGGGAGTGTGTCAGTTTTTACAGGGTGTCCCCGGGAGTGTGTCAGTATTAACAGGGGGTTCCCGGGAGTGTGTCAGTATTTACAGGGGTCCCTGGGAATGTGTCAGTATTTACAGGGAGTCCCCGGGAGAGTGTCAGTATTTACAGGGGTTCCCCGGGAGTGTGTCAGTATTTACAGGGGGTCCCTGGGAGTGTGTCAGTTTTTACAGGGTGTCCCCGGGAGTGTGTCAGTTTTTACAGGGTGTCCCTGGGAGTGTGTCAGTATTAACAGAGGGTCCCCGGGAGTGTATCATTATTTACAGGGGGTCCCCGGGAGTGTATCAGTATTTACAGGGATCCCCAGAGTGTCTCAGTATTTACAGGGGGTCCCCAGGAGTGGGTCAGTATTTACAGGGGGTCCCCGCGAGTGTGTCAGTATTTACAGGGGGTCCCTGGGAGTGTGTCAGTATTTACAGGGGGTCCCCGGGGGTGTGTCTGTATTTACAGGGGCTCCCCTGGAGTGTGTCAGTATTTACAGAGGGTCCCCGGGAGTGTGAGTATTTACAGGGTGGGTCCCCGGGAGTGTGTCGGTATTTACAGGGGGTCCCCGGGAGTGTGTCAGTATTTACAAGGGGCCCCCGGGAGAGTGTTCGTACTTAAAGGGGGTCCCCGGGAGTGTGTCAGTATATACAGGGGGTCCCCGGGAATGTATCAGTATTAACAGAGGGTCCCCGGGAGTGTATCAGTATTTACAGGGGGTCCCCGGGAGTGTGTCAGTATATACAGGGGGTCCCTGGGAGTGTGTCAGTATTAACAGAGGGTCCCCGGGAGTGTATCAGTATTTACAGGGGGTCCCCGGGAGTGTATCAATATTTACAGGGGTCCCCAGAGTGTCTCAGTATTTACAGGGGGTCCCCAGGAGTGGGTCAGTATTTACAGGGGGTCCCTGGGAGTGTGTCAGTATTTACAGGGGGTCCCCGGGGGTGTGTCTGTATTTACAGGGGCTCACCTGGAGTGTGTCAGTATTTACAGAGGGTCCCCGGGGGTGTGAGTATTTACAGGGTGGGTCCCCGGGAGTGTGTCGGTATTTACAGGGGGTCCCCGGAAGTGTGTCAGTATTTACAAGGGGCCCCCGGGAGAGTGTTCGTACTTAAAGGGGGTCCCCGGGAGTGTGTCGATATTTACAGGGGGTCCCTGGGAGTATGTCAGAATTTCCAGTGGATTCCCGGGAGTGTGTCAGTATTTACATGGGAAACCTGGGAGTGTGTCAGTATTTAAAGGGGGCCCCCGGGAGAGTGTTCGTATTTAAAGGGGACCCCGGGAGTGTGTTGATATATACAGGGGGTCCCTGGGAGTATGTCAGAATTTACAGGGGATTCCCGGGGAGTGTGTCAGTATTTACAGGGCTTGCCCGGGGGTGTGTCAGTACTTACATGGGATTCCTGGGAGTGTGTCAGTATTTACAGGGGGTCGCCGGGAGTGTGTAACTATTTACAGGGGGTCCCCGGGAGTGTATCAGTATTTACAGGGGGTCACCGGGAGTGTGTCAGTATTTACAGGGGGTCCTCGGGAGTGTGTCAGTATTTACATGGTGTCCCCGGGAGTGTGTCAGTATTTACAGGGGGTCCCCGGGTGTGTGTCAGTATTTACAGAGGTCCCCGGGAGTGTCAGTATTTACAAGGGGGTCCCAGCGAGTGTGTCAGTATTTACAGGGGGTCTCCAGGAGTGTGTCAGTATTTACAGGGGGGTCCCCGGGAGTGTGTCTGTATTTACAGGGGCCCACGGGAGTGTGTCAGTATTTACAGGGGGTCCCCGGGAGTGTGTCAGTATTTACAGGGGTCCCCGGGAATGTGTCAAAATTTACAGGGGTCCACGGGAGTGTGTCAGTATTTACAGGGGGTCCCCGGGAGTGTGTCAATATTTACAGGGGTCCCCGGGAGTGTGTCAGTATTTACAGGGGGTCCCGGGGAGTGTGTCAGTCCCCGGGAGTGTGTCAGTATTTACAGGGGTCCACGGTAGTGTGTCAGTATTAACAGGGGGTCCCCGGGAGTGTGTCAGTATTAACAGGGGGTCCCCGGGAGTGTGTCAGTATTTACAGGGGGTCCCTGGGAGTGTGTCAGTTTTTACAGGGTGTCCCCGGGAGTGTGTCAGTTTTTACAGGGTGTCCCTGGGAGTGTGTCAGTATTAACAGAGGGTCCCCGGGAGTGTATCATTATTTACAGGGGGTCCCCGGGAGTGTATCAGTATTTACAGGGATCCCCAGAGTGTCTCAGTATTTACAGGGGGTCCCCAGGAGTGGGTCAGTATTTACAGGGGGTCCCCGCGAGTGTGTCAGTATTTACAGGGGGTCCCTGGGAGTGTGTCAGTATTTACAGGGGGTCCCCGGGGGTGTGTCTGTATTTACAGGGGCTCCCCTGGAGTGTGTCAGTATTTACAGAGGGTCCCCGGGAGTGTGAGTATTTACAGGGTGGGTCCCCGGGAGTGTGTCGGTATTTACAGGGGGTCCCCGGGAGTGTGTCAGTATTTACAAGGGGCCCCCGGGAGAGTGTTCGTACTTAAAGGGGGTCCCCGGGAGTGTGTCAGTATATACAGGGGGTCCCCGGGAATGTATCAGTATTAACAGAGGGTCCCCGGGAGTGTATCAGTATTTACAGGGGGTCCCCGGGAGTGTGTCAGTATATACAGGGGGTCCCTGGGAGTGTGTCAGTATTAACAGAGGGTCCCCGGGAGTGTATCAGTATTTACAGGGGGTCCCCGGGAGTGTATCAATATTTACAGGGGTCCCCAGAGTGTCTCAGTATTTACAGGGGGTCCCCAGGAGTGGGTCAGTATTTACAGGGGGTCCCTGGGAGTGTGTCAGTATTTACAGGGGGTCCCCGGGGGTGTGTCTGTATTTACAGGGGCTCCCCTGGAGTGTGTCAGTATTTACAGAGGGTCCCCGGGGGTGTGAGTATTTACAGGGTGGGTCCCCGGGAGTGTGTCGGTATTTACAGGGGGTCCCCGGGAGTGTGTCAGTATTTACAAGGGGCCCCCGGGAGAGTGTTCGTACTTAAAGGGGGTCCCCGGGAGTGTGTCGATATTTACAGGGGGTCCCTGGGAGTATGTCAGAATTTCCAGTGGATTCCCGGGAGTGTGTCAGTATTTACATGGGAAACCTGGGAGTGTGTCAGTATTTAAAGGGGGCCCCCGGGAGAGTGTTCGTATTTAAAGGGGACCCCGGGAGTGTGTTGATATATACAGGGGGTCCCTGGGAGTATGTCAGAATTTACAGGGGATTCCCGGGGAGTGTGTCAGTATTTACAGGGCTTGCCCGGGGGTGTGTCAGTACTTACATGGGATTCCTGGGAGTGTGTCAGTATTTACAGGGGGTCGCCGGGAGTGTGTAACTATTTACAGGGGGTCCCCGGGAGTGTATCAGTATTTACAGGGGGTCACCGGGAGTGTGTCAGTATTTACAGGGGGTCCTCGGGAGTGTGTCAGTATTTACATGGTGTCCCCGGGAGTGTGTCAGTATTTACAGGGGGTCCCCGGGTGTGTGTCAGTATTTACAGAGGTCCCCGGGAGTGTCAGTATTTACAAGGGGGTCCCAGCGAGTGTGTCAGTATTTACAGGGGGTCTCCAGGAGTGTGTCAGTATTTACAGGGGGGTCCCCGGGAGTGTGTCTGTATTTACAGGGGCCCACGGGAGTGTGTCAGTATTTACAGGGGGTCCCCGGGAGTGTGTCAGTATTTACAGGGGTCCCCGGGAATGTGTCAAAATTTACAGGGGTCCACGGGAGTGTGTCAGTATTTACAGGGGGTCCCCGGGAGTGTGTCAATATTTACAGGGGTCCCCGGGAGTGTGTCAGTATTTACAGGGGGTCCCGGGGAGTGTGTCAGTCCCCGGGAGTGTGTCAGTATTTACAGGGGTCCACGGTAGTGTGTCAGTATTAACAGGGGGTCCCCGGGAGTGTGTCAGTATTAACAGGGGGTCCCCGGGAGTGTGTCACTATTTACAGGGTGTCCCCGGGAGTGTGTCAGTATTAACAGGGGGTCCCCGGGAGTTTGTCAGTATTTACAGGGGTCCCTGGGAGTGTGTCAGTATTTACAGGGAGTCCCCGGGAGAGTGTCAGTATTTACAGGGGTTCCCCGGGAGTGTGTCAGTATTTACAGGGGGTCCCTGGGAGTGTGTCAGTTTTTACAGGGTGTCCCCGGGAGTGTGTCAGTATTAACAGGGGGTTCCCGGGAGTGTGTCAGTATTTACAGGGGTCCCTGGGAATGTGTCAGTATTTACAGGGAGTCCCCGGGAGAGTGTCAGTATTTACAGGGGTTCCCCGGGAGTGTGTCAGTATTTACAGGGGGTCCCTGGGAGTGTGTCAGTTTTTACAGGGTGTCCCCGGGAGTGTGTCAGTATTTACAGGGGGTCCACGGGAGTGTGTCTGTATTTACAGGGGGTCCCCGGGAGTGTGTCAATACTTACACGGGGTCCCCGGGAGTGTGTCAGTATTTACAGGGGGTCCCCAGGAGTGTGTCAGTATTTACAGAGGGTCCCCGGAAGTGTGTCAGTATTTAAAGGTGTCCTCGGGAGAGTGTCAGTATTTATAGGGGGGGTCCCCGGGAGTGTGTCAGTATTTACAGGGCGTCCCCGGGAGTGTGTCAGTATTAACAGGGGGTTCCCGGGAATGTGTCAGTATTTACAGGGGTCCCTGGGAATGTGTCAGTATTTACAGGGAGTCCCCGGGAGAGTGTCAGTATTTACAGGGGTTCCCCGGGAGTGTGTCAGTATTTACAGGGGGTCCCTGGGAGTGTGTCAGTTTTTACAGGGTGTCCCCGGGAGTGTGTCAGTATTTACAGGGGGTCCACGGGAGTGTGTCTGTATTTACAGGGGGTCCCCGGGAGTGTGTCAATACTTACACGGGGTCCCCGGGAGTGTGTCAGTATTTACAGGGGGTCCCCAGGAGTGTGTCAGTATTTACAGTGGTCCCCGGGAGTGTTTCAGTATTTACAGAGGGTCCCCGGAAGTGTGTCAGTATTTAAAGGTGTCCTCGGGAGAGTGTCAGTATTTATAGGGGGGTCCCCGGGAGTGTGTCAGTATTTACAGGGCGTCCCCGGGAGTGTGTCTGTATTTACAGGGGGTCCCCGGGAGTGTGTCAGTATTTCAGGGGGTCCCTGGGAGTGGGTCAGTTTTTACAGGGGGTCCCCGGGAGTGTGTCGGTATTTACAGGGGTCCCCAGGAGTGTGTCAGTATTTACAGCAGGGGGTCTCCGGGAGTGTGTCAGTATTTACAGGGGGTCTCCGGGAGTTTGTCAGTATTTACAGGGGGACCCTGGGAGTGTGTCCGTATTTACAGGGGGTCGCCGGGAGTGTGTCAGTATTTACAGGGGGTCCCCGGGGTTGTGTCAGTATTTACACGGGGTCCCCGGGAGTGTGTCAGTATTTACAGGTGATTCACGGGAGTGTGTCCGTATTTACAGGGGATTCCCGCGAGTGTGTCAGTATTTACAGGGGATCCCCGGGAGTGGGTATTTACAGCGGATTTCCGGGAATGTGTCAGTATTTACAGGGAGTTCCTACGTGTGTGTCGGTGTTTACAAGGGTCCCCGGGAGTGTATCGATATTTACAGGTGGTCTCTGGGAGTGTGTCAGTATTTACAGGGGGTCTCCGGGTGTGTGTCAATATTTACTGGGGATTCCCGGGAGTGTGTTGGTATTTACATGGCGACCCCGGGAGTGTGTCAGTATTTTCAGGGGGTCTCCCGGAGTGTGTAAGTATTTATAGGGGGTCTCCGGGAGTGTGTCAATATTTACAGGGGGTCCCTGGGAGAGTGCCAGTATTTACAGGGGCCCCTGGGAGTGTGTCGATATTTACAGGGGGTCCCCGGGAATGTGCCAGTATTGGCAGGGGATTTCTGGGAATGTGTCGGTATTTGCAGGGGGTCCCCGGGAGTGTGTCAGTATTTACAGGGGGTCCCTGGGAGTGTGTCAGTATTTACAGGGGGTCCCCGAGAGTGTGTCAGTATTTACAGGGGTCCCCGGGAGTGTGTCAGTATTTACAGGGGGTCCCCGGGAGTGTGTCAGTATTTACAGGGGTCTCCGGGAGTGTGTCAATATTTACAGGGTGTCCCTGGGAGTGTGTCAGTATTTACAGGGGGTCCCCGAGAGTGTGTCAGTATTTACAGGGGTCCCCGGGAGTGTGTCAGTATTTACAGGGGGTCCCCGAGAGTGTGTCAGTATTTACAGGGGTCCCCGGGAGTGTGCCAGTATTTACAGGGGTCCCCGGGAGTGTGTCAATATTTACAGGGGGTCCCCGGAAGTGTGTCAGTATTTACAGGGGGTCCCCAGGAGTGTGTCAATATTTACAGGGGTCCCGGGAGTGTGTCAGTATTTACAGGGGTCCCCGGGAGTGTGTCAGAATTTACAGGGGTCCCCGGGAGTGTGTCAGTATTTACAGGGGGTCCCCGGCAGTGTGTCAGGATTTACAGGGTGTCCCCGGGAGTGTGTCAGTATTTACAGGGGGTCCCCGGGAGTGTGTCAGTATTTACAGGGGGTCGCCGGGAGTGTGTAACTATTTACAGGGGGTCCCCGGGAGTGTATCAGTATTTACAGGGGGTCACCGGGAGTGTGTCAGTATTTACAGGGGGTCCTCGGGAGTGTGTCAGTATTTACATGGTGTCCCCGGGAGTGTGTCAGTATTTACAGGGGGTCCCCGGGTGTGTGTCAGTATTTACAGAGGTCCCCGGGAGTGTCAGTATTTACAAGGGGGTCCCGGCGAGTGTGTCAGTATTTACAGGGGGTCTCCAGGAGTGTGTCAGTATTTACAGGGGGGTCCCCGGGAGTGTGTCTGTATTTACAGGGGCCCACGGGAGTGTGTCAGTATTTACAGGGGGTCCCCGGGAGTGTGTCAGTATTTACAGGGGTCCCCGGGAATGTGTCAAAATTTACAGGGGTCCACGGGAGTGTGTCAGTATTTACAGGGGGTCCCCGGGAGTGTGTCAATATTTACAGGGGTCCCCGGGAGTGTGTCAGTATTTACAGGGGGTCCCGGGGAGTGTGTCAGTCCCCGGGAGTGTGTCAGTATTTACAGGGGTCCACGGTAGTGTGTCAGTATTAACAGGGGGTCCCCGGGAGTGTGTCAGTATTAACAGGGGGTCCCCGGGAGTGTGTCACTATTTACAGGGTGTCCCCGGGAGTGTGTCAGTATTAACAGGGGGTCCCCGGGAGTTTGTCAGTATTTACAGGGGTCCCTGGGAGTGTGTCAGTATTTACAGGGAGTCCCCGGGAGAGTGTCAGTATTTACAGGGGTTCCCCGGGAGTGTGTCAGTATTTACAGGGGGTCCCTGGGAGTGTGTCAGTTTTTACAGGGTGTCCCCGGGAGTGTGTCAGTATTAACAGGGGGTTCCCGGGAGTGTGTCAGTATTTACAGGGGTCCCTGGGAATGTGTCAGTATTTACAGGGAGTCCCCGGGAGAGTGTCAGTATTTACAGGGGTTCCCCGGGAGTGTGTCAGTATTTACAGGGGGTCCCTGGGAGTGTGTCAGTTTTTACAGGGTGTCCCCGGGAGTGTGTCAGTATTTACAGGGGGTCCACGGGAGTGTGTCTGTATTTACAGGGGGTCCCCGGGAGTGTGTCAATACTTACACGGGGTCCCCGGGAGTGTGTCAGTATTTACAGGGGGTCCCCAGGAGTGTGTCAGTATTTACAGAGGGTCCCCGGAAGTGTGTCAGTATTTAAAGGTGTCCT
Source organism: Somniosus microcephalus (assembly GCF_052327205.1). Lineage (NCBI taxonomy): Eukaryota > Metazoa > Chordata > Chondrichthyes > Squaliformes > Somniosidae > Somniosus > Somniosus microcephalus. The sequence continues at coordinate 3,630,840 of NC_141004.1, forward strand.
CGGGAGAGTGTCAGTATTTATAGGGGGGGTCCCCGGGAGTGTGTCAGTATTTACAGGGCGTCCCCGGGAGTGTGTCAGTATTAACAGGGGGTTCCCGGGAGTGTGTCAGTATTTACAGGGGTCCCTGGGAATGTGTCAGTATTTACAGGGAGTCCCCGGGAGAGTGTCAGTATTTACAGGGGTTCCCCGGGAGTGTGTCAGTATTTACAGGGGGTCCCTGGGAGTGTGTCAGTTTTTACAGGGTGTCCCCGGGAGTGTGTCAGTATTTACAGGGGGTCCACGGGAGTGTGTCTGTATTTACAGGGGGTCCCCGGGAGTGTGTCAATACTTACACGGGGTCCCCGGGAGTGTGTCAGTATTTACAGGGGGTCCCCAGGAGTGTGTCAGTATTTACAGTGGTCCCCGGGAGTGTTTCAGTATTTACAGAGGGTCCCCGGAAGTGTGTCAGTATTTAAAGGTGTCCTCGGGAGAGTGTCAGTATTTATAGGGGGGGTCCCCGGGAGTGTGTCAGTATTTACAGGGCGTCCCCGGGAGTGTGTCTGTATTTACAGGGGGTCCCCGGGAGTGTGTCAGTATTTCAGGGGGTCCCTGGGAGTGGGTCAGTTTTTACAGGGGGTCCCCGGGAGTGTGTCGGTATTTACAGGGGTCCCCAGGAGTGTGTCAGTATTTACAGCAGGGGGTCTCCGGGAGTGTGTCAGTATTTACAGGGGGTCTCCGGGAGTTTGTCAGTATTTACAGGGGGACCCTGGGAGTGTGTCCGTATTTACAGGGGGTCGCCGGGAGTGTGTCAGTATTTACAGGGGGTCCCCGGGGTTGTGTCAGTATTTACACGGGGTCCCCGGGAGTGTGTCAGTATTTACAGGTGATTCACGGGAGTGTGTCCGTATTTACAGGGGATTCCCGCGAGTGTGTCAGTATTTACAGGGGATCCCCGGGAGTGGGTATTTACAGCGGATTTCCGGGAATGTGTCAGTATTTACAGGGAGTTCCTACGTGTGTGTCGGTGTTTACAAGGGTCCCCGGGAGTGTATCGATATTTACAGGTGGTCTCTGGGAGTGTGTCAGTATTTACAGGGGGTCTCCGGGTGTGTGTCAATATTTACTGGGGATTCCCGGGAGTGTGTTGGTATTTACATGGCGACCCCGGGAGTGTGTCAGTATTTTCAGGGGGTCTCCCGGAGTGTGTAAGTATTTATAGGGGGTCTCCGGGAGTGTGTCAATATTTACAGGGGGTCCCTGGGAGAGTGCCAGTATTTACAGGGGCCCCTGGGAGTGTGTCGATATTTACAGGGGGTCCCCGGGAATGTGCCAGTATTGGCAGGGGATTTCTGGGAATGTGTCGGTATTTGCAGGGGGTCCCCGGGAGTGTGTCAGTATTTACAGGGGGTCCCTGGGAGTGTGTCAGTATTTACAGGGGGTCCCCGAGAGTGTGTCAGTATTTACAGGGGTCCCCGGGAGTGTGTCAGTATTTACAGGGGGTCCCCGGGAGTGTGTCAGTATTTACAGGGGTCTCCGGGAGTGTGTCAATATTTACAGGGTGTCCCTGGGAGTGTGTCAGTATTTACAGGGGGTCCCCGAGAGTGTGTCAGTATTTACAGGGGTCCCCGGGAGTGTGTCAGTATTTACAGGGGGTCCCCGAGAGTGTGTCAGTATTTACAGGGGTCCCCGGGAGTGTGTCAGTATTTACAGTGGGTCCCCGGGAGTGTGTCAGTATTTACAGGGGTCCCCGGGAGTGTGTCAGTATTTACAGGGGTCCCCGGGAGTGTGTCAGCATTTACAGGGGGTCCCCGGGAGTGTGTCAGTATTTAATGGGTTCCCCGGGAGTGTGTCAGTATTTACAGGGTGTCCCCGGGAGTGTGTCAGTATTTACAGGGGGTCCTCGGGAGTGTGTCAGTATTTACAGGGATCCCCGGGAGTGTGTCAGTATTTACAGGGGTCCCCGGGAGTGTGTCAGTATTTACAGGGGTCCCTGGGAATGTGTCAGTATTTACAGGGAGTCCCCGGGAGAGTGTCATTATTGACAGGGGTTTCCCGAGAGTGTGTCAGTATTTACAGGGGGTCCCTGGGAGTGTGTCAGTTTTTACAGGGTGTCCCCGGGAGTGTGCCAGTATTTACAGGGGGTCCACGGGAGTGTGTCTGTATTTACAGGGGGTCCCCGGGAGTGTGTCAGTACTTACACGGGGTCCCCGGGAGTGTGTCAGTATTTACAGGGGGTCCCCAGGAGTGTGTCTGTATTTACAGTGGTCCCCGGGAGTGTTTCAGTATTTACAGGGGGGGTCCCCGGGAGTGTGTCAGTATTTACAGGGGGTCCCCGGGAGTGTGTCTGTATTTACAGGGGGTCCCCGGGAGTGTGTCAATGTTTACAGGGGGTCCCCGGGAGTGTGTCAGTATTTACATGGGGTCCCTGGGAGTGGGTCAGTTTTTACAGGTGGTCCCCGGGAGTGTGTCGGTATTTACAGGGGTCCCCAGGAGTGTGTCAGTATTTACAGGGGGTCTCCGGGAGTGTGTCAGTATTTACAGGGGGTCTCCGGGAGTTTGTCAGTATTTACAGGGGGACCCTGGGTGTGTGTCAGTATTTACAGGGGGTCGCCGGGAGTGTGTCAGTATTTACAGTGGGTCCCCGGGGTTGTGTCAGTATTTACACGGGGTCCCCGGGAGTGTGTCAGTATTTACAGGGGATTCACGGGAGTGTGTCAGTATTTACAGGGGATTCCCGCGAGTGTGTCAGTATTTGCAGGGGGTCACCGGGAGTGGGTCAGTATTTACAGCGGATTTCCGGGAATGTGTCAGTATTTACAGGGGGTTCCTGCGTGTGTGTCGGTATTTACAAGGGTCCCCGGGAGTGTATCGATATTTACAGGGGGTCTCTGGGAGTGTGTCAGTATTTAAAGGGGGTCCCCGGGTGTGTGTCAATATTTACTGGGGACTCCCGGGAGTGTGTTGGTATTTAAAGGGCGACCCCGGGAGTGTGTCAGTATTTTCAGGGGGTCTCCGGGAGTGTGTCGATATTTACAGGGGGTCCCCGGGAATGTGCCAGTATTAGCCGGGGATTTCTGGGAATGTGTCGGTATTTGCAGGGGGTCCCCGGGAGTGTGTCAGTATTTACAGGGGGTCCCCGGGAGTGTGTCAGTAATTACAGGGGGTCCCCGGGAGTGTGTCAGTATTTACAGGGGTCCCCGGGAGTGTGTCAGTATTTACAGGGGGTCCCCGAGAGTGTGTCAGTATTTACAGGGGTCCCCGGGAGTGTGTCAGTATTTACAGGGGGTCCCCGGGAGTGTTTCAGTATTTACAGGGGTCCCCGGTATTGTGTCTGTATTTACAGGGGGTCCCCGGGAGTGTGTCAGTATTTACAGGGTGTCCCCAGGAGTGTGTCAGTATTTACAGGGGTACCCGGGAGTGTGTCAGTATTTACACGGTGTCCCTGGGAGTGTGTCAGTATTTACAGGGGTCTCTGGGAGTGTGTCAGTATTTACAGGGGGTCCCCGGGAGTGTGTCAGTATTTACAGGGGTCCCCGGGAGTGTGTCAGTATTTACAGGGGTCCCCGGGAGTGTGTCAGTATTTACAGGGGGTCCCCGGGAGTGTGTCTGTATTTACAGGGGTCCCCGGGAGTGTGTCAGTATTTACAAGGGTCCCCGGGAGTGTGTCAGCATTTACAGGGGGTCCCCGGGAGTGTGTCAGTATTTACTGGGGTCCCCGGGAGTGTGTCAGTATATCCAGGGTGTCCCGGGGAGTGTGTCAGCATTTACAGGGGGTCCTCGGGAGTGTGTCAGTATTTACAGGGTGTCCCCGGGAGTGTGTCAGTATTTACAGATGGTCCTCGGGAGTGTGTCAGTATTTCCAGGGGTTCCCGGGAGTGTGTCAGTATTTACAGGGGTCCCCGGGAGCTTGCCAGTATTTACAAGGGTCCCCAGGAGTGTGTCAATATTTACAGGGGGTCCCCGGAAGTGTGTCAGTATTTACAGGGGTCCCCGGGAGTGTGTCAGTATTTACAGGGGTCCCCGGGAGTGTGTCAGTATTTACAGGAGGTCCCCGGGAGTGTGTCAGTATTTACAGTGGGTCCCCGGGAGTGTTTCAATATTTACAGGGGGTCCCCGGCAGTATGTCAGTATGTACAGGGGGTCCCCGGGAGTGTGTCAGTATATCCAGGGTGTCCCGGGGAGTTTGTCAGCATTTACAGGGGGTCCTCGGGAGTGTGTCAGTATTTACAGGGTGTCCCCGGGAGTGTGTCAGTATTTACAGATGGTCCTCGGGAGTGTGTCAGTATTTCCAGGGGTTCCCGGGAGTGTGTCAGTATTTACAGGGGTCCCCGGGAGCTTGCCAGTATTTACAAGGGTCCCCAGGAGTGTGTCAATATTTACAGGGGGTCCCCGGAAGTGTGTCAGTATTTACAGGGGTCCCCGGGAGTGTGTCAGTATTTACAGGGGTCCCCGGGAGTTTGTCAGTATTTACAGGAGGTCCCCGGGAGTGTGTCAGTATTTACAGTGGGTCCCCGGGAGTGTTTCAATATTTACAGGGGGTCCCCGGCAGTGTGTCAGTATGTACAGGGGGTCCCCGGGAGTGTGTCAGTATTTACAGGGGGTCGCCGGGAGTGTGTCAATATTTACAGGGGTCCTCGGGAGTGTGTCAGTATTTACAGGGTGTCCCCGGGAGTGTGTCAGTATTGACAGGGGGTTCCCCGGTAGTGTGTCAGTATTTACAGGGGGGTCCCGGCGAGTGTGTCTGTATTTACAGGGGGTCTCCAGGAGTGTGTCAATATTTACATGGGGTCCCCGGGAGTGTGTCAGTATTTACAGGGGGACCCCGGGAGTGTGTCAGTATTTACAGGGGGTTCCAGGGAGTGTTTCAGTATTTACAGGGGGTCCCCGAGTGTGTGTCAGTATTTACAGGGGTCCCCGGGAGTGTCAGTATTTACAGGGGGTCCCCGGGAGTCTGTCAGTATTTACAGGGGGTCCCCGGGAGTGTGTCAGTATTTACAGGGGGTCCCCGGGAGTGTTTCAGTATTTACAGGGGGTCCCCGGGAGTGTGTCAATATTTACAGGGGTCCCCGGGAGTGTGTCAGTATTTACAGGGGGTCCCGGGGAGTGTGTCAGTATTTACAGGGGTCCCTGGGAATGTGTCAGTATTTACAGTGTGTCCCCGGGAGTGTGTCAGTTTTTACAGGGGGTCCACGGGAGTGTGTCTGTATTTACAGAGGGTCCCCGGGAGTGTGTCAGTACTTACACGGGGTCCCCGGGAGTGTGTCAGTATTTACAGGGGGTCCCCAGGAGTGTGTCAGTATTTACAGTGGTCCCCGGGAGTGTGTCAGTATTTACAGGGGGTCCCCGGGAGTGTGTCAGTATTTACAGGGGTCCCCGGGAGTGTGTCAGTATTTACAGGGGTCCCCGGGAGTGTGTCAGTATTTACAGGGGGTCCCCGGGAGTGTGTCTGTATTTACAGGGGTCCCCGGGAGTGTGTCAGTATTTACAAGGGTCCCCGGGAGTGTGTCAGCATTTACAGGGGGTCCCCGGGAGTGTGTCAGTATTTACTGGGGTCCCCGGGAGTGTGTCAGTATATCCAGGGTGTCCCGGGGAGTGTGTCAGCATTTACAGGGGGTCCTCGGGAGTGTGTCAGTATTTACAGGGTGTCCCCGGGAGTGTGTCAGTATTTACAGATGGTCCTCGGGAGTGTGTCAGTATTTCCAGGGGTTCCCGGGAGTGTGTCAGTATTTACAGGGGTCCCCGGGAGCTTGCCAGTATTTACAAGGGTCCCCAGGAGTGTGTCAATATTTACAGGGGGTCCCCGGAAGTGTGTCAGTATTTACAGGGCTCCCCGGGAGTGTGTCAGTATTTACAGGGGTCCCCGGGAGTGTGTCAGTATTTACAGGAGGTCCCCGGGAGTGTGTCAGTATTTACAGTGGGTCCCCGGGAGTGTTTCAATATTTACAGGGGGTCCCCGGCAGTATGTCAGTATGTACAGGGGGTCCCCGGGAGTGTGTCAGTATATCCAGGGTGTCCCGGGGAGTGTGTCAGCATTTACAGGGGGTCCTCGGGAGTGTGTCAGTATTTACAGGGTGTCCCCGGGAGTGTGTCAGTATTTACAGATGGTCCTCGGGAGTGTGTCAGTATTTCCAGGGGTTCCCGGGAGTGTGTCAGTATTTACAGGGGTCCCCGGGAGCTTGCCAGTATTTACAAGGGTCCCCAGGAGTGTGTCAATATTTACAGGGGGTCCCCGGAAGTGTGTCAGTATTTACAGGGGTCCCCGGGAGTGTGTCAGTATTTACAGGGGTCCCCGGGAGTGTGTCAGTATTTACAGGAGGTCCCCGGGAGTGTTTCAATATTTACAGGGGGTCCCCGGCAGTGTGTCAGTATGTACAGGGGGTCCCCGGGAGTGTGTCAGTATTTACAGGGGGTCGCCGGGAGTGTGTCAATATTTACAGGGGGTCCCCGGGAGTGTATCAGTATTTACAGGGGGTCACCGGGAGTGTGTCAGTATTTACAGGGGTCCTCGGGAGTGTGTCAGTATTTACAGGGTGTCCCCGGGAGTGTGTCAGTATTGACAGGGGGTTCCCCGGTAGTGTGTCAGTATTTACAGGGGGGTCCCGGCGAGTGTGTCTGTATTTACAGGGGGTCTCCAGGAGTGTGTCAATATTTACATGGGGTCCCCGGGAGTGTGTCAGTATTTACAGGGGGACCCCGGGAGTGTGTCAGTATTTACAGGGGGTTCCAGGGAGTGTTTCAGTATTTACAGGGGGTCCCCGAGAGTGTGTCAGTATTTACAGGGGTCCCCGAGAGTGTGTCAATATTTACAGGGGTCCCCGGGAGTGTGTCAGTATTTACAGGGGGTCCCCGGGAGTGTGTCAGTATTTACAGGGGTCCCTGGGAATGTGTCAGTATTTACAGTGTGTCCCCGGGAGTGTGTCAGTTTTTACAGGGGGTCCACGGGAGTGTGTCTGTATTTACAGAGGGTCCCCGGGAGTGTGTCAGTACTTACACGGGGTCCCCGGGAGTGTGTCAGTATTTACAGGGGGTCCCCGGGAGTGTGTCAGTATTTACAGGGGGTCCCCGGGAGTGTTTCAGTATTTACAGGGGGTCCCCGGGAGTGTGTCAATATTTACAGGGGTCCCCGGGAGTGTGTCAGTATTTACAGGGGGTCCCGGGGAGTGTGTCAGTATTTACAGGGGTCCCTGGGAATGTGTCAGTATTTACAGTGTGTCCCCGGGAGTGTGTCAGTTTTTACAGGGGGTCCACGGGAGTGTGTCTGTATTTACAGAGGGTCCCCGGGAGTGTGTCAGTACTTACACGGGGTCCCCGGGAGTGTGTCAGTATTTACAGGGGGTCCCCAGGAGTGTGTCAGTATTTACAGTGGTCCCCGGGAGTGTGTCAGTATTTACAGGGGGTCCCCGGGAGTGTGTCAGTATTTACAGGGGTCCCCGGGAGTGTGTCAGTATTTACAGGGGTCCCCGGGAGTGTGTCAGTATTTACAGGGGGTCCCCGGGAGTGTGTCTGTATTTACAGGGGTCCCCGGGAGTGTGTCAGTATTTACAAGGGTCCCCGGGAGTGTGTCAGCATTTACAGGGGGTCCCCGGGAGTGTGTCAGTATTTACTGGGGTCCCCGGGAGTGTGTCAGTATATCCAGGGTGTCCCGGGGAGTGTGTCAGCATTTACAGGGGGTCCTCGGGAGTGTGTCAGTATTTACAGGGTGTACCCGGGAGTGTGTCAGTATTTACAGATGGTCCTCGGGAGTGTGTCAGTATTTCCAGGGGTTCCCGGGAGTGTGTCAGTATTTACAGGGGTCCCCGGGAGCTTGCCAGTATTTACAAGGGTCCCCAGGAGTGTGTCAATATTTACAGGGGGTCCCCGGAAGTGTGTCAGTATTTACAGGGCTCCCCGGGAGTGTGTCAGTATTTACAGGGGTCCCCGGGAGTGTGTCAGTATTTACAGGAGGTCCCCGGGAGTGTGTCAGTATTTACAGTGGGTCCCCGGGAGTGTTTCAATATTTACAGGGGGTCCCCGGCAGTATGTCAGTATGTACAGGGGGTCCCCGGGAGTGTGTCAGTATATCCAGGGTGTCCCGGGGAGTGTGTCAGCATTTACAGGGGGTCCTCGGGAGTGTGTCAGTATTTACAGGGTGTCCCCGGGAGTGTGTCAGTATTTACAGATGGTCCTCGGGAGTGTGTCAGTATTTCCAGGGGTTCCCGGGAGTGTGTCAGTATTTACAGGGGTTCCCGGGAGCTTGCCAGTATTTACAAGGGTCCCCAGGAGTGTGTCAATATTTACAGGGGGTCCCCGGAAGTGTGTCAATATTTACAGGGGTCCCCGGGAGTGTGTCAGTATTTACAGGGGTCCCCGGGAGTGTGTCAGTATTTACAGGAGGTCCCCGGGAGTGTGTCAGTATTTACAGTGGGTCCCCGGGAGTGTTTCAATATTTACAGGGGGTCCCCGGCAGTGTGTCAGTATGTACAGGGGGTCCCCGGGAGTGTGTCAGTATTTACAGGGGGTCGCCGGGAGTGTGTCAATATTTACAGGGGGTCCCCGGGAGTGTATCAGTATTTACAGGGGGTCACCGGGAGTGTGTCAGTATTTACAGGGGTCCTCGGGAGTGTGTCAGTATTTACAGGGTGTCCCCGGGAGTGTGTCAGTATTGACAGGGGGTTCACCGGTAGTGTGTCAGTATTTACAGGGGGGTCCCGGCGAGTGTGCCTGTATTTACAGGGGGTCTCCAGGAGTGTGTCAATATTTACATGGGGTCCCCGGGAGTGTGTCAGTATTTACAGGGGGACCCCGGGAGTGTGTCAGTATTTACAGGGGGTTCCAGGGAGTGTTTCAGTATTTACAGGGGGTCCCCGAGAGTGTGTCAGTATTTACAGGGGTCCCCGGGAGTGTCAGTATTTACAGGGGGTCCCCGGGAGTGTGTCAGTATTTACAGGGGGTCCCCGGGAGTTTGTCAGTATTTACAGGGGGTCCCCGGGAGTGTTTCAGTATTTACAGGGGGTCCCCGGGAGTGTGTCAATATTTACAGGGGTCCCCGGGAGTGTGTCAGTATTTACAGGGGGTCCCGGGGAGTGTGTCAGTATTTACAGGGGTCCCTGGGAATGTGTCAGTATTTACAGTGTGTCCCCGGGAGTGTGTCAGTTTTTACAGGGGGTCCACGGGAGTGTGTCTGTATTTACAGAGGGTCCCCGGGAGTGTGTCAGTACTTACGCGGGGTCCCCGGGAGTGTGTCAGTATTTACAGGGGGTCCCCAGGAGTGTGTCAGTATTTACAGTGGTCCCCGGGAGTGTGTCAGTATTTACAGGGGGGTCCCCGGGAGTGTGTCAGTATTTACAGGGGGTCCCCGGGAGTGTGTCTGTATTTACAGGGTGTCCCCGGGCGTGTGTCAATATTTACAGGGGGTCCCCGGGAGTGTGTCAGTATTTACAGGGGGTCACTGGGAGTGGGTCAGTTTTTACAGGGGGTCCCCGGAAGTGTGTCAGTATTTACAGGTGTCCCCGGGAGTGTGTCAGCATTTACAGGGGGGGTCCCCGGGAGTGTGTCAGTATTTACAGGGGGTCCCCGGGAGTGTGTCTGTATTTACAGGGGGTCCCCGGGAGTGTGTCAATATTTACAGGGGGTCCCTGGGAGTGTGTCATTATTTACAGGGGGTCCCTGGGAGTGGGTCAGTTTTTACAGGGGGTCCCCGGGAGTGTGTCGGTATTTACAGGGGTCCCCAGGAGTGTGTCAGTATTTACAGGGTGTCCCCGGGAGTGTGTCAGTATTTACAGATGGTCCTCGGGCGTGTGTCAGTATTTCCAGGGGTTCCTGGGAGTGTGTCAGTATTTACAGGGGGTCGCCGGGAGTGTGCCAATATTTACAAGGGTCCCCGGGAGTATGTCAATATTTACAGGGGGTCCCCGGAAGTGTGTCAGTATTTACAGGGGGTCCCCAGGAGTGTGTCAATATTTACAGGGGTCCCCGGGAGTGTGTCAGTATTTACAGGGGTCCCCGGGAGTGTGTCATTATTTACAGGGGGTCCCCGGGAGTGTGTCAGTATTTACATTGGGTCCCCGGGAGTGTTTCAATATTTACAAGGGGTCCCCGGGAGTGTGTCAGTATTTACAGGGGGTCCCCGGGGGTGTGTCAGTTTTTACAGGTGGTCCCTGGCAGTGTGTCAGTATTTACAGGGGGTCCCCGGGAGTGTGTCAGTATTTACAGGGGGTCCCCGGGAGTGTGTCAATATTTACAGGGGTCCCCGGGAGTGTGTCAGTATTTACAGGGGTCCCCGGGAGTGTGTCAGTATTTACAGGGGGTCCCCGGCAGTGTGTCAGTATTTACAGGGTGTCCCCGGGAGTGTGTCTGTATTTACAGAGGGTCCCCGGGAGTGTGTCAGTACTTACACGGGGTCCCCGGGAGTGTGTCAGTATTTACAGGGGGTCCCCAGGAGTGTGTCAGTATTTACAGTGGTCCCCGGGAGTGTGTCAGTATTTACAGGGGGGGTCCCCGGGAGTGTGTCAGTATTTACAGGGGGTCCCCGGGAGTGTGTCTGTATTTACAGGGGGTCCCCGGGCGTGTGTCAATATTTACAGGGTGTCCTCGGGAGTGTGTCAGTATTTACAGGGGGTCCCTGGGAGTGGGTCAGTTTTTACAGGGGGTCCCCAGAATTGTGTCAGTATTTACAGGTGTCCCCGGGAGTGTGTCAGTATTTACAGGGGGGGTCCCCGGGAGTGTGTCAGTATTTACAGGGGGTCCCCGGGAGTGTGTCTGTATTTACAGGGGGTCCCTGGGAGTGTGTCATTATTTACAGGGGGTCCCTGGGAGTGGGTCAGTTTTTACAGGGGGTCCCCGGGAGTGTGTCGGTATTTACAGGGGTCCCCAGGAGTGTGTCAGTATTTACAGGGTGTCCCCGGGAGTTTGTCAGTATTTACAGATGGTCCTCGGGAGTGTGTCAGTATTTCCAGGGGTTCCTGGGAGTGTGTCAGTATTTACAGGGGGTCGCCGGGAGTGTGCCAGTATTTACAAGGGTCCCCGGGAGTGTGTCAATATTTACAGGGGGTCCCCAGAAGTGTGTCAGTATTTACAGGGGGTCCCCAGGAGTGTGTCAATATTTACAGGGGTCCCCGGGAGTGTGTCAGTATTCACAGTGGGTCCCCGGGAGTGTTTCAATATTTACAGGGGGTCCCCGGGAGTGTGTCAGTATTTACAGGGGGTCCCCGGGAGTGTGTCAGTTTTTACAGGGGGTCCCCGGCAGTGTGTCAGTATTTACAAGGGGTCCCCGGGAGTGTATCAGTATTTACAGGGGGTCCCCGGGAGTGTGTCAATATTTACAGGGGTCCCCGGGAGTGTGTCAGTATTTACAGGGGTCCCCGGGAGTGTGTCAGTATTTACAGGGGGTCCCCGGCAGTGTGTCAGTATTTACAGGGTGTCCCCGGGAGTGTGTCAGTATGTACAGGGGGTCCCCGGGAGTTTGTCAGTATTTACAGGGGGTCGCCGGGAGTGTGTCAATATTTATAGGGGGTCCCCGGGAGTGTTTCAGTATTTACAGGGGGTCACCGGGAGTGTGTCAGTATTTACAGGGGGTCCTCGGGAGTGTGTCAGTATTTACAGGGTGTCCCCGGGAGTGTGTCAGTATTTACAGGGGGTTCCCCGGGAGTGTGTCAGTATTTACAGGGGGGTCCCGGCGAGTGTGTCAGTATTTACAGGGGTCCCCGGGAGTGTGTCAGTATTTACAGGGGGTCCCCGGCAGTGTGTCAGTATTTACAGGGTGTCCCCGGGAGTGTGTCAGTATGTACAGGGGGTCCCCGGGAGTTTGTCAGTATTTACATGGGGTCCCCGGGAGTGTGTCAGTATTTACAGGGGGTACCCGGGAGTGTGTCAGTATTTACAGGGGGTCCCCGGGAGTGTTTCAGTATTTACAGGGGGTCCCCGAGAGTGTGTCAGTATTTACAGGGGTCCCCGGGAGTGTCAGTATTTACAAGGGGTCCCCGGGAGTGTGTCAGTATTTACAGGGGGTCCCCGCGAGTGTGTCAGTATTTACAGGGGGTCCCCGGGAGTGTTTCAGTATTTACAGGGGGTCCCCGGGTGTGTGTCAATATTTACAGGGGTCCCCGGGAGTGTGTCAGTATTTACAGGGGATCCCGGGGAGTGTGTCAGTATTTACAGGGGTCCCTGGGAATGTGTCAGTATTTACAGGGAGTCCCCGGGAGAGTGTCAGTATTTACAGGGGTTCCCCGGGAGTGTGTCAGTATTTACAGGGGGTCCCTGGGAATGTGTCAGTTTTTACAGGGTGTCCCCGGGAGTGTGTCAGTATTTACAGGGGGTCCACGGGAGTGTGTCTGTATTTACAGAGGGTTCCCGGGAGTGTGTCAGTACTTACACGGGGTCCCCGGGAGTGTGTCAGTATTTACAGGTGGTCCCCAGGAGTGTGTCAGTATTTACAGGGGGTCCCCGGGTGTGTGTCAGTATTTACAGGGGGTCCCCGGGAGTTTGTCAGTATTTACAGGGGGTTCCCGGGAGTGTGTCAGTACTTACACGGGGTCCCCGGGAGTGTGTCAGTATTTACAGGGGGTCCCTGGGAGTGTGTCAGTATTTACAGGGGGTCCCCGGGTGTGTGTCAGTATTTACAGGGGGTCCCCGGGAGTGTGTCAGTATTTACAGGGGGTGTCCCCGGGTGTGTGTCAGTATTTACAGGGGGTCCCCGGGAGTGTGTCTTTATTTACAGGGGGTCCCCGGGCGTGTGTCAATATTTACAGGGTGTCCCCGGGAGTGTGTCAGTATTTACAGGGGGTCCCTGGGAGTGGGTCAGTTTTTACAGGGGGTCCCCGGAAGTGTGTCAGTATTTACAGGTGTCCCCGGGAGTGTGTCAGTATTTACAGGGGGGGTCCCCGGGAGTGTGTCAGTATTTACAGGGGGTCCCCGGGAGTGTGTCTGTATTTACAGGGGGTCCCCGGGAGTGTGTCAATATTTACAGGGGGTCCCCGGGAGTGTGTCATTATTTACAGGGGGTCCCTGGGAGTGGGTCAGTTTTTACAGGGGGTCCCCGGGAGTGTGTCGGTATTTACAGGGGGACCCTGGGAGTGTGTCAGTATTTACAGGGGGTCGCCGGGAGTGTGCCAGTATTTACAGGGGGACCCTGGGAGTGTGTCGGTATTTACAGGGGGTCCCCAGGAGTGTGTCAGTATTTACAGGGTGTCCCCGGGAGTGTGTCCGTATTTACAGGGGGTCTCCGGGAGTATGTCAGTATTTACAGGGGGTCTCCGGGAGTTTGTCAGTATTTACAGGGGGACCCTGGGAGTGTGTCAGTATTTACAGGGGGTCGCCGGGAGTGTGCCAGTATTTACAGGGTGTCCCCGGGGTTGTGTCAGTATTTACACGGGGTCCCCGGGAGTGTGTCTGTATTTGCAGGGGGTCCCCGGGAGTGTTTCAGTATTTACAGGGGTCCCCGGGAGTTTGTCAGTTTTTACAGGCGGTTCCCGGGAATGTGTCAGTATTTACAGGGGGTCCCCGGGAGTGTGTCAGTATTTACAGGGGTCTCCAGGAGTGTGTCAGTATTTACAGTGGGTCCCGGGAGTGCGTCAGTATTTACAGGGGTCCCCGGGAGTGTGTCAGTATTTACAGGGGGTCCCCGGGAGTGTGTCAGTATTTACAGGGGGTCCCCGGGAGTGTGTCAGTATTTACAGGGTGTCTCCGGGAGTGTGTCAGTATTTACAGGGCTCCCCGGGAGTGTGTCAGTATTTACAGGGGTCCCCGGGAGTGTGTCAGTATTTACAGGGGTCCCCGGGAGAGTGTCAGTATTTACAGGGGTCCCCGGGAGAGTGTCAGTATTTACAGGGGTCCGCGGGAGAGTGTCAGTATTTACAGGGGTCCCCGGTAATGTGTCAATATTTACAGGGGTCCCCGGGAGAGTGTCAGTATTTACAGGGGTCCCCGGGAGAGTGTCAGTGTTTACAGGGGGTCCCCGGGTGTGTGTCAGTATTTACAGTGGTTCCCCGGGAGTGTGTCAGTATTTACAGGGGTCCCCGGGAGAGTGTCAGTATTTACAGGGGTCCCCGGTAATGTGTCATTTTTACATGGGGTCCCTGGGAATGTGTCGGCTTCCTCAGCGCAAACCAATCTTGCCCTGTGTGCCTCAATCTGCTGTTAGGTCCCTCATTTGCGAGCGCCGCACTTCTGGCTGTTGATGAGGGGGCACCTCCAGCCCACCATATTGCAGGCTTCGGAGGCCAATTTGGGCCCAAAAACAGGCGCTGTGCCTTCGAATTTCTCAGCCTGAGTTACTGTTCATTTTATTTCTCAAAAGTTTATTCTGCGGATGCAAACTCCATGAATTTGTTTTGCTGCAGTTACTGGCGAGGTCACCAGTTTTGTGACGGATAAGGTCCAAACTTTGATTTGCTCCTCTTGCCAGGCTTCATCCGCCCACCGTCGGTGTCAGGGCCTGGCAGCCAGTCTGTTTCATGGCGCGACTGACACATTCAACTCAAGAACCAGACTTGGAATAAGCATCTTATTGAGTCTCTCTGAAACAACCAAAAGTGCTTCGCACTCAGTGAATTACTTTGAAGTTCAGTGCTTGTTGCTATTTAGGGAAAAACAGGAACCATTTTGCAAACTGCATGACCCCACGAACAGCAATGAGAAGAACAAACTATTAGCCTGCTTCTGGGCCTGTTGGTTGACGGAGTTTCGTTGGCCAGGACACTGCAAAAATTCTCGGCTGATGGGATCGTAACATCCATCTGAACCACATGAACAGACAGACAGACACGGCCTCAGTTTAATGTTTCATTCAAAGGGTGGCCCCTCTGAGAGTGCGGCGCTCCCTCAGTACTGCCCCTCTAACAGTGCGGCGCTCCCTCAGTACTGTCCCTCCGACAGTGCAGCACTCCCTCCGTACTGCCCCTCCGACTGTGCGGCGTTCCTCAGTACTGTCCCTCCGACAGCGCAGCACTCCCTCAGTACTGCCCCTACGACAATGTGGTGCTCCCTCAGTACTGCCCCTCCAACAGTGTGGCGCTCACTCAGTACTGCCCCTCCGACAGTGCAGCGCTCCCTCAGTACTGCCCCTCTGACAGTACGGCGCTCCCTCAGTACTGTCCCTCCGACAGTGCGGCGCTCCCTCAGTACTGTCCCTCCGACAGCGCAGCACTCCCTCAGGAACACTCCTACGACAGTGCGGCGCTCCCTCAGTACTGCCCCTCCAACAGTGCGGCGCTCCCTCAGTACTGCCCCTCTGACAGTGCAGCGCTCCGTCAGTACTGCCCCTCCGACAGTGCAGCGCTCCCTCAGTACTGCCCCTCCGACAGTGCAGCGCTCCCTAAGTACTGCCCCTCCGACAGTGCGGCACTCCCTCAGTATTCCCCCTCCAACAGTGCAGCACTCCCTCAGTACCACCCCTCTGACAGTGCGGCGTTCCCTCAGTACTGCCCCTCCGACAATGCAGCGCTCCCTCTGTACTGCCCCTCCGACAGTGCAGCACTCCCTCAGTACTGCCCCTCCGACAGTGCAGCGTTCCCTCAGTATTGCCCGTCTGAAAGTGCAGCGCTCCCTCTGTACTGCCCCTCCGACAGTGCAGCGCTCCTTTAGTACTGTCCCTCCGACAGTGCGGTGCTCCCTCAGTACTGCCCCTCCGACAGTGCGGCGCGCCCTCAGTGCTGCCCGTCCGACAGTGCAGCGCTCCCTCAGTATTGCCCCTCTGACAGTGCAGCGCTCCCTCTGTACTGCCCCTCCGACAGTGCAACATTCCCTCAGTAATGCCCCTCCGACAGTGCAGTGCTCCCTCAGTACTGCCGCTCCAACAGTGCAGCCCTCCCTCAGTATTGTCCCTCCAACAGTGCAGCGCTCCCTCGGTACTGCACCTCCAACAGTGCAGCGCTCCCTCCATACTGCCCCTCCGACAGTGCAGCGCTCCCTCAGTACTGCCCCTCTGGCAGTGCAGCACTCCCTCAGTAATGCCCCTCCGACAGTGCAGCACTCCCTCAGTACTGCCCCTCCGACAGTGCGGCGCTCCCTCAGTACTGCCCCTCCGACAGTGCAGCGCTCCCTCAGTACTGCCCCTCTGACAGTGCGGCGCTCCCTCAGTACTGCCCCTCCGACAGTGCAGCACTCCCTCAGTACTGCCCCTCTGGCAGTGCAGCACTCCCTCAGTAATGCCCCTCCGACAGTGCAGCACTCCCTCAGTACTGCCCCTCCGACAGTGCGGCGCTCCCTCAGTACTGCCCCTCCGACAGTGCAGCGCTCCCTCAGTACTGCCCCTCTGACAGTGCGGCGCTCCCTCAGTACTGCCCCTCCGACAGTGCAGCGCTCCCTCAGTACTGCCCCTCCGACAGTGCAGCGCTCCCTCAGTACTGAACCTCCGACAGTGCGGCACTCCCTCAGTACTGCCCCTCCGATAGTGCGGCGCTCCCTCAGAACTGCCCCTCTGGCAGTGCAGCACTCCCTCAGTACTGCCCCTCCGACAGTGCAGCACTCCCTCAGTACTGCCCCTCCGACAGTGTAGCACTCCCTCAGTACTGACCCTCTGACAGTGCGGCGCTCCCTCAGTACTGCACCTCCAACAGTGCAGCGCTCCATCCGTACTGCCCCTCCGACAGTGCAGCGCTCCCTCAGTACTGAACTTCCGACAGTGCGGCACTCCCTCAGTACTGCCCCTCCGATAGTGCGGCGCTCCCTCAGAACTGCCCCTCTGGCAGTGCAGCACTCCCTCAGTACTGCCCCTCCGACAGTGCAGCACTCCCTCAGTACTGCCCCTCCGACAGTGCAGCGCTCCCTCAGTACTGACCCTCTGACAGTGCAGCACTCCCTCAGTACTGCCCCTCCGACAGTGCAGCGCTCCCTCAGTACTGACCCTCCGACAGTGCAGCACTCCCTCAGTACTGCCCCTCCGGCAGTGCAGCACTCCCTCAGTACTGCCCCTCCGACAGTGCAGCGCTCCCTCAGTACTGCCCCTCCGACAGTGCAGCACTCCCTCAGTACTGCCCCTCTGGCAGTGCAGCACTCCCTCAGTACTGCCCCTCCGACAGTTCAGCACTCCCTCAGTACTGCCCCTCCGACAGTGTAGCACTCCCTCAGTACTGCCCCTCTGACAGTGTAGCGCTCCCTCAGTACTGACCCTCTGACAGTGTAGCACTCCCTCAGTATTGCCCCTCTGACAGTGCAGCGCTCCCTCAGTATTGCCCCTCCGACAGTGCAGCACTCCCTCAGTACTGACACTCTGACAGTGCAGCACTCCCTCAGTACTGACCCTCTGACAGTGTAGCACTCCCTCAGTACTGCCCCTCTGACAGTGCAGCGCTCCCTCAGTACTGCCCCTCCGACAGTGCAGCGCTCCCTCAGTACTGCCCCTCTGACAGTACGGCGCTCCCTCAGTACTGTCCCTCCGACAGTGCGGCGCTCCCTCAGTACTGTCCCTCCGACAGCGCAGCACTCCCTCAGGAACACTCCTACGACAGTGCGGCGCTCCCTCAGTACTGCCCCTCCAACAGTGCGGCGCTCCCTCAGTACTGCCCCTCTGACAGTGCAGCGCTCCGTCAGTACTGCCCCTCCGACAATGCAGCGCTCCCTCAGTACTGCCCCTCCGACAGTGCAGCGCTCCCTAAGTACTGCCCCTCCGACAGTGCGGCACTCCCTCAGTATTCCCCCTCCAACAGTGCAGCACTCCCTCAGTACCACCCCTCTGACAGTGCGGCGTTCCCTCAGTACTGCCCCTCCGATAATGCAGCGCTCCCTCTGTACTGCCCCTCCGACAGTGCAGCACTCCCTCAGTACTGCCCCTCCGACAGTGCAGCGTTCCCTCAGTATTGCCCGTCTGAAAGTGCAGCGCTCCCTCTGTACTGCCCCTCCGACAGTGCAGCGCTCCTTTAGTACTGTCCCTCCGACAGTGCGGTGCTTCCTCAGTACTGCCCCTCCGACAGTGCGGCGCGCCCTCAGTGCTGCCCCTCCGACAGTGCAGCGCTCCCTCAGTATTGCCCCTCTGACAGTGCAGCGCTCCCTCTGTACTGCCCCTCTGACAGTGCAACATTCCCTCAGTAATGCCCCTCCGACAGTGCAGTGCTCCCTCAGTACTGCCGCTCCAACAGTGCAGCCCTCCCTCAGTATTGTCCCTCCAACAGTGCAGCGCTCCCTCGGTACTGCACCTCCAACAGTGCAGCGCTCCCTCCATACTGCCCCTCCGACAGTGCAGCGCTCCCTCAGTACTGCCCCTCTGGCAGTGCAGCACTCCCTCAGTAATGCCCCTCCGACAGTGCAGCACTCCCTCAGTACTGCCCCTCCGACAGTGCGGCGCTCCCTCAATACTGCCCCTCCGACAGTGCAGCGCTCCCTCAGTACTGCCCCTCTGACAGTGCGGCGCTCCCTCAGTACTGCCCCTCCGACAGTGCAGCACTCCCTCAGTACTGCCCCTCTGGCAGTGCAGCACTCCCTCAGTAATGCCCCTCCGACAGTGCAGCACTCCCTCAGTACTGCCCCTCCGACAGTGCGGCGCTCCCTCAGTACTGCCCCTCCGACAGTGCAGCGCTCCCTCAGTACTGCCCCTCTGACAGTGCGGCGCTCCCTCAGTACTGCCCCTCCGACAGTGCAGCGCTCCCTCAGTACTGCCCCTCCGACAGTGCAGCGCTCCCTCAGTACTGAACCTCCGACAGTGCGGCACTCCCTCAGTACTGCCCCTCCGATAGTGCGGCGCTCCCTCAGAACTGCCCCTCTGGCAGTGCAGCACTCCCTCAGTACTGCCCCTCCGACAGTGCAGCACTCCCTCAGTACTGCCCCTCCGACAGTGTAGCACTCCCTCAGTACTGACCCTCTGACAGTGCGGCGCTCCCTCAGTACTGCACCTCCAACAGTGCAGCGCTCCATCCGTACTGCCCCTCCGACAGTGCAGCGCTCCCTCAGTACTGAACCTCCGACAGTGCGGCACTCCCTCAGTACTGCCCCTCCGATAGTGCGGCGCTCCCTCAGAACTGCCCCTCTGGCAGTGCAGCACTCCCTCAGTACTGCCCCTCCGACAGTGCAGCACTCCCTCAGTACTGCCCCTCCGACAGTGCAGCGCTCCCTCAGTACTGACCCTCTGACAGTGCAGCACTCCCTCAGTACTGCCCCTCCGACAGTGCAGCGCTCCCTCAGTACTGACCCTCCGACAGTGCAGCACTCCCTCAGTACTGCCCCTCCGGCAGTGCAGCACTCCCTCAGTACTGCCCCTCCGACAGTGCAGCGCTCCCTCAGTACTGCCCCTCCGACAGTGCAGCACTCCCTCAGTACTGCCCCTCTGGCAGTGCAGCACTCCCTCAGTACTGCCCCTCCGACAGTTCAGCACTCCCTCAGTACTGCCCCTCCGACAGTGTAGCACTCCCTCAGTACTGCCCCTCTGACAGTGTAGCGCTCCCTCAGTACTGACCCTCTGACAGTGTAGCACTCCCTCAGTATTGCCCCTCTGACAGTGCAGCGCTCCCTCAGTATTGCCCCTCCGACAGTGCAGCACTCCCTCAGTACTGACCCTCTGACAGTGCAGCACTCCCTCAGTACTGACCCTCTGACAGTGTAGCACTCCCTCAGTACTGCCCCTCTGACAGTGCAGCGCTCCCTCAGTACTGCCCCTCTGACAGTGCAGCGCTCCCTCAGTACTGACCCTCTGACAGTGCAGCGCTCCCTCAGTACTGACCCTCTGACAGTGCAGCGCTCCCTCAGTACTGCCCCTCCGACAGTGCAGCACTCCCTCAGTACTGACCCTCTGACAGTGCGGCACTCCCTCAGTACTGCCGCTCCGACAGTGCAGCGCTCCCTCAGTACTGCCCCTCCGACAGTGTAGCACTCCCTCAGTACTGACCCTCTGACAGTGCAGCGCTCCCTCAGTACTGAACCTCCGACAGTGCAGCGCTCCCGCAGTACTGACCCTCCGACAGTGCAGCGCTCCCTCAGTACTGAACCTCCGACAGTGTAGCACTCCCTCAGTACTGCCCCTCCGACAGTGCGGCGCTCCCTCAGTACTGACCCTCTGACAGTGCAGCACTCCCTCAGTACTGACCCTCTGACAGTGCAGCGCTCCCTCAGTACTGACCCTCTGACAGTGCAGCGCTCCCTCAGTACTGACCCTCTGACAGTGCAGCACTCCCTCAGTACTGCACTGAGAAGGGCCAGTCTGGGTTTTGTGCTGAAGGTGGGGTTGATCCCATGACTTTCTGGCTCATGTGGAAGACTGCGACTAACTGACACTTTGCTTGGAGACGTTTCCTCGACGCCCCTCACGTTTCTCCATTACTTTATTGCAAAACAAAAGACCACCTACAGCAGAAATGAAATGATTCAAATCCTACAGAGAAATGAGTCTCATGCACTTCCAGCAGAGCTGAACAATAGCGGATTACCGTGCCGTGGAATCTGTGCGTTAAGGGCAGTTATACAGTCTAACATTTGACTTTGTACAAAGTCACTTTTGAAGTGAGAATGCATCGCAGATCCCCCTGCTCTCCCCTCCCCCGCCTCTCGTCTCAATTTTATTTTTAATGTAATTTTCATCCGATCATACAAATCCCTGTTCGAATTATTGCCAGAATCACAGCCCAGCCAGTTACTGTCACACAGACAATGAGTCAGCGGCTTAAGATCGCTCAAACAATGGGCCTCAAAGCTGCAAAGCACCACAATTAAAGATCAGGAGCTTAGTGACTGGATTCTGCTCCAGAGGAAATTTACTGCTATCAAATACACACTTTCTTTCTCTTTTCTCTTTTTTATATATTCTGGGTCTGCTTCATTTGACTATGATTAATAAGGAGCGTGAATTGAGCTGATCAGATATTCCTGCATGTTAATTTCTTCAGCTCTCCCCTTGGCGTTTCTCTCCGCTCCTCCGGGACGACAGATAAAATGTCATCATAAATAGCTGATTACTGACCGTGCTTTTAAATCACATTTTTGTTCCTTAACTGATGCTCCCACTGTCCTTGCTGCCCGCAGCCCGGCTCGGTGTCACAGTGCCGCGCTCGAACCTCCTCACACCGCCGGCAGTCGACCGTGCCACGCCACCAGGCTGGAACCACGGGGAGCAGAACACCGCTCGCTCAGTCCCCCGCACCCCGGGTGCATCATTCACAAGGAGTGGGGGGGGGGGGGGCGCGGAATCTGGCATACGTCTCGTACCCTGAAACGGGCCGGCAGTGAATCGAATGCTTGCTTTATTCCGTGCCCAATTGTCTTCTTCATTTAAAGCCATTCACTATCAGCCGGTTTCACCTCACTGCTGTGGACCAATTTCACCCCCAATCTCTTGTATTGTATCATCACACCTAATCCCCTCCCCTGCACCTCTCCATTCCCATTGCTTCAGTTATCATTCACTCCTCATGTTGTTTCCCCATACCACAAAATATCCCCCCACCCCGAGAGTACCCGCAGCTATTGAACCACACAGCACAGAAGGAGGCTATTCGGCCCATCGTGCCTGTGCCGGCTCTTTGAACGAGCTCTCCAATTAGTCCCACTCCCTGCTCTTTCCCCAGAGCCCTGCAAATGTTTCCATTTCAAGTATTTATCCAATTCCCTTTTGAAAGTTACTATTGAATCTGCTTCCACCTCCCTTTCAGGGAGCGCATTCCAGATCACAACTGCATAAAGAAAATTCTCCTCCTCTCCCCTCTGGTTCTTTTGCCAATTATCTTCAACCTGTGTCCTCTGGTTACCGACCCTCCTGCCACTGGAAACAGTTTCTCCTTATTAACTCTATCAAAACCATTCATGATTTTGAAAACCTCCATTAAATCTCCTCTTAACCTTCTCTGCTCAAAGGAGAACAATCCCAGCTTCTCCAGTCTCTCCATAACTGAAATCCCTCAGCCCTGCGACCATTCCAGTAAATCTGCTCTGCACCCTCTCCAAGGCCCTGACATCCTTCCTAAAGTGTGTTGCCCAGAATTGGACACAATACTCCAGCTGGGGCTCACCAGTTTTATAAAAGTTTTGCATCATTTCTTTGTTTTTGTACTCGATGCCTCTATTTATAAATCCAAAGATCCCGTGTGATTTTCTAACAGCCATATCTCCTTCTCCAGCCATCTTCAAAGGTTTGTGTACGTACACCCCCAGGTCTCTCTGTTTCTGCACCCCCTTTAAAATTAAACCATTTAGCTTATATTCCCTCTCCTCATTCATCCTACCAAAATGTGTCACTTCACACTTCTCGGCATTAAATTGTATCTGCCATGTGTCTGCCCATTTCACCTGTGTCCTCCTGAAGTCAACTACTATTCTCCTCATTGTTTACTACATTTCCAAGTTAAGGTAAGCTGGTCCCTGGCAGCTCTGCTATTCTCTAAGAGGCACACAAGAGTAGCTTTGAAAGGTTTGTTCCCTCCCTTCCCTACGGCATCTTATTGCTTGCTCCCTGACTCCGACGACCCGGCTGAGATTGGGAACTGATTCTAGGTGCTTTTGATAACACATCTCACTGTGTTATATTAATGTTCCACACCCGTAGACCATGTGAAAGGGTGCTCTTTAATTCTGCTGTTGATGTTCTCCTCCCTCCCTCTCCCCCATGGACACCTCAGGATGAGAGGACACTACGAGCTCTCAGGTAAAATCAGAAGAATAGAGATGTTGCTGCTCTACCTGGCCCCACGTGGGGGTTTCATGACCGAGGTGAAGTGCGGCTTCTGTCTGTTGGCCTGTTCTGCCTCACTGGAGCAGGCACCTCCCCAGGCACCAGTCAAAGCTGCATCAGTTCCTAATGACGTAATAAGGCCCTGGTTTCCATTCGTTTGTGAGGCTCCTCAACTGCCTGCCAAACCCTGCAGGTTAATATCGGAAATGGTCAGGATCTGAGCGGGTAGGTAGCCTGCTCGCACACATCCCGATTCCACCGGGCACATGGGATTCAAATCCACCCGAGGGTCTTTTCATGTCTTTCCAAGCTCTACTACATGGGCGAGAGAAGTGTCCGTGTCACGTTGGTAACTCATAGGGGAAGCCCCGAACAATCCCAGATTTAATTCCCAGTCTTTGCTGATCTCAGTCAGGGAAGTAACCCCAGCAACCCTGGGATAGACAGGAAAAAATTCAGCCAGGATCCCTGCTCCTGATCACTAGACAGTCAGCCTCTGGCTAAAAACAGAAAATGCTGGAGAAACTCAGCAGGTCAGGCAGCATCTGTGAAGAGAGAAACAGAGTTAACATTTCAGTTCTGACGAAAGGTCATCCACCTGAAACGTTAACTCTGTTTCTCTCTTCACAGATGCTGCCTTACCTGCTGAGTGTTTCCAGCATTTTCTGTTTTTATTTCAGATTTCCAGCATCTGCAGTATTTTCTTTTAGTATCAGCCTCTGGATAGTGTGCCTTTGTGTGTGTGTATTCGTCTGTGCGCATCTTTGAGAATGTCTGCATATGCCTGTGTGTGTGTGACTGTGTGTGAGTGTGTGTTTGTGTGTCTGTGTGACTGTATCAGTGTGAGTGAGTGTGAGTGTGTGTGTGTTAGTCACTGTGTGTGTGTGTTTGTGTGTGAGTTTGTATGTCTCTGTGTGGGTGAGTGTGTGTGAGAGTGTATTTGTGTGTGTGACTATGAGTGTGAGTGTGTGTGTGTGTGAGTCATTGTGTGTGTGTGAGTTTGTATGTCTCTGTGTGAGTGAGTGTATGTGAGAGTGAGTGTGTGTGACACTGGATGAGGACAGAGTTGTGTTTTGCTGTGATGCCCTCAATCGATCAGATGCCCTGTCAGTGGGCACTGTTGGTGCTCGTACACTGACAGTGCCACTTGGGTAGGTTCCAGAATGAGCTGAGCACCCGTAGAGCAGTGACTGGTCAACACTCACAAGAGGAGGATGAGAGAAACTTGAAAGAGAACATTTGAAGAGGAAAGAATCATGAATTCAATGTTATATTTTATTTATAATGCTGCATGCAAAAAATTGATCTTAATGACTTGGAAATGGGCTGAATGAGCTTCACAAATGACTGCAGATTTTTTTCTGTGAGCAATGATTTCTCAAAATTGGTACAAAACTCCGGGGTCGGTTTTACTGCCTGGCATTAATCAGTGCCTGGGTGGAACGCGGAGTGGAGGATCTGATGGGGAAGACTGCCGCCCCTCCAGAAACCCCCTGGATTGTCCATCTACTTAAAGTAAAGATGGGGCCATCAGGTGGAGTCTGTAAGGGGAGTTGCAAGTCCCCCCACTCCTCACGCCACCCATTGATGCGAACACCTGGTGGTCAGGTCTACTCCGCTGACTACAGAGAGTTCAGGTGAAATGGCTGATGCGTGAGATTTGTGAACGGGTGGAGTCATACTTGGGTGCATGACTAAGGAACACTGGGCAATCTTGCCAGGAATTGCCCAAATTATTAACAGTGTCCCAAACATCAAAGGTTGGATGAATGAAGAATATTGTCAAAGGACCTTTTGAAGAAAGAACTTGCATTTCTATAGCGCCTTTCACAACCTCAGGATGTCCTTCACAGCCAACAAAGTACATTTGAAGTGTAGTCACTGTTGTAATGTAGGCAATGCAGCAGCCAATTTGCACACAGCAAGCTCCCACAAACAGCAATGTGATAATGGCCAGATAATCTGTTTTAGAGATGTTGGTTGAAGGATAAATATTGGCCAGGACACCGGAGAGAACTCCCCTGCTCTTCTTCAAATAGTGGCCGTGGGATCTTTTACATCCACCTGAGAGGGCAGACGGGGCCTCGGTTTATCGTGGCATCTGAAAGACGGCACCTCCGACAGTGCAGCATTCCCTCAGCACTGCACTGGGAGTGTCAGCCTAGATTTATGTGCTCAAGTCTCTGGAGTGGGACTTGAACCCACGACCTTCTGCCTCAGAGGTGAGAGTGCGACCCACTGAGCCAAAAACAGACCTGTCTGTCAAGGCAACATGATAATCAAATTGGGGCTATGGCATGGCAGGAGGGGGGACTTGTCCAAGTTCCTTGGTGGCAGGATGTTTCATGGCGAGAGAGGGGCTGAGAAGAACTCACACTCAACAGAAGTGCAGCAGCGATTCTGGTAATGAAAACCAAGCACATTTTAAACCAATCCCAATTAATGCAGGGAAATTTCTTATATGCAGTACATAATTAAAATATTTATATCAGGAAAAAAAATGCCATCAAGTCACTAATGTATAGCGATCCTTCAAAACTGTCCCGAAATTAAATAGATGTCATTTAATTACTGAAGCCCAGAGTATAAAGATGGATCTGAGTGGTCACAGTGAGAGGCTTCTGCTCGCCCCCACTGTGACCCATCTCGATCTGTAAGGGAGGAACGCTTCTTGCCTTATCACTCCGCTCGGCCTTTTCAGCTCTGTCGCACAATCCATGGAATAGATTGGACACGCAGAGAATGTAATATATTCTCTCCATTTTTCCCATGAGCCCAGGGTATCCCTGCCCTCTCCCCGGGCAGTATCTCAGCGAGCTTCCAGTCGATCCAGTGCAGAAGCATCGGTTGGGTCTGGGGGTCTGGAGGAATCTGTGTGGCACATTCCTGAGTAACGGTCTTTCTTTGACCCAACTTGTGTGCCTGCCGTGGCTCACTGGGCTGCACTCTCACCCCTGAGTCAGAAGGTCGTGGGTTCAAGTCCCACTCCAGAGACTTGAGCACATAATCTAGGCTGACATTCCAGTGCAGGAATAAGGGGGTGCTATGCTGTCAGAAGGGCAGTACTGAGGGAGCACTGCCCTGTCAGAGGGGCAGTACTGAGGGAGTGCAGCACTGTCAGAGGTTCAGTACTGAGGGAGCACTGCACTGTCGGAGGGGGCGGTACTGAGGGAGTGCAGCACTGTCAGAGGGGCAGTACTGAGGGAGCACTGCACTGTCGGAGGGGCAGTACTGAGGGAGTGCTGCACTGTCGGAGGGGCAGTACTGAGGGAGCAGTGCACTGTCGGAGGGGCAGTACTGAGGGAGTGCTGCCCCGTCAGAGGGGCAGTACTGAGGGAGTGCAGCACTGTCAGAGGTTCAGTGCTGAGGGAGCACTGCACTGTCGGAGGGGCAGTACTGAGGGAGTGCTGCACTGTCGGAGGGGCAGTACTGAGGGAGCGCTGCACTGTCGGAGGGGCAGTACTAAGGGAGCACTGCACTGTCGGAGGGGCAGTACTGAGGGAGTGCTGCACTGTCGGAGGGGCAGTACTGAGGGAGCGCTGCACTGTCGGAGGGGCAGTACTGAGGGAGCGCTGCACTGTCGGAGGGGCAGTACTGAGGGAGTGCTGCACTGTCGGAGGGGCAGTACTGAGGGAGCGCTGCACTGTCGGAGGGGCAGTACTGAGGGAGTGCTGCACTGTTGGAGGAGCAGTACTGAGGGAATGCTGCAATGTTGGAGGTGCCGTCTTTCGGGTGAGACGTTAAACCGAGGTCCTATCTGCTCTCTCAGGTGGATGTAAAACATCCCATGACACTATTTGAAGATGAACAGGGGAGTTCTCCTGGCCAATATTTATCCTGCAACCAAATTCACTAAAACAGATTATCTGGTCGTTATCTCATTGCTGCTTGTGGGAGCTTGCCGTGCACAAATTGGCTGCTTTTGTGCTAAATAAATGCAAGTTCTTTCTTCTCAACCTGCAGTGATTTCTGCTTCCTCTTCTTTCCCTCCCACCACCCGTATCTCTCAAGTTTCACTTCCTCCTCCTCCCTCCCACGAATGTTAATCCCTCATCTGCTCCAAGAGGTGGAGCATGCTCCTGGTCAGTGTATGGATTATTCTCCTGTGCCTTGTGATGCCTGTTCCCCCCCCCTCACCCCCCCAATTCTCTGTGGTTGTCGGGCCCAGGCCTCAGCTGGTCCTGACATCTGAGCTCCTTGCTGCTCTAAGGAGCTGCCTCTCTTCATCATGGACCCTCCTTAACTCAACCGAATACTCTGTTACTCTGGACATGACAGGCTTGGGCGATAATCAGTGCGGTCCAGGATGGTATTGTCTCCCTTAGTTTTGATTTCCATTCTATCCTCAGCATTTGACTTAACTTTGATGAGTAATTTTAAATATCTGGACCATACTCTCTGATTTTTAAATTAAAAACTGGGTAAAAAATGAACTTGTAGAAAATGAGTAGGAGTCGGCTCCCAAGTTATCTTTTACCACCCACTGGACTTCCCAAACAGATCAGTTTTCCTCCCCATTTTACCCCTGAACTATGAGCTTAATTGGTTCTTAATCTCTGACAGTAAGTTTTACTGATGCCTATTAACACTGAGTAGAAGCTTCAGAATAGCAGTAAATATGTCATGTGTACTGTGCTGGAGCTGAAAGGATGGCTCCATTAAATATGTCTGAATGTTACCATAGTCAGCGACACTTTGAAAGCCGCAGTACAGAGGTGAAATTCGGGTCAGGGGCTTCCCGCGGGTGCGAGCCCCCGACCTGCACTTACCTTGCGCGCCGGCCGTTGAGCTGTGGGCCCGCGTGGGATTCCGATCCTGGGCCTGCTCCAACTGTCGGCGTGCAGAGCTTGCGTATCCCAGGGGCGCAGTTAGTTCGATGCGTTCCCTGGGATCACGTGGGCCATGGAGAGCCAATGGTAGCAGGGAATGCTTCATTCATAAGTTTGACAGGAAGACCTGTCAAAACTATAAATACTATAAACCCCAAAACATCACTAAAACTTGAAATAATTTTTTTTTAAATCACATTTATAAAATAACTATAAATTACATGAAATAACTTTTAAACAATAATTTAAATTTTGAAAAAGTTAATTACATTTTCTAACGGGGCTAAAAATAAACTTACCTTTCTTTAAAGTATTTAAAAATAATAAACCTGTGGAAAAAATGTTTTAATTTTATTTAATTCACCACTTACCTTGATAAAAGCAGGCCTTGCGACTGCTTTTTAAAAGTGTAACTGCTGGAGACTTACTCTCCCGGAGAAGCCTGCAAAAAAAACGTAAGTTCGATGCACACGCGCTGCCTCTCCCGCGCACGCGTTCGACTTCTGAACCCCTTCTTTCAGGGGAACGGAAGTGCCGGTTTCCCACGCATGCGCAGTGCATGCAGGAAACCAGCACTTTTGTTGGGCCTACGCGTGAGTAGCCCATGCGTACTTACGCGTTGGGACCTGAATTTCTGGGCCAATGTTAAATTTGACATTTTTAACTCTCCACCAACAATTCATAGTCTGAAAGAATGAGACTCCACACTTTTCATTGTTCATTTTCTGGGCCAGAGAGGTTGATTGGCAATCAGTAACAATTGACTTAACTTTCTGTGGCGAGTTTAATGGGTAATTAATGCACAAATGCAGCAACTTCATGAGGCTCGCGGGAGGGTGAGGGCGAGCTGACGTTTTCACGAGGCTAAAGACAGAGTGACGCAAATCGTCCAGCAACTTGTGGTGATTCACAATTCACGGGGCGTCTCTCCCTCGCCACAAGTGGCTGGACGAGTTACACACTAAAAACGGCGAGCATCACTCGCACACTGGTATTTCATCACTAAATTCTGGGCCATTATACTCAAGGCCCGGTGGAAATACCCAAGCACATAAAACATCTTTTTCATCCACCCTTTTCACTTCTCTCCTGAACTTGCTTCCTGACAATATTAACAGCAGGAGTGGCACCCAGGTGGGATATTCCTCTCTCCAGTCCAGTGCCCCAACTGCCACATGAGCTACAATCAGTGGATGCAGCACAGAATCAGGCCTGGGACCATCCTGCCCTTTGTGGCTTTCTCTGCAGCAGGTAACTGGGAACAGATTCTCACAAAGCCATTGGAGAAGCTCCCTGTTTTTTATTTTCATTTATGAGAAGAACAGGCATTGCGAGTCCCCACATGGCCACCCGAGAATCACAGGTGGATCATTGAGAAAGTGCACACTCTACAAGCTGGGGAGGCAGGAGGGAGAGAAACATACCAACATATGAAGAGTGACAGGCAGGAAAAGACCCTCTGGGCCACCCAGCTCATCCCACACAATTGCGATACCTTGTAGAATCATAGAATCATAGAATGGTTACAGCACAGAAGGAGGCCATTCCACCCGTCAAGCCTGTGCTGGCTCTCTGGAAGAGCATTTCAGCTAGTCCCACTCCCCCGCCCTTTCCCTGTAGCCCTGCGAATGTTTTCCCTTCAGGTACTTATCCAATTCCCTTTTCAAAGCCTTGATTGGCTCTGTCTCCACCACCCTTTCCAGCAGTGCATTCCAGATCCTAACCACTCGCTGAGTAAAAAAGTTTTCCCTCATGTCGCCTTTGGTTCTTCTGCCAATCACCTTATATCTGTGTCATCTGGTTCTCGACCCTTCTGCCAATGGGAACAGTTTCTCTCTATTCTGTCCAGACCCCTCGTGATTTTGAACACCTCTATCAAATCTCCTCTCAATCTTCTCTGCTCCAAGGAGAACAACCCCAGCTTCTCCAGTCTATCCACGTAACTGAAGTCCCTCATCCCTGGAAACATTCTCGACAATCTTTTCTACACCCTCTCTATGGCCTTCACATCCTTCCTAAAGTGCAGTGCCCAGAATTGGACACAATACTCCAGGTGAAGCTGAACCAGTGTTTTATAAAGGTTCATCATAACTTCCTTGCTTTTGTACTCTATGCCTCTATTTATGAAGCCCAGGATCCCGTAAGCTTTTATAACCGCTTTCTCAACCTACCCTGCCACCTTCAATGATTTGTGCACACATACCCCCAGGTCTCTCTGTTCATGCACCCCCTTTAGGATTGGACCCTTTAGGATTGCCTCTCCTCATTCTTCCTACCAAAATGTATCACTTCTCACATTTCTGCGTTAAATTTAATCTGCCACGTGTCCGCCCATTCCACCAGCCTGTCTATGTCCTCTTGAAGTCTATCACTATCCTCCTCGCTGTTCACTATATTTCCAAGTTTTGTGTCATCTGTAAATTTTGAAATTGTGCCCTGTACACCCAAGTCCAAGTCATTAATATATATCAAGAAAAGCAGTGGTCCGAGGACCGACCCCTGGGGAACACCACTGTATACCTTGCTCCAGTCCGTAAAACAACCGTGTATCACAACATATACACTCCCCACCCACCCGGAACCATGTGCTCTCCTGGGAGAGGCAAAAAAACAGATACAAAACCCAGGCCAATTTGGGGGGAGGAAGAAATCCGTGAAATTCCTCTCCGACCCACCACGGCGATGGAAACTAGTCCAGGAGACCACTCTGGCCCTGAATTCCCTGCAGTACCCAACTTCTGTAAGAGGTGATCTCCGCCCCAGCCAGAAACATCCAGCTCTCGCATGAAGGAATGTGAGTTGGCATCCACCGCACGAGCTGGTAGCCTGCTCCAGAGGTCCACTATTCTCTGGGAGAAGAACCACCTCCTGACACCTAACCTCGATCTGGCCTTGTACAACTTAAAATTTTGATCCCTGGTCCTCCCTAACCTATTTAATTGGAACAAATTGTCAATTGGAACACAATCTATTCCCTTCATAAGAACATAAGAACATAAGAAATAGGAGCAGGAGTAGGCCAATCGGCCCCTCGAGACTGCTCCGCCATTTAATAAGATCATGGCTGATCTGATCCTAACCGCCAATCCACTATCACAGAACCATCTCCTGAATCTAACAGAATTAGACACACGAACTAGGAGCAGGATCAGGCTACACGGCCCCTGGGCCCGCTCCGCTACCCACAGGGCCATGACCGATCCGAACCTAGATTCATGTCCAAATTCCTGCCCGCCCCCCGGAACCCTTAATTCCCTTTACTTCTAGGAAACTGTCTATCTCTGTTTTAAATTTATGTAATGATGTAGCTTCTACAGCTTTTTGGGGCAGCATATTCCATGGACCTACCACCCTCTGAGTGAAGTAGTTCCTCCTCATCTCAGTTTTGAAAGAGCAGCCCCTTATTCTAAGACTATGCCCCCTAGTTCTAGTTTCACCCATCATCAGGAACATCCTCCCCGCATCCATCCGATCGAACCCCTTCACAATCTTATATGTTTCAATAAGATCGCCTCTCATTCTTCTGAACTCCAATGAGTAGAGTCCCAATCTACTCAACCTCTCCTCATATGTCCATCCCCTCATCCCTGGGATTAACCGAGTGAACCTTCTTTGTACTGACTCGAGAGCAAGTATGTCCTTTCTTAAGTATGGACACCAAAACTGTACGCAGTATTCCAGGTGCGGTCTCACCAATACCTTGTACAACTGAAGCAATACCTCCCTATTTTTATATTCCATCCCCCTGGCAATGAAAGCCAACATTCCATTGGCCTTCTTAATCACTTGCTGCACCTGCATACTAACCTTTTGAGTTTCGTGCACCAGGACCCCCAGATCCCTTTGTACTTCAGTACTTTCAAGTTTCTTGCCATTAAGATAATAACTTGCTCTACGATTTTTCCTGCCAAAGTGCATAACCTCACACTTTCCAGTATTGTATTCCATCTGCCATATCTCTGCCCACTTACTTAGCCTGTCTATGTCCCCTTGCAGGTTTTTTATGTCCTCCTCACTCACTACTTTCCCTCCCATCTTAGTATCATCTGCAAACTTTGATATGTTACACTCGGTCCCCTCCTCCAAATCGTTAATATAGATTGTAAAGAGTTGGGGACCCAGCACTGACCCCTGCAGAACACCACTTGTTACTGATTGCCAGTCTGAGAATGAACCATTTATCCCAACTCTCTGCCTTCTGTTAGATAGCCAATCCTCTATCCATGCCAGAATATTACCCCCAATCCCGTGATTTTTTATCTTAAGCAATAATCTTTTGTGTGGCACCTTGTCAAATGCCTTTTGGAAGTCTAAATACACTACGTCCACTGGTTCCCCTTTATCCACCCTATATGTTACTTCCTCAAAGAACTCCAGCAAATTTGTCAAACACAACTTCCCCTTCATAAAACCATGCTGACTTTGTCCTATTAAATTATGATTATCCAAATGTCCTGTTACTGTCTCCTTAATAATGGACTCCAAAATGTTACCTACCACAGATGTTAGGCTAACCGGTCTATAGTTTCCAGCCTTCTGCCTACTGCCCTTTTTAAATAAGGGTGTTACATTAGCAGTTTTCCAGTCTGCCGGGACCTTTGCTGAGTCCAGGGAGTTTTGGAAAATTATTACCAATGCATCCACAATCATCATCTTATAAACTTCAATCAGATCCCCTCTAAGTCCACGCTTCTCTAAGGTGTAGAGTCCCAGCACTTTTAGCATATCTTGATAACTAAGATGCTTTAGACTGGGAACTAGTCCAGTGGCTCCTCTTCTGCACCCTCTCCAAAGCCTCAATATCATCCACCATGTGAGGAGACCAAATCTGAACCCAGTATTCCAAGTGAGGCCTGACCAAGGTCTTGTAGAAGGCAGCAAGTGATGCCAAGCCGCCTTGTGCTTCGCAAACCAGCTGAAAACATCAAATACTCCACATACCTTTCCACTGAATAAAACCCTTTTCTGTTCACTCCAAGTGTATTTAATTCTTAACACAAAAGCAAAACCCTGCAGATGCTGAAAATCTGAAATAAAAACAGAAAATGCCGGAAATACTCAGCCGGTCAGGCAGCATTTATTTTATTCATTCATGGGATGTGGGCATCGCTGGCAAGACGAGCATTTATTGCCCATCCCTGGTTACTCTTGAGAAGGTGGTGGTGAGCCACCTTCTTGAACCGTTGCAGTCCATGTGGTGAAGGTACTCCCACAGTGCTGTTAGGGAGGGGGTTCCAGGAATTTGACCCAGCGACAATGAAGAAACAGCCGATATATTTCTAAGTCAGGATGGTGTGTGACTTGGAGAGGAACTTGGAGGTGGTGGTGTTCCCATGTGCCTGCTGCCCTTGTCCTTCTAGGTGGTAGAGGTCGTGGGTTTGGGAGGTGCTGCCGAAGAAGCCTTGGTGAGTTGCTGCAGTGCATCTTGTAGATGGTACACACTGCAGCCACGGTACGCCGGTGGTGGAGGGAGTGAATGTTTAAGGTGGTGGATGGGGTGCCAATCAAGTGGGCTGCTTTGTCCTGGATGGTGTCGAGCTTCTTGAATGTTGTTGGAGCTGCACTCATCCAAGCAAGTGGAGAGTATTCCATCACACTCCTTACTTGTGCCTTGTAGATGGTGGAAAGGCTTTGGGGAATCAGGAGGTGAGACACTCGCCACAGAATACCTAGCATCTGGCCTGCTCTTGTTGCCACAGTATTTATGTGGCTGGTCCAGTTAAGTTTCTGGTCAATGATAACCCCCAGGATGTTGATGGTGGGGGATTCGGCGATGGTAATGCCGTTGAATATCAAGGGGAGGTGGTTAGACCCTCACTTGTTGGAGGTAGTCATTGCCTGGCACATGTGTGGTGCGAATGTTACCTGCCTCTTATCAGCACAAGCCTGAATGTCGTCCAGGTCTTGTTGCATGTGGGCATGGACTGCTTCATTATCTGTGGAGTTGTGAATGGCACTGAACACTGTGCAGTCATCAGCGAACATCCCCATTTCTGACCTGATGCTGGAGGGAAGGTCATTGATGAAGCAGCTGAAGATGGTTGGGCCAAGTCACTGCCCTGAGGAACTCCTGCAGCGAAGTCCTGGGGCTGTGATGATTGATCTTCAACCACCACAGCCATCTTCTTTTGTGCTAGGTATGACTCCAGCCAGTGGAGCGTTTTCCCCCCGATTCCCATTGACTTCAGTTTTACTCGGGCTCCTTGATGCAACACTCGGTCAAATGCTGCCTTGATGTCAAGGGCAGTCACTCTCACCTCACCTCTGGAATTCAGCTCCTTTGCCCATGTTTGGACCAAGGCTGTAATGAGGTCTGGAGCCAAGTGGCCTTGGTGGAAGCCAAACTGAGCATCGGTGAGCAGGTTATTGGTGGGTAAGTGCCACTTAATAGCACTGTTGATGGCACCTTCCATCACTTTGCTGATGATTGAGAGTAGACTGATGGGGCGGTAATTGGCCGGATTGGAGTTGTCCTGATTTTTGTGGACAGGACATACCTGGGCAGTGCAGAGAGAAACTGAGTTAACGGTCGATGACCTCTCGTCAGACTCATTCTTAATACAGTCTCATGATTTAGAATATTAAAATAAAAAACAGAAATGCGTGTTATTTATTATTATACAAACGGTTGTGTACAAGAACCATCTGAACCCCAACTAGATTACAGCTTTATAGCTCAACCCTAGTGTCCGTTATTGTATGTATGATCCTCAGTCAAAAAAGTATCCGTGGAAGAGTGTGAGCTCTCCGGGCTCAAGGTTGAGTTGTAAGCGTGAATTTTATTCAGCTTTGATTGCCCTCAAGGTGAATTTGAGCAAGTCTTAGCTGGGTTGCCAGCAAGGCCAAGCTGCTACACATGCACATACTGTCAGTGATGGATCCCTGACCATCCCAGCTCTCCCAGGATCTAACAATCTCCCTTGCCATTCATTCTTCTGTAGTATTCCCGGTGTTTCCAAACCCTTCCCATACCCTCCAACTGATGGAGTTCCAATGGGCCAAACCCCTTCCCATTCCGCCCCATCCTACTTAACTATTAATCCAAGCCTGATATTTAAAAAACAAAATCCTGTTCCATAGCTGCCTCATTTTTTCAGAGCTTAGAATGTACTCAAGTCATTGAATCTTTCCCAGAGGAAGCGGTCCTATTGCTAAGACTCGCTGTTTCTGTCTGAAATGTCTTCTATTGTAGACATTGAATTCCAGATTCGCTGATTAAATGAACTGTGATACAGTGATGGACGAATTGGTTATTTTCATCAACAATTTATAGAATTTCTGATTCAAGATAACATTGCTTAGAAAAATAATTTAACAGGCTAAACACTCTGACCAGACAACACTTGGGAATAAAATGCAAACAGTATCAAATCCTCAGCACCCTTTATAAGGCTCCTGTTTCAGACTGAAAGCCTTTTGTGTGAGGTTCTGGAGCCAAGTTGAAGCTGGGGCCTTTTTTATTATTTTGTTGAAACAGGCAGAAGCTTTGTTCCGAGCCCATCAATGTTTAACAGTGTAAATACTCCACTTGACAATGTTTATTTCATCTTATTGCTTTTCTCCAAATAAAATGGGGAACGGTCTGTAGATGTTTACAGCTTATATAAAAAACTCAACCATAGCAACTTCTGGCAATATGAGAGTCTTGTGAGAAAGCCAGCGTCTTAAAAGGGGCTCAATTGAGTCTCTGTCCTATAAAATATGATAAATTGTGTAATTAAACATACCACTGATCCTTGTAAAAGAGAAGGATGAAAACATTATTCTTCCAACATTTAATCTACAAGATTGCGTAGCTCTCGCATCTACTGTTAATTGTTTTATTTCCATGAAGGGATGGGGAGGGAGCTGGTTCACACATCCAGGGTCATTTGCTGACCTTTTACCCTGCAGTTGGTCCCAAATTCCCCCAAACAATCCCCTTCAAAATTTGAACAGTCTATTTTGAATGACATCAGTTAATTTGAAATTCAAATGCTGGTAATTGTGTTTTACAATGAGTAGACATTCTATGGACTAAACCCCTTCCCATTCACTCCCACTGTACACAATCCCAATGGACCAAACCCCTTCCCATTCACTCCCACTGTACACAATCCCAATGGACCAAACCCCTTCCCATTCACTCCCACTGTACACAATCCCAATGGACCAAACCCCTTCCCATTCACTCCCACTGTACACAATCCCAATGGACCAAACCCCTTCCCATTCACTCCCACTGTACACAATCCCAATGGACCAAACCCCTTCCCATTCACTCCCACTGTACACAATCCCAATGGGCCAAACCCACTCCCATTCACTCCCACTGTACACAATCCCAATGGACCAAACCCCTTCCCATTCACTCCCACTGTACACAATCCCAATGGACCAAACCCATTCCCATTCACTCCCACTGTACACAATCCCAATCGACCAAACCCCTTCACTCCCACTGTATACAATCCCAATGGACTAAACCCCTTCCCATTCACTCCCACTGTACACAATCCCAATGGACCAAACCCCTTCCCATTCACTCCCACTGTACACAATCCCAATGGACCAAACCCCTTCCCATTCACTTCCATTGATCACAATCCCAATGGACTAAACCCCGTCCCATTCACTCCCACTGTACACAATCCCAAGGGATCAAACGCCTTCCCATTCACTCCCACTGTACACAATTCCAATCGACCAAACTCCTTCACTCCCACTGTACACAATCCCAATGGACCAAACCCCTTCCCATTCCCTCTCATTGGACACAATCCCAATGGACCCGACCCCTTCCCAATCACTCCCACTGTACACAATTCCAATGGACCAAACCCTTTCCCATTCACTCCCACTGTACACAATCCCAATGGACCCGACGTCTCCCCATTCACTCCCACTGTACACAATCCCAATGGACCCGACCCCTTCCCATTCACTCCCACTGTACACAATCCCAATGGATCAAACCCCTTCCCATTCACTCCCACTGTACATAATCCCAATGGACCCGACGTCTCCCCATTCACTCCCACTGTACACAATGGGAGCGAGCAAGAGAAAATGAGAGAAACAGAAGAAGCAAAGGGACTGTGAAGAGAAATGGACAGTAGAAGTGACAGGAGTGGAAAGAGTAAGTTGTAGATTTTCCTTTCGACTCTCTCCATGGTTAGACCTGTGAGTTAGCGAATCATTGACTTCATTCCTCCAATTAAACTGGCAGAAAACCTTGCTGTTTTTATTGGTGCATGCTGCCAAGCTGATTTTAACTAGAATGTACTGGCAGATCATTTGCAACAGTTCTCAGCTGTATCTAATCTCCTGGTTTATCCCTGCTTATCCAATCATCGTTACACAAGTCTTCAATCTTTGGCAACTCTTTTTCAAAAACATGCTCCCGATGTAAAAGTTAAGGGACTGGGTGTCGCAGCGCGCTTACAGTTCCGAGACTAGAACAATGGAATGAAACGGCTTTAAATCCCTGGGTTTGGAGAGGGTGCAGTGCAACCTTATTGCAACCATGGTCCCAAATCTATCCGGATTTTACCCCATGGACGAACCACAGGAAACGACAGTGGGAGTGGGGGGTGTCGGCACAGGTGAGTCTTCTGCTGGCCTCCCCATGTCAAGGGGCTGTGGCTGGGGGAGTGGCTCCTCCAGGAACTCCTACACTTATGCCCCATTGGGTGTACTGGAACTCTCAGCAGTGGGCTGGCAGAGTCTTGTTCAAGGCCTTGTAAAGACCCCAAACCTTTGGAAAACAAAGTAGTAGATCCCAGAGGAACTGGTTTACTTTTCCAACCGGGGTCTTTGAAATCTGGGAGCACTTCCACTTTGACCCTTCCGATTCACCATCGGACCCCACTCCAATTTTCCTGGTGGCTATTTGGGCGTGAGTCTCTGATGAGTCCTTAGGGGCACAAGCTGCCTGGCCCAAGCACTGAAATGTCACGATCCTTGCGATTTGGGACAGGATCTGCATCAGGATCCAAGGGTTGATGGAAGTTCTGCTCCACCACACTTCCCTGTAACTTTGGTCCCAAGTCTCTTCTCTTTGCTTGTGGTAGCTTTGAATAAAATGAGTTTGGGGCAGTCTCAAATTTATCTCTGGTGAGCATCAGACTACAATAAAAAAGCATCCACAATCTGATAATAAGTTGGCAATTTCTCAAAGAAGTGATAAAGAGAGGTGATGTGGGAACTGGAAATATCACGTTAGTGCTGCTGGCCAAACGTTCCTGAGGTGGGTTTAACAACACTGGGGCAGTGTGGAGGGAGATTTACTCCGCACAGAACTTCACTATGCTTTATCCAGGAGAGTTCGATGGTTACACCAAGTACCTAGAATGGCAATATTTCCATATGCGGCCGCTGTCATCTCTCACCTTGACAGAAACACAGCTTCTAAACTGCATGAGTCTTTCCAATCTCAGCTAAATTTCCAACAAAGTCATTTTTTGATGAAGGAATCTTTCCCTCGGGCAATGTTGCATCTTTCTTTAACTTTAACCCCACACAGCATGGCGAGAAGGATTCACCTCCAAATTCTAGTGTGCTGCATTTAATTGCTCCCTGTTGGGAAACCCTAGACCAACACTTAGTTTCCTGCAGTGCAGAAAGACAGATTACCGTCCAGCTCACCATCAGTCCTCAGGCTGGTCACCAACCACTTCTTAACTTCACTGCCTCCAATTCACAGCTGGCAAAATGAGACTAACAGCAAAATTCCCCTCAAAATGAAAAAAAAAAATTTCTTTGTGCTTATCAAGGTGAGTAAAATCAAACTTGAGGAATGGAACATTTTCAGACTTATTTTTCACCCACTGTCTGAATAAAACAACTGCAGATCAGACAGAGTGACTGAGATACTGCAAACCTGCGACCTCGAACACCTAGAAGGACAAGGGCAGCAGGCACATGGGAACACCACCACCTCCAAGTTCCCCTCCAAGTCACATACCAACCTGACTTGGAAATATATCATCGATCCTCCATCGTTGCTGTGTCAATATCCTGGAACTGCCTCCCTAACCTCACTGTGGAAGTACCTTCACCACACGGACTGCAGCGTTTCGAGAAGGCGGCTCACCACCACCTTCTCAAGGTCTATTAGGGATGGGCAATAAATGCTGGCATTGTCAGCGACACCCACATCCCATAAACGAATAAAAAAAAGCTTCATAGAGGTTTACAGACACAGAAGGAAGCCATTCAGCCCATCGTGTCTATGCTGGCTCTTTGTTAGAGCAATCCCACAATAACCCCACTGACCCGCTCTATCGCCGTAGCCCTGTATTAATCCCAAACTAATCCCACAACCTGCTCTTTCCCCATAGCCCTGTATCAATCCCAAACTAACCTCACTGCCCCACTCTCTCCCCATAGCCCTGTATCAATCCCAAACTACTCCCACTGCCCCGCTCTCTCCCCATAGCCCTGTATCAATCCCAAACTAATCCCACTGCCCTGCTCTCTCCCCATAGCCCTGTATCAATCCCAAACTAACCCCACTGCCCCGCTCTCTCCCCATAGCCCTGTATCAATCCCAAACTAACCTCACTGCCCCGCTCTCTCCCCATAGCCCTGTATCAATCCCAAACTAACCCCACTGCCCCACTCTCTCCCCATAGCCCTGTATCAATCCCAAACTAACCTCACTGCCCCACTCTCTCCCCATAGCCCTGTATCAATCCCAAACTACTCCCACTGCCCCGCTCTCTCCCCATAGCCCTGTATCAATCCCAAACTAATCCCACTGCCCTGCTCTCTCCCCATAGCCCTGTATCAATCCCAAACTAACCCCACTGCCCTGCTCTCTCCCCATAGCCCTGTATCAATCCCAAACTAACCGCACTGCCCCGCTCTCTCCCCATAGCCCTGTATCAATCCCAAACTACTCCCACTGCCCTGCTCTCTCCCCATAGCCCTGTATCAATCCCAAACTACTCCCACTGCCCTGCTCTCTCCCCATAGCCCTGTATCAATCCCAAACTAACCTCACTGCCCCACTCTCTCCCCATAGCCCTGTATCAATCCCAAACTAATCCCACTGCCCTGCTCTCTCCCCATAGCCCTGTATCAATCCCAAACTAACCCCACTGCCCCGCTCTCTCCCCATAGCCCTGTATCAATCCCAAACTAACCTCACTGCCCCGCTCTCTCCCCATAGCCCTGTATCAATCCCAAACTAATCTCACTGCCCCGCTCTCTCCCCATAGCCCTGTATCAATCCCAAACTAACCCCACTGCCCCGCTCTCTCCCCATAGCCCTGTATCAATCCCAAACTAATCCCACTGCCCCGCTCTCTCCCCATAGCCCTGTATTAATCCCAAACTAATCCCACAACCTGCTCTTTCCCCATAGCCCTGTATCAATCCCAAACTAATCCCACTGCCCCACTCTCTCTCCATAGCTCTTTATCAATCCCAAACTAATCCCACTGCCCTGCTCTCTCCCCATAGCCCTGTATCAATCCCAAACTAATCCCACTGCCCCGCTCTCTCCCCATAGCCCTGTATCAATCCCAAACTAATCCCAATGTACCACACTCTCTCCATAGGCCTTTATCAATCCCAAACTAATCCCACTGCCCCGATCTCCCCCCATAGCCCTGTATCAATCCCAAACTAATCTCACTTCCTCGCTCTTTCCCCATAGCCCTGTATCAATCCCAAACAAATCCCACTGCCCCACTCTGTCCCCAAAGCCTTGTATCAATCCCAAACTAATCCCACTGCCCTGCTCTCTCCCCATAGCCCTGTATCAATCCCAAACTAATCCCACTGCCCCGTGCTCTCCCCATAGCCCTGTATGAATCAGAAACTAATCCCACTGCCATGCACTCTCCCCATAGACCTGTATCATAGAAACATAGAAGATAGGATCAGGAGTGGGCCATTCGGCCCCTCGAGATCATCCAAATTCAGTTCCCTGTCCCTGCTTTCTCCCCATATCCCTTGATCCCTTTAGCCTTAAGAAATACTGTATATCTAACTCTTTCTTGAATATATTTAATGAATTGGCCTCAACTGCCTTCTGTGGCAGAGAATTCCACAGGTTCACCACTCGCTGGGTGAAGAAATTCCTCTTCATCTCAGTCCTAA
This sequence comes from Somniosus microcephalus, assembly GCF_052327205.1. Taxonomy (NCBI): domain Eukaryota; kingdom Metazoa; phylum Chordata; class Chondrichthyes; order Squaliformes; family Somniosidae; genus Somniosus; species Somniosus microcephalus. The sequence continues at coordinate 3,671,298 of NC_141004.1, forward strand.
ATGGCTTACCCCTTATCCTTAGACTGTGACCCCTGGTTCTGGACTCCCCCGCCATCGGGAACATCCTTACTGCATCTAGTCTGTCTAGTCCTGTCAGAATTTTATAAGTTTCAATGAGATCCCCTCTCATTCTTCTAAACTCTAGCGAATACGAGCCCAATTGACCCATACTCTCTTCATATGTCATTCCTGCCATCCCAGGTATCAGTCCGGTGAATCTTCGCTGCACTCCCTCCATGTCAAGAACATCCTTCCTCAGATAAGGCGACCAAAACTGCACACAATACTCAAGGTGTGGTCTCACCAAGGCCCTGTACAACTGCAGCAAGACATCCTTGCTCCTGTACTCGAATCCTATCGCTACGAAGGCCAACATACCATTTGCCTTCTTAACCGCCTGCTGCACCTGCATGCTTACCTTCAGCGACTGGTGCACAAGGACGCCCAGGTCTCGTTGCATTTCCCCTTCTCCCAATCTATTGCCATTCAGATAATAATCTGCCTTCCTGTTTTTGACACCAAAGTGGATAACCTCGCATTTATCCACATTATACTGCATCTGCCATGCATCTGCCCAATCACCCAACCTGTCCAAATCATTCTGGAGTTTCTCTGCATCCTCTTCACAGCACACACGCCTACCCAGCTTTGTGTCGTCTGCAAACTTGGAGATATTACATCTAGTTCCCTCGTCTAGATCATTAATATATATTGTGAATAGCTGGGGTCCTAGCACCGATCCCTGCGGTACCCCACTAGTCACTGCCTGCCACTTGGAAAACGACCCGTTTATTCCAACTCTTTGCTTCCTGTCTGCCAACCAGTTCTTTATCCATGTCAGTACCTTACCCCTAATCCCATGTGCTTTAACTTTGCACGCTAATCTCTTATGTGGGACTTTATCGAAAGCCTTCTGAAAGTCCAAATACACCACATCCACTGGTTCTCCCTTATCTATTCAACAGTTACATCCTCAAAAAATTCCAGTAGATTAGTCAAGCACGATTTACCTTTTGTAAATCCATGTTGACTTTGTCCGATCCTGTCACTGTTTTCCAAGTGCTCTGCTATTACATCTTTTATAATGGACTCTAGCATTTCCCCCACTACCGATGTCAGGCTTACCGGTCTATAATTCCCCGTTTTCTCTCTACCACCTTTTTTAAATAGTGGGGTTACATTAGCTACCCTCCAATCCATGGGAACTGTTCCAGAGTCTATAGAATTTTGGAAGATGACGAGCAATGCATCTACTATTTCTAGGGCCACTTCCTTAAGCACCCTAGGATGTAGATTATCAGGCCCTGGGGATTTATCGGCCTTCAATCCCGTCAATTTCCCTAACACCATTTCCCTACAAATACTGATTTCTTTCAGTTCCACCCTTTCATCAGGCCCTATGTTCCCCGGCATCTCTGGGAGGTTATTTGTGTCCTCCTTTGTGAAGACAGAACCAAAGTATGCATTTAATTGGTCAGCAATTTCTTTGTTCCCCATTATAAATTCCCCTGATTCTGACTTCACCAATCTTTATCTCGTCACATATGTATAAAAGATTTTACAGTCAGTTTTTATGTTCCCTGAAAGCTTACTCTCACACTCTGTTTCCCCCCTCTTAATTAATCCCTTTGTCCTGCTTTGCTGAATCCTAAACTGCTCCCAATCCTCAGGTTTGCTGCTTTTTCTGGCCAATGTCTATGTCCTCTCCTTGGATCTTATGCTATCCCTAATTTCCCTTGTTAGCCACGGTTAGCCTTGGTATCAATCCAAAACTAATCCCACTGCCTCGCTCTCTCCCCATAGCCCTGTATCAATCCCAAACTAATCCCACAGTCCCGCTCTCTCCCCACAGCCCTGTATCAATCCCAAACTAATCCCAACGCAAAAGCATGCAAGTTATAATAAACCTTTATAAAGCACTGGTTCGGCCTCAACTGGATTATTGTGTCCAATTCTGGGCACTGCCCATTAGGAAGGATGTGAAGGCCTTAGAGAGGGTGCAGAAAAGATTTAAAAAGAAAGAAAGAAGGACTTGCATTTATATAGCGCCTTTCATGACCTCAGGATTTCTCAAAGTGCTTTACAGCCAATGAAGTACTTTTTGAAGTGGAGTCACTGTTGTAATGTGGGAAACACGGCAGCCAATTTGTGCACAGCAAGCTCCCACAAACAGCAATGTGATAATGACCAGATAATCTGTTTTAGTGACGTTGGTTGAGGGATAAATATTGGCCCCAGGACACCGGGGAGAACTCCCCTGCTCTTCTTCAAAATAGTGCCGTGGAATCTTTTACATCCACCTGAGAGAGCAGACGGGGCCTCGGTTTAACATCTCATCTGAAAGATGGCTCCTACTGACAATGCAGCACTCCCTCGGAGTGTCAGCCTAGCTTTATGTGCTAAATCTCTGGAGTAGGATTTCGACCCCACAACCTTCTGACTCCGAGGCAAGTGTGCTACCCACTGAGCCACAGCTAACATTTATGAGAATAATTCCAAGGATGAGGGACTTCAGTGATGTGGATAGACTGGAGAAGCTGGGGTTGTTCTGCTTAGAGCAGAGAAGATTGAGAGATGATTTGATAGAGGTGCTCAAAATCATGAGGGGGTCTGGGCAGAGTAGAGAGAGAGAAACTGTTCCCATTGGCAGAAGCGTTGCGAACCAGAGGACACAGATTTAAGTAGATTGGCAGAACAACCAAAGACGACATAAGGGAAATCTTTTTTACACAGCGAGTGGTTAGGACCTGGAATGCGCTGCCTGAAAGGGTGGTGGAGGCAGATTCAATGGTGGCTTTCAAAAGGGAATTGGATAAGTATCTGAAGGAAAAAAATTTGCAGGGCTCCGGGGAAAGGGCGGGGGAGTGCGACTAGCTGAAGTGCTTTTGCAGAGAGCCGGCACAGGCGCGACGGGCTGAATGGCCTTCTTCCATACTGTAACCATTCTATGATTCTAGGATAATGGATAATGTTCTAACCATTATGCTACCCAGTTCCATTCACAATATGTGTCGTGTTTAGAAAAAATAACATTTCACATGAAGAAATAATATTACAACAGTCTGTGATATTCAACCGTGTTGAGATTTTACTAATAAGATAACTGGAAGCAGCTCCCTTTTGTGATTGGTGAGTCACTGTAGGTATTTAATTTGGTTTGTCCTGGCTATTAATCAACCATGTCTGACAGGATAGATGAGTCCTTTTTATCTATTGACAGCTATCCCGCAAGGTTATGATAAGCCTGAAAAATATCTCGCCCAACCGTCACATTATTTCAGATTGTCACGTTTTGCTTTGCTGCAACAGACAGCATCTCTTGTGTTATTCTGCGTCGCTCGCATTGTGAAACTATCAGCAATCAAAGCCACACAACAGTTCCTTTTGTGTATCACAGCCCTGTCGATTTGTTCAAGACATATTCTAGTAAATTTAGTTAAAGAAGATGACAGTAAGTAGCACAGAAGGAAATGAGGTGCCATATTTATTTGTTAAGGGTTGTAGGATACTGACAGCCTGGGTGGCTCTAATGAGTTATTAAAGGGGTATTGTCACCAAGCAGGAATTTTTGGCTTGCAAAGCAAGTTTCCAGCTGTATCCCAATTCAGGGATATCTGAAATGGTGACACCTGATAGCACTGCACTGTTTGGAAACAATTCCAAAGATGCAATGTAGATTTCATCATTCAAATTATTCAATAATAATTTAAGAAAGTAGAAAGAATGATCTTGCATTTCTTCCAGCACCTTTAATGACTTCAGGAGGCCCCAAAGTGCTTTACTGCCAAGGCCGTGTAGTCGCTGCTGTAACGTAGGCAGTGAAATGGGGCAGTCACATTGTGCACAGCAAGGTCCCACAAACAGAAATGAAATAATGACTGGATAACCTGTTTTTAGTGATGTTGGTTGAGGAATATCATGTCCCTCATCCCTGGAACCATTCCAGTAATCCCCCTCTGCACCCTCGCCAAGGCCTTGACATCCTTCCTAAAGTGTGGTGCCCAGAATTGGACACAATACTCCAGCTGAGGTTTAACCAGGGTTTTATAAAGGTTTAGCATAACTTCCTTGCTTTTGTACTCTGTGCCCCTACTTATAAAGCCAAGGATCCCGTAAGCTTTTTTAAGAGCCTTCTCAAAAAGCAGGACAAATCCAATCCGGCCAATTACCGCCCCATCAGTCTACTCTCAATCATCAGCAAAGTGATGGAAGGTGTCATCGACAGTGCTATCAAGCGGCACTTACTCACCAATAACCTGCTCACTGATGCCCAGTTTGGGTTCTGCCAAGACCACTCGGCTCCAAATCTCATTACAGCCTTGGTCCAAACATGGACAAAGGAGCTGAATTCCAGAGGTGAGGTGAGAGTGACTGCCCTTGACATCAAGGTAGCATTTGACCGAGTGTGGCATCAAGGAGCCCTAGAAAAACTGAAGTCAATGGGAATCAGGGGGAAAATGCTCCACTGGCTGGAGTCGTACCTAGCACAAAGGAAGATGGTTGTGGTAGTTAAAGGTCAATCATCATAGTCCAAGGACATCGCTGCAGGAGTTCCTCAGGGCAGTGTCATAGGCCCAACCATCTTCAGCTGCTTCATCAATGACCTTCCCTCCAACATAAGGTCAGAAATGGGGATGTTCGTTGCTGACTGCACAGTGTTCAGTGCCATTCACAACTCCTCATATAATGAAGCAGTCCATGCCCGCATGCAACAAGACCTGGATAAGGTTCAGGCTTGGGCTGATAAGTGGCAGGTAACATTCGCGCCACAGAAGTGCCAGGCAATGACTATCTCCAACAAGCGAGAGTCTAACCACATCCCCTTGACATTCAATGGCATTATCATCGCCGAATCCCCCACCATCAACATCCTGGGGGTCACCATTGACCAGAAACTTAACTGGACCAGCCACATAAATACTGTGGCAACAAGAGCAGGCCAGAGGCTAGGTATTCTGCGGCGAGTGTCTCACCTCCTGACTCCCCAAAGCCTTTCCACCATCTACAAGGCACAAGTAAGGAGTGTGATGGAATACTCTCCACTTGCCTGGATGAGTGCAGCTCCAACAACACTCAAGAAGCTCGACACCATCCAGGACAAAGCAGCCCGCTTGATTGGCACCCCATCCACCACCTTAAACATTCACTCCCTCCACCACCGACGCCCCGTGGCTGCAGTGTGCACCATCTATAAGATGCACTGCAGCAACTCACCAAGGCTTCTTCGGCAGCACCTCCCAAACCCACGACCTCTTCCACCTAGAAGGACAAGGGCAGCAGGTGCATGGGGACACCAGCACCTCCAAGTTCCCCTCCAAGTCACACACCATCCTGACTTAGAAGTATATCGCCGATCCTTCATCGTCGCTGGGTCAAAATCCTGGAACTCCCTCCCTAACAGCACTGTGGGAGCACCTTCACCACACGGACTGCAGCGGTTCAAGAAGGCGGCTCACCACCACCTTCTCAAGGGCAACTAGGGATGGGCAATAAATGCCGGCCTTGCCAACGACGCCCACATCCCATAAACGAATTTTAAAAAACTTGTCCTGCCACCTTCAAAGATTTGTGCACAAACACCCCCAGGTCTCTCTCTTACTGCATCCACTTTAAAATTGTACCCTTTAGTTTATATTGCCGCTCCTCATTTTTCCTACCTAAATGTATCACTTTGCGCTTCTCTGCATTAAACATAATTAGTCATGTGTCTGCCCATTTCACCAGTCTGTGTACTCCTGAAGTCTGTCACTATCCTCCTCATTGTTTGCTACAATTCCAAGTTTAATGTCATCTGCAAACTTTGAAATGATGTCCTGTATAACCAAGTCCTGGTCATTAGTATATATCAAAAAGAGCAGTGGTCCCAACACCGACCCCTGGGGAACACCACTGTATACTTCCCTCCAGTCTGAAAAACAACCGTTCACTGCTACTCTCTGCTTTCTGTCCCTTAACCAATTTTGTATCCATGCTGCCACTGTCCCTTTAATCCCATGGATTTCAATTTTGCTAAAAAGTCTATTATGTGGCACTTTGTCAAATGCCTTTTGAAAGTCCATATACACAACATCAATGTTACTACCCTCAGCAACCCTCCCCGTTACTTCATCAAAGAACTCGATCAAGTTAGTCAAACACTATCTGCCTTTTGGGCTACTAAATGAAATCTGTGCTGACTTTCATTTATTAGTCCATATGTTTCCTGATGCCAATTAATTTTGTCCTGGATTAAAGTTTCCCCACCACTGACATTAGGCTAACTGGCCCTTTTTTGAACAAAGGTGTAATGTTTGCAACCCTCCAGTCCTCTAGCTTCACTCCCATATCTAAGGAGGATTGGAAGATTGTGGTCAGAGCCTCTGCAATTTCCACCCTTACTTCCCTCAGTAACCGAGGATGCATCCTGTCCAGACCAGGTGACTTTTTTACTTTGAGAACTGCCAACCCTTTCAGTACCTCCTCTTTATCTATTTTTATCCTATCCAATATCGTTACTGCCTCCTCCTTTACTGCTACATTGGCAGCATCCTCTTCTCCAGTGGACAGATGTAAAGTACCATTTAGTGCCTCAGCCACGCCCTCTGCCTCAAGCCTCAGCCACGCCCTCTGCCTCGAGCCTCAGCCACGCTCTCTGCCTCGAGCCTCAGCCACGCCCTCTGCCTCGAGCCTCAGCCACGCCCTCTGCCTCGAGCTTCGAGCCTCAGCCACGCCCTCTGCCTCGAGCCTCAGTCACGCCCTCTGCCTCGTGCCTCAGCCACGCCCTGCCTCGAGCCTCGTGCCTCGAGCCTCAGCCACGCCCTCTGCCTCGAGCCTCAATCACGCCCTCTGCCTCGAGCCTCAGCCACGCCCTCTGCCTCGTGTCTCAGTCACGCCCTCTGCCTCTTGCCTCAGCCACGCCCTCTGCCTCGAGCCTCAGCCACGCACTCTGCCTCGAGCCTCAGCCACGCCCTCTGCCTCGTGCCTCAGCCACGCCCTGCCTCGAGCCTCGTGCCTTGAGCCTCAGCCACGCCTCTGCCTCGAGCCTCAGCCATCCCTGCCTCGAGCCTCGTGCCTCAAGCCTCAGCCACGCCCTCTGCCTCGAGCCTCAGTCACGCCCCCTGCCTCGAGCCTCAGCCACGCCCTCTGCCTCGTGCGTCAGCCACGCCCTCTGCCTCGAGCCTCAGCCACGCGCTCTGCCTCGAGCCTCAGCCATGCCCTGCCTCGAGCCTCGTGCCTCGAGCCTCAGCCACGCCCTCTGCCTCGAGCCTCAGTCACGCCACCTGCCTCGAGCCTCAGCCACGCCCTCTGCCTCGTGCGTCAGCCACGCCCTCTGCCTCGTGCCTCAGCCACGCCCTCTGCCTCGAGCATCAGCCACGCACTCTGCCTCGTGCCTCAGCCAAGCCCTCTGCCTCGAGCCTCAGCCACGCCCTCTGCCTCGAGCTTCGAGCCTCAGCCGCGCCCTCTGCCTCGAGCTTCGAGCCTCAGCCGCGCCCTCTGCCTCGAGCCTCGAGCCTCAGCCGCGCCCCCTGCCTCGAGCCTCGTGCCTCAGCCACGCCCTCTGCCTCATGCCTCAGCCACGCCCTCTGCCTCGTGCCTCAGCCACGCCCTGCCTCGAGCCTCGTGCCTCGAGCCTCAGCCACGCCCTCTGCCTCGAGCCTCAGTCACGCCCTCTGCCTCGTGCCTCAGCCATGCCCTGCCTCGAGCCTCGTGCCTCGAGCCTCAGCCACGCCCTCTGCCTCGAGCCTCAGTCACGCCCTCTGCCTCGAGCCTCAGACACGCCCTCTGCCTCGTGCCTCAGTCACGCCCTCTGCCTCGTGCCTCAGCCACGCCCTCTGCCTCAAGCCTCAGCCACGCCCTCTGCCTCGAGCCTCAGCCACGCCCTCTGCCTCGTGCCTCAGCCACACCCTGCCTCGAGCCTCGTGCCTCGAGCCTCATCCACGCCCTCTGCCTCGAGCCTCATTCACGCCCTCTGCCTTGTGCCTCAGCCACGCCCTGCCTCGAGCCTCGTGCCTCGAGCCTCAGCCACGCCCTCTGCCTCGAGACTCAGTCACGCCCTCTGCCTCGAGCCTCAGCCACGCCCTCTGCCTCGTGCGTCAGTCACGCCCTCTGCCTCGTGCCTCAGCCACGCCCTCTGCCTCGAGCCTCAGCCACGCCCTCTGCCTCGAGCCTCAGCCACGCCCTCTGCCTCGTGCCTCAGTCACGCCCTCTGCCTCGTGCCTCAGTCACACCCTCTGCCTCCTGCCTCAGCCACGCCCTCTGCCTCGAGCCTCAGCCACGCCCTCTGCCTCGAGCCTCAGCCACGCCCTCTGCCTCGAGCCTCAGCCACGCCCTCTGCCTCGTGCCTCAGCCACGCCCTGCCTCGAGCCTCGTGCCTCGAGCCTCATCCACGCCCTCTGCCTCGAGCCTCATTCACGCCCTCTGCCTCGTGCCTCAGCCACGCCCTGCCTCGAGCCTCGTGCCTCGAGCCTCAGCCATGCCCTCTGCCTCGAGCCTCAGTCACGCCCTCTGCCTCGAGCCTCAGCCACGCCCTCTGCCTCGTGCGTCAGTCATGCCCTCTGCCTCATGCCTCAGCCACGCCCTCTGCCTCGAGCCTCAGCCACGCCCTCTGCCTCGAGCCTCAGCCACGCCCTCTGCCTCATGCCTCAGTCACGCCCTCTGCCTCGTGCCTCAGTCACGCCCTCTGCCTCGTGCCTCAGCCACGCCCTCTGCCTCAAGCCTCAGCCACGCCCTCTGCCTCGAGCCTCAGCCACGCCCTCTGCCTCGAGCCTCAGCCACGCCCTCTGCCTCGTGCCTCAGCCACGCCCTCTGCCTCGTGCGTCAGTCACGCCCTCTGCCTCGTGCCTCAGTCACGCCCTCTGCCTCGTGCCTCAGCCACGCCCTCTGCCACGAGCCTCAGCCACGCCCTCTGCCTCGTGCCTCAGTCACGCCCTCTGCCTCGTGCCTCAGTCGCACCCTCTGCCTCCTGCCTCAGCCACGCCCTCTGCCTCGAGCCTCAGCCACGCCCTCTGCCTCGAGCCTCAGCCACGCCCTCTGCCTCGAGCCTCAGCCACGCCCTCTGCCTCGTGCATCAACCACGCCCTCTGCCTCGAGCCTCAGCCACGCCCTCTGCCTCGAGCCTCAGACACGCCCTCTGCCTCGAGCCTCAGCCACGCTCTCTGCCTCGAGCCTCAGCCACGCCCTCTGCCTCGTGCCTCAGCCACGCCCTCTGCCTTGAGCCTCAGCCACGCCCTCTGCCTCGAGCCTCAGCCGTGCCCTCTGCCTCGAGCCTCAGCCACGCCCCCTGCCTTCACAAGATATCTCCTCTTTGGTCCCTAATCAGCCCCATTTTACTTTGACTGCCCTTTCACTATTTTGTTATTTACCTGCAATCTGCCCTGTAATTTTCTGGGGGGCTGCGCGACCCATTCAAAATTCCGCACATGCATGGTTTATTCAATTTACAAGCCAGCTCACCGGCTGCGCGGGACTCCTGAAGCACTGCACGGCTTAAAGGGAACATTGCATAAATGTTTATAAATTGTATATAAATTGTTGTTGATCAATATTGGCCAGGACACTGGGGAGAACTGCCTGCTCTCCTTCGATTAGTGACGTTGGGATCTATTACGTGCACCTGAGAGGGTCGATGGGGTCTCGGTTTCACCTCTCACCTGACAGGTGGCATCTCTGACAGTGCAGAGCTGCCTTAGAACAGTATTGAAGTGTCAGGTTAGATTATGTGCTCAGGTCTGTGGAGTGGGACTATGAACACATGACCTTCTGACTCAGAGGCGAGAGAGCTGCCCACTCAGCCAAGGCTGACCCTAAGCAGAACATAAACCCATTCCTAAAGTAGGGGTAAAAGGTCCTATTGCTTTAACCACCTCCAGTTCTATGACTCCACTGTCTCAACTCTCCATTCCTCTTCCTCCAGCCTCTTGTACCTCTTCATTCCACCGTTGGTTTTGCTGCTGCTGTTGTTGTTATTGTTGATGTTGTTGGATCTGCTCCCTCCCTAGCTCAGGAGATGATGGAGCACTTCGTGCCACTCTGACCTCCTGAATTAACAGAGTACCAGGATCGGGTCGACAACCTCCTGTTCTGCAGGACTCAGTTTCACACTGGGCTCTGCACTGGTCAGGTGGCCCATCAGCTGGATCTCAACACACGCTCTGCAATGAGCTGCATTAGTCCTTGGCTCAGGTACAGCCAGGCACGTCAAGGTAGTCGTGGACCTGATGTGGCAAGCTGACAGACTGATGTACCGCCCAGAGGTTAGGCATGGAGCGACCTTGATATTGCAAGTTATGGAGGAGTTACAACTCTCAGCCTTGGGGCAGAAGAATTAATAAATCTTTCTCGAGTGAGGAATCTCTGTGATGAGGATATATCAGCATTTTAATTAAGTGCAAAATGTGATCTTTATAAGTGCAAGATGACAGGAAACCCTTTTCTGTGTGCAGCACAGTAAAATAAAAGATCATAAGAACATAAGAAATAAGAGCAGGAGTCGGCCATTCGGCCCTTCGAGCCTGCTCCGCCATTCAATGAGATCATGGCCGATCTTCGACCTCAACTCCACCTTCCTGCACTGTCCCCATATCCCTTGTTTCCCTCAGTAGCCAAGGATTGTGTTCACAAATGTGTGTTTCTGTATCCAGGCTCCTACTAGCTAATATTCAGTACGTTACAATGAAAGATTTATCATTAAGGTTTGTGCTGTGCTGGGCAGTTGTGCCAATCTGTGCACACATGTACCTTTGTGAAGTCTGTGTGTAGTCATGTGCGCACCTCAGTACATACATGCACTTTTGTATCTGTGTGTTAATGTTCATTAAAGCATGGGCTGGGATCTTGCTCTTCCTCACTCACCAGCCAATGATTTGTCGCCCATTAAATGAGTGGACACTCAATCGGCGGCCAGTGAATGAAGAGGCAGAAATTCGGGCTCACTATGATTTGTCTGTGTTTATAGAGGTATGTAAGAAGTCACACAACACCAGATTATAGTCCAACAGCTTTATTTGAAATCACAAGCTTTCGGAGCGCTGCTCCTTCGTCAGGTGAAGTGGAGAGATGCATAAAAACACAGCTTATGTAGTCAGAGAATAATGTCAGATGTTTACAGGTAATCTTTCTAACTGCCATTTATCACACCTCGGCAGAGAGATAATCACAGCAATCAAAGGTGTAAATGGTGTCGAAACAGGTCAGTCAGGAAAACATTACATCAAAGAACAATGAGGTGGGGTCACAAGGGGTCAAATGTTGCAGATGCTGGGTGTAGTGTCCGAGTATAAATAATACACGGACTGCAGGAGAACAATAATAACAGGTATTTACTAAACAGAGGGTACTCTTTTGTTCGGACCCAAAAAAACAACGAAACAAATTGGACTGTAATTTAACAAAAGTTCAACTAAAACTTAACAAATCAAATTAAAATTTTGTTTTCCGGGTTGATGATGCACTCCAGTCCCCGCAGCACCCACCGGTCGCGGAAATACTCAAGCGTGCCTTGCGGACACCGCATGCTCCATCTCCAGGGCCACCCGGGCACGAACATGGCCGTGGAAGAGAGGCAGGCAATCTGGCCGGACGACCCCCTCGACCGCCCGCTGCCTGGACCAATTGATGGCTCTTTTAGCCAGGCCCAGGAGCAGGCCTACAAGGAGGTCCTCCAACCTACCCGCTCCCCTCCGCACCGGGTGACCGTAGATCAAGAGTGTGGGACTGAAGTGCAACCAAAAATCGAGGAGCAGCCCCTTCAAGTAGTGAAAGAGGGGCTGCAACCTCTCACACTCGACATAAACGTGAAACACGGACTCCTCCAGGCCGCAAAAAATGCAGGAGGCCTGGGAGTCCGTGAACCTGCTTAACACCATATTGCATGGGACCGCTCCGTGCAACACCCTCCAGGCCAAGTCCCCGATGGAACAAGGGAGGACTCCCGCGTAGGGAGCCCTCCATTGGGGACCTCCGCCACCGCCAATCGGCAAGACGCCACGCCAAGGCGTGTCCGGACGGTAGACAAAGATGGCAAAGTGGAGAGTGTGCAGGAGCAGCCCGTACAGGAAACCCCTCCGCGCGGAATGAAAAGGCACGGAGGGTATTTTGTCGAGACGGCTCAAGTCGTGAGGCGCCGGTTCCCGAGGGGAGTTTCGGGGCTGGGTGCCGATGAGGAATTCCATCCGAACGGGCGTAAGCTCGAACAGGATCGCCCCACGTGCTTGAGCCGCCTCGATACACCTAGTGGAGTCGGGGCCCAGTGCCGCTTTCACCGATTCGATGGCTTCGACCACGAGCCGGACGTTGGCCCAGGACAGGCGCCGCGCCAGCTCCTCCAGTGCCATCCAGCCCGCTCCTCCGCCATCGATCAGGTCCCCGACTCTGGTCACCTTGCCAGGCACAGCCCTGCCCTCCGCCAGCCGCCCGAACCCGCGTTCGTGGAGGTGCGGATTCCTGAGCAGCGGCTCCCGAAGGAGAGCCGCCGCTCCTGACGGGGGAGAGCTCCGCCTGGAAGCGACGTAGTTCCAAACCCATAGCAGTTCCTGGTAGAAGACAGGCAGCTCCCGCAGGCTGGCACGCCTGCAGCCCACTTTCGCAAACAGGAGCTGCGTGTTGTAATTGAGGCCGTGAAGCTGGCGGAAGAAATACGTCGCCAGCGCACACCATTTCGGAGGATTCTCGACATACAGGTATCTCTGCAGCGTCTGAAGACGGAAAGTCGCAGCCTGGGTGCGAAGGTACACCAGCGCCTGACCGCCCTCCCTAAGCGGGAGACACAGAACCGCGGCAGAGACCCAGTGCTTCCTTTTGTCCCAGAAGAAGTCGATGAGCTTCTTCTGCATCTTGGCGACAAACGCAGGGGGAGGGATCAAAGTGACCAACCGGTACCACAACATGGCGGCCACCAGCTGGTTTATGACCAGCGCTCGACCCCTGTAGGACAACACTCAGAGCAGTCCTGTCCAGCATCCTAGGCGAGCGGTGACTTTGGCATCCAGCTCTTGCCAGTTCGCCGGCCAGGCGTCCTCGGCAGGGCTAAGGTAGACTCCCAAATAGAGGAGGTGCGTGCTGCTCCAGGCGAAAGGCCTGAACTCCTCCGGCAGGGAGTTCACCCGCCACTGATCCACCAGGAGTCCGGAACATTTCTCCCAGTTGATCTTGGCGGAGGATGCGTCCGAGTAAATCTGCTGGCATTCCCGCATCCTCCGCAAGTCAGCGGGATCCGTGATCATGAGGAGCACGTCATCGGCGTAAGCCGAGAGGAACACCTCCACGCCCGGCCCTTGCAGAGCCAGTCCCGTCAACCTCTTCCGCAAGAGGCGCAGGAAAGGCTCCACGCAAATGGCGTATAACTGACCGGACATGGGGCATCCCTGACGCACCCCCCTCCCGAAGCGAAGGGGCGCCGTCAAGGACCCGTTAACTTTAATCAGACGCTCCGCGGCGACGTACAGAAGTCAGATCCAGGCGACGAAATGCGTCCCGAACCCGAATGCGCGCAGAGTCCCGAAGAGATACTCGTGATCCACCCTGTCGAATGCCTTCTCCTGATCCAGGGAAAGGAAGGCGACCGACAGACCAGCCCTCTGGGAGTGGTGGACCAGGTCCCAGACCAGATGGATGTTATCGTGGATGGTCCGGCCCGGGACTGTGTAGGACTGGTCGGGGTGGATCATGTGGGCCAGCATGGTGCCAAGGCGAGCAGACACGGCCATGGCAAAGATTTTATAGTTCATGCTGAGGAGGGAGACCGGGCACCAGTTCTTAAGGAGGCGGAGATCGCCCTTCTTAGGCAGCAGGACAATGACCGCCCTGCGCCAAGAGAGGGGCATCTCCCCGGTCGCCAAACTTTCCCCCAGGACCCGCGCGTAGTCGCCCCCCAAGACGTCCCAGAACGCCCTGTGGAACGCCACGGTCAGCCCGTCCAGCCCCGGGGACTTTCCCTAGAGAGCTGGCGGAGGGCGCCGGTCAGCTCCGCCAGGCTTTGTGGAGTGTCCAATTATTCGGCGGCCTCCGGGCTGACCTTCGGCAGGTCCTCCCACAAAACTCTGCGCACATCCTCGCTGGATGGATCCGAAGAGAACAGAGCCCCGTAATAGGCGCGGGTCTCCGCGCTGATTCCCTCTGGATCCGAGACCAGTGATCCGTTGTCGGCCAGCAGCCCCAAGAGCTGCTTACGGACCCCCGTCTTTTTTCCAGCGAGTATAAGAAGGGGGAGCTGCGGTCCAGGTCCCGCAGGAGCTGGATCCGCGACCTCACGTACGCGCCTCGGGACCCGACGAGCTGCAGGTCCTTCAGCACACCCTTCTTCTCTTCGTACAACTTCCGCAGGGCCGGGTCCTCGACAACCTGACCGAGATGGGACTCTAGGTCGAGCACCTCCTTCTCCAACCGCCGGACCCGGGCCTCCCGCCTCTTGGTCGACCCCTTCGCGTACTCCTGACAGAAGAGACGGATGTGAGCCTTGCCCACATCCCACCATAGCCTCAAGGAGGGGAAGCCCCCCCACTTCCTTCTCCAGTCGGCCCAGAACCGACGAAACAAATCCCAGAACCGCGCGTCCTCCAGCAGCAGGTTGTTAAAATGCCAGTACGCGGAGCCCCCCACGCGCGCAGCGGAGCGAGCTCCGCCCACACCAGGTGGTGGTCCGTGCACGGCATCGGCCGCATGAATGCCGCCGGAATGCAGGAGACGTGTGCCCAGGAAATGTAGAGGCGGTCGATTCTGGACCTTCCTCCCCCAGACCTCACGCTACTGAAGGCGCTGGAGTCGGGGTGGAGATTTCGCCAGACGTCCACCAAGTCGAAGGACCCGACCAGGTCCCTCAACTTCTCCATTGCCGCCGGGCTTTGCGGGGGACCCGAACGGTCCCTCGCCTCGAGGGTGCAGTTAAAATCCCCCCCGAGGATGACGCACTCGCCCGCGTCGACGGAGCCCAAAAGAGCGGACACTTCTTCGAAGAAGCGCACTTGCTGCGCACCGGTCTGAGGGGCATACACGTTCACTAGATGGAGCGGCACGCCCCCCAGGCGAACAGTGACCTGGAGCAAGCAGCCCGGCACGTGCTTCTTGACCCCCAAGATCTCCGGCTGAAAATGCGGGGCCAGCAAGATAGCCACCCCACTGGAATTGTTGGAGAGGTGACTCATGCTGACCCCTCCTTGCCACTCCAGGAGCCATGTGGCTTCGTCTCCCGGAACGGTGTGGGTTTCTTGCAGGAAACACACCGCATACTTCCCGTCCCGAAGGACCGAGAAGTTATTGAATCTGCGGCGCGCCTCCCTGCTGCCGTTGATGTTGAGGCTGGCTATGGTTATCTTCATGTCAGAAGCATAATGCAACCTCTACCTACACCTAACGGGGGGAGGGAGCGCAGCCGCTGGTCAGCCGTCACTTCCTCAGCAGCCCAGTGAGAAACAATCTGAGCCGACGCAGCTCGAGCGGGTCCATGCCCTCGTCCGCGCCCATGATTTTAATGGTGACGCGGACGGACATGATAAGCAGCGCCTGCTCCGACCACCTGTCGAGGGCCAGCCGGATCTTATTTTGCCGACCCTGGCACGTGGCCATAAAGTCCCGGAGTTCCCTTACGGGAATGAGGAGAGACTCGGCGAGGGGCACAAGGTCATCCAGCACCTCGTTGACGGTGGAGTCCAAATCGTCCTCCGTGCCCATCACCGAGTCCCCATCCTCCTCCAGGGGGTCGTCACCAGCGGCCGACCGGTCCGTCGCGCAGTGCGCAGCGAACGGCTCGGCCGCACCAGCCGGCCCTGCCTCCGCCCGGATCCCACCCCCAGGATCGGCGGCAGAGGATTCCTCCCTGGGCTCCTCTAGGGGCGCTGGTCCAGAAGACGGCGGCGGTTCGGAGTCCCCCCCCACACCAGACGTCAGAACGACCGGAGAAACTGGGGAGAGAACAATTCCCAGCTCCTCCAGTACGTCCGGCACCAGAGACGCAGCCAGGGGGCTGTCCTCCTCCCCGCCACCAGCCTCCGACCCAGCGGATGGGGTGTTTTCAATTAAAACCTCCACCGGGACGAGCAGCCCCTGGGAGATGTCCGGGTCGCATTGGGCGAGCTCATTTTCCTCGAGCTCGCCCGACCCAGACCCCAGGCCGCCCGACCCGGCGAGGGGTAACGGCACCGATAAAATGTCAATCACCGCCGTGGGTTGTCCCGCACCCACCCCCATGGGCAGGTTCTCCTCCCCATCCCCGGGAGGCACGTGCTGGACAGACCCATCTGCCTCAGCCTCCCGAGGGACAGGCGACCCCTGCCGATTGCTGGTGGTAATGACAGTGGGGGGGGGCGCAGTACCCGCGGCGGGCGACGACTCCCCCTGCTCGGAGGGACCTTCCTCCTCACGGTTCTCCTCCTCTTCCAGGGGGTCGCGCCGCCTTTTTAACGCGGAGGGACTGAGGGAGACCTCCATGTCTGCAGGGGCCTCCTCGTCCGCTCCCTCTGGCGGAGCAGGTTTTGGCGTTTCCGCTACGGCGGTTGCGGCCACAGGCTCGGGCATGAGGCCCCTCCCACTCGCGTCTGCCCCAACTAACTCCGCGAGGCGCGCGGGTGTAAGGGGCTCAAGGGGCAAGGGCTGGCCCTCCACGGAGGGACCCGCCCTAAGGTGTTTAGTTTTATTCCGCACCTTCCTTCTGGCCGGACGCGCTCCCTCCCCCCCGCCAGAGCCATTTGTGGCATCGGTCTCCGACGCCGACCGCGCATCAGCGGTTCCCGATGCGCGGGCAGATCCGGGGGGAGAAGCGGCGGCGGCGCCAGCCTCGGCCGCACTAGATGATCTGGCGGCCTTGGAGGCGGGGCAGTTTTGCCGAATGTGCCCCACCTCCTTGCAGGCGTGGCACCGCACACCGTCCGACGTCCAGAAGACGCGATAGGCGGTCCCCTCATGGTGGACGACGAACGCCCCATTGGTGTCCTCCTCCTGCGCCAGCTGGATAAGCAACTGGCACCGAAAGGAGAAGACGTGGCGAAGGCTGGCTTCCCGGAAGCCAAGCGGGATGGGCGTGATCCCCGACCTCACCTCCCCAAGTTGACATAAATGGGGGAGGAGGAGCTCACCAGGAACATAGGGCGGGACGTTCGAGATGACGATCCTCTGCGCGGTGGCCTCGAGAGGATCCACCGGCAGGAAGGTCCCGCCCACGGTGAGCCCCTTGGCGATGGCCAGGGACACTGCCCGCTCTGACCCCAGGAAGAACACAGCCTTCCCGTACATTTTTGAGGCCCCGACGATGGCTGAGGGGCCGACAACCCCAGCCATGGCTTTAACGCAGGCCTCAATGGTCATAGTGGGGTGAGTGTAGCTCTTCACCCCAAGCTTTTTTGTCGTAAGTTTAAAAGGTGACGAGGCAGCAGAAGCAGCGGGAGCAGCTGTGGCTTTGGCTGTCACTCCCGCATAAGTCCTAGCTGGCCCCGCCACCAGCGAAGATGCAGTCGCCATTATGGGGTGTTTTTATAAGGGCTACACTCACCCCAAGTCACAGGCCTGAAGGTGTTAATGGCCTCAGGTATTTTTTGGTCCTCTATTGAGCAGAGGGAGCTGTTTAAGATGAAGACACACCTCTCCCCTTATTGATTGAAATTGGGAGAGGGGCCTTCTCCCCTCTGCTCAATAGGCAATTAATAAAAAGAGATGAAATTGAGGTGCCTTAGAGAAATAGGCAGAGAGAGACAAAGAGAGAGAGAGAGGGGGGGTGGGAAGGAGGGAGGCTGCAAGGGCAGTGTTGCCACTCAGGATGGTGGGTGGGTGGGTGTTGGCAGGGGTGCACTCTCTGATGGGAATTTAAAGTCTTTGATGGTGGTGGTCTTCTGGCAGGGGGAGAAGATGCCTTCACCTGGGAAAGCTGGAGATGCCCCAGGCTCAGTCCCACACCAGGTCTTAACGATGTAATTAATGAAATTGGACTTCACCTAGGCAGCTCCAGCTGTCCCAGGTCAGGCAATAGAAGGGGTGCTTATTAGTGGTGTGTGTGGCCTAGTTTTTAACAAGAGCCACACACACACACAGACACCCCTTGATGATCTGGCCTTGTTTCTTCTTTTCTCCCCCCACCTAAAATACAAAGTCTTTGGGAGAGTGCCCCAAATAACACCCACCTGCAGATGTTCAGAGAGATGTTCTCCTTCCCTCCTTCCAAACAGTTGGTTGTTTTTTTTGTTGATGGTGGTTTCTCACCCCTCTCTCCCTCTCCTGAATTGGAGGCCAATTTGGGGAAGCAGTGATAGGAAAGGCCTCTCCCCTGGTTGATGTTGTTGCTGGCCTCCCTTCTCCTTCTCTTCCTCTGTCCTCTCTCTCCAGGCACCTCTGTTGATGTGATGATGATGGTGGAGGTGGTGGTGGTGGCCTATCGTTGTCCTCCTCTTCCTGGTCAGGAGACCACCACTTTCCACTCTCCTGGTTTGGCTGCTCCTTCTCCTCCTGCTGACTGAGGCAGCTGCACAGCCAGAAATGCTGGAACAGAGGTTAACTTAAGACTGAAATACAGAAGCCTGCTATGGCTTTATATACAGGGGTGGTCACTGCCGGTACTGCAGTATAGAATCAGTTCTTCTCTTAAAGGTACATACACAACAATTCCTCCCCTTTTAGATAAACAGTACATAACATTCATTTAACAACTAAATAATAACTAATTACAATTACAATTTTCTCTGTACTATATACATCAACTGAAATAATCATCTATAAGTTCCGTCTTTGAGGAGGCTTCCTGATCCTGACTGGATAGCGCCTTTCTTGAGTATCCTGTTCTTGCGGCGGAGTTGATTCTGGCTCATTGTCATTGGTTGGTTCGTCAGCTTCCAATACCACTGATTCTGAGGTAGACGCAATCTGTACTTCGGGTTGATCACCAGGTGCACCTGCTCGTGGTATGGGTTTGGCTTGTTCCTGTGACTCTAGAATCTGGTCAGCATGGCGTCTCACGATGCTCTCTCCAACGTCCACTGTGTACATTAGTGGTCCCTGCTGTATGCATATCGTTCCTGGCTGCCATTTTTCTGTTCGGTAGTCGCGGGCCAAGACTGGTTGCCCTATCTTGAAGCTCCTGGTTGGCTTCTCATTTATGTGCTGGAATTGCTTATCCTCAACATCTCATCTTATGTTTGGTTTGAGCAAATCCAGGCAACATCTTAGCCTTCGGTTGAAGAACATTATGGCTGGACCTTGGTTGGTGACTGCATGTGTCGCATTCCGGTAAGCAAACAAGAAATTATCCACTTTGTGTTGTAGTGGTATGTCATCATTATGCATTGCCTTTATGGCCTTTTCAAAGGCCTGAACAAACCTCTCAGCCAATCCATTTGTGGCTGGATGATATGGGGCAGATGTGTAATGCTTCACCCCATTATTCTTCAGAAACCTCCGGAAATCCTCTGACACAAACTGTGGCCCATTGTCGGAGCAAATCTGTTCTGGTAAGCCATTCCTGGCGAAGATGGTCAATAGGACTGCAATAGTTTTCTCCGTGGTGGTGGAGGATATTTTGATGACCTCTGGCCATTTCGAATGGGCGTCCACAGTGATTAGGAACATTGAGTCCATAAATGGACCAGCAAAATCAATGTGTACCCGTTGCCATGGAGATGAGGGCCACTCCCATGGATGTAGCAGGGCCTGTGGTGGAGCGTTTTGGACCTTCTGGCATCCTGTGCATCTCTTGGTCATATCCTCGATTTCTTTATCGATTCCCGGCCACCACACAAACGCCCTGGCTAGGCTCTTCATTTTTACCCCTCCCAGATGACCCTCATGAAGCTCATTGAGCACTCTATCTCTCAACTTGGGTGGAATTACCACTCGGGATCCACACATCAAGGTCCCCCGGCACACTGACAGCTGTTCTCTCCTTGGCGAGAATGCTGGCAACAGTGAGTCGCCATGTGCTGGCCATCCCTTCACCGTCAAATCATAGACCCGAGAGAGTGTCGGGTCATTTCGGGTTTCCTTCTCTATACTTGAATTTGTAACAGGTAGACATTCGACTATGGTCGCATGGAATATCTCAACAGGGTCCACTGCAGGTGCTTCCTCTACTGTAGGCAACGGTAGGCGCAACAGCCCATCAGCATTTCCATGCTGTTTCGTACCCTTGTACTCTATGTCGTACTGATGTGCCCCTAGAAAAAGTGACCATCTTTGCAGCCGTTGTGCCGTCATCGCCGGAACGCCCTTCTTTGGGTTAAAAATGGAGACCAGGGGCTGAGGATCAGTCAGTAGGGTGAATTTCTGCCCGTGCAGATAGTGATTGAACTTCTTCACCCCCCACACCAGGCTGAGGGCCTCCCTGTCAATCTGGGCGTAGTTACGCTCGGCTGAGGTTAACGAGCGCGACGCAAAGGCTATTGGCCTCTCTGAACCGTCAAGGAATTTGTGTGACAGCACCGCTCCGATGCCGTAGGGAGACGCATCACATGCTAAACGAATCGGTAGTGTTGGATTGTAGTGGGCCAATACTTCTTTTGAAGTGATTAGGCATTTACATTTCCGAAAGGCAAGCTTACACACATCACTCCATTTCCATGCTACTCCAGTTTGCAGTAGGGTGTTCAGTGGGTGCAGAATTGTAGATAAATTCGGCAAGAACTTATGGTAGTTGTTCACCAACCCGAGGAACGACCTCAGTTGCGACACATTTTCCGGTGCTGGAGCCTTGACTACAGCCTCAATCTTGTCCGGCGACTTATGCAACCCTTCCTCATCAATCATGTGGCCACAATACGAGATTCATCTCCTGAAGAACTCGCATTTGGGGCGGTTGGCTCGTAGCCCATATTCCTGTAATCTAGTGAGCACCTGCTCCAGGTTGGCAAGGTGTTCACTGTCATTTTCGCCCGTAACCAGGATGTCATCCAAATAACACTGGGTCCCCGGGATCCCTTGCAGGACTTGTTCCATCGCCCTCTGCCAAATAGCCGGGGCTGATGCTACCTCGAATACCAGTCAATTGTACTGGTAAAGGCCTTTGTGAGTGTTTATCGTGAGGTATTTCCTAGATGCTTCTTCCACCTCCATTTGTAGATACGCTTGTGCCAGATCAATCTTTGTAAAGCGTTTCCCTCCAGATAGTGAGGTGAAAATATCTTCTATCCGTGGAAGTGGACATTGTACTGTGTGCAGGACTGGGTTCACAGTTACCTTGAAGTCCCCACAGATGCGAACCTTCTTCGGTTCCCAAGACGTGCTGCTCAATGATTTCTTCATTACAGGAATGATGGGTGTGGCCCACTCGCTCCAGTCCACCTTGGACAGCACACCCGAATGCTCCAGACTCTCCAGCTCTGCTTCAACGGCTGGGCGGATCACGTAAGGCACCAGTCTGGCCTTTAAAAATTTGGGGTTTGCGTTATCTTCGATTTTAATCGTTGCCGTTGCTCCTTTTAGAGTCCCAAGTCCTTGTTGGGACACCTCTTTCGCGTCAGCTAGAATTTTTGACAGTCGTCCAGGTGTGACGTCATCATCCTTTTTATCAGTCACAGTTAGCGCCTGAATGGAATGCCAATCCAATTGTATTTTTCGGATCCATTCACGTCCCAATAATGGTGGTCCTCCATTTTGTAGTATATATAGGTACATTTTCTGTGTTTCCTTGCCATTGTATTCAACTGGCACCCTTATTTTTCCTCTGGGGTAGACTTTTTGCCCCGTGTATGTCTTCAATACAATGGACGTGTCCTTCAAGGGTATGTGTGAGAATAGCCGCGCATAGTCTCGTCGATTCATGACAGTTAGGGCTGATCCTATGTCCAATTCTGTAGTGTATGTACCTTTAAGAGGAACTATGTTTTTGAAGCCCCTGTATACTGTAGTACCAGTAGTGACCACTCGGGTATATAAGCCTGTGTAGCGTCTTGTGTTGTTAGTTCACCTCCAGACTTTGTTCAGTAAACACTTGTTAAATCAACTCCTGCATTCCGTGTCTCCATTAACACACGGATCTAACAAATTCCATCTTTACTGGGGACCCTGCTATCATGAGGGTGACCCAAATGGTACGGTGATCCTCCTTTGCGATCATGTTGTGTAACTTTAGACAACTTAGTCTCCTGCTCCCGGAGTCCTTATCACTCTCCTGATCTTCCGAACTACTGTCTGTCAATTTCTTTACTTTCTTGTACTTTTCCTTAGTAGTTCTTGTAGTGTTGGTTTTCTTTCCCGACCTGCAGACTCTTGCTATGTGTCCCATTATCCCACATTGCCTGCATACTTTGTCCTTAAACCAGTAGTCCTTCTGATCATGGGTTGTTCTGCCGCAGCGATAGCACTTTTCTGCTCCATATGCCATTTCGTTAGCGCTGTATTCTTGTGGTTTCTGTTGTATTTCCGCAGCTCCCCGTGCTGCTGCTTCATAGGATACTGCCACGCTGAAAGCCTGTTCTAGTGTCAGGTCCTTTTCCGAAAGTAGTCGTTTCTGGGTTCCTTCACTCTGGAGCCCGCAGACAAACTTATCCCGTAAGGTGTCTGCCAGTCCTGCTCCGAACTGGCAGTGCTTTGATAACTTGCGTAGTTCCGTAAGATAGTCAGCATTGCTCTCATCTTTGTGCTGGTTTCTTTTATGGAACTTGAATCTTTCTGCTATCAGCAGCGGTGTAGGGTTTAGGTGTTCCTGTAAGATATTAACAATCTCTTCAAAACTTTTCTCCATTGGTTTAGCTGGAGTAATTAAATTCCACAATAGGCCGTACGTTCTCGCGCCCATCAAATTTAATAATACCGACGCCTTCTTTCCATCGGCCACCTCATTTACCTCGCAGTACACTTCAATTCTTTTCACATACGTGGTCCAGTCTTCTACCTCGAATGCCAAAGCAGTGATACTGCCACTTTTTGGCATCTTGGGTGATTTAAAATGGTGCCTCCCGCGCTTTTTCTTCTTCACCAATGCATTAAAATGACGCCTCCCGCACTTTTCCTTCTTCCCCAATGGAATAAAATGGCGCCTCCCGCACTTTTCCTTCTTCCCCTTGCTGCCACGCTGCTCCTAGCATTCTGCAGGGTAATGGCGGCGACCCGCGGCTTCGGCGCATCTCACTTTTCCTTCCCCTTGTTTTATTTTTGCTACGCTGCCCGGTTCTTGAGCACCGACCGCGCCCTGTGCGCTCCACCCTCTCTCTCTCTCTTTTCCTCCTGACGATGCTGCACGGCCCCTTTGCAGAGCCGCTCGATCGAGCTTGAGCCCGCCGCAGTCCGGAAGGGTCAGCGCACTACCTGCTACCAGCACGAATTGCTGGAACACCTTGACTGGGGAGCCAAGCCCAGCTCTCCACAGCCTCTCCTGCAACTCTCCGAACTCCGATGAATCCTTGGGCGGTTGCCCGCAGTCGACGCCTGTTGTTCTGACTTTGACCTCCAAGAAGCTTCTTCTCAGGGAAAGATCCCCATGAGGTGATGCAGTACTGCAGGTGAGTTCGAACCTGTTCGTCGCCAATGTAGTGTCCGAGTATAAATAATACACGGACTGCAGGAGAACAATAATAACAGGTATTTACTAAACAGAGGGTAACTTAAGACTGAAAAACAGAAGCCTGCTATGGCTTTATATACAGGGGTGGTCACTGCCGGTACTGCATTATAGAATCAGTTCTTCTCTTAAAGGTACACACGCAACACTGGGGTCTGTATGAAAAAAAAACAGACAAAAAACATTTTTTTTGCTGCAAATCACAGCCGGTCCGGCCGCATCCGTGTGGAGAGAACAAGCCAACAACGACTCGAGTCTGGATGACCCTACGTCAGGAGGGGTTACATGTAGTGTGACATGAACCCAAGATCCCGGTTGAGGCCATCCTCATGGGTGCGGAACTTGGCTATCAGTTTCTGCTCGACGATTTTGCGTTGTCGTGTGTCTCGAAGGCCGCCTTGGAGAAAGCTTACCCGAAGATCGGAGGCTGAATGTCCTTGACTGCTGAAGTGTTCCCCGACTGGGAGGGAACACTCCTGCCTGGCAATTGTTGCGCGGTGTCCGTTCATCCGTTGTCGCAGTGTCTGCATGGTCTCGCCGATGTACCATGCTCCGGGGCATCCTTTCCTGCAACGTAGGAGGTAGACAACGTTGGCCGAGTCACATGAGTATGTACCATGTACCTGGTGGGTGGTGTCCTCACATGTGATGATGGTATCTGTGCTGATGATCTGGCATGTCTTGCAGAGGTTGCCGTGGCAGGGTTGTGTGGTGTTGCGGTCGCTGTTCTCCTGAAAGCTGGGTAATTTGCTGCGAATGATGGTCTGTTTGAGGTTAGGCGGCTGTTTGAAGGCGAGTAGTGGAGGCGTGGGGATGGCCTTAGTGAGGTGTTCGTCGTCATCGATGACATGTTGAAGGCTGCGAAGAACATGGCGTAGTTTCTCCGCTCCGGGGAAGTACTGGACGACGAAGGGTACTCTGTTGGTTGTGTCCCGTGTTTGTCTTCTGAGGAGGTCTATGCGATTTTTTGCTGTGGCCCGTCGGAACTGTCGATCGACGAGTCGAGTGTCATATCCCGTTCTTACGAGGGCGTCTTTCAGTGTCTGTAGGTGTCCATCGCGTTCCTCCTCAACTGAGCAGATCCTGTGTATTCGCAGGGCTTGTCCATAGGGGATGGCTTCTTTAACGTGGTTAGGGTGGAAGCTGGAGAAGTGGAGCATCCTGAGGTTGTCCGTGGGCTTGCGGTAGAGTGAAGTGCTGAGGTGTCCGTCTTTGATGGAGATTCGTGTGTCCAAGAATGAAATCGATTCTGAGGAGTAGTCCATGGTGAGTTTGATGGTGGGATGGAACTTGTTGATGTTATCGTGTAGTCTTTTCAGTGATTCTTCGCCGTGGCTCCATAGGAAGAAAATTTCGTCGATGTATCTGGTGTATAGCGTTGGTTGGAGGTCCTGTGCAGCAAAGAAGTCTTACTTGAACTTATGCATGAAGATGTTGGCGTATTGGGGTGCGAATTTGGTCCCCATGGCTGTTCCGTGTGTTTGGGTAAAGAACTGGTTGTCGAAGGTGAAAACATTGTGGTCAAGGATGAAGCGGATGAGTTGTAGGATGGTGTCTGGAGATTGGCTGTTGTTGGTGTTGAGTACTGAGGCTGTCGCAGCGATGCTGTCATCGTGGGGGATACTGGTGTAGAGTGCCGAGACGTCCATCGTGGCAAGGAGTGTTCCTGGTTCAACTGGTCCGTGGGTG
The DNA here is from genome assembly GCF_052327205.1 of Somniosus microcephalus. NCBI lineage: Eukaryota > Metazoa > Chordata > Chondrichthyes > Squaliformes > Somniosidae > Somniosus > Somniosus microcephalus. The sequence continues at coordinate 3,696,430 of NC_141004.1, forward strand.
CTGAGTTTCTGTAAGAAGTCTGTAGTGTCACGACAGAAGCTGGGGGTTCCCTGTACGATGGGTTTCAGGATGCCCTCGACGTATCCAGAGAGGTTCTCACACAGGGTTCCGTTGCCTGATACGATAGGACGTCCGGGTGTGTTGGCTTTGTGTATCTTTGGGAGGCAGTAGAAGTCACTCACGCGGGGAGTACGTGGGATGAGAGCGCATAGGATGCTTTGAAGACTACACGATAACATCAACAAGTTCCATCCCACCATCAAACTCACCATGGACTACTCCTCAGAATCGGTTTCATTCTTGGACACACGAATCTCCATCAAAGACGGACACCTCAGCACTTCACTCTACCGCAAGCCCACGGACAACCTCAGGATGCTCCACTTCTCCAGCTTCCACCCTAACCACGTTAAAGAAGCCATCCCCTATGGACAAGCCCTGCGAATACACAGGATCTGCTCAGATGAGGAGGAACGCGATGGACACCTACAGACGCTGAAAGACGCCCTCATAAGAACGGGATATGACACTCGACTCGTCGATCGACAGTTCTGACCGGCCACAGCGAAAAATCGCATAGACCTCCTCAGAAGACAAACACGGGACACAACCAACAGAGTACCCTTCGTCGTCCAGTACTTCCCCGGAGCGGAGAAACTACGCCATGTTCTTTGCAGCCTTCAACATGTCATCGATGACGACGAACACCTCACTAAGGCCATCCCCACGCCTCCACTACTCGCCTTCAAACAGCCGCCTAACCTCAAACAGACCATCATTCGCAGCAAATTACCCAGCTTTCAGGAGAACAGCGACCACGACACCACACAACCCTGCCACAGCAACCTCTGCAAGACATGCCAGATCATCAACACAGATACCATCATCACACGTGAGGACACCACCCACCAGGTACATGTTACATACTCATGTGACTCGGCCAACGTTGTCTACCTCATACGTTGCAGGAAAGGATGCCCCGGAGCATGGTACATCGGCGAGACCATGCAGACACTGCGACAACGGATGAACGGACACCGCGCAACAATCGCCAGGCAGGAGTGTTCCCTCCCAGTCGGGGAACACTTCAGCAGTCAAGGACATTCAGCCTCCGATCTTCAGGTAAGCATTCTCCAAGGCGGCCTTCGAGACACACGACAACGCAAAATCGTCGAGCAGAAACTGATAGCCAAGCTCTGCACCCATGAGGATGGCCTCAACTGGGATCTTGGGTTCATGTCACGCTACATGTAACCCCACCTGATGTAGGGTCATCCAGACTCGAGTCGTCATTAGCTTGTTCTCTCCACATGGATGCGGCCAGACCTGCTGTGATTTCCAGCAAAAAAAATGTTTTTTGTCTGTTTTTTTGTTTTTCATACAGACCCCAGCATCTGCAACATTTGACCCCTTGTGACCCCACCTCGTTGTTCTTTGATGTAATGTTTTCCTGACTGACCTGTTTGGACACCATTCACACCTTTGATTGCTGTGATTATCTCTCTGCCGAGGTGTGATAAATGGCAGTTAGAAAGATTACCTGTAAACATCTGACATTATTCTCTGACTATATAAACTGTGTTTTTATGCATCTCTCCACTTCACCTGATGAAGGAGCAGCGCTCTGAAAGCTTGTGATTTCAAATAAAGCTGTTGGACTATAACCTGCTGTTGTGTGACTTCTTACATTTGTCCACCCCAGTCCAACACCGGCATCTCCATACCGTTTATAGAAGTAGACAGACAGGGAGATGGATTCCAAGTTAAAGAACCCTAGTTACTCAGATAGGCTTAAACAGCCAGGCCTGTTTACTTTAGACTTTGAGGTGACCTGATAGAGGAATATCCAATGATGAAAGGATTGCGTTGCATGGAACTCTGCGAGAGTAGGAATAGATTGGATGTTGGGCGGCTCGTCCTTTCCCAGAGAGCGGTGAGCCTCTGGAATGTGTGGCCGGCGGGTGCGGCGGGAGCTGGACCGGTTCCTGACTGGGGCAGAGATCGCATCACATGGAAGGTATGTGGCTTTATAGAGAACACTGGGTCGGTGTGATCTCCTGGACTGGTTTCCCTCGCCTGAGGGGGTCGCAGAGGAATTCTACAGATTATTTTTCCTTTATTGGCCCTGTGTTTTTCTGATTATTTTTGCCTGCCCCAGATTACATACCTGTGAGGGGTGGGAGGTGTCCAGTCACAATGCTGTCGGCATCATGAGTGTTGGGCAGGCACGATAAAGCAGCTGGTCTTTACCTGCCTGTCATTTTTGTAAGAAAGAAAAGAAGGAAAGAAAGAAGAAAAAAAGTAAGGAAGAAGAAAAGAAATAAAGAAAAGGAAAGAAAGAAAAACGAAAGAAATCTCAAACATACTGCTTCCTAAACTGCAAGAGTTACACTTTGACCTTTAAACTAGCTGCAACTTACATGTAGACTTGAACGAAACGCCTACAGGGCGGATTAACTGACATTATATTCAAAACAATGAGGTTCTCCGAATCTCTGCACAAAATACCCTTATAATATCCTTCTGCCTGTCATGTTAACTCATGCAGTCGAATCACATTCAGGTAATTAAACTTGGGCTTCGAACAGATATCGCAAAACTAACACTGAAAAAACAACAACCATCAACATTTCAATAGATTCTTTGAGGGAGTGCGATGTCCAGATCCATTCAAGCAACAAGCAGGAGTTTGGAGAACAGTTAGGGAAAGGGTGGTTGAAGAAACAGGATGCGAGTAGGATTTGAAGGTGGGTCAAGGACAGAGAGAGTTCCTGGGTGTGGGGCCGCATTGCCTGAAAGGTTCTTCCTATGATGGTGGAACTGGGGGGATGAGCATGACCCATTCAGCAGAGTTGGAGGAGCAGATTGTGCATTCTGGGGTGTCGGGCTGGAGGAGGTGACAGAGGTAGGCTGGGTATGGCCTTGGAGGGACTTGTAAATGACGATGGTTATTTTGAAATAAGGTAGAGTCATCTAGTGGTCGTGGTACGGGACTAACAACCCAAGTTGGTAGTTCAAATTCCACTTGTCAGGACAAGTGGTGAAATTGACCAAGAAATAAAAACTGACTCCCGAATGGGCTTCAGGAACTGGCCACCCCTCCATCCCTCCAACCTGCTCTGGCCTACACGTAACTCCAGTCCCAGACTCTATGGGATGAGTAATAAATACTTACCAGCAGTGCCTACATCCCAACCACAAGATTAAAGATAATGCTGGGTGTTGCGGGGGGAAGGGTTAGGGAGCCAATGGATGTTGGCAAGGATCGTGTTGGACTTACACATTGCCCCAGTGTCTTGGTATAAAAGGATCACGCCCAGCAAATTAGTCACATATATAATGGTCAATTCACTGACGCTACATTCTTAGCACAAAGCTTTGCTCACAGGGAGTGTGGGTTACAAGGCGGGAGTGCCAATTCTTCAACCTACCATCCCTTTGAGCTCACCTCCCTCTGGAAGCTTGGGACTGAGGATTTTACTTTGTAGCATCATAGGTAACCACGCATTAGAAGGCAAGAGCACAGTGAAGAACATGGTGTGGTGCCTATAAACCAAAACTCTATCAAGCCCTAATCCATAATGTTCGAGGTGTCTGTTGGTGTTGACTTGTAGCCAACATCATCAGGAGGGGAGAAGATTGAGGCAAAAGAATATGTTTCCTGTGTGAAATTCATCTTCATATTTTCTATTAGCTAAATCCTTCATAACCTAGAATTATAGATTATAGAATCTTACAGCACAGGAGGAGGCCATTCGGCCCATCGTGCCTGTGCCGGCTCTTTGAAAGAGCTCTCCCGTTAGTCCCACTCCCCCCTCTTTCCCCATAGCCCTGCAATATTTTTCCTTTTCAAGTATATATTCAAATTCCTTTTGAAAGTTACTATTGAATCTGCTCCCACCGCCCTTTCAGGCAGCGCATTCCAGATCACAACAACTCGCTGCGTAATTTTTTTCCCTCATCTCTCCTCTGGTTCTTTTGCCAATTATCTTCAATCTGTGTCCTCTGGTTACCAACCATCCTGCCACTGGAAACAGTTTCTCCTTATTTACTCGATCAAAGCTCTTCATATGTTCACACAACCTCAACACTAAACTCAAAAAAGATATCAGAAGGAGATCGATTTTAAAAAACACAGGGGGTTGTGTTTCTCTTTAAAAAATTCAGATTGCTGACATTAAGATAAGAATCTTTTCCCAAAGTAACCTGAGCGGCCTCTCCTGTGAGGGACTCACAAATCTCCAGCTCTATGCTTGAAAGAATCTATCGTAAACCATCTGTAGCTTACGGCAAGGGGGCAGGAACCTGCTGCTGGATCTGCAGCTTTCGTTCCGTCAACTCAGGATCAAATTTGGAGACAATTGCATCCTAACGCTTTGTGCCTCGTAGCTGTATTTGTATTTAATTTATTTAAGTATTGTCTGGGGCCCTTTGTAAAATTGGACTTTGCCCTAATCGCCTCCTTTAATCAGGTAAAAAAACACAGAGCTGAGAACCCAAGGGTTATCGAGAAGATAAAGCCAATTAATTCCTCATTTCTCCGCTCCTGGAGGTGAGGAGCCACTGGGGAAGGTTCACTAGGGAATGGTCACTCTGAGGAATGGTCACTCTGGGGAACGGTCACTCTGAGGAATGGTCACTCTTGGGAACGGTCACTCTGAGGAATGACCTCACTTTGGTAAATGGTCACTCTGAGGAATGGTCACTCTGAGGAACAGTCACTCTGCAGAACGGTCACTCTGAGGAACGGTCACTCTGGGGAACGGTCACTCTGGGGAACGGTCACTCTGTGTAACGGTCACTCTGAGGAATGGCCTCACTTTGGTGAATGGTCACTCTGAGGAATGGTCACTCTGGGGAACGGTCACTCTGGGGAACGGTCACTCTGAGGAATGGCCTCACTTTGGTGAATGGTCACTCTGAGGAATGGTCACTCTAGGGAACGGTCACTCTGAGGAACGGTCACTCTGGGGAATGGTCACTCTGGGGAGCGGTCACTCTGAGGAATGGTCACTCTGGGGAACGGTCACTCTGGGGAACGGTCACTCTGAGGAATGGCCTCACATTGGTGAATGGTCAATCTGAGGAATGGCCTCACTCTGGGGTATGGTCACTCTGGGGAACGGTCACTCTGAGGAACGGTCACTCTGGGGAGCGGTCACTCTGGGGAACGGTCACTCTGAGGAATGGTCACTCTGAGGAATGGTCTCATTCTGGGGATTGGTCACTCTGAGGAACGGTCACTCTGGGGAACGGTCACTCTGAGGAATGGTCACTCTGAGGAATGGTCTCACTCTGGGGAGTGGTCACTCTGAGGAATGGCCTCACTCTGGTGAATGGTCACTCTGAGGAATGGTCTCACTCTGGGGTATGGTCACTCTGGGGAACGGTCACTCTGAGGAACGGTCACTCTGGGGAATGGTCACTCTGGGGAATGGTCACTCTGAGGAATGGTCACTCTGAGGAATGGTCTCACTCTGGGGAGTGGTCACTCTGAGGAATGGCCTCACTCTGGTGAATGGTCACTCTGAGGAATGGTCACTCTGAGGAATGGTCTCACTCTGGGGAATGGTCACTCTGGGGAATGGTCACTCTGGGGAATGGTCATTCTGGGGAATGGTCACTCTGAGGAATGGTCTCCCTCTGGGGAATGGTCACTCTGAGGAATGGTCTCACTCTGGGGAATGGTCACTCTGAGGAGTAGTCTCACTCTGGGGAATGGTCACTCTGGGGAATGGTCACTCTGGGGAATGGTCACGCTGGGGAATGGTCACTCTGGGGAACAGTCACTCTGAGGAATGGACTCACTCTGGGGAATGGTCACTCTGGGTAAGGGTCACTCTGGGTAAGGGTCACTCTGGGGAAAGTTCACTCTGGGGAATGGACTCACTCTGGGGAATGGTCACTCTGGGGAATGGTCACTCTGGGGAATGGTCACTCTGGGGAATGGTCACTCTGAGGAATGGTCACTCTGGGGAATGGACTCACTCTGAGGTATAGTCACTCTGAGGAATGGTCACTCTGGGGAATAGTCACTCTGGGGAATGGACTTACTCTGGGGAACGGTCACTCTGGGGAACGGTCACTCTGGGGAATGGTCACTCTGAGGAATGGTCACTCTGGGGAACGGTCACTCTGAGGAATGGTCACTCTGGGGAACGGCCACTCTAGGGAACCGTCACTCTGGGGAATGGACTCACTCTGGGGAATGGTCACTCTGGGGAATGGTCACTCTGGAGAAAGGTCACTCTGGATAGTGGTCACTCTGGGGAATGGTCACTCTGGGGAAAGGTCACTTTGGGGAATGGACTCACTCTGGGGAATGGTCACTCTGGGGAACGGTCACTCTGGGGAACAGTCACTCTGGGGAATGGTCACTCTGGGGAATGGGCACTCTGGGGAATGGGCACTCTGGATAGTGGTCACTCTGGGGAATGGTCACTCTGGGGAATGGTCACTCTGGGGAATGGGCACTCTGGGGAATGGGCACTCTGGATAGTGGTCACTCTGGGGAATGGTCACTCTGGGGCAAGGTCACTCTGGGGAATGGACTCACCCTGGGGAATGGTCACTCTGGGGAACGGTCACTCTGGGGAATGGTCACTCTGGGGAATGGTCACTCTGGATAGTGGTCACTCTGGGGAATGGTCACTCTGGGGAATGGTCACTCTGGATAGTGGTCACTCTGGGGATAGTCATTCTCTGCTACCATAGCCCTGTCACCATTCTTAATAGTTGAGCCTGGACAGTGTGGACTAGAAACTGGATGGCACAAAGCATCCAATATGGCGAGCGGCGAGTGCGCATTGCGCGCTGGAAGTGCTTCGCCCACCATATTGGAAAAGAAGAAAAAAGAGGCGTCGGGGCCCTTTGTAAAATTGGACAGAGGTGGTGCTCTGACCCCCCAGGAGACGCTCAGTAACTAAAACTAATAACTCTAATAACTCTACATATAAACCTATAGGCCTAGAAATTCGGTTTTGGCGCAGCGAGGGCTTTAGCGCCGGAAGTTAGTGCCGGCGCTAAGTCCCCCTGCGCGCGCCAAAAATTCAGTAGCGCCGCGCCCAAACGGCTGCCGGCGCTACTGAGGGGTCTCAGCGCCTCAAAACTGGCGCCACGCGCCGCATTGCGGCGCTATTCCGGCGCTGCGGCGCCCGCTGCGGTGCGGCAGGTTCGGGAAGTGCAGGCCTCCTCCTTCCGTTAAGGAGGAGCTGCCTGCACCCGGCCGCGGCCCGCGATAATCTTTTTAAAAATGAGCCCGGCACCTCGGACAAGTGCCGGGCTTGCTTCTGTTCCGGGGGGGGGGGGGGGGAAGTCCGGGGAGGGAGCTGCGGCCAGGCGGCCGGTGGGAAAGCGGCCAGCCGCCGCGGGGCCTTTAATGCGCCGGCGCAAAGTTCTGTAAGGCACCTCTGCCAGAACGTTGCTTGCGGCTGCCACGGGCGAGGCGGCCGCAACTCAATTTCCGAGTTCGGGCTGGTTACCATGGCAACCGGGACGCTGCGCACACCGATGACGTCATCGGTGCCGGCGCAGCGCTACCGGCCTAACGCCGATTTAGGGCCCCTGTCAATTTCTAAACTGGCCATAACTTCGGCGCTAGGCCCTCTAGCGCCTCAAAAGCGGCGCTAAGGCCAGTGAATTTCTAGGCCTATAACTTGCTCTTTGAACAGATTGCTGAAAATCAGCAGAGGTTGAATATTTCACCAAACGGATTCAGTGCTTCTTGGAACTTTGATACTTCATCAATTAACTCTGGAGATTTTCTCTGCAACAGGCCTCGGTCACTGTTCGGGGCAACTGCCGGGACCGTGTGATTTGTGCGGAACCTGTTAGTGCCCCTGATTTGGCCCCTGGAATTCCTGTCCTTGTGAGACACTTTATTGCAAGAGGATAACTTTCCTTTTAAAATTCGTCACAACAGGAATGTCATAATAAAGGCTTCAATAATGGAGTTCTACTGAGAGGAACATTCTGTTCCTGTTGGATTGTAAACTACTTTCTCCCGCACCCACAACAAAAGCAGGCGCTGAATCTCTCGATCACTGACAGCTCACCCTCGAGAGACAGAACGGAGAAATAAACATCCTGAGGCTCAGGCAGAATTTACACACTCAGACACACCCAGACACACTCACACACAAACTCACAGAGACCCAGACACACACACACTCACTCACACTCACACACAATCAGACACACTCACACACACATACTCACACACACACTCACACACACACACACATGCTCACACTCACTCACACACACTCACACACACAGACACACACACTCACACATTCACACACACACACACACACTCACATACACTCACACACTCACACACTCACACACACACTCACACACTCACACTCACACTCACATACACTCGCACACTCACACACACTCACACACTCACACACACACTCACACACACACTCACACACCCACACACACTCACACACTCACACACACCCACACACACTCACACAGACACGATCACACCCACACATATATCCACACACACACAAACACACTCACACACACACACTCACACACACACAATCACATTCACACACACACTCACACACACACACACACTCACACACACTCACTCACTCACACTCACACCCACTCACACACACACTCACTCACACTCACACATACACGATCACACTCACACACACACTCACTCACACACTCACACTCACACACACACTCACACACACAATCACACACACTCACCCACAAACACACACACACATACTCACACACACTCACACTCACACACACTCACACTCACACTCACACTCACTCACACTCACACTCACACACACTCACACACAAACACACTCACACTCACTCACACACACTCACACACACACACACACACACACACACACACACACACCCACACACACACACAAACACACTCACACTCACACACACGCAGACACCCACCTACACACACTCACACTCACACTCACTCACACACACACACACACCCACACTCACACACACACACCCACACACACACACACACCCACACACAAACACACTCACACTCACTCAAACACACTCACTCACACACACACAGACACACACCCACACACACTCACACACACTCACACTCACTCACACACACTCACACACAGACACAAAATTACACCTGGGTTGCTCTGTGTTTCCTGAGGCTTGAAGCAGCATTCCTGCTCCTCCTGGAAATCTTTAAAGAAAAGAACAACTTGCCTTTTTGTCCCTCTCCTGGGCCTGTTGCTGCTCCTGGTGAGTCTAATAACAGGCGGCAAACGCATGTTAAAATACAGCCGGGGTCTGAACAATGTCATCTGATCCCCGACTGCTGAATTTCAGTGAGACCGTAGCCTGCCTGGTGCAAGGGCCTCGATGGCTGGCCAATACGAACCTGTTAAAAGGGCGCTCGGTGCAAGGTCAGTGAGGATTGGTGAGTATGTTGCTGCAAAGATTCTAACCCTCATGCACGCCCCATTCTCATTTTGCAGCAGGAGTTAATATCGTGACTCAGGTATCTTTTTATTATATTTTAGCCAGTCGTTACTAATGGACAATGTTAAGCCTTGTAACATCAATGAAGAACTGTCCAACGTTCGGGAATTGCAGGCCAGCTAGATCTGTTGGTTAACCAGCAATCCCTTCTCCTAAAGGTGCTGACCTATTGGCTTCTAGCCACTTGCCCAGGTAGCCATTCTTCATATATTAAGCAGTGAGTGTCAGACGGCCATTTGACCTTGAAGGGCATCACAATTGAGCCCAATCTTGTCCTCTCTTGTGGACAGAGAAAAGGGGGTGTCGGAACTTGAAATACAAGTACTTCCTTCATCATTACTGCTCCCCAAAACAGTCTCAGATCGTTGCCTAGAGATTACTTTTTGTAGTTTAATAATCGGCTTATCTTCGTAAAATTCTAAAACCCCAATCATTTGCTGCACATTCATTTACAATTTAGCCAATTCTTTTCAAACTCTAATACAGTCCATTTATATTATCAGAATTTTTCCACTTTCTAACCCCTCGACTAACTGCAATTTACCTGAATTCAAACTGCGAACTTAATGTACTCGTGTGAAGAATCCATTTGGAAAATTATCAGGTCTAATTTGCTTTTCATTACAGTTTAATTTTTCCTGCATTCAAGAGGTTCTTTATAGAAATCAGTCCTGGCTTTCCCTGTTAAACATATTTCATTTTTTTTTCTTTTCCAATTTACTCCTCCACTCCTGAGCTTACTTCCTCCGGTGCAGTGCTGCAGACAGCAGACACTCGCCAGCGTCACTCAGCATTTCACCAGCAGAGAGGAGGAGGAATTTCTTCACTCAGAGGGTGGTGAATCTTTGGAATTCTCTACCCCAGAGGGTTGTGGAGGCTCCGTCGTTGAGTAGATTCAAGGCTGAGATCGAGAGATTTTTGGACTCTACGGGAATCAAGGGAAATGGAGATCGGGCGGGAAACTGGATTTGAGGTCGATGCTCAGCCATGATCTTATTGAATGGCGGAGCAGGCTCGAGGGGCCGAATGGCGGAGCAGGCTCGAGGGGCTGAATGGTGGAGCAGGCTTGAGGGGCCGAATGGCGGAGCAGGCTCGAGGGGCCGAATGGCGGAGCAGGCTCGAGGGGCCGAATGGCGGAGCAGGCTCGAGGGGCCGAATGGCCGACTCCTGCTCCTAATTCTGATGTCTGACAGTTTGAGTGGTGGGCAATGTGTCCTCACCTTCCGCCCACACATGCAGCATCCAGCAGAATAACTCCGATCTGATTGTGCCTATCTTTCTGCCTCTCTGCCTTGTACAGGAACCTGCAAACAGGAGGAGGCCATTCAGCCCCTCGAGCCTGTAACATAGGAACAGGAGGAGGCTATACTGTCGCTGAAGCCTGTTCCGCCATTCATAGAATCATAGAATGCCTCCTTCTGTGCTGTAACCATTCGGCCCGTCGAGCCCGTGCCGGCTCTCTGCAAGAGCATTTCAGCCAGTCCCACTCCCCCGCCCTTACCCCACAGCCCTGCAAAAATGTTTCCTTCGGGTACTTACCCAGCTCCCTTTTGAAAGCCCCCATTGAATCGCCTCCACCACCCTCAGGCAGTGCATTCCAGATCCTAAACACTCGCTGCATAAAAAAGTTTTTCCTCATGTCGCCTTTGGTTCTTCTGCCAATCACCTTAAATCTGCATCCTCTGGTTCTCGACCCTCCCACCAATGGGAACAGTTTCTCTCTCTACTCTGTCTAGACCCCTCATGATTTTGAACACCTCTATCAAATCCCCCCTCAACCTTCTCTGCTCTAAGGAGAACAACCCCAGCTTCTCCAGTCTATCCACATAACTGAAGTCCCTCATCCCTGGAATCATTCTCATAAATCTTTTCTGCATTCTGGCTAAGGCCTTCACACCTTTCCTAAAATGCGATGTCCAGAATTGGACCCAATACTCCAGGTGAAGCCGAATCAGTGTTTTATAAAAGGTCCATCATAACATCCTTGCTTTTGAACTCTATGGGCAGGATTTTCATTGGGCCATGGAGGCGGGATTGGAGGCGTGTGGGGGTTAAAATCCTGAAATCGGGGGGCACGAACCCATCCTGTCCCCAACCCGCCTCCATGCCAGTTTCAAAAGAGGCGGGTACCCGACCCGCGCTGGGACCCGCCTCCCCGAGGCGGGAAGGGGATTAGTGCCAATTAACTGGTGGTTAACAGGCAGTTTTTAGCCTAATCTCTATTTTCATTCTTGAAGTGTGGGATTCCTGACAGCTCCAAACCACGCCAAGGTAGCGAGGCGGGCCGTCGGGCTGAAGGGCTTGGAGGGGTCGAGATGTCCGGTGTTCAGGTGAGTGATGGGTGCATGAGTGCAGAGGTAAGTGTGTTTGGTGTGTTTAAAGTATTTAAAGAAGTTTTACTTACCTTTACAGCCTTCCTTCCTTCAGGTCTCGGGAGTCCCTCATCTCACCGGCACAGAAAGCAGAATGGCCGCGAGCTGTCAAAAATTGCAGCATTCAGCTTTCTGTTCTGGAGAGATCTCTAAATCATCCTGAGAGGAAGGAATTAACTTAGAGTACAGATTGTCAGTGTTTGACAGCTTCAAACAGCTGTGAAACGCTGATATTTCATCTGTCAAAAGCTCTTGACAGATGAAATATCAATCTGTGATGTTACCTGTTGCCGGGTGGCCCTTAATTGGCCTGCTGAGCCCACTGGGCGGGCTCAACAATATCAATCAAGTGAAAATCACGTGGATTGGCTACAACTCGATGGAGGCGGGACTACAACCCCGAAAGTTGTAGTCCCGCCTCCTACCCGCCTCCTCAATGAAGATCCAGACCTGTGCCTCTATTTATGAAGCCCAGGATTCTGTAAGCTTTTTTAACCACTTTCTCAACCTGCCCTGCCACCTTCACCAATTTGTGTACATACACCCCCAGGTCTCTCTGTTCATGCACCCACTTTAGGATTGGACCATTTAGTTTATATTGCCTCTCTTCATTCTTCCTACCCAAATGTAGCACTTTGCACTTTTCTGCATTAAATTTCATCTTCCACGTGCCCGCCCATTCCACCAGCCTGTCTATGTCCTGTTGAAGTCTATCACTCTCCTCCTCACTGTTTACTATACTTCCAAGTTTTGTGTCATCTGCAAATTTTGAAATTGTGCCCGGTACACCCAGGTCCAAGTCATTAATATATTTCAAGAAAAGCAGTGGTCCTAGTACCAACATTTAATTAGATCACGGCTGATCTGTATCTTAACTCCATCTACCCGCATTTGCTCTAAATCCCTCGATACCCGCACCCAACAAAGATCTACCAATCTCAGCCGGGAAATTTTCCATTGACCCCCAGCATGCACTGCCTTTGGAGAGAGTTCCCGATTTCCACCACCCTTTGTGTGAAGAAGTGCTTCCTGACATCACCCCTGAACGGCCTGGCTCTAATTTTAAGGTTTTGCCCCCTTGTCCTGGACTCCCCCCACCAGAGGAAAGTTTCTCTGTATCCACCCGGTTGAGTCATTTCATTATTTTAAAGACCTTGGTTAGATCACTCTTCAACCTTCTAAACTCAAGGGAATACAAACCAGATTTATGCAACTTTTTCTGTCTCCCTCTCTCTCCTACTTTGCTCTCCATAGGAGTGAAATTCAATTTCTGACAGAATGCAGAACGCCAAGGGAACGGAAACTCGTGGGGGGGGTGGGGGGGGGGCGGAGTGTATATTGGACGGCCCCAATGCCTCAGCCTCTCTCTCTCTCTCTCTCACTCAGGGGTTTTTCGTTGTGTAGGGGAGGGAGGGTGATAATAATACGCTCCTTGCCCCATCCATGACTACACTGCATGGAATGGCCTGGAATGATGGACACAGCCTCAAGGCCACAATCTCACCAGAATTCAACTAGCCTCCCGATCACAACTTTGGTACACTGACAGAACAGATCTCCGCCAACACTGCCTGTCACTCCACTCTCTCTCCAAAGGGTTGGCGATAGCAATTGTAAAGGCGGCAAATTGAATGGATAGGCTGGCAGGATAACATCATTCACTGACAACAACAACAACAACTTGTATTTATATAGCGCCTTTAATGTAGTAAAACGTCCTAAGGCGCTGCACAGGGGTATTTTAAGACAAGAAATTTGACACAGAGCCACATAAGGATAAATTAGGGCAGGTGACCAAAAGCTTGGTCAAAGAGGTAGGTTTTAAGGAGCGTCTTAAAGGAGGAAAGAGAGGTAGCGAGGCGGAGAGGTTTAGGGAGGGAATTCCAGAGCTTAGGGCCTCGGCAACAGAAGGTACGGCCACCAATGATTGAGCGATTATAATCAGGGATCCTCAAGAGGGCAGAATTAGAGGAGTGCAGATATCTCGGGGGGTTGTGGGGCTGGAGCAGGTTACAGAGATAGGGAGGGGCGAGGCCATGGAGGGATTTGAAAACAAGAATGAGAATTTTGAAATTGAGGCGTTGCTTAACCAGGAGCCAATGTAGGTCAGCGAGCACAGGGGTGATGGGTGAACGGGACTTGGTGCGAGTTAGGACACAGGCAGTCGAGTTTTGGATGACCTCAAGTTTACGTAGTGTGGAATGTGGGAGGCCAGCCAGGAGTGCGTTGGATTAGTCAAGTCTAGAGGTAACAAAGGCATGGATGACACCGGACAGCTTCTCACTGCTTATGCATCCTACCCATTAGGACCCTGGTTTGTGGGGTTATTTTGAGGTCTGTCAGTGAGCGAAGCTGGTTAGCCCGATTCCAGCACTGCTGGAGTACCACAAACCTTCCTGAATCACCTCTCAGATAGCAGGCACAGAGTATCAACTGAGTTCTTCATCTTGGAGTCAACCGAGTCCCAAAGAAAGCCTGGCCTCCCTCCTCTCCAAGGAGAATAGTCCCTAGTTGGGGAAAACGGGTTTAATGTGAGAGCGCTATGTGTTCAACCACTAGCAACTCCTTGGAAACTTGAACTGAAGACATCTTTTCTTGTCTAGACCATCAATGCATAATCATGAGGCGGCACAGATACAAGGTGGCCTCCAAAATCTGCTGATTTATTGATAACCTTGGACCTATTTTGTAAACAGATGTTCAAACGCTCAAACCGGCCCTGTGTTTAGGTTTAACCGACCAGCGCCTCCCGTAAATAGCAGGTGTTCTTCCCACTGCCTTCTCTAAAGCTCTCCACAAGGTCAAACTCAGCAAGCCTCGCACATCTCCGGATCCTCAATCTCAGGGCTGACTTCATGGTGGTGAAATGTGTCTGTTAACGAGCTTGTTCAAAGGACCACTGGTCATTGTCCCCACAGCATCGCGTGTTTGAAGACGGGCCCACAACACTCAGAGCTGGGTTGAGTCTATCCCAAAAACTTGTCCTTAAAAACACAAGAGAACAGAGATGTTGATGCCGGGCCTGGGTTGGATTCAGCGGCAGGTCCTGTGGTTGCTGATGGAGTCACGTTGAGCATTCAGTGACCTGAATGGCATCTTAATATGTTCAGGGAATATTTGAACATGGTAATGACACTACTTCATGTAATATAGATGAAACATAAATATTGAGCGGCAGTAAAAAGGCAAATTTCTTTGGCCCACTTGCTGCATAATATTAAGTGACTAACTGTGAGAAACTGCAAATTACAAATCAGCCATGAAGGATTGTCCGGCTCACTCCAGGAAATGGGTCTTGGTCACCTTGTCATGCTGAAGGATTTAAACGTGATGAGCTTATTAAGGTTGAGTTATTGGATGTTAGGGCAATGCTGGAAAATGATCTGTAGGAGCCATTTCAGTCTGGTATGTTGTAGTGTTTAGCTACGGCTTAAACGTGTTCCTTTGCAAGATAAATCTATATCTCTCTAGATAAACATCTTGTGTCTAGAATGTGCCCATCACTTTTCAGAGATCACACTTCAAAACTATCAAATAAAAGTAAGCCAGCGATTTCCTGCTGGTTGTTCCGACCTTGGTAACTTTGTCTCCAAAATAAAAAGCTGGTCTCCGTAAAAGTGACCATGAAGCTGCCGGGTTGTTGTAAAAACCCAACGGGTCCACTGGTGTCCTTTAGGGAAGGAAACCCGCTGTCCTTACCCGGTCTGGGCCTATAGGTGACTCCAGTCCCACACCTTACTGACTCTTAACTGCCCTCTGAAGGGACCTATCAAGCTACTCAGTTACTAAGGATGGGCAATAAATGCCGGCCTTGTCGGCGACATCCGCATTCTGAGAATCAATTTTTAGAAAAGGACAGGAGTGGGAGATTTACAAGCATCTGCCAATCTACAGAAACCTCCACCAATAATTAGCCTCCAATTGACCTCAGAATGCAACTATTTGTCGCACTTCTCCAGAGGGACTTCCTGAGAAGGGCCATTAAAGGGACAGGCCAGACTGAACAACAGCTCCAAGTTAGCAACTAAACATTACAGCCCTGAATGTACTGAGGGGTTCAATGGAAGACCAGCGGAACCCACGTCATATCGGCCATTGATTTGCCAGCATGACTTGGAAGCAGCAGAACCTCCAACCCTCCCGAAGAAACAAGGGACCTCAGGCGGTAGAATAGAAAGAAAGAACTTGCATTTATATAACGCCTTTTACAACCTTGCAACATCCCAAAGCACTTTACAGCAAATTAAATACTTTTGAAGTGCAGTCACTGTTGCAATGTAGGAAGCACAGCAGCCAATTCGTGCACATCAAGCTCTCATATTGAAGTTAATGGGAATCAGAGGGAAAGCTCCCCACTGGCTAGAGTCATACCCAGCACAAAGGAAGATGGTTGTGGTGGTTGAAGATCAATCATCACAGCCCCAGGACATCGCTGCAGGAGTTCCTCAGGGCAATGTTCTAGGCCCAACCATCTTCAGCTGCTTCATCAATGACCTTCCCTCCAACATAAGGTCAGAAGTGGGAATGTTCGCTGATGACTGCACAGTGTTCAGTGCCATTCGCAACTCTTCAGATAATGAAGCAGTCCATGCCCGCATGCAGCAAGACCTGGGCGATATTTAGGCTCGGGCTGATAAGTGGCAGGTAACATTCGCGCCACATAAGTGCCAGGCAATGACTATCTACAACAAGCGAGAGTCTAACCAACACCCCTTGACATTCAACGGCATTACCATCGCCGAATCCCCCACTATCAACATCCTGGGGGTCACCATTGACCAGAAACTTAACTGGACCAGCCACATAAATACAGTGGCTACAAAAGCAGGTCAGAGGTTAGGTATTCTGTGGCGAGTGTCTCACCTCCTGACTCCCCAAAGCCTTTCCACCATCTTCAAGGCACAAGTCAGGAGTGTGATTGATAATCTCCACTTGCCTGGATGAGTGCAGCTCCAACAACACTCAAGAAGCTCAACACTATCCAAGACAAAGCAGGCCACCCTTTCCACCACCTTAAACATTCACTCCCTCCACCACCGGCGCACCGTGGCTGCAGTGTGCACCATCTACAAGATGCACTGCAGCAACTCACCAAGGCTTCTTTGGCAGCACCTCCCAAACCCGCCACCTCTTCCACCTAGAAGGTCAAGGGCAGTAGTCGCATGGGAACACCATCACCTGCAAGTTCCCCTCCAAATCGCACACCATCCTGACGTGGAAATATATCGGCCGATCCTTCATCGTCGCTGGGTGAAAATCCTGGAACTCCCTCCCTAACAGCACTGTGGGAGCACCTTCACCACACGGACTGCAGCGGTTCAAGAAGGCGGCTCACCACCACCTTCTCAGGGGCAACTAGGAATGGACAATAAATGCTGGCTTTGCCAGCGACGCCCACATCCCAGGAATGAATTAAAAAACCAACAATGAGATAATGACCAGATAATCTGTTTTATCTGCACACAGCAAGCTCCAACAGACAGCATTGTGATCTTCTCCCAACATCCTGTAACCTTCCCTGTCCTAGTGGAGAATCTAGACACCTGCTCTGACATCAATTCACCTCTTTCACTCTTCAGCAGCAGTTTGTGTCACCGTGAAGAGAGTCCAAAACTCCTCTTTCTATTACAGCACCTCAATGAAGCTACTGCCTCGGCCCCTTTACCTGCTTCACTACTGGAGAAACTGACAATCCAGCCCACGATCCTGTTCCTGCTCAGCATAGAATCAAAGGGCTAAAAATTCAGTTTGGGGCGCCCAGCTCGCCTGGGCGCCGGAATTACCGCTGCGCGCTGAGCCACTTGCGCCATCGGGATATTCAGTTTCAGCGCCCCAAATGGAAGCCGGCCGCTAAACAAGGCTTTCGGCGCCCCGCTTGGGGCGCTGAAACTGAATATTGGCGCGCAAAGTGCCGCAGCGCCACCCGCTGCGGCACGGCACGCTGCGGTACTGCAGGCCTTCCTCCCACTGTTAAGGGGGAGGTGCCTGCAACAGCGCGATCCCCGCTCGCGAGTGCCGGCAAATGAGCCCGGCACCAAGGAGAAGTGCCGGGCTCTCGGGAAACAGCCGGCAATGCCGCGGGGGGGCGGGGTGTAGGAGGCCAGGGACAGAGGTGCGGGCAGGCGGCCGCCGAAAAAGCGGCCGGCCGCACCTCCACCTTAACTAGCGCCACTACCGCCACAGGTAGGCCCCTGTGTACCGGTCGCTATTTGCGGCCGGCGCTGAAGAGGCGGCCGCGACCTAATATGGCGCTCGGGGCGGTAGCGGGGCGCTGCGCACACCGATGACATCATCGGTGGCGGCGCAGCGCTACAGACTAACGCCGCCATTAGCGCCCCGCTAAATATCGCGGTGGTTGTGGCCAGTGGCGCTAAAGCCTCTGAGTGGCCTCTTTGGGCGCAAACTGGTGGCGCAAGCAACTGAATTTCTAGGCCATAGAATCATAGAATGGTTACAGCATGGAAGAAGGCCATTCGGCCCATCAAGCCCGTGCCCGCTCTCTGCAAGAGCACCTCAGCCAGTCCCACTCCTCCGCCCTTTCCCCGTAGCCCTGCAAATGTTTATCTTTCAGGTACTTATCCAACTCCCTTTTGAAAGCCGTGATTGAGTCAGTCTCCACCACCCTTTCAGGCAGTGCATTCCAGATCCGAACCACTCGCTGCCTGAAAAAGTTTTTTCTTACATCGACTTTGGAATCTGTGTCCTCTGGTTCTCGACCATTCTGCCAATGGGAACAGTTTCCCTCTATCTACTCTCTCCAGACCCCCCCATGATCAGTGACCTATGGAAACAGAACAGGCTTGTTGGTCCCGAATGTCCTGGCCCTCTCGTCCTTTGAAGGTCTCTGTGTGAGGCCAGAGGTTGCTAAGAGTGTGCTGCTGCTGTGGAGATTTGTTAAATGCAGGCGCAGGATGCAGAGGTTCGGCTGCAGCGCGATGGTGTGAGGTTCGACTACTGCCCATGTCATTGGGGCCCTTCCCTGCAGCTCAGACTTACAACTACTGCCTGTTAAACTTTCCAACAATAAAAACCCACCTTTCTCCTTATCCCATCACACGATTTCTTTAGTTTTAAATATTTATACAAGTTTGGACTGGAAAATAACAACTCTCCTCGTGATTTACTGCCTGGCCATTCTGGCAGCTTTGTTCTTATCAGAGATATTTGGAGAGTGTTTATTAATGTTCCTCAGAGAGAGAGATGAATCTGCTCAGAATCTGAAAGTATTTTTCATTTAATAGGAGCACCAGGTGACCCATAGATTAGAAACAGAATAAGGCAGATTGAATGGGGACTGTGTGGGTCAGGGGTCAGGGGTCAGGGACAGTGTCCAATGGGGATTGGGTGCCTGAGATATAATGTGTAGCGGGAACTGGTGGTGCACTGGGAAATATTGCGGCCCTTTTACTTTCTAAACTTGGGATTCATTCAAACCCAATCTGATGGAAGTGTAATACGCACACTCACCCCACACACACTCACACATACACTCACCCCCCATACTCACACTCACCCCACACACTCACCCCCCATACTCACACTCACCCCACACACACTCACCACACACACACACACACACACACACACACACTCACCCTCCTATACACACTCACACTCACACACACTCACACCCCACACACACTCACCCCACACACACTCACACACTCACCCTCCTATACACACACTCTCACACACACACTCACTCACACTCACACACTCACCCTCCTATACACACACTCACACACACACACTCACTCACACTCACACACTCACCCTCCTATACACACACTCACACTCACACACACTCACACCCCACACACACTCACCCCACACACACTCACACACTCACCCTCCTATACACACACTCACACACACACACTCACTCACACTCACACACTCACCCTCCTATACACACACTCACACACACACACACTCACACCCCACACACACTCACCCCACACACTCACACACTCACCCTCCTATACACACACTCACACACACACTCACTCACACACACACACACTCACACACACTCACTCACACTCACACACACACACTCACTCACACTCACTCACACTCACACACACACACTCACGCACACTCACTCACACTCACACACACACACTCACTCACACCCCACACACACTCACTCCACAACCCCCACCCCCTCCCTCCACACACACGATGATATGGGGTTAAAGCAGTGATGTTCCTGGCCGATTCCATACATCTCCTGCCTTTGACACTGGCCTAAATCGTCACCTTTATCAGACTGTATGAGTGTCTGTCACTCGGGCCACAATCAGCACAGACTGGCAATCAATCCTGAGATCTTCCTAGCCTGTTTGCCTCAGTACCTTATTGCACAGTATGTAACACTTTACTCTTTACTCTAAGTAATCCAGGCCTGTTGTACGTCTAATGCACAGCCTTGTCATTCATTATTTTTAATTATATGTCTTAATGACAATTCCCAATAAATGTGAGGGCATTTTCAGATTCCGGGCTGCTCAGACCTGTTTTGCTTTGACTGTTCAATGCCATCCATCACAGAGAGATTTTCATGCTTTCTGTCCTGACTGAATTCAAAGTGGAGAGGTGGGAGGAGACGGTTCGGAGAGATGAAAGGACAGTGCTCTAAAATGATCAAACCACCCCTTTCTCCTCCAGGGCATGAAGTGCATCAGGTAGCTGACACCACTTCATCAATCGATTTGTTCCTGTTCAGTCCGTCTGGGTGAGCAGCACTTTTACACGTGGATCCGGGAGTTAGAGCGAGGATGGCTAATAATTCCACAGCTGGGTATCAATAAGTCACTGTTAATTGGAGGGCAACTATAAGCAACGGAGAACCTTACAGAACAAGAAAGAAACAAAGAAAATGTGTTTATGTAGCGTCTGATCACATGTCAGAAAGTTGCAAAGTGCTTCACAGTCAGTTCAATAATGCAGTCAACTCCACAAACAGCAAAGGCACAAGTGCCCAGTCAATCTGTTTGTGGTGCTGTTGGTTGAGGGAGGAATGCTGGCCAGGACACCGGGGAGAACTCTCTTCTCCTGTTTCCATGGGATCTTCAACATCCACCTGAGCCACAGGACCAGGCAGCCGGGGCTGAGTTCAATGCCTCACCTTCTGTCGTCTTGTGAGCAGCGATATCGCCTGTGCTTGCCGCTCACTGACGGCTCAGATTGTTCTGAACATGTTTGAAGTCTGCGTCCTGTGTTTTTTTATCACCTTGATTCTCTCCGAGAAGCAGAGGTTACAGATCCCCCCAGTGGCCTATTAGAAAAGGCGCATGTTACACTAAGAGACACCGACCAGGAGGTCCCAGTCACCATGCTCAGTCTAAACCGAGTTTGCTCTTTCCAGCCAAGGTGATTGTTGGGGCATTGCATCTGACATCAGTTGCTCGGAACTAGTGAGCGAGAAACCTGCCGAGGTTCCTGCTCCCAATCGTGATCCACCGGCTCCTGCAGTGATTGGAGGTCGGGTGTGAACACACTGAGGTTCCATGGTGTTGCCCTCCACACTGGTAACGTCAACTGGCACTCCCTGCGTGGAGAATGTTCACGAGAGCACTCCCGTCAAACTATTAGGCCGGCACGAGTCAGTGCCTTCAGACATGAGCAACTCATCTAGGCTGACACTGCGGGAGCGCCGCACCGTCGGAGGGGCAGTACTGAGGGAGCGCTGCACTGTCAGAGGGGCAGTAATGAGGGAGTGCTGCACTGTCAGAGGGTTAGCACTGAGGGAGTGCCGCACTGTCGGAGGGGCAGTACTGAGGGAGCACTGCACTCTCAGAGGGTCAGTTCTGAGGGAGCACTGCACTGTTAGAGGGGCAGTACTGAGGGAGCGCTGCACTGTCAGAGGGATAGTACTGAGGGAGTGTCGCACTGTCGGAGGGGCAGTACTGAGGGAGCGCTACACTGTCGGAGGGGCAGTAATGAGGGAGCGCCGTGCTGTCGGAAGGGCAGTACTGAGGGAGCGCCGCACTGTTAGAGGGGCAGTACTGAGGGAGTGCTGCACTGTCTCAGGGTCAGCACTGAGGGAGTGCTGCACTGTCGGAGGGGCAGTACTGAGGGGGTGCTGCACTGTTGGATGGGCAGTACTGAGGGAGTGCCGCACTGTCGGAGGGGCAGTACTGAGGGAGCACTGCACTGTCAGAGGGTCAGTTCTGAGGGAGCACTGCACTGTTACAGGGGCAGTACTGAGGGAGCGCCGCACTGTCACAGGGATAGTACTGAGGGAGTGCCGCACTGTCGGAGGGGCAGTACTGAGGGAGCGCTGCACCATCGGAGGGGCAGTAATGAGGGAGCACCGTGCTGTCGGAAGGGCAGTACTGAGGGAGCGCCGCACTGTTGGAGGGGCAGTGCTGAGGGAGCGCTGCACTGTCTCAGGGTCAGCACTGAGGGAGTGCTGCACTGTCGGAGGGGCAGTACTGAGGGTGTGCTGCACTGTCGGAGGGGCAGTACTGAGGGAGTGCTGCACTGTTGGAGGGGCAGTGTTGAGGGAGTGCCACACCGTCGGAGGGGCAGTACTGAGGGAGCACTGCACTGTCTGAGGGGCAGTACTGAGGGATCACTGCACTGTCGGAGGGGTGATACTGAGGGAGCACTGCACTGTCGGAGGGGCTGTACTGAGGGAGTGCCGCACTGTCGGAGGGGCAGCACTGAGGGAGTGCCGCACTGTCGGAGGGGCAGTACTGAGGGAGCGCCACACTGTCGGAGGGGCAGTACTGAGGGATTGCCGCACTGTCGGGGGGGCAGTACTGAGGGAGCGCCGCACTGTCGGAGGGGCAATACTGAGGGAGCGCCGCACTGTCGGAGGGGCAGTACTGAGGGAGAGCTGCACTGTCTGAGGGGCAGTACTGGCGGAGCGCTGCACTGTCGGAGGGTCAGTACTGAGGGTCAATGCACTGTCGGAGGGTCAGTACTGAGGGAGCGCTGCACTGTCGGAGTGGCAGTGCTGAGGGAGCACTGTACTTTCAGAGGGGCAGTACTGAGGGAGCGCTGCACTGTTGGAGGGGCAGTACTGAGGGAGAGCTGCACTGTCAGAGGGGCAGTACTGAGGGAACGCTGCACTGTTGGAGGTGCAGTACTGAGGGACTGCTGCACTGTCGGAAGACAGTACTGAGGGAGCGCTGCACTGTTGGCGGGGCAGTACTGAGGGAGCACTGCTTTGTCGGAGAGGCAGTACTCAGGGAGAGCTGCACTGTCAGAGAGGCAGTACTGAGGGAGAGCTGTACTGTCGGAGGTGCAGTACTGAGGGAGCGCTGCACTGTCGGAGAGGCAGTACTCAGGGAGAGCTGCACTGTCGGAGTTGCCGTCTTTCAGATGAAACATTAAACTGAGGCCCCCTCTCCCTCTCAGGTGGATATAAAAGATCCCACGGCACTATTCGAAGACGGGCAGGTGTTAGATCCGTGTATCTTGATGTTGTTTGTCCTTCAATAACTTGACAAGAGACTGCAGGGAACAATCAACAGGTGTTTACTGGATGAGGGTTAGTCTAAAACTAATTGTACAGATCCCTACTCAGGGTTTATATACAGGTGTGGTCACTGCCGGTACTACAGTATACAGGAGCTGTAAGAAGTAGTTCTCCCCTTAAAGGTACATACACTACAATTCCTCCCGTTTTAGATTAACAGTACCATAACATTCATTTAACAATTAACACTTTTAACATGCAACATGAACTGAAAATAGTCCATTTATAAATTCAGTCTTTGGGCGGCTTCCTGATCCTTTCTGGATAGTGCCTTTCCTGAGTGTCTTGCTCTTGGTGCGGAGGCAATTCTGGCCCCCTGTCGTCGGTTGGTTCATCAGCATCCGATGCTACTGTTTCTGGGGTAGATGCTACCTGTATGTCGGGTTCATCACCAGGTACGCGAGACATGGGGTTGACTCGTTCCTGTGATTCTAGGATCTGGTCAACATGGCATCTCACAATGTTCTCCCCAACATCCACTGTGTACATTAGTGGCCCCTGCCGTGTGCATATCATTCCTGGTTGCCATTTCTCTGTTCAGTCGTCGCGGGCCAAGACTGGTTGCCCTACATTGAAGCTCCTTGTCGGCTTCTCATTGATGTGCTGGAATTGCTTATTCTCAACATCTCTTCGTACATTTGGTCTGAGCAAATCCAGACGAGATCTCAACCTTCGGTTAAAGAACATCATGGCCGGGGTCTGGTTGGTGACTGCATGTGTCGCATTTCTGTAGGCTAACAGGAAATTGTCCACCTTATGCTGCAGTGGAATGTCATCATTGCACATGGCCCTTACTGCTTTTTTAAAGGTTTGTACGAACCTCTCAGCCAATCCATTTGTGGCTGGATGATACGGGGCGGATGTGTAATGCCTTACCCCATTCTTTTTCATGAATCTTAGAAACTCTTCGGACACAAACTGTGGTCCGTTATCAGAGCAAATCTGCTCTGGCAAGCCGTTCCTGGCAAATATGGTCCGTAGGAATGCAATAGTTTTCTCCGTGGTGGTGGACGACATTTTGATCAGCTCAGGCCATTTCGATTGCGCATCCACGGCTATTAAAAACATTGAGTCCATGAATGGACCAGCAAAATCAATATGCACCCGTTGCCATGGAGATGAGGGCCACTCCCATGGGTGTAGAGGGGCATGTGGTGGTGCATTTTGGACCTTCTGGCATCCTGAGCAGCTCTTTGTCAGGTCCTCGATTTGCTGATTGATCCCCGGCCACCACACATAAGCCCTAGCAAGGCTTTTCATTTTCACTCCTCCCAGATGGCTTTCGTGAAGCTCATTGAGCACTCTCTCCCTTAACTTGGGTGGAATTACCACTCGGGATCCACACATCAACGTCCCCTGGCATACTGACAGCTGTTCTCTTCTGGATGAGAATGCTGGCAACAGTGAGTCGCCATGTGTTGGCCATCCCTTCACCGTCAAGTCATATACCCGAGACAGTGTCGGGTCATTTCGGGTCTCCTTCTCTATATCAGCGTTAGTTACTGGCATGCATTCAATTATAGTCGAATAAAATATTTCGACAGGGTCCACTGCTGGTGCTTCCTCCGCAATAGGCAGTGGCAGGCGTGATAGCCCATCAGCGTTTCCATGCTGTTTCGTGCCCTTATACTCGATTTCATATTGGTTCGCCCTAGAAAAAGGGACCATCTTTGTAGCCGTTGCGCAGTCATCACCGGAACGCCCTTCTTTGGATTAAAGATGGAGACAAGTGGTTGGTGGTCAGTCAGCAAGGTGAACTTCTGCCCGTGCAGATAGTGGTTGAACTTTTTCACTCCCCACACTAGGCTGAGGGCCTCCCTGTCAACCTGGGCGTAGTTACGCTCGGCTGAGGTTAGTGACCGAGACGCAAAGGCTACTGGCCTTTCCGAGCCGTCCGGGAATTTGTGCGACAGCACCGCTCCAATGCCATAGGGTAATGCATCACATGCCAACCGAATTGGTAGTGCTGGGTTGAAATGAGCCAACACCTCTTTTGATGTGATTAATTCTTTGCACTTCTGGAAAGCTCATTTACATTCGTCATTCCACTTCCATGGTACCCCCTTTTGCAGTAGGGTGTTCAGTGGGTGTAGTACTGTAGACAAATTCGGCAAGATCTTATGGTAGTAGTTCACCAGCCCGAGGAACGACCTCAGTTGTGACACATTTTCCTGTGCTGGAGCCTTGACTACTGCCTCAATCTTTTCAGGTGACTTATGCAACCCCTCTTCATCAATAACGTGGCCACAATACGAGATCTGCTTCTGGAAAAACTCGCATTTGTGGCGATTAGCTCGGAGCCCATATTCCTTCAATCTAGTGAGCACCTGCTCCAGGTTGGCGAGGTGATCACTGTCATTTTCGCCCGTGACCAGGATGTCGTCCAAATAACACTGGGTACCCGGAATCCCTTGCAGGACTTGATCCATTGCCCTTTGCCAAATAGCCGGAGCTGATGCTACCCCGAAAACACCAGCCAGTGGTATTGGTAGAGACCTTTATGAGTGTTGATCATGAGGTACTGTTTCGAGGCTTCTTCTACCTCCATTTGCAGGTACGCCTGGGCCAGATCAATCTTAGTGAAGCATTTCCCTCCAGATAGCGAGGCGAAAATATCTTCAATCCGCGGAAGCGGATATTGTACAGTGTGAAGGATTGGGTTCACTGTCACCTTAAAGTCCCCACAGATGCGAACCTTCTTTGGTTCCCCAGGCGTATTACTCAACGACCTCTTCATTACAGGAACGATGGGTGTAGCCCACTCGCTCCAGTCCACTTTGGACAGTACTCCTGAACGTTCCAAACCTTCCAGCTCTGCTTCGACGGCTGGGCGGATCGCATAAGGTACCGGTCTGGCCTTAAAAAACTTTGGGCTTGCATTTTCCTCCATTTTGATCATCGCTGTTCTGCCTTTTAGTGTTCCGAGTCCCTCCTGGAACACTTCTTGTGCGTCAGTTAGCATTTTTGACAGTCATCCAAGTGTGACGTCGTCATCCTTTTTGGCATCTACAGTCAGTGCTTGTATGGAATGCCAATCTAGCTGTATCTTCCGGATCCATTCACGTCCTAGTAGTGGTGGTCCTCCATCTGGCAATACATATAGGTCCATTTTTGGTGTTTCCTTGCCGTTATATATAACGTTCACCCTTATTTTTCCTTTGGGGTAGACTTTTTGCCCCGTGTACGTCTTCAAGACAATCTCTGTATCTCTCAAGGGTATATGTGAGAATAGCCGCTTGTAGTCCCTTCGGTTTATGACTGTTAGGGCTGATCCTGTTTCCAATTCCATTTTCACTTGGACTCCAGCTATCTTGAGCGTGACCCAGATAGTTTGGTGATCCTCCGTTTTGATCACCTTATGTAGTTTCAGACAACCCAGCTCCTTGCTTCCGGAGTCTGTATCACTTTTCTGTTCGTCTGAACTACTCTCCGTCACTTTATGTACCTTCTTGTACTTCTCCCGTGGAGATTTCTTGCTGCTGGTTTTCTTTCCCGACCTGCAGACTCTTGCTATGTGTCCTACTTTTCCACACTGTCTGCACACTTTGTCCTTAAACCAGCAATCATTATGGTCGTGTGTTGTTCTGCCGCAGCGATAGCACTTCACTGTTCCGTATGACATTTCATTTGTGCCATATTCTTGCGGTCTCCATTGTATCTCTGCCGCGCCCCGTGCTGCTGCTTCATGTGATACTACCATGCTGAAAGCCTTGTCCAGCGTAAGATCCTTTTCTGATAGAAGCCGTTTCTGGGTTCCTTCACTTTGAAGCCCACACACAAACTTGTCCCTTAAAGTATCTGCTAGTCCCGTTCCAAACTGGCAGTGTTTCGATAGCTTGCGCAGTTCCGTTAAATACTCAGCATTACTTTCATCTTTATGCTGGTTCCTTTTGTGAAACTTAAATCTTTCTGTTATCAGCAGCGGTGTGGGGTTTAAGTGGTCCTGTAGGATTGACACTATGTTTTCAAAATCCTTTTCCACTGGCTTCTCTGGGGTTACTAGGTTTCGCAGTAAGCCATATGTTTTTGCACCCATTGAATTCAACAATACCTGCGCTTTCCTGTCATCTGGCACTTCATTCGCCTTGCAGTACACTTCTATGCGTTCGACATATGTCGCCCAATCTTTGACTTCATTGTCGAACGCTGTGACACTGCCACTCTTCGGCATCCCTGGGTGTGGTTAGACTGGCTCAAAATGGTGTCTCCCACACTCTCCCTTCTTCTCCGCTGTGGCTCAAATTGGCATCTCCCGCGCTCTCCCTTCTTCTCCGCTGCGGCTCAAATGGCGTCTCCCGCGCTTCCCTTTCTTCCCCGCTGACGCTGCTCGGCCCTTGAACACCGGCTGCGCTCTGTGCGTTTTCCTGCATGCCTCTCTCTCTCTTTGACGCCGCTCGGTCCTGAACACCGGCTGCGCCCTGTGCGCTTTACCCTCTCTCTTCTCCCGTCGACACCGCTCGGTCTTGAACACCGGCTGCACCCTGTGCGCTCTACCCTCTCTCTTCTCCCGTCGACGCTGCTCGGCCTTTTTCTGTGCCGTCGGTCGGCTCTAGCCGCCGCTGTCCGGGAAGGGTCTGCACCGTACCTGTTGCCAGCCCGTTTCACTGGACCACCGACTGGAGAACCAAGCCCAGCTCTCAACAGCCTCCCCTGCGATGCTCAAGTCTCCGCTGGATGGTCGACGCCCGTGCTTCTAGACTCGGCCTTCTTCTTTCACTGCTCTCCAGGAGCGAATCCCTGGGAGGTGATGCAGAGTTGCAGGTAGGTTTGAATCTTCTCATCGCCAATGTTAGATCCGTGTATCTTGATGTTGTTTGTCCTTCAATAACTTGACAAGAGACTGCAGGGAACAATCAACAGGTGTTTACTGGATGAGGGTTAGTCTAAAACTAACTATACAGATCCCTACTCAGGGTTTATATACAGGTGTGGTCACTGCCGGTACTACAGTATACAGGAGCTGTAAAAAGTAGTTCTCCCCTTAAAGGTACATACACTACAGCAGGTGAGTTCTCCCTGGTGTCCTGGTCAATATTTATTCCTCAACCAACTTTACTAAAAAGCAGGTTATCTGGTCATTTAACTCATTGTTGTTTGTGGGAGCTTGCTGTGCGCAAACTGACTTTGCGTTTCCTGAAGTTGTTTCTTTCTTTTTCAAGAAAGAAAGGGTGAAAAACAGAGAGAGGAATTGCAAGAAAGAAATGAGACCTCTAACTTGCAATTCTGTGATACTCCGCACTTCCTGTCCCGTGGAATCTGTGCTGTTTAAAGTCACTGTGAGTTTTGATTCACTAATGTAATTCTAGCTGTCAGACTTCTCAATGGACGGGACTAGTCCATCAAGGAAACCATGCCAATAACAGAACATTTTGCAATGAGCTGTAGAGGAGTAATGATTCACTGCACCGTTGGGTACAGTAATGCTTCTGCTCAGTTCCTCCGCGATGCCTCAGTACTCACAGACTAAACAAAAATAGATTTTTTTCTAATAATGCGAAGTTATGTTAAACACAAGCCCAATTCTGCTGAATCTTGTGGCCTGTGGAGTATGGGACATGAGTCCTGAAGGGGCAGGTGCAAGCACTATCTATAGAATCCGATATTTACGGGGGGGTGGGCAAGGAGTGGGGGAGTCAACCCCTCCTCCTCTGCGCTCACCTAGAATCTTAGAATCATAGAATCATGGAATGGTTACAGCACAGAAGGAGGCCATTCAGCCCGTCACGCCGGTGCCGGCTCTCTGCAAAAGCACTTCAGCTAGTCCCACTCCCCCACCCTTTCCACGTGGCCCTGCAAACATTTTCCTCTCAGTTATTTATCCAATTCCCTTTTGAATGCCACGATTGAATCTGCCTCCACCACCCTTTCAAGCAG
Source organism: Somniosus microcephalus (assembly GCF_052327205.1). Lineage (NCBI taxonomy): Eukaryota > Metazoa > Chordata > Chondrichthyes > Squaliformes > Somniosidae > Somniosus > Somniosus microcephalus. The sequence goes on from NC_141004.1 coordinate 3,725,686, forward strand.
TGCATTCCAGATCCTAAACACTCGCTGTATAAAAAAGTTTGTCCTCATGTCGCCTTTGGATTTTTTGCCAATCACCTTGTGATTGAATGGAGGAACAGGCTCGAGGGGCTGAATGGCCTCCTCCTGTTCCTATGGTGGGTGCAGCCAATGCTGGCTGTTGGTGATGCTGGGATACCTTCTCTCAGGCAGTAAGATGGTTCATCTGAAGAACCATCAACAGTTAGCCCAGAATTCACATATCGTACAGAGTCCCGGAAGACGAACCTTGGCTAATGGTATACCTGCCGAAGTGAGGCCATTTCATCTCTCTCTCTGCAGGTGAGGGGTGTGTGTGTGGCACAAATCATCTCTCGGCGTCCTGACCTGCCTGGCATCGTCCCGTAGGTCCTCCTCTTCTTCTGAACACGTCAGCTCAGGTTGTCCCAATTGAGAACCAACTGGTAAAGAGAGCAGGGGCGACCAAAAGTAAATAATTAGTCACTGGCACAGAAGTGTCTGAAAGGTGAGTCCCAGCAGCGGAAGAATCCAATCAGACCCAGAGAATGGTGAAGAAAAAGTTAAAATTCAAGGTCTTCTAATTTGCCTCCTGTCTGAAGGTCCATCTCCAACAACCCTGTAGAGAAGGTTGACTTGGTGTTGAACCTACAACATGGAGCCTGCCACCTGCTGGAACTCCCAATGTCTGAGCCACGCTCGACCTGGTCTGAGGTTCCCGAGATCGGATGCACAGCGTGTGTGCCAGACCCTAAAATGGGCTCGGAGTGAAGAATGGCCTCTTGCCAATGGTGCCCCAGTAGGTGCAGATGAGGAGGGGAGGAAGCCTTTGCGTTGGGGAGTTGTTTAACCCGGTTGAGGTTAATGCTTCTCAGTTCCAGAGGCATTGCAACTTGTGGCTGCTCTTTTTATATCTGTTTTGCTTTTTCCAACACATTAGAATAGTCAAAGTGAAATAATCTAATCCAGGACTCGCCCAGTAGCAAACACGCAGTAGATTAAAGAGCAATCACCAGCAACACAGTGACAGACTGACTGATTAGGAACACAGATAACCTTAATCACAATACAATAGACAGTAATAAATAGCCTAAATTAACTGGAATATATAACATTTATTTATAGACATGATTAGATGCATACGATTACTGCAAACAATGGGTGTTAGCACAGCAAGTGTTGGCCCAGTAGATTTAAAAGGAGAAGCACAGGGGAGGTAGGGGAGTGAATTGTGATCAGTTATTGTGTTACAACGATGAGAGCAGAAGCTGTTCTGTTTACTCCAGGAGTACCAGCAGCTTCTGACAGGGTTGGAGCTAGGGAGTGGCAGAGAGGGGTCAGTGTAAGGACAGGTCATTCGACCCTCCAGCTTGCCCTGGCCATCAGGTCCATGGTTAGGACTCGCCTTCGGGCACACACTCTGGGGGCACCAGGAGAACCTCCATCAAGTGGCCAGTTTCCATGAGTGTAAAAAGTGAGTGTTGGCGGCCATTATAATATGGAGGATGACGTAAAACTACTAGGCCCTTGGTCTGTGTATTAAACAAGGCTTTAATCGACTGTTTCACAACATGGAGCTCTAGTTGTGTCCTTCACTAGTTCCTGTTAAAGAATGTCCTGAGCAAAATAACAACAGAAAATGCTGGAAAAACTCAGCAGGCCAGGCAACATCCATGGAGAGAAATTAGAGTCAACGTTTCAGGTCAAAACCCTTTGTCAAGGTTCTTGACAAAGGGTCTTGACAAAGGGTTTCAACCTGAAACGTTGACTCTATTTCTCTCTCCACAGATGTTGCCTGGCCTGCTGAATTTTTCCAGCATTTTCTGTTGTTATTTCAGATTTCCAGCATCTGCAGTATTTTGCTAATGTCCTGAGCAAGCTGGGCCCGTGTCCGAGTATTTATACTCTCCCTGGACAGCGCCACCAGCAGGCCGCCCAGTATTATTTCATAAGTCATTTCCACATGAATGGCAAGATTCCTGTCATTCTTCCCGCCTAATAGATTGGAAGTCCAGCGGCTTCCTTCTACCGAATTAATCGGACTAAGAATAGATGCAGTCGTTTGGATCTCCATTGGAGGCCAGAAGGCACGTCTCCTCGAACAGTGTTTTGGTCCCTGGGTCGCTTGGTTCGTACTGGCGGGCTGGCAAAGTCCATGTCGCCTTGATCGACCTGAGGGGGACTGGGGAGATCGTGACTCCAGATGCGGGCCCCCACAGGCGCAGAGCTGGCTTCATCCTGCTCAGTGGTCGGTGACTGACCGGCGTCCTGGCTTCGGGTGGCCATCCCGCAGGGAGCGCTCTGTTCCCCGGGTTGGTCCGGCGGAATAGCTGGCAGATCCCTTGACGTCCCAGGTAGGGCATCATCCTCAGAGGAGCGCAGGGTATCGGCATCATTAATACGGATCCCACCATCGATTGGGTCCGTGGGACCGGTTGGGCAGGGAGCCAGATCCCGAAGTGACACTGTGGATTCCCAGCCATCAGGGTACCGCACGTGCGCGTACGTGGGATTGACATCCGTCAGTTCCACTTCATCGACGAGGGGATCACTCTTAGAGGATCGGACGAATCTTCGGAGCAGCACGGGGCCAGGAGCTGCCAACCATGATGGTAGGGATGTCCCATGAGTGGAGCGACGCTGGAACCCGAAGAATCGTTCGTGAGGAGCAGCATTGGTGGATGTAGAAAGAAGAGACCTGATGGAATGCAACGTCTCAGGGAGCATAGTTTCCCACTGCTGGTCTGATAAGTTGTGTGACCTCAGTGCAAGATGAACAGCGTTCCAAATAATGGCGTTGTATCTCTCAACCTGTCCATTTCCAATAGGATGATATGGTGTTGTTTTACTTGCGGCGATTCCCCGTTGGGAAAGATAACTTTTGAGTTCGCTTGACATGAAGGAGGGACCCCGATCAGAGTGGATGAAATTGGCCATACCGCAAAGGGAAAAGACTTGATCGAGGCATTTGATCACTGTGGAAGTAAGCATATTGGGACAGGGGAAAGCAAAGGGAAAGCGTGAATATTCGTCCACCATAGTCAGTAAGTAGGTGTTTCATGTTGAGGAAGGCAATGGCCCTTTAAAGTCAATGCTGAGTCGCTGCATAGGCTGCATAGCGTGTATGAGTGAGCCATCCAATGGACGGAAGAATTGCGGTTTTAATTCTGCGCAAATTCTACAGGAGGAGCATGTTCTTTTCACGTCTTCTGTAGAAAATGGGAAATTTTTAGATCGCACAAAGTGCAACATACGGGTAATGCCAGGATGGCATAAGTCAATATGAAGATCCGTAAGAGTCGAAGTTGACATGGAAGAGCAGAATGGCAGCGGGCAGCACGGTGGCATAATGGTTAGCACTGTTGCCTCACTGCGCCAGGGACCCGGGTTCAAATCCGGCCTCGGGTGACTGCCTGTGTGGAGTTTGCACATTCTTCCTGTGTTTGCGTGGGTTTCCTCCGGGTGCTCCGGTTTCCTCCCACAGTCCAAAGATGTGCTGGTTAGGTTGATTGGCCATGATAAAAATTGGCCCTTAGTGTTAGGGGGATAGGGCTTGGGTGGGATGGCTGTCAGTGTAGGGACCGGGTGCTAGGGTTTGGATGATCAGCCATGATCTCATTGAATGGCGGAACAGGCTCGAAGGGCCGAATGGCCTACTCCTGCTCCTATCTTCTATGTTTAATGCACGCATCAGGGTATCTGGGGCCACATTCTCTTTGCCGGGTCGATAATGTATGGTGTAGCCAAAGGCGGCCAATTCCATCCTCCAGAGCTCTATTTTGTTATTCTTGACCTTAGTGCGTTTCCGGTTATCCAGCATAAAGGCCACAGAGCGCTGATCAGTTATGAGCGTGAAATGGTGACGAGCGAGAAAATGACTCCATTTACGTACCGCTTCGATGATGGCCGTAGCCTTCTTCTCGACAGGAGGGTAATGGAGCTCGCTACCCTGCAAAGTTCTGGACAGAAATGCAATGGATCGACCACCTTGATTCAAGGTAGCCGAGATCGCCACCTCCGATGCATCGCACTTGACCACGAAAGGGAGATTTTCATCGATGGATTGAAGCATGGCTTTTTCCAGTTGTTGCTTGAGGGGGTCGAAAGCTGAAATAGCCATCACCTCCAACGGAAATGACTTCGCGTGAAGCAGGGGCTGGATCTTGTCGGAGAAGTGGGGTATCCACTTCGCATAACAGGTGAACATGCCGAGGGCCCGACAAAGAGAGCCGAGATTCGTAGGAGGAGGGAGCTCCTGAAGCGGATGAAGTCGCTCCAAATCCGGCTTGATTACACCGTTGCCCACCCAGTAGCCAAGGATGTTGACTGATGGTACTGATTTCACAGATTTGGACTCATTTAAGGTTAAGTTGCGATGACGGAGAACGTCAAGAAATTTCTGGAGGCTGGCATCATGCTCCTTCTGGTCATGACCAGCAATGGTGATATTATCCAGATATGGAAAAGTGTCCGTTAAGTTCTCCTGTTTGACTAGGCTATCCATTGCCCGTTGAAAGACAACCACCCCATTGGTGACCCCAAATGGAAGGCGACAAAACTGGTAAAGCCGACCATTGGCCTCAAAGGCCGTATATATTTTGTCAGAGTCCTTTAACGGTACTTGATGGTATGCGCTCTTTAAGTCAAAAGTTGAAAATACCCTGTAGTTGGCAAGGTTATTGACCATGTCATTGATGCATGGTAGTGGATAGGCATCCAGGTTGGTTTACTGGTTAATAGTTTGTGAGTAATCGATGCAAAGACGTTTCTTGTGTTGCTTCAGAGGATTTTAAACAACGACATCTTGAGCCCGCCAGGAAGATGAACATGGCTCAATGATACCGTCAGCTGGAAGGCGAGAGATTTCTGCCTCGATAAAGGATAGATCATCTTGGATGAAACGTTGTGATTTAGTGACTATGGGCTTACATCAGGAGGAAAGATTGGCAAACAAGGAGGGCTCATCAAGCGAAGCTGCCGAAAGCACACAAAACAGTACTTTGGAAACAGTAAGCTCAAGCTTTGACCCTCCAAACTCAAAAGTGAGTCTTTTTTGTTGTTTCTGGAAACCCTGTCCCAGGAGCACATCACTGCATAGGTTTTTGAGCACCCCGAGCCAGGTGGAAAAATAAGTGCAGCCATTGAGAATAAGGCTGACAAGACAAAAGCCGGAAGAGTTGGTGGTCAGTGTCGTCAGAGGCATTGCAATTTCCCTGTCCGAGGAGTAAATACGCAGTTTTAACTTACTGACAGCCCGCTCACTGATGAAGCTGTCAGAGCTACATGAGTCAATTAATGCACTCAAAATGTGTCCATTTACCGAAACCTTCGTGGCTGCATGGGACAGGCTTTGGGGGAAAACAGGTGTAACACTAGTAGTGGCTCTTGGAGGAGGAGCAGTTTTATAGATAGCAGCTGTAACACTACTAGTGGCTCTTGGGGGAGGAGCAGTTTTATAGATAGCAGCTGCAACACTAGTAGAGGCTCTTGACCAGCATACTTTAGAAAAATGACCTTTCTTACTGCAATGATTGCAGGTTGCATTACGAGCGGGACAAAATTTCCTACAATGGAATGCACCTCCACAGAAGAAACACTTCTTTTTAGATTGTCAAGATGCTGCTAGGGCAGTGTCATCATCAGTGAGGGCTTCCACCTGAGGCTTACCGGGGGAGTCACTAAAAGTGGTAGCAGCAGTCCGTGCATATGGTAAAAAATAGGCATCTGAATTTTTTTGAGCTAAGTCCAGAGAATATGCCTGGTTATAGGCAGCTTGTAACCCATGAGTTTTCTTCTCCAACAGACGCTGGCGTATGAGGGGAGAAGCAATTCTGTTATTAAAAGAGTCACGAATGAATTCCTCCAGGTACTGCTCAGCTGAGACAGCTTTAAGGTTACAATCTTTGCTGAGCCTGCGAAGCTCTTGAAGGAATTCGTCAAGTGATACCCCGGGTTGTTGTCGAGTTGTGGCTAGTAGGTGCCGAGCAAAAATTTTGTTTGGGGCCTTAACATATAGTTGCTGTAATGTTTGGATAGCGGAGTCATAGTCCACACAGTCTTCGATATAGTCAAACACATGAGGGGATACATAATTGGCAAGCATTCGTAACTTATTAGGAACATTCTCACCACACTCCTCGAGGAAGTTGCTGAAGGTACGATACCAGTGTTTCCATACCTTAGCAGCTGAAAGTGAATTCGGGTCCAGGTCGAGATGGGCGGGTCTGAGTAGTTTCTCCATGATGGATTGATTACTACGTCTGAGTTCCCGTCTACAGTTTGAATCGCAGCTGTCTGTTCCCAAATCACTCAGAGCGTGGAGCGGGTTATTGTTGATTAAATTGACGTAAGAAAACTATGAGGCACTTGGTCTGAGTATTGAACAAGGCTTTAATCAATTGTTTCACAACATGGGGATCTAGTTGTGTCCTTCACTAGTTCCTGTTAAAGAATGTCCTGAGCAAGCTGGGCCTGTGCCCGAGTATTTATACTCTCCCTGGACAGCGCCACCAGCAGGCCGTCCAGTATTATTTCATCAGTCATTTCCACATGAATGACAAGATTCATGTCAGAGGGCACCAAAGACAATCGTGACCCTGTCTTCACCTAACTTCCATGCACGTGCTCGCCAGCACACGCTACTGGGTCGCGACCAAGGGGGAATTTTTAGCGGGGTCAGCGGACGCGTTTGGTGGCAGGTCAGGTGGGAAAATGTTTTTTTTGACAGCAGGTAGGAAACCCGCTGTCAACCCGCTTCCACGCTAGTCTCCCAGATGTCGGGTCTGTCATCAAGTGACGGGGGAGGCAATTTAGATTATTAAGAGCTTGTTAACAGGTACTTAAAATCTATTTTAAGCTCACCTTTAGATTTTTAGAGTTCACCCACAGCTTCCCCACTGCTCAGGGATCACATCAGGTAAGGAGGTCGGGAGTTGTGTCAGCATGGGGTGATTTCTTAACTTGACAGCTGCAAATGGTCTATAAAAGCTCCCATTTCATCGCTGTTCACTTTCCAAGGTTACAAGCTGTTTCTTACTGTATTTGGAAGACAGATTGAGCTTTATGCAGCTTGCAAGTGTTTGGAGCAAACTCTGTATCCAGTGTCACCTCATTGGAACAACCTCTCTCACCACTGACAGATCGCTTCTGCCATCTCAACTTCACCTGCCATCTATTCCTTCAACATTGGTGACCTTGAAACTATCTCACCTTGGTCCTCAGAATCCCACCACGATGAGCCCCAACACCAGCAGCACCAGGCACACCAGCAGCACCAACAACAACACCAACCTTCTCAGCAATCACCTGATGCTGCACAGGATAGAGGGCATCAGCACTTGAGCACATTGCTGCCCGGGATGCCAGGGATGGCCTTACCATAGTTATATTTACTTCACTTGATGCTGTACACCCTGGCTGCCACATGATGCGCCAGGTTGGCACCACCCCACACCAACACCATAAAGCATCACCAACTACAATGCCCAAGCCATCCCTTTCACACTCATCACCATTACGGGGGGTACCGTTATGTCTCACCATTCACTGCAACTCACTAAGCCACTTCCAAAGGTGCACACAAATCTGTCCAAGAATGCAAAGTGACAGCACATTAACAGAGTGTGAGGGGTAACTAGTGAGATGGAGAAGTGATAGTGTAGATAGAGAGGGATGGGTGGAGGTGCAAGGTAAGTTGGTGTGAGTAAGGATGTACAGGAGTAGGGCAGGGAAGGCAGAGTGATGGGGATGTGATGAGAGGCACAGCAGGATGTGGTTGAGTGTGGCTTTGCAGTAACGTTTCGTGATCTACTGAGATCATTGAAAGGTTTGCGCCACTGCAGCCTGGTCCTCCTGATGACATCCTGCTTGTGTCCTCCTATGCAATGTGCAGCCAGGCTGCGTTGGTCTACTGGGGAGGTCTCTACCACCCATGGGAAGTGGCAGTCACCACTCCATGCTCATTGGGCGTGAGGAGCCCACTGGATTAAAACAGGAAATGCTGGAAATACTCAGCAGGTCAGGCAGCATCTGTGGAGAGAGAAACAGAGTTTCAGGTCGATGCCCTTTCATTAGAACTGGAAAAAGTTAGAGATATAACAGGTTTTAAGCAAGTACAGAGGGCAGGGAAAGGGGGGGGAGGAGGAAAGAACAAAAGGGAAGGCCTGTGATAGGATGGAAGGCAGGAGAGATTAAATGACAAAAGGGATGATGGTGCGAGGCAAAAGGAGATGGTAATGGGACAAGTAAAGAAACAAAAGATGGGTCTAGAGGAGGTGTGAATGGGAATAGCAAATGGAAATAGTAGCCCACTGGATTCAGCACAGTATTCAGACACCGGAACTCTCATCTCCACTGGCTGGGGCTGTCTGGAGTGGGAGGCTCGAACACTTAGCCCGTCAGCTCAGAGGTGGAGATACTCGCTCCAACAGGGCAGCGGGGAGAGAGCCACAACTGGTTTCAGTGCCCTTGGGCTAGGTAGGAAAAAAATAAGCCAAGTTCCCACTCTTGGGCCACGATTTCACCGACCTCGATGGATCCGGTGCGGCCGGGTTTAGTGGCGGGGTGCGACCCCACTGCTGGCTCCAGCCTGCTCTGTGAAATGATGTTAAGCCCGCCCAGCGCGTTTCCTGGCCAATTGAAGGAAGCGGGTCTGATGATGTCACTTGATGACGCGTCATCAGCCGGTTTCCTTAAAGGGACCATGGCCAAATTGATTTTGACAGTTGTGCTGTCAGTGTTCTACAGCAATGAGGTGCTGCAAACACTGACAAGCACTGCACAGAGGAGCAGGGCTGCACCCAGACTCTCTCATGACATATGCTGATGGAGGGAGTCACAGCACACAGGGAGGTCCTCTTCCCTTCCCATGAGTGAAGCAGTAGAAAAGTTGCCCATTGATGGTTAATGTAATAGTGTCACCACAGGTACATTCAATAGCTACACATTTAGACATTCATTAAAGAATTGGACTGATTCCTGACTGAGCGGAGGCTGGACAGGAACAGTCTGGGTGCTCGGATGGAGGGAGGTGAAAATGTCTGATTCTTTCCCAATGGAGTAGTAGGTGGTGGTGGTCCAGTGTGGTCTGGAGTTGTGCAAGGGAGGTCCATAAGAACATAAGAAACAGGAGCGGCGGCGGCAGTATTTAAACACGACCCCGAGGCGGCAGAGGGCCAGGTAGACTAATCAATTTCAGCTCCGAGAGTGGGAGAGTGAAGTAAAAAGTAATCGAACTGTGACATCACCAGAAAGCAGGTAAGTGATTGGTTGGTGAGTTTTTCTCTCTTTCTCCTTTTTTACAAGCTTAAATTTTGTGTTTTATAGTTTCTTGGGTCTCTGTAGTGTAGCGGGGACAGTTGGTAAACAAGGGCCATTGAGTATATCATTTAATTGGTGGTATTGATTTGACTTAATTTAAATTAATTAAAGGGTAAGTCATGTCAGGACAGCCCAGCCCCGTAGTTTGCTCCTCCTGCACTATGTGGGAAATCAGGGACACTTCCTGTGCCCCTGACGACCATGTGTGCGGGAAGTGTATTCAGCTGCAGCTGCTGGCAGACCGCATTGCGGCACTGGAGCTGCGGATGGAAGCATACTGGAGCATTCGCAAGGCTGAGGACGTCGTGGATAGCATGGTTAACCAGTTGGTCACACCGCAGGTAAAGGTTGCAAAGGCAGAAAGGGAATGGGTGACCACCAGGCAGAGTAGTAGGTGCAGGCAGGTAGTGCAGGAGTTCCCTGGGGTCATCCCCCTCTCAAACAGATATACTGCTTTGGATACTGTTGGGGGGGGTGGCTTATCAAAGGAAGGCAGCAGCAGCCAACTTCCTGGCACCAGGGGTGGTTCTGCTGCATAGGACGGGAGGAAAAAGAGGGGTAGAGCTACAGTGATAGGGGATTCTATTGTAAGGGAAATAGATAGGCATTTCTGTGGCCGCAAACGAGACTCCAGGATGGTGTGTTGCCTCCCTGGTGCAAGGGTCAAGGATGTCTCAGAGCGGCTGCAGAACATTTTGGAAGGGGAGGGTGAACAGCCAGTTGTCGTGGTGCATATAGGTACCAACGATATAGGTAAAAAATGGGATGAGGTCTTAAAGCTGAATATAGGTGTGTTAGGAGGTAAATTAAAAAATAGGACCTCAAACATAGTAATCTCAGGATTGCTACCAGTGCCACGTGTTGGTCAGAGTAGAAATAGAAGGATATTTCAGATGAATACGTGGCTAGAGGAATGGTGCAAGGGGGAGGGATTCAAATTCCTGGGACATTGGAACCGGTTCTGGGGGAGGTGGGACCAATACAAACTGGACGGTCTGCACCTGAGCAGGACCGGGACCAATGTCCTAGGGGGACTGTTTGCTAGTGCTCTGGGGGAGGGTTTAGACTAAAATGGCAGGGGGTTGGGAACCTGAGCAGGGAGACAGAAGAAAGGGAAACAAGGATGGAAGCAAAAGACAGGAAGGAGAAAAACAAAGGTGGCAGTCAGAGAAATCAAGGGTTTAAATCAAACATGGCCACAGTAAATAATAATTCTAAAAGGTCTAAGAGCATTAAAAAAACAAGCCTGAAGGCTTTGTGTCTTAATGCGAGGAGCATTCCAAATAAGGTGGATGAATTAGCAGCACAAATAGAGGTAAATGAGTATGATATGATTGGGATTACGGAAACATGGCTCCAGGGTGACCAAGGCTGGGAACTCAACATAAAGGGGTATTCAATATTCAGGAAAGATAGGCAAAAAGGAAAAGGAGGTGGGGTAGCATTGCTGGTTAAAGAAGGGATTAACACAGTTGTAAGGAAAGATATTGGCTCTGATGATGTGGAATCTGTATGGGTAGAACTGAGAAATACCAAGGGGCAGAAAACATTACTGGGAGTGGTATATAGACCCCCAAACAGTAATGCGGTGGTTGGGGATGGCATTAAAAGGGAAATTAGAGATGCGTGCAATAAGGGCACAGCAGTTATCATGGGTAACTTTAATCTATATATAGATTGGGCTAACCAAATTAGTAACAATACTGTGGAGGAGGAATTCCTGGAGTGTATATGGGATGGTTTCCTGGACCAATATGTCCAGGAACCAACTAGAGATCAGGCCATCTTAGACTGGGTATTATGTAATGGGAAAGGATTCATTAGCAATCTTGTTGTGTGAAGCCCCTTGGGTCGGAGCGATCATAATATGATAGAATTCTTCATTAAAATGGAAAGTGAAGTAGTTGACTCAGAGACTAGGGTCCTGAATTTAAATAAAGGAAACTATGATGGTATGAGGTGAGAGTTGGGTAGGATTGATTGGGGAATGTCACTCAAAGGGTTGACGGTGGATAGGCAATGGCAAACATTCAAAGATCACATGAATGAACTACAGAATCTGTTCATCCCATTTTGGCATAAAAATAAAACAAAAAAGGTGACTCAACCGTGGCTAACAAGGGAAATTAGGGATAGCATAAGATCGAAGGAGAGGACATATAAATTGGCCAGAAAAAGCAATAAACTTGAGGATTGGGAGCAATTTAGGATTCAGCAAAGGAGGACAAAGGGATTAATTAAGAGGGGGAAAATAGAGTATGAGAGTAAGCTTTCAGGGAACATAAAAACTGACTGTAAAAGCTTTTATAGATATATGAAGAGAAAAAGATTGGTGAAGTCAGGCGTAGGTCCCTTGCAGTCAGAATCAGGGGAATTTATAATGGGGAACAAAGAAATGGCTGACCAATTAAAAACATACTTTGGTTCTATCTTCACCAAGGAGGACACAAATAACCTCCCAGAGATGTCAGGGAACAAAGGGTCTAATGAGAGGGAGGAAGTGAAAGAAATCAGTATTTGTAGGGAAATGGTGTTAGGGAAATTGACGGGTTTGAAGGCCGATAAATCCCCAGGGCCTGATAATCTACATCCTAGGGTACCTAAGGAAGTGGCCCTAGAAATAGTAGATGCATTGCTGGTCATCTTCCAAAATTCGATTGACTCTGGAACTGTACCCATGGATTGGAGGGTAGCTAATGTTACCCCACTATTCAAAAAAGGTGGTAGAGAGAAAACGGGGAATTATAGACTGGTAAGCCTGACATCGGTAGTGGGGAAAATGCTAGAGTCCATTATTATAAAAGATGTAATAGCAGAGCACTTGGAAAACAGTGACAGGATCAGACAAAGTCAACATGGATTTACAAAAGATAAATCATGCTTGACTAATCTACTGGAATTTTTTGAGGATGTAACTGGTAAAATAGATAAGGGAGAACCAGTGGATGTGGTGTATTTGGACTTTCAAAAGGCTTTCGATAAGGTCCCGCATAAGAGATTAGCGTGTAAAGTTAAGGCACGTGGGATTGGGGGCAAGGTATTGACTTGGATAGAGAACTGGTTGGCAGACAGAAAGCAAAGAGTTGGAATAAATGGGTCTTTTTCCGAGTGGCGGGCAGTGACTAGTGGGGTACCGCAGGGATCGGTGCTGGGACCCCAGCTATTCACAATATATATTAATGATCTAGATGAGGGAATTGGATGTCATATCTCCACGTTTGCAGATGACACAAAGCTGGGTTGGAGTATGTGCTGTAAGGAGGATGCTAAGAAACTCCAGTATGATTTGGACAGGTTTGGCGATTGGGCAGAAGCATGGCAGATGCAATATAATGTGGATAAATGCGAGGTTATCCACTTTGGTGTCAAAAACAGGAAGGCAGATTATTATCTGAATGGCAATAGATTGGGAGAAGGGGAAGTGCAACGAGACCTGGGTGTCCTTGTGCACCAGTCACTGAAGGTAAGCATGCAGGTGCAGCAGGCGGTTAAGAAGGCAAATGGTATGTTGGCCTTCATAGCGAGAGGGTTTGAGTACAGGAACAAAGATGTCTTGATGCAGTTGTACAGGGCCTTGGTGCGACCACACCTGGAGGATTGTGTGCAGTTTTGGTCGCCTTATCTGAGGAAGGATGTTCTTGCCATGGAGGGAGTTCAGCGAAGATTCACCAGGCTGATACCTGGGATGGCAGGAATGACGTATGAGGAGAGATTGGGTCGATTGGGCTTATACTCACTGGAGTTTAGAAGAATGAGAGGGGATCTCATTGAAACTTATAAAATACTAACAGGACTAGATAGACTGGATGCAGGAAGGATGTTCCCGGTGGTCGGGGAGTCCAGAACCAGGGGTCACAGTCTAAAGATAAGGGGTAAACCATTTAGGACTGAGATGAGGAGGAATTTCTTCACCCAGAGAGTGGTGAACCTGTGGAATTCTCTACCACAGAAGGCAGTAGAGGCCAATTCATTAAATATATTCAAGAAGGAGTTAGATATATTTCTTAAAGCTAAAGGGATCAAGGGATATGGGGAGAAGGCAGGGACAGGGCACTGAATTTGGATGATCAGCCATGATCTCATTGAATGGCGGAGCAGGCTCGAGGGGCCGAATGGGCTACTCCTGCTCCTGTCTTCTATGTTTCTGTGTTTAGTGGTTAGTGGCATAGTGGTTAGCACTGTTGCCTCACAGCGCCAGGGACCCGGGTTCAAATCCAGCCTCGGGTGACTGTCTGTGTGGAGTTTGCACATTCTCCCCGTGTTTGCGTGGGTTTCCTCTGGGTGCTCTGGTTTCCTCCCACAGTCCAAAGATGTGTGGGTTAGGTTGATTGGCCATGATAAAAAAAATTGGCCCTTAGTGTTAGGGGCATTAAATATGTGGGGTTACGGGGTTACGGGGATAGGGCTTGGGTGGGATGGCTGTCGGTGTAGGGACCGGGTGCTAGGGTTTGGATGATCAGCCATGATCTCGTTGAATGGCGGAGCAGGCTCGAAGGGCCGAATGGCCTACTCCTGCTTCTATGTTTCTATGTTTATTATTTGTTTGTGGGTGACATCATCAAGCCAGAATTTATTGCCCATCCCAAGTTGCCCTGAAGGCAGTAAGGGGGTGAGGTTCGCCAGGAGCACGAAATGGCAGCTCGATGTACAATCCGCTGATATATGACCCACCCAATTTACACCCGCCCGATTTACTTTTCCATTGAGGTCAGTGGCGAATCACTATGAGCCTGTTTCACACCGCCGAAGAGCAATTTCACCATCTGAGGGTTAGCCACATAGGGCGGTACTGGAGCCACCTGTCAGCCACAGCAGGCAGGGGTCATAGGGTCCACTCTCAGAACGATGTTAGTAAACCAGTTGGGTTTTTAATGGCAAACTGGCAATTTTCCTGGTACCAACACGCAACTTACCAGATTTATTGGACTCAATTTCACAACTTCCCTGGTTCTTTCTTTTTCTGTGACTAGCCTCTGCTGGATGAGGTACTGGCAGTAGCTGTGTGTGTGTCTCTGTGTGTGCATCTGTGTGTGTGTGTGAGTGTGTGTGTGTGTGTGTGAGTGTGTGTGTGTGAGTGTGTGTGTGTGTGTGAGTGTGTGTGTGTGAGTGTGTGTGAGTGTGTGTGTGAGTGTGTGTGTGTGTGAGTGTGTGTGAGTGTGTGTGTGTGAGTGTGTGTGTGTGTGTGAGTGTGTGTGAG